>NC_058103.1:57554166-58181250 GCF_020171115.1 Neogale vison
AGAGGGAGCAGATTCCTGGAGCCAAGGGGTGAATGAGTTTCAAGAATAATGAGTTTCAAGAATAAGATTCTGAAAGAGATTAGTTTTGCCTAAATTTTTGTTGGAAAGTCTTCAACAGCAGGAGAGCAGGAATGGTTTTAAATTGTGATAAATTACTGTGAGTGATAGTTCATGTAGAGGCAATAAAGAATGGGGTGTAACCAAAGAAGGGATTCACCTCTTTTGAATTTGAACTCCTAATTCTTCTCTACACTAGCTTACCCTCCCTCCGCTTCCCACTCACAGGACCTGCGTTTGCTTCTATTTTAGTATATGGTGTCACTATCCATTGAGGCTTCATTCATGCTAGATGACTCTGGATCATTCCTGATTCTTCCTTTCTTTCATGTTTCACAATGAATCGATGAACAATTCCTGTTTTGTCTTTATTTAAATACCACTGAAACTGCCCCATCTTTTTGCTACTGATGTCACAAATTGAACCCCTACTGTTCACCTCTTAGAGTCTTTCTCTGCCTCTTTACCTGAATCTCTATAAACTGTTCTCTTGCCATGCAGTATAACAATTCTCAACCTTTCCAAACCTATAGGTGCTTTGTACTGCAAAGTTTCTGTGGAATTAAATTACATGTACTTAAGATTAAAACTGAGCAGCTAAAATACATGTATTTATTAATTAATTTAAAACTAAATATTATAACCTCTTCCATGTCTACATAAATATCACTACTTATGGAAAAATAAAACATAATATTCTTCAAAACAGAATATGGTGATGGGGTGCCTGGCTCAGCTGGTAGAGTGCCTGGCTCTTGGTTTCAGCTAAGGTCATGATCTCTTGGGCCCTGAGATGGTACCCCCTTAGGGCTCTACGGTCTGTGGGGTGTCTGCTTAAAATTTTTTTCCTTCTACCCTTGCCTTCACAGGCACACATGCACCTGCTTGCACTCTTCCTTTCTCAAATAAATAAATAAATCTTAAAAAAATAAAACAAAACCAAAAATGGTGAGAAGAGCAGTATTGTTTATAATCTTGCGAATCTCTTATATATCTGCCTAGATAAAAGACTGCTAAATTATCACAAACACTTCTGCATTCAACTGTCTTAAAATTTTATTTTTTTCTGAAGTATAGGAATACCCAAACTCACTCAGAAAGGAAAGAGGTATTTTATTATTAGTTTCTCTAAATAACTATGGATATTCTTTATTGATGGAACATCAAAACTTTACAAGTAAGTTCTAAGGATTAATTTTAGTATGGAATATGAAGCCATATCAATCAACTTTTCCTACTTTATTATGTTAAAATCTATTCACCTATCTTGCACTTTGAATGAATCATTTCCCCATGCATAGGTTATAATATAAGGCTCTGTTCATTTGAAATGTATTAGCTCACTACATTATAGAGATCTTCCAGAAGTTGAAAATTTTCCTTGTACAATATTGGAAAATCAAATTTGATAATATAGCCACTGGGGTAATCAGAAACATTTTAAGCATTAGGGAGCTCTCAAGCTTAGGTAAGTGGTTAAAAGTTTGTCGAAATGTTTATTTTTTGCTTAGAAGCTCAACTTTAATTATTGGCAACAAATAGTCTCCTTTGTTTTCCTTGAAGGGATAGATAGAGTTAATGAATTTTCCAAGAAAATGTCCACAAAATATCCTGATCTTAATGGTTATAGTTTGTCTTTCAATTATTTTTCAAGTAAAAATTGTGTAGCATGAAAAGAAGTAGCGAGGGCAACTTCGAGTTGCACACTTAAGCAAGTGTTTCTCTTGCATCATTGTTCAATATGCATCAAGGCTTCTTTATGTGGACTTCTCATTTTATCACAGAGAATATTAAAATGACATATACTCACAGGATGAAGTTTAATAGAAATGATCAATTTTAAAGCTTCATCAAGGATATTGTATAGTCAAACTGGCATTTTGCTTTTGTTTCTTTCTTGTTTGTTTTATTTTCCACAAGTGCATGGTAGTAAAAGACACAATAATACTTGCACAGTTTGCCATCACTGCCTTGATTCATGGTAAGGAATCAGCAGTATTACCCAACATTGCCTTTTCCTTATCAGTGTAATTCCAGCATAGTGAAAAAGGCAAATAATGTCTGAGAATTACTAGGAAACTAGTTTAGACATCAGGGTTCCCTTAGAGTTCCAAATACCACACTTTGAGTACCACTAATATAATAGGATGATTTTCAAATGTGTAACACTATCAGGGCTCTTTGCTTTACGCCATTCATGTCACTGATACAAAAAAAAAAAAAAAAGTCTTCTTCTATACAATAGGATATTATTAATTCATACTTCATAGTGTAGTTTTTCAAAGTAAAAGAAAAAAGATAAAAGAAAGACCCATCACAATAGCTGGCTAAACGTTAGCAAACCCCAAATGTTAAGAATTAGCTACCATTTGGGGGCACCTGGGTGGTTCAGTGGGTTAAAGCCTCTGCCTTCGGCTCAGGTCATGATCCCAGCGTCCTAGGATCGAGCCCCGCATTGGGCTCTCTGCTCAGTGGGGAGCCTGCTTCCTTCTCTCTCTCTGCCTGCCCCTCTGCCTACTTGTGATCTGTCTGTCAAAAAAAAAAAAAAAAAAAAAAAAGAATTAGCTACCATTTTGCCCTTAACAATGAAACTAAAGTTTAAAACATTTAAATGGAGGTGATGACAGCCGGAAGTCTAGAGGCTTTTCTTTTACTGCAAGTCAGAATACCACTTGTTTCAAGCACTGCGTAAGACATATCCTCAACTTAGGGATCCAACCCATTGTATTTTTCTATATGATGACTTTTTGGACAAGAATATTGTCAGAAATATTATTTTTAAAAGTGTCTAATTTTATCATACTGAAGATAGAATCTACCAAATTTGAGATCAAGAATTAAAATACCAGATATCTCAACTTAATATCACGTGAACATGAATAATTTACTCTCAGAACTCAGAATTGTTCTAGAAATTTTTAGAGAATGCACAAAAACTATCATCTAGTGATTATATAGTCTAAGAGAAAAATGCAGCATGAACTAGTAATTATTTAATAAGTCACAGTAAAATCAGTAATATATGTTATGGTAAAAAGATCATAGTAAGTCTCGTTATAAGCATTACCTGTCTAAGAAAATGACATCAAATAGGGACTGATAGAGATGAGAATGTAAGCGAATGTAAACTAACTCGTTTTTTTTTCTTCTACACTCTATGCCAGACCAATTAATCTGATTTATTGCTTTGTAAAAATATTATTGAAATTAAGTAAAATTTACTTGATTATAAATATAAATATAGTATTTCCCATATTATTTTTTCAATATTTGTCTTCTTTTTTAATAGTGACTTTAGATTAAAATTCAATTTTTTAACATATTGTGGTTCCACTTAGATTCTCTGACATTTTTAACTTTAGTAATACTATGACTAAAATATGTAGAAAAGCTTATATTTAAATCGAGTTATTTTACTATTTTAAATACACTTACATAATTTTTAATTTGTGTTTAAATAATCAAGCTTCTATAAAAGTGGTCATCAGATACCATTTAGTAAACAGAAACATTTCTTTATGGGCATGTAATACTTATGAACTAATGATTTAAGAAAATTCAATTCAATGTAATTGGTTGATTTTTTCCAAACAACAATAGCAGAAAACCAGATAAAAGAGTAATTATATTGTTGGGGCATCTGGATGGCTAAGTGGGTTAAAGCCTCTGCCTTCGGCTCAGGTCATGATCTCCGGGTCCTGAGATCGAGCCCTACATCAGGCTCTCTGCTGTGCAGAGAGCCTGCTTCCCTTCCTTTCTCTCTCTCTCTCTCTGCCTGCCTCTCTGTTACTTGTGATCACTTTCTGTCAAATAAATAAATAAAATCTTTTTTAAAAAAAGAGTAATTATATTGCCTGAAAGACATTTTCAAAACCATAATATGGCTAACAAACTAACTAACTAACATATTCTTATGATGACATTAAGGAAACCTATTGTAATCAGTAAAGGTATTGTTGTTTACCAACAAGTTTTGAAACATTTCCTCTTCCTTCTGCAATCCACCAGGCCTATTTGGTCTAGGAAAAACAATATCTGTTACCAAATTATAAATTGTGTAATGATAATGAATCTGGAAGAAATGAACTTTCTTTGAATGTTTAAGTTGTGACAGAGTGGTTATACCCATTATGTCTTCAACCCTTTAAAATTACTTTACAACATTTGGTAGTATTTGTTAACTCCATTTTGCAGAAAAGAAAACTGAGATACAAAGACTGTAGGAATTTTGCCAAGTCATCCAAAAAGTGAGTGTAGATGTAGACAATCCCTTTGTGTATCTGGTTGTAAAACCCAAGCTATTTCTATGGCATCAGGGTCTTTTCATAAAATTAATTGCTAAGATAAACACATTAGTACCAACTATTTCTAAAACTGGAAATGTCACAGGTTAAAAGACTCACAAATTATCTTATACCCACTGTGATACAGATTTAAGATTTTACTCACGTGATTTGGGAAAGGAGGGTTTCAACATTTTATTACTTATTAAAATTATTTATCATATAAACAGCCCTTCCAGACACTTCTTCTGACTGATAAAACTAGATATTTCTAAAATACTTACTACTTTAGAAATGTTAATTTACCATAGTGTCAAATAGGTGACAGGAAAATGCCTAGATGAATAATAAAGGGAGTATTTGGGAGAGGTAACTAATTAATGTTAATTTGATGATAAATTTCATGTAATATGGGTTGAATAGATGGAAACTAATGAGGCAGGGGAAGAAATGAGTCACATAAACAGCAGCTTCAAAATCTAAGTTGGCCAGAGTTCAAGAAGACTTTTTTAACACTCCAATTAGATAATCAACCAAGAAGTCAGAAGTCACTTGCATCTCATTACTAAAGAAGAAAGATTGATGACACTGTTTTAGTGCTTTCCATTCTCTTTTTCCTCACTAGCAGTAAATGCCAGATATGTGTGGATTGCACATAAACTGAAAATCATGTTATAAAATAGATAAAGAGACTCATGGAACATCTGTATACTTTGCCTATAAAAAGCAAGGAAAAAGTAGAAAGTAGAAATTTAAATAGTTCAAAACACTGATATAAACAAATTTAAATTATGATATTGGTATGATGGGTTGAATAATTGTCCCTAATGTGTTCACCTCACAATCTCCACAATCTGTGAATGTCACCTTATATAGTAACAGACCTGTGAATGTAACTAAATTAAGGACCTTGAGATGGGGAGATTAATTCCAAGATTATCTTCTTTTCTGCATAATTACCCTGGATATTATCTGGGTTGGCCCTAAATATTCTCACAAGGGTCCTTATAAGAAGGCCAAAGAATGAGGGCAAAGGAAGAAGCAGCAAATGTGACAACAGAAGAAGTTAGAACGATATGAAGAAGCAGACTTAAGCCAAGAAATACAGGCGGTCTACAGAAAGAAGCCTTACGAGGCAAGGGGATGTACTCTTTCCTAGATTGTCCAGATGAAAACAACCCTGCAAACACCTTGATTTTAGCCCAGTCAAACTAATTTCAGACTTCTGGCCTCCATAACTCTAACTGGATAAATCTGTGTTGTTTTAAGTCACCTAAATCTGTTACAGGAACAACAGAAAATTAATGCTCATGGAATATTAGATTCAGATATAAGAATGAAAACTGGGGGTACCTGGTTGTCTCAGTCGGTGAGCACCCAACTCTTGGTTTTGGCTCAGATCCTGAACTCAGAGTTGTCAGATCAAGCCCTGCATCAGGATGCATGCTCATCACGGACTCTGCTTGAGATTCCCCCTCTTTGTTCTTCCCCCCACGCAAGAGCATGCATGTGCACTCTCTCTCTCTCTCTCAAATAAATAAAAATCTTAAAAAAAAATGAAAACCTGTTTTTCCTATGAAGGAATTTGGAATTAGGTGATGCAAAGAAACTAAGAGAGGCAATTTTATACTACAGATTTGTCTAAAACAACTTGAGTGTTTTCTTGTCAGATGAATAGTTTTTTTTCTGGGATGGAAGCAGCATTCTGCCGGAGCATTCCATGCCTCAGTGATGTGATGTTGAGGAAGTAGAAACAAGCTCAAGTAATAAGAGAGGACAGTGAAAGATCTTAATATACAATAGTAAGATGGAAGGCACTAGATACCACTGTAATTCTTGAAAAGTATAAGGCTCATGATGAGAAGAGTTACTCTATCCTTCTGAAAATGGGTAAAGAACAGTAATAATAGGAAACAGAAAGTGTTTCATGGAAGGACACACCATTCAGGCTTCAAGGAAAATTTGAGTCATGGTAGTGTCTTCCTCCCAGAAAAGAATTCCCTCAAATCTCCTCATTCTAGTAAACAAATCATTTTCTGCTGAATACCATTCCTCATTAAAAGAGAATGCAGCTTGTCCCACGATTTTTATACTGGCAACCATCTTCTCTAAAGCAATTTTTATCCAAATTTTCACCTTAATTCATCAACGGTTGCATATATATATCCTTTCAATCTAATTGTAGCCCTGTTAGGTCTTCATTAAAGGTTTGGAATCACAGTTCATTGGGGTCCCATGTCAAGGAGCCTCAGAAAGATTTCTTCCACTCTACCCCTGGCCATTTTACCCACACACGTGCATATGGCAGACATTGGGCCAAAGGAGCCTGGTCCCTTTGTCAGTGCTCTGCCTGATTAATTTAATCGTGATAATTTGAGGTCAGGTGTCTCATTTCCATTTTCGTCTTTACCTTTAAAAATTCCTTCAGACTGAATTACATAGAGTGATTTGTTTAGGCCCTTAAATGGTAAAAGTCCCCAATCAGTCCACCTCAACTCTGATAGTGCTGCATTTCAATCCCATCCATGTCTCCTCAACAGTCCATTTCTTAATAACCATATAAATATTTCAATACTCTGTCTTTTCCCATTCTCTTGTGAATCACCCTAATTTTTTAAAAGTCTTTATAACAACTAAGAGGAGGCTGAGACAACAAATCTGATATGGACATTTGGGTAGTTGCATGATTTTTACAGCAGTGAATTTACATGGAATGCCCATGCAAAAGGTGCTCAGAGAAACACAGCTTACCATGACCTAGATGAACATCTTCATCATCATAAAGCCAATCCAGCATGGCTTATATTCCTGCATATAAGACACACCTGGGACTTGCTTTGAAGGTAGAGGAAGGACAATTCCCCTTCTTGCAGAAAAATACTTTTACTTCCACTGTTATCTAGTCCACTAAGCTAGCAGTCTTTCCAGGAACAACTTGCTACTTCTGGATCATGTGCAGTAATCCCTCTCATTCACAGTTTTGTTTTCTGTGGTTTCATTTACCTGTGATCAACCTTGATCTAGAAGCAGATGGTCACCCTTCTGATATATGGTCAGGGGTCAGTAGTAGCCAAATGTTATGCCACAATGCCTACATCATTTATCTCACTTCATCTTATCACATAGGCATCTTATCATCTCACATCATCACCAGAAGAAGGATGAGTACAGGACAATAAGATATTTTGAGAGGGAGAGAAAGGTCACATTCACATAACAACTATCACAATATATTGCTGCAACTATTCTATCACTAATTATTGCTGTTAATCTCTTGCTGACCTACTTTGTAAATTAAACTTTATGATAGGAATGTATGCATAGGAAAAAATACAGTACATATAGAGTTGAGTAATATCTGTAGTTTCAGGTATTCACTGGGGGTAATGCAATATATTCCTGCAGATAAGGGAGGACGATTTTATACCCATCTTATTGAACTTGATTATTCAGCAGTAAGCTCTAAGTACTGCATAAACCCAAACATGCTCCATAATGCAGCATTCAAACCAAGTAGTTTGCTCTTTTTCTAACAAAATGTTCTTTTTTTACCTTTAATCTAATCTGTTAGTTTTGGGAGCTGTAGTAGTAATATTTTATAATGAAAATTTTTCTTCTTCACTCTTTGAGCCTAGAACTTTTTCAAAGTTCATCAATTTTAGGGGCACCTGGGGTGGTTCAGTCAGTTAAGCATCTGCCTTTGGCTCAGGTCATGATCTCAGGTCCTGGGATCCAGTCCTACCTTGGGGTTCCCTGCTCAGTGAGGAATCTGCTTCTCCCTCTCCCTCGGCCCCTCCCTCCCCCTTTGCCTCCTGCCCCAACCACGCATGCTCTCTCTCGTACTCACTCTCAAATAAATAAATAAATAAAATCTTTTTTTTTTTTTAAGTTCACCTATTTTAATAATTAAATTTCTCTTCAATTTTGTATACCGTGGCAACACCTAATCTGGACTGGATAATTTCAGTGATTTTTTTTTTACACTACTAGGTGATTACAAAGTGGATAAGGAACCATAAATTTTGCAGTTGTTTACAAGACTAGCTTATTGAGGAAGTTAATATTTTTTAATGCCATAGGTTTTATGGAGTTAATTGTATTCTAGAAAAAATACAAAGTTATTTTTGGTTATATATCAAATCGAATTGACTATTCATATTCTAGTGGTGGTGAGATTCTTTGTAAAACCAATTATGTGACTATCTATGATGGCCATCCTATTAATACTATCAGTATCAAAAACAACAATAGTAGGGATTAAAAACAGCCTTGGGATAAAAAAAAGAAATACATGAATTACATATTTCTCCTCTAGACTCAAAATGCCGGATCTACATATTCATATAAAGGCATATCAAACTCTTCAGGACAGTAGATGGTTTTGGTTTTTAATATTCAAGTTTTTAGGTATTTGCTGCGAACTATTTCAGAACAAAAGCATCATATGAATTCATAAATATAGTTATTTGAGGGCATGTATTAACACATAATACATGAATTAAACATAGAGAAAGCTTTCATAGAGATAATAATAAACTCTGATTCATAATGATAAGCGCAACATATGTTGAAGCTGTACATATTATTTGTAATATAGAATAACACAAAAACAGATTTTCTTGAAAATAGTGCTGAGAAAGTATTATGACACAGACTACACCAGAGGAAACTGAATAAAACACATACAAAAGTGATGCTCTAAACATATTTTTCCTGCATAAAAGTCCATCTTATTAAAGGTGCTTCTGTGGCTATAAAGAGTTAAATTATTGGCAACATGAATCAGGAAAAGCACAGATCAGGGAAAAAAAACACATCAGTTTTAAAGCACTTGTACACCACAGTCTCACCCAGGTAGCAGAAGGGTTGTGATGTCCTAGTGAATCAATAAATTAGAAGTGTCTATTTTCAGAATCCAAATTTTGTTTTATATCATAAGTTTGCCATATTTTATGAGGTCAAAGTGTTTCTTCAGGTTCATTAGTTATAACAGGAATGTTAATTCTGTGCATTTGGTTCTACATACTCGACATGACTATTAAGTAATTGTGTATACATGATCTTAGGGAGATGAATCCACATTTCCCACTCTACAGACCTTAATATGTTTTCAATGACAAATTTTAATCTCATTAAAACTCTGATGAGGTTAAAATAATAAATGTCCACTGCCATACACTATGAAAAAGTTGGTTTATGCCCTAGGGCACTTATGGTTATCTGTATTGTCATCCTCCTTATTTTATTTCTTTGTAGCCCCCAAAAGATGATTAATTAATCTTGTTTCTAAAGCCTGACATATTTGACATATGGTTGGCAATATCTATGCAAATATATGCATGCATATATATATATAAGGTATTAGCTTACATAATAAATTAACTATATTATATAATAAATATATAATTGTTAAACATTTTAATATATATTATTAACATGTTACATATCATTATCATATGTAATAGTTGTTGAATACCTATAAGTACTGATTATGACACTTTCATGTTTTTTACTTTAAGGTTTATAATAGAATGTAAAGTGTATCAAGACACTGTGATTCCTTATAGGACTACATCAGATCATTTTAGAAGACCTAATTATTTTAATTCAAATGACAATAAAATAGTAGCTGCTAATACAATAACTCCCTTCTATGTCCATAACATTAAGATATTATAGAAAGCATTGCCAATGCCCAATTATAGGATCTAATTTATTCCTTTATAAATTTTGCCAAAGCATTCACATATTCTTCCCTAAAATACATGCCTATTTTAGATACTGTCTTGTGACTTCTGGCAACATTTTTATTTTTTGGTACATAAGTATATTTAATTTAGTCAGTGGCCTAAACAGTACTAGCTTTACATGCTGTATAAGACACAATGCCACTCATGTCTTTTCTTATAGTAAAACAGTAATTTATTTAGGCAACAAATCTCTTACCTGAAACCACAAGATTTGTGAATATAATAGAGCTATAAGAATGAGAAGAGAAAAATTATAGACTGAAACTGCGTAAAACATCACCAGTTAGTTTAGATTACACTATATGCTTTTAAAAGCACATTTGTGGATATTGAATATCACATTGTAAATCAGATAGGAAAAATATATAGCTATTCTGTAGTTATTATATTTTCATGAAAGGAAAGTAAGATACAAAAAGATTAAGAAATGTATCTAGATCTAGTCGCTAGTTGAGACACAGATACAACTAAAATCCATTTTTCTTCAAGGGTACTCAAACACACTTTCCACTGTGCCATGAAAACTCATTGTCACCTCCATCTATATACCTCATAAATCTAATCTAAACAGAGATATCTTTTAATTCAAAATAATACATGCATGTGGGGATAACATTCAGTGTCATGGAAGGTTATAAAATAAAAGCTAGTAGCTTTCCCATCTGCTTCCATTTTTAGCCCAGAATTTTGGCAGTAATGACTTTTCAGTGTTTATTCATTTTCAAGAAATATGTCTCAAACTAAATAATATTCTAAATCTCTACTTCCCTATTTAATTCACACTGCTCTATCTACTGCTATATTTTCCCTTATATAATTTTTCTTAGTTTTGACTATTGTTTTGTTTTGGTAACTTTAGAAAGTATAAAGATATACACCATTTATTGATCTATTAAGTAGGGCTTAATTTCTTTTTTTTTTTAAAGATTTTATTTTATTTATTTATTTGAAAGACAGAGATCACAAGTAGGCAGAGAAGCAGGCAGAGAGAGAGAGGAGGAAGCAGGCTCCCTGCCGAGCAGAGAGCCCGAGGCAGGGCTCGATCCCAGAATCCTGGGATCATGACCTGAGCCGAAGGCAGAGGCTTTAACCCACTGAGCCACCAAGGAGCCCCAGTAGGGCTTAATTTCTTAAAATATGAGAAGAAAAAATTACTGTTCTTTCATATCATTTCTCTATTACATTCACAAACTATATTAGCCATATCATGAATTTTATATTTCCAAAATTTATAATTATGAATTTCTTATTATGTTTTGAAAATTGAAAATTGACATGATTTACCTTTTATTATTATTATATTTCAAAAAATAAGTGTACTCTTATCTCACAAAGCCATAAAACTCAAAAGACTGTTCTGAGCATCTATATCAAATTTTAAACACAAATCTATTAAATCCTTTTGTTTCCTCTAGAATTTCTATTTGAAATGTTTTCTGCTCTTGTTGCTTTGTTTTTATTGTTACTAAAAATAGGATAAGAATGTTGGCTACCTCTGTGCAGCATGTGGCTCTTGATCTCAAAATCAGAATGCCATGTTGGGTGTAGAGATTACTTAAAAATAAAATCTTACTGGTTTCCTGCCTCACATTTAGGTCTTTCATCCATTTTGAATTATTTTTGTCTATGGTATAAGAAAGTTGTCCACTTGCATTTTTCTGCATGTTGCTGTGCAGTTTTCCCAACACCATTTGTTGGAGAGACTGTCTTTTTCCCATTGCATGTTCTTGCCTCCTTTGTCTAAGATTAGCTGACCATCTAGTTGTGGGTTTATTTCTGGGTTCTCTATTCTGTTCCATTGATCTATGTGTCTTGTTTTTGTGCCAGTACCATACTGTCTTGATTACTACAACTTTGTAATATAACTTAAAAGTCTGGAATTGTAGGGAATTTGGGTAAATTGGAAGGGGAGGTGAACTATGAGAGACTATGGACTCTGAAAAACAATCTGAGGGGTTTGAAGTGGCGGGGGGGTGGAGGTTGGGGTACCAGGTGGTGGGTATTATAGAGGGCATGGCTTGCATGGAGCACTAGGTGTGGTGAAAAAATAATGAATAATGTTTTTCTGAAAATAAATAAATTGAAAAAAAATAAATAAAATAAAAAAAAAAAGAAGTCTGGAATTGTGATGCCTGCAGGTTTGCTTTTCTTTTTCAAGATTGTTTGGGCTATTCAGGGTCTTTTGTGGTTCCATACACATTTTAGGATTGTTTGTTATACTGAGATGCTGATGGTATTTTGATAGAAAGCTTTGGGTAATACAGACATTTTAACAATATTTGTCCTTTCAATTCATGAATATGGACTGTTTTTTCCATTTCTTTGTGTCCTATTCAATTTCTTTCATCAGTGTTTTACAGTTTTCACAGTAAAGTGTAACCGTCCCTCAGAACAATGTACTGACCAGACATGTTTGAACATGTACCAGCATCAGGCCTCTGGGGGAGAGGATGATATACATCCTTGAAGCCGAGCCGCCCAGCCAGCTCAGGGTGGAATGCCCTCTGCTTTTTTCTGTTATCTCCCCTTCTCCTGTGATCACCTGTAGTTAATTAGATGATTCCTTCAAATGCGTTTACTCAACCACAAATCCTATACTGCTTGATCAGGCATATCTTGCTTATCTATAATCTCCTTCATTGATTGTTATCTTTTATCTAATAAATAAGGGACTGAGAAGTTGTTCTGGGTGGCAGTCTTCTCAACTCCTGACCCCTGCTCCCTTTTCTCTTGAAGCTGACTTGTTTGTGCCTCATTGTTCTCCCGTGCACCTTTAGAAAGCTGCAAGTGGCCGTTGGAAAGTGGCAGTACAGATCTTTTACCTCTTTGGCTAGGTTTATTCCTAGATATCTTGTTACTTTTGGTGCAACTGTAAAGGGATTGACTGATTTCTCTTTCTGCTGCTTCATTATTGGTGCATAGAAATTGAACAGACTTCTATATGTTGATTTTGTATCCTGTGACTTGAGTGACTTTAGTGAATTCATGTATCAGTTCTAGCAATTTTTTGGTGGAGTCTTCTGGGTTTTCTACGTAGAGTATCATGTCATTGGCAAATAATGAAAGTTTGATTTCTTCCTTGTCAATTTGGATGCCTTTTATTTCTTTTGTTGTCTGATTGCTGAGAGTAGGACCTCTAGTACTATGTTGAACAACAGTGGTGAGAGCGGGAATCCTTATCCCTGACCTTAGGGGAGAAGTTCTCAGATTTTCCCCTTGAGGATGACTTTGGCTGTAGGTCTTTTGTATATGTCCTTTATGATATAAGTATGTTCCCTCTATCTCTGCTTTGTTCATGATTTTTATCAAGAATGGATTTGTTTAATCCATTCTTTAATTTGTTAAATGCTTTTTCTGAATCTATTCAGAGGATCATATGGTTCCTATCCCTTCTTTTATTAATGTGGTATATCATGTTGATTGTATTGAAAATATTAGACCACCCCTGAGCCCAAGAATAAATCCCACTTGATCATGGTAAATGATTCTTTTAATGTACTGTTGGATTTGATTTGCTAATATTTATTGAGAATTTTCACATCAGTGTTCATTAGGGGTATTGGTCTGTAATTCTCCTTTTTAGTGGGGTCTTTGGTTTTGAAGATTTTATTTATTTATTTAACAGAGAGAGAGAGAGAGCATGCACAAGTAAGCAGAGAAGCAGGCAGAGGGTGAGAGAGAAGCAGGCTCCCTGCTGAGCAGGGAGCGCCATATGGGACTCGATCCCAGGATCCTGGGATCATGACCTGAGCTGAAGACAGAGGCTTAACTGACTGAGCCACCCAGACATCCCATGGGTCTTTCGCATTTCCCAAAAGGTAATGCTTGCCTCATAGAATGAATTTGGAAGTTTTCCTTCAATTTCTATTTTTTGGAACAGTTTGAGAAAAATAGGTATTAGTTCTTTAAATGTTTGGTAGAATTCCCCTGGGAAACCATCTGGCCTTAGACTTTTGTTTGCTAGGAAATTTCTGATGACTGATTCAATTTCTTTGCTGGTTATCAGTCTGTTCAGGTTTTCTATTTCTTTCTATTTCAGTTTTGTTTTGATAGTTTATATGTGTCTAGGAATTTATCCACTTCTTCCAGATTGCCCCGTTTGTTGGCATATAATTTCTCATAATACTCTCTTATAGTTGTTTGTATTTCTGTGGTATTGGTTATTATTTCTCTTCTCTCATTTGTGATTTTAATTATTTGGGTCCTTTCTCTTTTATTTTTGATAAATCTGGCTAGGAGTTTATCAACCTTATTAATGTTTTCCAAAGAATCAACCAACTCCTGGTTCTACTGGTTTTTTTGTTTGTTTCTATATCGCTTATTTCTCCTCTAATCTTTATTATATCCCTTTTACCACAGGCTTTGGATTTCATTTGTTGTTCTTTTTCTAGCTCCAGGTGTAAGGTTAGGTTGTATATTTGAGATTCTTTCCTGTTTCTTGAGGTAGGACTGTATTGCTATATACTTCCCTCTTATGACTGCTTTTGCTACATCCCAAAGGCTTTGAACCATTGTGTTTTCATTTGTTTCCATGTATTTTTTTAAATTTCTTCTTTAATTTCCTGGTTGATCCATTCATTCTTTAGCAGGATGTTCTTTAACCTCCATGCATTTGTGGTCTTCCCAAATTTTTTCTTGTTATTGACTTCAAGTTTCATAGCGTTATGGTCAGAAAATATGCATAGTATTATCTCATGCTTTTTTTATTAGTTGAACCCTGATTTGTGACCTAGTATGTGATCTGTTCTGAAGAATGTCCCATGTGCACTTAAAAGAATGTGTTTTCTGCTGCTTTAGGAAGAAATGTTCTAAATATATGTTAAGTCCATCTGGTCCAGTGTGTCATTCAAAGCCATTGTTTTCCATATTGATTTTCTGCTTAGATGATCTATCCATTAATTTAAGTGGGAGTGTTAAAGTGCCCTACTATTAATTAATTATTATCAATAAGTTCCTTATGTTTGTTATTAATTTTATTATATATCTGGGTACTCCCAAATTGAGGGCATAAATATTTATAAGTGTTACATCTTCTTGTTGGATAGTCCCCTTTATTATGATGCAGTGCCTTTCTTCAACTCTCGTTATGGTTTTTGGTTTAAAATCTAGTTTGTCTGATAGAAGTATGGCTACTCTGTCTTTCTGTTGATATACATTTGCATGGTAAATGTTTCTCCATCCCCTCATTTCAATCTACAGGTGTCTTTAGGTCTAAAGTAAGTCTCTTGTAGGCAGCATATATACGGATCTTTTTTTTTTTTTAATAAATTCTGACACTCTATGTCATTTAGTCCATACATTCTGAGTGCTTACTGATCAATATGAATTTAGTGTCATTTTATTACTTGTTTTGTCTTTGTTTCTGGAGGTTTTCTCTGTTCCTTTCTAGTCTTTGTCACTTTTGGTCTGTCTTTCCTATTCAAAGAGTTCCCTTTAATATTTCTCGCAGTGTTGTTTTAGTGGTTATAAACTCCTTCAAGGTTTTGTTGTCATCGTTGTTGTTGTTGTTGTTTGGTCTGAGAAACTCTCTCCTTCTATTCTGAATGATAGCCTTGCTGGGTAGAGTATTTTTGGCTGCAGAGTTTTCCCATTCAGCACGTTGAAGATATATGATGCCACTTTTTTTTGTCTGTCAATTTCTGTGGAGAGGTCTGTTACTAGAGTTATTTGTCTTTTGTAGGTTAGGCCTTCTATTGTCTTGCTGATTTTAGGATTTTTCATTTATCTCTATTTTATTTTTATTTTATTTTATCTTTATTTTATAATTTTATAAATTTATAAATTTATTTTATAAATTTATAAATTTAAATACTTTTGTTGATTTTGATGGGATTTCTCTGTGTCTCCTAGATTTGGATGTGTTTCCCTCCTCAGATCAGGGAAGTTTTCAGCTATAATTTCCTCAAACCTTCTGCCTTCTTTTCGCTCACTTCTTCTGGAGCTCCTATGATACAAATGATATTATCCTTTATGGAGTCATTGAGTTTCCCAAGTCTACATTAGTGATTTAATATTTTTCTTCCCCTCTTCTTTTCAACTTTATTATTTTCCATAATTTTATCTTCTATATCACTTATTCATTCCTCTACTTCTTCCATCCTTACAGCTAATTGGTTTTGAATCTCAGTTATTGCATTTTTCATTTTGGCCAGATTAGTTTTTCAGTCTTTTATCTCTGTGGAAAGGGCCTCCCTGGTGTCCTCTATGCTTTCTCAAGCCCAGCTAGTATCCTTATAATTGTTATTTTAAATTCTGCATTAGGCATATTACTTATATCTGTTTCAATTAGATCCCTGGCTGTGATATTTTCTTGTTCTTTCTTTTGGGATGAATTCATCTGTCTTGGTGTTTTGTCTAGGTCTCTGTCTTCTGTGTATTAGGAAACTCTGTTATTGTTTCCTCCTCCTGAGAGTAATGACTTGATGAAGAGGAGGTCACATACTGTCCAGAGACTCGTGCTCCAGGAAGTGTCTCTGGTATATGCCATGCTCACTCTGCTATTCTGTTTTGGCTGCTCTTTCCCTCAGGTCAGTCCTCCACAGAGTTTCTCCTTACCTGGAGTCAGCTTTGTAGAACTCTGTGGTCAGTAGGCCTGGCGCTTGGGGAGGCAGAGGTTATGCTGGTTTTCTGGGAGAGGGGCCTACTGCAGGGGTTCAGGCACACTCTTCTGAGGAAAGCAGTACAAGCAGAGCAGAGGGGCAAGGCTTGGTGTACACAGTTTAGGCCACCACTATTGGTGCTGTGCTGCATACTGAAGTTAGTTTATACTGAGGGAAGGAGGAGGGAAATGTTATCCACCATTCTCTTGTCCCCAGAGATGCAATGCCACCTCTCTCAATTACACTCCAGGAAGGGGGAACTGTCTCTCCCAGTGCGTTATAAGGGATCCTCAGATCACATTCTACTCCAGAGCTATCTACTCTCCTTCTCCATAGGAGCACTGCAGTGCCCTCAGGGCTCCCCACCAGCCACTCCACAGATGTCTAAACTCCAGTTTTTGAGCTCTGCTAATAAAAATTCAGGAAAAGCAGCCTGTCTTTTTTTCCCAGGCAATGGCTTTGGGAAGTGATTTCTTTGTGCCATCCTCTGTGTGCTCTCTCTCTTTTTCTGTCTCTCTCCTCTCTCCATGAGCAGGACTCTCTCCCCTCCATAGCACCCCTGATCTGTTTCTCCTCCAAACCATGTCTCTGCACCTCCTATGTTCCACGATGGGCCTTTTCTCTTCCTCTCCCTCTAGTGTGTCCTGTCAGTCCTCAGATCAATTTCTTGGTATTCAAAATGACTTGATATTTATCTAGCTATGTTCAAGGGATGAGGCAAGCCTAGGGTCTTCCTACCATCCCCCAATCTCAGCTCATCTCTCTCTATATTTTTTAAATATGGCTACCCATTCTGCAGTTGAAAAAAAAAAAAAAAAAACTATGTTCACATAGATTTTTATTTGAATGTAAAAATTTACCCAACTTTCATTTATATGACTTGTGCATATTTAAGAAAACTTATCTAAGACATCAGAAAATAATCTAGATAATTTAGAGTTTTCCTTTTCATGTTTAGGTCCTAATCATTCTAAAAATAACTTTGGCAAGATACAGTATATGTATTTACTCATATCTTATTTTTCTTATACACTATTTTTACATATGCAGAGCCAATTGTACTGGTATCATTACTTAAATAGTCCAAATTTAACTCACTTATTTGTAATGCCCCTCTGTGTAGCATTACTTATTAGTTAAGACATATAGTTACTAGACCAAAAAAGAGTAAGAGACAAATGGGAGGAAATTTTCAAAAAGAAAGCTACATCTATGCTAAAGATCTTCTTTTTCTCTTTTCAGAAGAAGGAAGTTTCTAAAAAATTATTGGCTATGTGTCCTGATCCAACCACATCTTTCTTCCTAGTTTCTTTAATCAGCTAGATTAAGTTTAAAGTGAAACCTTTAAATCCATGCTTTTTTTCTACATGGCGAAGCATGTGTGACACAACTTTGCCTGTTTTGATGAAGAATTCCAGGGAGTCCAACAGCCAGTAAGAAGGTGGAAATGTCCAGGAGAGTCTGAAGCAAGTTTTTCCTGAGGGATGGTGACACTTAAGCAGTAGTGGATCATTTAATAATTTTAGAAAATAATTGCATCTAACTTACTGGCAGAATCCTCTCTCTTGGTATTATGGCTATTGGGAAAATTTGGGGGCAGCAACAGTGGGTTGAATTTGTCCCATTCTATGCAGTGTGTATGCGTCATTCTTAATTGAAAGATACTACTGATAGCCCTATTTCTCCTCTTCCAAATAGTCTTGTACTATATTTATCATAGATGTCACTTATTCCATAACAGAAATTGTTCAAAAGTCACAGACACATGTTTAGACCTTTTTTCTATATTATAGATTATATTCTTTTCACCTTTTCTTTTCCTCTTCCCATCAACTTGAAATAAAAGACTTCATGTTCCCAGGGAATTTTATACATGCAGGATAGAAGGAAACTTGAATTCATGAATATCCATATAGAAGACTGCCTGACAAATGGACATGTTGCATGTAAATCTGTAAAAAATTCACTTGTATTGTGTTAAGCTAAAGAGATCTGGGACTAGCATTACCCTTACTTACATACCTTACATGCCTGGAAAACTCTTTCCCATGACTTACGAAAGGAAAATTATAAGCCACATCCCAAAAGTCACTAACTTTAACAAAAAAGGAAAATCTGAGAGGCACCTATTAAAATAGACCTAATGGGGCACCTGGGTGGCTCAGTTGGTTGAGCAGCTGCCTTTGGCTCAGATGATGATCCCACGGTCCTGGAATTGAGCTCCCTTTTGGGCAGTCTGCCTCTCCCTCTCCCTTAGCCCCTCTCCCTGTTCAAGCACTCTCTCTCTCTCTCCCTCTCTCTCAAATAAATAAATAAAATATTTAATAAAAAGTAAAATAGACCTAATGTAGGTGACTGATAAGGACTTTTGGAAAGAATGAAGAGGTTTAATGAAATTACATTCAATAGTAAAAGAGCTTCTGGAACTGAAGATGAATAATTTCCAGTTCCAAATATTTAAATGAAAAAACAGAACTCAAAGTGATAAAGATTATTGATGGAATTGTACTAGTGTTCTGAATGAAAACATAAATGAAAAAGCTCAGAACAAAGGTGGACAACATGCGATAAAGATAAACTAAGTTGTTTGATAATGCATCCTTAATGATATGAATCCCTGTGAAAGATGAACAGAGTACTAATAATCATACAGATCTTTGTATTCCTTTGAATCTTAGTAGTTACAGATAGTAAGATAATTATTTTATTTATCTCTCAGATACATAAAAAAGTGAAAATTGCTGGATAAAAGTAAAGTATCTGGTTAACTAATATAGAAATTCAAATCCAATTTCCACCTTCTACTACCTGTGTGATCTCTTTTGCAACAAGGTTTTCATCTATGAAATACAAATAGCAATATAATCTGTCTCACAGGAAATTTATAAGAATTAAATGCAATGATATATGTAAAGTATTTAATGCATTTTCTAGAACATAAGATAACATAAGATGTATACAAAACTGTTGTTTCTCTTGTTAAACACATATACACAAATTCTATACATATTTTTCTACCATTTTAACATCTATATATAATGCACATTCATATATATATATTTTTCTATCATGTTACTTAATATAGAGTTAAAATCAACCTCAGCATTCTTGGAAGCCCTGAGGGAGTGGGATAATGGAATAATATTGGTGAGTAAAAAGAACTGGAATTCAAGAGGTCTCAAGCATGTCCCTGTGTAGATCATGAAAGCGTATTTTTTAAGTTTTTAATTAAATTCTAGTTAGTTAACACATAGTGTAATATCCGTTTCAGGAGTAGAATATAGCTATTCATCATTTACATATAACACCCAAGGCTTATCACAACAAGTGCCCTCCTTAATACTCATCACCAATTTAGCCCATCCCCTACCCAACTCGCCTCCAGCAAGCCTGCTTGTTCTCTATAGTTGAGTCTCTTATGGTTTGCCTCCCTCTCTTTTTAACCCCTTCTCTAAGGTTCATCTGTTTTGTTTCTTAAATTTCACATGTGAGTAAAATCATACGGTATTTGTCTTTCTCTGACTAACTTGGTTCACTTAACATAATACACTCAAGTTCCACTCCTGTCATTGCAAATGACAAGATTTCATTCTTTTGGATGGGTAAGTAATATTCCATTATACTTGTATACACACACACACACACACACACACACACATATAGAACATCTTCATCCATTCATCAGTCAACAGACATTTGGGCTCTTTCCGTCATTTGGATATTGCTGCTATAAACATCAGGGTGCATGTACCACTTAGAATTTGTATTGTTGTGTCCTTTGGGTAAATACCTCATACTGCAATTGCAGGATTGTAGGGTACTTCTATTTTTAACTTTTTGAGGAACTGCCATACTATTTTACAGAGCGGCTATACCAATTTAAATTCTTATCAATAGTTAAGAGGGCTCCCCTATCTCTGCATCCTTGCCAATATCTGTTGTTTCCTGTGCTGTTAATTTTAGCTGTTCTCCATGTGTGAGGTGATAACATATGATCTCTCAGAAAACATACATTGTTTGTATTTGAGAAACATAGTTGAGATAGAAATACAACCAAATTAAGGAGGAATCCCTTCTATTTACTTCCATCTCTCTTGCTCTTCTCTTTAGAGACCACACTAAAACTAACGGAGCAAAAACAAAACAAACAAGAAGGAAACACATAAAAGTTTCCAATCATAGATTCAAATTTACCCATACTGTGACTCCAGTTAAGCAACTAAGTAGAAAAACACTTCATTGTATTATAGTCACATTTGAAACACATGACCACTAATCTCACATTTACTGTAGTGTATTGCGTGGTCAGCCAACACTTTATTTTCCCTGAAATCTTTCTCATTATGCCTTTCAACACTTGAGCCTTCATGATTTATTCTCCACTCATCATCAGAGTGATGCTTTTATTTTTACAGAGAGATTAGAGATAGTCAGATTATACCATTCCTCTGTTTAAAATCCAAACTACTTCATTGCTAGCATGTGAAATCCCATGCCTTACCAAAGCCTGCAAAACATAACCACTCTTCTCCTTACTCACTGTGCATCATCAGTGCTGGGCTTCCTGCTGTTTTCTGATTGTTCCAAGACTGTAGGGCATTTCCTTGGTACTCATCCCATTTGAAATATCCTTTTCCCAGCTCTTTATTCAAACGACTCATTATTTCTGCTCAAATATCTTCTCCTTACAGGCTCCCTAACATTTCTCCCTGCTACCTATTGTACAAATCACTTTCTGTTCCTTCACTGTTTTCTTTAATAAAACTTAACACTATCTAAATTTAAGAACCTTCTCAATTTTCTTATTTATTATAATCTGTTTCACTAGCTTATTTTCAGCACATGATGCTTTATAAAGGTTCAGTAAATGCTCACTGAATTAACTTTGAATGCATTTATCAAAACTAATATTTCAAAATGGGATAAGACAAATAATAATACAATGTGCACAATTATTTGGAAATAATAAATAGTCAAACAGAAATTCTGAGATTTGCATAGCCATATATAGTCATTCTGCTTGTATTTACTCTATATCTTACCATGAATGTAAATTCTACTTGCTTAATCAACAAAATATTTATTTACTGACTGCTATGTGCCAGAAAGCTTGGATCAGTAACCAATACAGAAAAGGCCCTGGCCCTCCCTGTAGAACTCAAATTCTAGTTCTATATCTATCTGTTGAACTAGAAAAGTGTATATCAAGAGTGATTCAGATGATTAAGGAAAATCTGAAACTATAATAACAGGCAGTACTTATCAGCACCAGTATTCCCATATAATCATAAGTATAAAGAGAATACAGTATTTTTTTTTTGTAAAATGGTTAATGATGCAAAAGTCTTAGGAAGAATGCTTCCTAATGAGTTTTATGTGCTGTTTCTTGGGAAGAGGATTCTGTAGTACCAATCATAATGAAAATCTAAAGGGGCATAAGAAAAAAAGGACGAAGGGTTAAAATAATGAAGGCCTTCTGGTATCAGAAGAGTTGAAGTTTGGGAAGAAAAAGAAAGAGTGAATGGAATATGTTTTCTAATATTGAGCACATCAGACTCCTTAATATTCAGAGGTACAAAGTTTGCAAGTGGTGGTACCCTGAAAATAGTTCCTGCTAAGTGTTTTTAGTTTTTCTGATTGGATTATATCTGAAGCCATCACCAGGTTGCCTCTTAATGGCATGCTACTTAGCCTGTCATCACTGGTCAGGGTATTTGAAGGAGGCAACATTTTGGTGTTACCAGGATTGAACACATATGCAAAGATTCTAGGAGATGGTGAAATATGAGGCCCAAACTGTCATTGTTTTACAGATACTGGAGAGAATTTCTACACCAGACTGATACTGATATTCATAAATGAGGAAATTATATGAATATAAAAGAACCTAGTATATCTTTCATAAATGATATGAGTGTTTAGGTGGGCAAAGAAATATTTTAAAATGTTTAAGTATTATCAAAGTTTAATTTTACGTTTCTTCAAGTTTAACCAGGGTTTGTAGTACACCTAAGCAAAGGTTAGTCTAAAACATCTTCTAGAAGGAGTAAATTTCCATTCATTCTCACATTTGGAGAAATAAAGTTAAAGAAAGGAAAAGTGTGTATTAAAAACAAAGTGAGGTTTGGTATTTTCATTACACAAAATGTATTGAATGAATGAAGTTCCTATATTTCACATCCACAGTTAAATGCACACTAGTAGACTTCTGTGATAATGGCCATAGGTATATTACTGAGATATGCATGGAATTTTATTCTATAATGTTATTACACAGCATATCTGTACATTTTTTATATATATGTTTGAAAGAAAAACAAAAACTAGCATCGTAGCCAAACTTTCCATAAACTACAAAATAGTATTTTGTTGCTATTCTTTCTGTTGAAGTTAGAGATCAAATAAAGATGGCACCTAATGTAAAGCAAGTTATGAGCATGCTCCAACATCTGTATAAAAATGCAAAAAATTACATTGTCTAAACTAGGAAATCAATCAAGAAGTAGGAAATCAGTCAAGGAAATACATTTCTCACTCTTCTGACTATAAATCATGTGTATTTGCACACTTTTCCTTAAGAAATCAAAATATATTTTTTCCAGTTTGAAAATAAGACAATTATTTGAGACATAACAGGGGAAAATAACTTTTCTTCTAAGAAGACTTTTGGAAATAATTGTAGTCTTGAAAGTACTTGATTAAATTACATGTGATTATAAAGTTGGGCAGAAAAAATGATTCTATTATTCCATTTACCATAGGTGCATTAACAAGGTTGAGGAGCTAAGAGATTGAATGAGCGCGCACCTAAACAAAAGAACTGGAAAAGTAGTTTTCTTCTGCTTCACAGAAGTCATCTCAGAAGAATTAAAACCCATTGCAAATAGTCTCCTGAACAATTTTTAATAGGTTGATGATGAAAAAGTGTACATTAACTAATTCGTGATTGACTCTGAAATAAATGGATTTTACTGCATCAGAAGACAACCTAGACCATTCATATGTCATAATTCTTGTCAAACAGTATTAAAGTCAGTGATGCTTTATTAAATAAAAACTTAACATTTTACAGATTTATATGTATATTTATTCAGTACTATTTCTTTTTTCCACAAAGAAACTTTCTTCACAGAGTTTTTTTTATAATATATAATAAAATAAATATATAATACTAGATGAAAGGCAAAATAGTCCTTTGAGTATATCTCATATGTTCTTAAAATACTGAGTAAAAACACATTCTTAAATAAGAGATATCTTCAATCAACTTGTTGGAATATTTTATGTTCTAGTTCTTCACTCACAGTTCTTCTGGATGAGAAAACAATTCTATTGTCACAGGCCCCATAAGTCCATAAGCATGTCTTTCTTTGGAGGGGAGGTTTGGGGAACAGAGAATATAATGTACAAGAATTGAAATAGGTCAGAGTGCTCTGAGTCACTCTGGAAATAGGAAAGTTTTATTTTTTTAATGAAGGATTTAAATATTTTATTTATGGAGACAAATTCTCTAAATTCTTTTGATATACAGTTTAATTCTTCATTTCAGAAACACTGGGCCTATGGAAGTCCTAATTTTCAATCTAGCCACATATTTAGCATAAAATAAAAACATGCCATTGAAAAACACCATAGTCAGCCATTCCTAAGTATATAACTAAATTTGTGCACTAGCTTACTGAGTTATTCCTGAAATTTCCATTTCTTATACTTGCATAAGTATGTATGTGTTCTGTTACTCCTATCTATTCGTCTCTGATTTGACAAAACGGAGACATCTTGATATTGCTGAGAATCCATACACCCCAGATGGAAGTTGTCATTTTTGACATTTCTGCTGACTTAATCTGCTTATCATGGAACATTTCTAATGTTGAGGTAGCTTCAGATTTACATGCAGGATTACAAGTGCCAGACAAGTTAGCACCTAATGGAAGTTCTCAATTTTTTTTCTTTTTTCTCAAAGAAGAGACATTTTGAAATTCAGCTGTCCATATTCAGTGAAGTTAAAATGTCCCTTTTCCAAGTTTGATCAGATTTGATGAGACTTGGGTCAACCAAATTATAAAACCCTGAATAAACACTTCGTCCCTTAGAGAAAAGTTCAGGTAAATTAACTGGCTAATTTTTTTTTATAGCATCCAGAATATTTTTACTGCCAGAATCAAGGCAGATCCTGCTTAGACCTTCGTGAGGAGCCCACCATCCAGGAATAAGAGTAGAGAAAGATGTTGGGGATGTTCGCAACAGAAAATCCAGCTCCGCAGAAATGCTGTGGGAGAGCAGCACAGTCCAGCCTGACTGGCTCTGGGGTTGCATCCCAGGGGCTAGACTCAAGTCTTGGCCTATAGCAATTGCCCGTTTGGAGATGTCTGCCAATAAGGTAGACCCAAGACTCTCCATCAACTGCTATTATAGGAAGATCTGTGAAGCACCTCTGAACCAGACAGAAAACTACGAGGGAAGCCCCAAGCCACCTAGTTCTCTCAGGGGCCCTCAAGCTTCTGGGCTAGTCTTTGCAGACTAAACACCTCTGAGCTGCCTGGTGGGAGTAGGTGTTGGGCAGGATAGTATTATCCTTCTCACTTATGATTATATATACAGAGAGAAATCACAGGTATCTGGTACATAGATATATGTATGTGTGTGAACTCCACGTCCATTTTCCTATTTAATAAAATAGATTTCACTTTAAGTGGTAAAATAGCTGAAAAGAAGAAATTGCTGCAGCTATTTTTCCTCCACAAGCAGTGTTGGTTTCTTAAATCCTTTAAAGAAAGTTAAGGAAAAAATACTGGAATATTATTAGGAATTTAAGGTCAATTCCGTTTCATTAATTTAAACTGTGTTTTTTATTTGAACTACAAAGGTTAAGGTCATATCATGAAAGAAGCTGAGATAACCCCTCTAACTTCTAGATTCTTTCTATTTCAAACCTAATTTTGTATCTCCTATTATTTATATATATACCTATGGCTTATCTAATTTTCATTCTTCCTCAGTGGTAACCTCTTAAATTATTTATCTCACTTTTAGAGTCAAATTGAAGTGTTTATTCTTCTGTTCAAATATACAAAAAAAAAAGTGGCTTTCTTTATTATTTTATAACAAAGCTCAAATTTTCAAAGAAGACTCATGCCCACTCTTAACAGAACATTATTTTTAAAAATTTTGCCAATTAAAAGTAGATTAGCATTTTCTAACATAAAACAGTTTATTTAAATTTAATACATTTGATTTTTGGATATACCCAGTGAATTAAAAATTCACAGTCGTCATCAAACCTCATTCTCCTCCATTCAAAAGAAATTTCTCTGCTTTTTCCAATCCTCAATAATGACTGGATGTAGTGGGAAGTTTATATACTCTCAGAGTAACAGTTGAATTGTTCCCCGTCTTTCTGTCAGTCCTACAGAACTTCACTGATATCTCTGGTTGAGTCTTGTTCAAGGGCACCTACTGTGTACCTTATGAGGAACACTCCTTGTCTGGCCCTCAAGTAAAAGGAGGGTTCTCTCCTTTCTCACTGGGTTCAGCACCTGAACACTCAGTTGTACCCTCTCCAAATTACTAGATGGTTTGTTTCTTTGTGGTTGCATTCTAAACCAAGTAGGTATGTACAGGAAATAAAAAAAAATAATAATATCATCACCATTCTTCTTTAGGTGCTTTATGGGCACTGATTCAACCTCAATTATCTCTATGCTTGGAACTAACAAAAACATGGTTTGTTCTCACTTTAAAGATACAGCACGTACCTGATGAATGAATAAAGAAGCTGTGGCATATATAGATATATACAAGTAGAATATTACTCAGCCATAAAAAGAATAAAATCTTGCCATTTGCAATGACAATGACATGGATGACGCTAGACAGTATTATGCTAAGTAAAATAAGTCAAAGTTGGACACCATATGATTTCACTCCCACACATAATTTAAGAAACAAAATAAATGAGCAAAGGGGGGAAAAAAAACAAGAGAGTGACAAAACAAGAAATGGATACTTAACTCTAGAGAACACACTGCTGTTCTCTAGAGGGGAGGTAGGTGGGGGACAGGGGAAATAGGTGATGGGGATTAAGGAGTGCACTTGTGATGAGCACTAGGTGATGTATGAAGGGTTGAATTACTATATTACACACTTAAAATGAATATTACACTGTATGCTGACTGGAATTTAAATAAAAACTTTAAAAACCTGTTATAAAAAAAAGATACAGAATGTACTAGGGAAAAAGAGTATTAGAAAAAGATATAAGAGTCTTTTGGTAAATTAAAAAAAAGACAAATATACCTGTAGACAGAAACATGTATTTTTTACATAGGCATATATATGCTTGTATGAGCAAAGAGGAAACTGAGGATATGCTCTCTTGTTACAATGGTGTACCTGACAATTCAATTATACCTTACATTTTTTACTAGGTAGTTTTCTAACACCAAACATACTCTGCTTTTATATTAAGGAAAACATTAAATGGGAAATATTTTAATATATACCTATTTATAATTTGTGTATTGACTGAGATGGGCTAGTAGCATTCTGTCAGAAAAATACTTTATAGATTCTTACAATTGTCTTTTCCTTCCAGACTCTGAGTCTATATCTATTTTATAACTTTTATAGAAATATTTAGGAACAAAATTCCTGTTCACTTTGATAACAAAACACCAATGTCTTATCCAAATAAGGATTAATCCTCTCTTTCATTTATGATCTATATTGGATGTGTAAACCTTTAATTTGAAAGGGAGAAGAGGAGTCTGGCTCCCCTAGAAAAATCTATGTGTAATTTTTCAGGACAGATCACAGGTAATAACAAGTCTTTATCTGGCAGGACTCTTGGTGAAGAGCTGCCTTCCCCATACAAGCCTTAGTGTACAGCCAAGGCATTGCAGTTTCTGAAAACAGTTGTAGTCAAGGACAATGGCCACCCCTCTGGCCAGTCATTCTCTTTGCATATTTACACTCCTGACCCAGGCATGTTTATTTTTATGTTCCTTTATCTGAGGCCTTGAGCCAAGATCTTCTGCCCCCTCACTGAGGACCGACCCCTCAGTGGGGGGACAAGGGAGAAAACTTGGAGACACTTTTCCCCACTCTCCCTTAGAACCTGGTATTTTTCTATGCCTGCCCTTCCCTTCATACTTCTCTCAAGCTCAGGGTCCCTAAAACTTCTGGAGCCTTTTGCTCAGGGCAACCACCCACATGCCTGTGTTGATTCATGTGACCCTTCACCTCAGCACTGTTCCATGCAGGAAAATAGAACAGGATGAGTTGGGCTTTCTTAAGTTTTAGGCTCTTGCTTATACTGTGTAAGTGATTAGACTTAACTCTATCATCTTTGGTTTGTTGCTTTAATCAGCTACTCTGACACCTGGCAACTCAGCTCATTCTCTCTCCTTACCAAACTCAGCTGAGCTCCTGACAGGTGAAAACATAGGATTCTTTTCTTTCACTCACAACAAGGTATGACTTTGAAATTGTACAAAGTTAGGGTCATTGAAGACAGGAATTAGAGAAAAGTGGTTAAAGTGTTATGGCTATTGTTGGTAAAATCTAACATTCATTCATTCTGGGTATGGCAGAAATACAAATGTTATTTTGAAAAATTTCCACTCCTGAAGTCCCAAGAACAATCCCCTGAAACACAGGCATGAGCATACACACATGCACATGCACACACACACACACACACACACTCACACTACTGTGAGCCTCTTGGGTCAAGTCCGTTTGTTCATGACTGACTGACTCCATTCCACAGATCCATTTGGAAAATGCTTCTTATTTCACAATTGCATTATCTTTTAAACTACTTCCTTTCACTACAGAGCATTCAATCTGCCTCTTAACTTTAGGATTTTTATTTATTTGTTTAGGATTTTTGTTTATTTGTTTGTTCATCTGTTTGTTTAAATCACGAAGAACTCAGGTATTAGTTCCTGTGTTTTCACTCTCCCCTGAGTTCTGGTGACCACATACTAGAGTTTCTGAATAAAAATCTTGAAAATCCTTTCATGTAACTTGAAGGATAAGAGAGGAAAAGCAAAATGTCCAAGTCCAGTGCTATACAAAGAATTCCCCATTACTGTTTCTGATCAATTCCTTACCATTCCTTTATATTTCCTTGAGGTTTGCAAAGGACTATGAGTCATCAGACTGTTTTGAGATGGTTTCTTGTCTAGTTTTACATTAATCTTCTAGCAGTCCAGACCCTCTCCTCTTTATTTTTTGAGGTTTGATGCCTCAGCAGAAATAGAAGCCAGGAAATATATAAATTTTATATTGAGCATATCATAACTTCATACTTATACTAAAAAACTGCAACATCAGACATTATAGTTCTCATTACATATCCCCATCAATTTAGGGAAACTAGGTCTATATGAGCTGAAGAGTTATTTTATTCGCCTTCAGAGTAAAAAGGAAATGAATTTTAAAAACCTTAAAATTCTACCATTGTGATGACTGAACTCATAAAAAAATTATCATGCCATGATTCACTGAAGATCTTAGAAATACTTTAAATAATTCAAGACCATTTTAAAAGCTAACAGAGAACTCATTCTAAGAGATCTATTTCCCAGGCTCATATTAAAATGAATATTTTAACATTTTCATATCTATTTAAGAATGCATTTTTAAAGAAAATATCAAGGGATTTTTCCCAGAGGGCTTAACCTTAAAAATTATCTTCAAATTAAGCAAGAAAAACTTATAAATATGACTTTTTTTATAGATCTGTTCATGTGTTTATCAAATGCTTCATCTAGTTATAATCCCACTATCTAATACACAGCAGAAGAGCAGCCTGACCTATACTTTAAATATCTGGTATTGATAATAGTACAGTTCTTTATAAATTGGTTTACATTAATTTCTATTTTAAATTCTAAGAAGTTATATAAATGTATATTGTTTATATGCAACCACATTTTGAAGAATTTATAAAAAATGTGTGTGTAACTCTACACACAGACCTATACACAACATTTTGGTATTATTTTTATATCACTAAACTTATTATAAAATATACAAATCATTAGATTGTCAGATCAGATATGTAAGAACATGATACCTTCTAACATCCTCTGAGAGTAAATTTAATAAAATTATCTGAAGCTACTTGACTTCATTAACATTGAAATAAATATCATAACTAAATAAAGAAATCAGAAGGTGAAAGCAAATATGTATCTATCAGAAAATTATTTAGCACAATCGATAATTAATCACATTGTTTATTTCCTCCAAAAAGAAAGAATGACCCAGTTAAGTGGGTCTATCCAGTGACCTCTGGTGACTCTATCCAGCATTTTAGTCTTAAATAAGATTCTTAGGTGGCATGATAATTTAATGATTATTTATTTAGTGATTAAAAATGCAGGGTTTACACTCTGGAAAACAGCATCAAGTTCCTCAAAAAGTTGAATACTGTTTTTCTGAAAATAAATAAATTGGAAAAAAAAAAACCCACTAACCAGATGAAAGAAAAAAAAAAAGTTGAAAATAGAGCTACCTTATGATCTAGTAATCGCACTACTGGGTATTTACCCTAAAGATATAAATATAGTGATCTGAAGGGGGATGTGCACCCAAATGTTTATAGCAGCAATGCCCACAATAGCCAAACTATGGAAAGAACCTAGATGTCCATCAACAGATGAGTGGATGAAGAAGATGTGGTATATATACAGAATGGAATACTATGCAGCCATCCAAAGAAATGAAATCTTGACATTTGCAATGACATGGATGGAACTAGAGGGTATTATGCTAAGCAAAATAAGTCAATCAGAGAAAGACAATTGTTATATGATCTCTCTGATATGAGGAATTTGAGAGGCAGGGTGGGGGTTGTAGGAAGTAGGGAAGGAAAAAATGAAACAAGATGAGATCGGGAGGGAGACAAACCATAAGAGACTCTTAAGCTTACAAAACAAACTGAGGGTTGCAGGGGGGTTGGGGGTAGGGATAGGGTGTTTGGGTTATGGACACTGGAGAAGGTGTGTGCTATGGTAAGTGCTATGAATTGTGTAAGCCTGGGCAAATAATACATTATATGTTAATAAAAACAATTTTTTAAAAATGTAGGCTTTAAAGGAATATTTAGAAAATGGCATGAGAGACTGAAAATGATTAAACATGTGACACTGGGTAATTTTTTTTATAGCTGTAGACTCCTTGTATTAAATGGAAATGATAAGAGAACATTACACTATGTATGTAAATACATATGTAGAGATGCATGTGCATGCATACACACACACATGTATTTTACATACTTTACCTCCCTCATGTAACTAAGACCTGCCTTAAATGTCTAAGCTCTTTAGTCACAATATAGCTGCCAACCATTCATGGAATCAGACCAGGATTTCCAGGTCTGAAGCTGACACTGTAAGGACCCCTGTTTTGTCTCTGCACTAATACAGTGGTACTGGCCACATGTGATTCTTGAATACCTGAAATAGGACAAATCCAAAATGAGCTGTACTTTAATTATAAATACCAGGCTTTGAAAACTTATTACAAAAAACATTTCACTAATAATTTATTTTAATTAAGCAGGAAGATGATTTTTGGGTACAGTTGGTTGAATAAAATATATTATCAAAACTAGTTTCACTTATTTTTTTAACTTTTTTAAAACTGTGGTTATTATAAAACTTAAAATCACAAATCTGTATTGCTTTATATTTTTATTTATAGATGCTAAATATTTTTCACTTTGGCTTTATTGTTTGTGCCCCTTAATTTAATACTATTTTGAAATATATGTTACATAGTTGCTGAATTTTATCAATAATTAGCAATGCATTTGGACAAATAATGAGTAATGTTTTGAAGTTAACTTGTAGTGTTCACCAATTAATTTTATATTTTATGCCAATGTTGATTATAGTGTCAGTTTTTATTGTAATAATAACTGATAATATAAAGAATAATTAAATTACATTCTCAGGGGTATTGTATCCAAATTTTCATTATGTTTTATTTGATATATGGCAAATCATAAATGTAAATTATAACTAATATTCAAGTCATGTTTCCAAGGCAGCTATAAAACTTCAATTTTAAGCAAAATTTGAAATAGATGGCAATCACTTCCATAATAACTTCCTAAAATAGATTTGATATTGGCTCATCAACATTCAATTCTAGCTTTTTAATGAAGAGAAAATAATCATCAATAGTAAGAATATAAAATAAAGAATATAAAGAATAAATAACCTTAAGGAACTTGGAAATTTATCATTACACAACCATGAAAATAAAATAAATAATTACTTTAAGTCACAAATTCATAAACACTAATAAGTAAATGAAAAATTTAATATAATGTGTCACATATGAGATAAACCTAAATATCTGTCATTTGACCTTTTATTTTGTATGTATTATGAATAATAAGTGTTCATTTATTAAAAATTCTTAACCTACTGGTGCCTGGGTGGCTCTGAGGGTTAAGCCTCTGCCTTTAGCTCATGTCATGGTCTCAGGCTCCTGGAATTGAGCCCCACATCGGACTCTTTACTCGGCAGGGAGCCTGCTTCCCCCTCTCTCTCTGTCTGCCTCTCTACTTGTGATCTCTCTCTGTGTGTCAAATAAATAAAATCTTTTAAAAATTTAAATTTTTAGCCTACTAGGAATATGTTTTTTTTTTTTTAAAGATTTTATTTATTTGACAGACAGAGATCACAAGTAAGCAGAGAGGCAGGCAGAGAGAGAGAGAGAGAGGAGGAAGCAGGCTCCCCGCTGAACAAAGAGCCCAATGTGGGGCTTGATCCCAGGACCTGGAGATCATAACCTGAGCCGAAGGCAGAGGCTTAACACACTGAGCCACCCAGGTGCCCCTAAGAATATGTTTTAATTTTCATTTCTCACATGCAGTCATGTGATAGTCTAAATGCAAAGTCACTGAAACAAAATCTAATATTTAAATGAAAAATGTGTTGTGTATAAGAAAATTTCCTTTTTTATTTTTTTAAAGATTTTATTTATTTATTTGTCAGAGAGAGAGCATGCATACAAGCAGGGATAATAGCAGGCAGAGGGAGAAGCAGGCTCCCTGCTGAGCAAAGAGCCCAATGTGGAACAACCATCCCAGGACCCTGGGATCATGACAAGCTGAAGGCAGACACTTAACTGACTGAGCCACCCAGGCATCCTTCCATGTTTTATAATGATTTGCCAAACATCAAAAATAATATTTGAGACTTCAAGGGGAGACTGCAGCATAGGAAGACTGTAAGTTCACTTCATTCCATGGAGACAACTAGATAACATCCACACCAATATAAATAACCCAGAAAAGGACTTGAAGATTGGCAGAAAGATTCTCCAGAGCTAAATGTGGAGAAGAGGCCATATCTAGTAAGAAAGAAAGGGCAGAAATGCAGTCAGGAGCTAATCTAACTTACAGATTGTACATGAGAGGGAAAGACACTGTGGGCACTGAGAGATGAGTGAAAGATACCCTTACACCAGGCACCCCAGGCACAGAGAACCCACATGGGTAAGACAAATCCTCCTAACATCTGGTTTGAAAACCAGAGGGACTGATTTTGCCACTTCTTCCAGTCAGAGGAACTTAATACCTGGAATTTTAAAAATCAGCAGGCTCAGCTTTGGGAGAGCCTGGCCAGTAAAGTCCCTCCATTGAAGAGAGATACAGCATAAAAGCAGCAGTTTGAAAAACGCCTAGAATATATAGGAGGGAGATTTGTTTTCTAATCTCATAGACTGGGCTAGAAGGGCAGGGATCCTTGGAAGACTTCTCCAAGAACAGAAGAGGTGGAAGGTGTCATTTTCTTCTCCACCACCCCCAAGCCTAGACAAACAGACACCTGTGGGAATGAGCCCAGAGCCAATACTATTAACTTGCTAACAGCACCCCAGCCCTGGAGTCTTCCTGTGGACATACCTGTTCCAGCGAGTGCTCTACTCTAGTCCCTCTTCCCACAGCAGACCTACACAAACCTTGCTAACACTGTGTGCCCACCCTTCACATTCTTTTCAGAAATGCCCCCTCTAATATGACTTTGGCTGGAGCCTATCCAAGCAGGCTGGCAGGGTGTAAGCAGCTGTGAGAGTGGCCAGATCTCCAAAGTGCCTCCTTTACTGGGGAAAGGACAAGATAACTACACACACCAGTCTGACTCTGACCCCAGTAGTGGGCTGGGAGAAGACATCTGGTCTACTATGGGCCTCACCCATCAACAGAAGCTTCTCAGGGGACAACGTAGGGAAAGTGCCCTGCAGTTTGGTTCTACCCCATCTCTGGCAAATGCCTTGTGTGACTCAATTCAAGACCAAAATGATCTATGACTGGCTCATGAAACAACAGGGACCAAACCCTGCCCACAACAAGCAAAGAGAACCATTAAATATGAGTGCTTTGAAGGTTCACCCACAATTGTTAGGCACACATAATGTATAGAAGATAACCCAGAAGGGCCAGGTTCTGACGAGCAGGGGACATTAAATAATGGGGCACTACAGGACCTCTTCTTCATAAGCCCACTTCTTTCAAGAGCAGGAGACATAACTGAAATTCCTAACAAAAATTTAAACAAAATGAGAAGACAGAGGACTATGCCCCAAACGAAAGAAAAAGACAAAATTATAGCAAGAAACCTAAGCAAAACAAATACAATAATATGCCTGATAGACAACTTAAAGTAATGATCATAAAGATTCTCAAGGGGGTTGAGAAAAGAGTGGAGGATCTTAGGAACAGTAAGAAAGAGATGGAAAGCAGATGAAGAACTCAATAATTGAAATTAAAAATACATAAGATGGAACAGATAGTACACAAGAAAACAAAACAAAACAAAACAAACAAACAAAAAACCAGAAGAATGGATCAATGACCCAGAGGACAGAGTAATAGAAAGCAATCAAGCTGAACAGGAGAGAGAAAAACATAAAAATGAAAATGGATTAAAAGAAAAAAGAAAATAGATTTAAGGAACTTAGTGATACTATCAAGCATAATAACATTTGCATTATAGGGATCCCAGAAGGGGATAGAATATTATTCTATATTATTCTATATATTCTATTCTATTCTAAGGGGATAGAGTATGATTTGAAGAAATAATAAAGTAACAAAATGGCAACAAACACACACCTATCAATAATTACTTTGAATGTAAGTGGACTAAATGTTCTAATCAAAAGACACAGGGTTTCAAGATATGTCTCCAAAGGCAAAGGAAACAAAAGTGAAAATAAGCTTTTGGGACTTCATCAAAATCAAAAGCTTCTGCACAGCAAAGGAAACAGTCAAGAAAACAAAGAGGCAACCCACAAAATGGGAGAAGATATTTGCAAATGGCGGCACAGACAAAAGGTTGATATCCAGGATCTGTAAAGACCTCCTCAAACTCAACACACACAAACAGATAATCATATCAAAAAATGAGCAGAAGATATGAACAAGACACTTCTCCAATGAAGACATACAAATGGCTATCAGACACATGAAAAAATGTTCATCATCACTAACCATCAGGGAGATTCAAATTAAAACCACATTGAGATATCACCTTATACCAGTTAGAATGGCCAAAATTAGCAAGACAGGAAACAACATGTGTTGGAGGGGATGTGGAGAAAGGGGATCCCTCTTACACTGTTGGTGGGAATGCAAGTTGGTGCAGCCACTTTGGAGAACAGTGTGGAGATTCCTCAAGAAATTAAAAATAGAGCTTCCCTATGACCCTGTAATTGCACTACCGGGTATTTGCCCCAAAGATACAGATGTAGTGAAAAGAAGGACCATCTGTACCCCAATGTTTATAGCAGCAATGGCCACAGTCACCAAACTGTGGAAAGAACCAAGATGCCCTTCAACGGATGAATGGATAAAGAGGATGTGGTCCATATACACTATGAAGTATTATGCCTCCCTCAGAAAGGATGAATACCCAACTTTTGTAGCAACAGGGACAAGACTGGAAGAGATTATGCTGAGTGAAATAAGTCAAGAAGAGAGAGTCAATTATCATATGGTTTCACTTATTTGTGGAGCATAACAAATAGCATGGAGGACAAGGGGAGTTAGAGAGGAGAACAGAGTTAGGGTAAATTGGAAGGGGAGGTGAATCATGAGAGACCATGGACTCTGAAAAACAATCTGAGGGGTTTGAAGGAGCGGGTGGTGGGAGGTTGGGGGAACCAGGTGGTGGGTATTAGAGAGGGCACGGATTGCATGGAGCACTGGGTGTGGTGCAGTAACAGAATACTGTCATGCTGAAAATAAATGATCAAAAAATTTTAAAATATTTAAAAAAAAAGACACAGGGTGAGAGAATTGAAATAAAAGCAAGACCCATCCATATACTGTCTATAGAGACTCATTTCAGACCTAAAGACATCTTCAGATTGAAAGTGAAGGGATAGATTAACATTTATCATACAAATGGAAGTGAAAAGAAAGCAAGGGTAGCAATACTTACATTGGACAAAATAGGCTTTAATAGAAAGACTATAACAAGAGACAAAGCAGGACACTATATAATTATAAAGGGAATGTTACAACAAGATGATATAACAGTTGTTAATAATAACATACCCAACATGGAAGCACCCAAAAGCAGCTAATAATAAACATGAAGAATTAATCAATAGTAAGTAATACAATAATTGTAGGGAACTTTAACACCCCACTTACATGCAAAACAGGAAATCAAAAGTGGCTTTGAATGTCACATTGGATCAGATATCTCTAACAAATATAATCAGACATTTTATCCTAAAACAGGAAAATACACATTCTTTTCAAGTACACATGAGACATTCTCCAGAACAGGTCACATGTTAGAAGCAAGTCTCAAAAAATTCAAAAATATTGAAGTCATACCATGCATCTTTTCCAACCACAATGCTATGAAACTAGAAATCCAACACAAGAAAAAAAAAATCTGGATATGACACAAATACAAAGAGATTAAATAACATGCCGCTAAACAATGAATGGGTAAACCAAGAAATTAAAGAGGAAATTAAAAAAAAAATACATGAATTAAAACACAGTGGTCCAAAATCTCTGGATTGCCCCAAAACTGTTCTAAGGAAGAAGTTTATAGCAATACAGGCCTACCTCAAGAAGTAAGAAAAATCTCAAATTTTTAAGGGAGCTGGAAAAAGAAAAAAACAAAACCCCAAATCAATAGGATGAAAGAAGTAATAAAGATAAGAGCAGAAATAAAGAAGTAATAAAGATTAAAAGTGAAATAGAAACAAAAAAAAAAAAAGAAAAGAACTCTTCTGAATGAAGCCAGGAGTTTGTTCTTTGAAAATATTAACACAATTCACAAACCTTTACCCAGATTCATGAAAAAAAAAAAAAGTTAAACAAAATCAGAAATGAAATAGGAGAAATAACAATTGACACCACAGAAATACAAAGGATTATAAGAGAATATTATGAAAAATTATATACCAACAAATTTGAAAACCTAGAAAAAAATGAATAAATTCCTAACATATAATCTAACAAAACTAAATCATGAAGAAATAGAAAATTTAAAAGACCCATTACCAATAATGAAATTGAATCAGTAGTCAAAAACTCCCCAAAAAGAAAATTCCAGGAGCAGTTGGCTTCACAGGTGAATTCTACTAAACACTTAAAGAGTTAATCCCATTCTTCTCAAACTATTACAAAAGACAGGAGAGGAAAGAATTCCAGATTCATTCTATGAGGCCAGCATCACCATTACTTGATTCCAAAACCAGATAAACACACTACAAAATAGAGAGAGAGAGAAAGAGAGAGAGAGAACACTACAGGCCAGTATCTCTAATAAACAGACACAAAAGTCCTCCACAATCTTTATAGAACTTATCAGACTCAACACCCAAAGAACAAATAATCCAACAAAGAAATGGGCAGAAGAAATGAAGAGATATTTCTGCAAAGAAGACATCCAAATGGCCAATAGACACATGAAAAAGTGCTCAATATCACTCAGCATCAGGGAAATAAAAATCAAAACCAGTGAGATACCACCTCATGCCAGTCAGAATGACTAAAATTAACCAGTCAGGAAATGACAGGAGTTGGCAAGTATGCAGAGAAAGGGGAGCCCTCCTACACTGTTGGTGGGAATGCAAGCTGGTGTAGCCACTCTGGAAAACAGTATGGAGGTTCCTCAAAAAGTTGAAAATAGAGCTACCCTACAACCCAGCAATCACAATACTGGGTATTTACCCTAAAGATATAAATGTAGTGATCCAAAGGGGCACAAGGGGCACGTGCACCTGGATGCTTATAGCAGCTATGTCCATAATAGCCAAACTATGGAAAGAACCTAGATGTCCATCAACAGATGAATGGATAAAGAAAAGGTGGTATGTATGTATGTGTGTGTGTATGTATATATATACATACACACACAATGGAATACTATGTAGCCATCAAAAAACCCCAAATCTTGCCATTTGCAACAACGTGGATGGAACTAGATGGTATTACGCCAAGTGAAATAAATCAATCAGAGAAAGATAATTATCATGTGGCTTCACTGATATGAGGAATTTGAGAAACAAGACAAAGGATCATAGGGGAAGGGAGGGAAAAATGAAACAAGACAAAAGCAGAGAGGGAGACAAACCATAATCTCAGGAAACCAACTAAGGATTGCTGGAGGGGTGGAGGAGGGAGGGATGAAGTGGCTGCGTGATGGACATTAGGGAGGATATGTGCTATGGTGAGTGTTGTGAATTGTGTAAGACTGAGGAATCACAGACATGTACCCCTGAAACAAATAATACATTATATGTTAAAAAAAAAGTCCTTAACATAATACTAGCAAACTGAATTCAACAATACGTTAAAAAAAATTATTCACTATAATTAAATGGGATTTATTCCCAGTATGCAAGAATGGTTCAATATTTATACACCAATCAAGGTGTTACAACCCATCAACATGAAAATGGATAAAAACCATATGATCATTTCATAAATGCAGGAAAGCATTTGACAAATTACAGTCTCCATTCATGATAAAAACCAGCAACAAAGAGGGTTTGGAGGGAAGATACCTCAACATAATAAAAGCCTTATATAAAAAGCCCAGAGCTAACATCATAGTAAAAAACTGAGAACTTTCCCCCTAAGATCAGGAACAAAACAAGGATATCCACTTTCACCACACTTATAAAACATAGTACTGGAAGTCCTGGCCACAGCAATCAGATAAGAAAAAGAAATAAAAGGTATCAAATTGGTAATAAGAGGTAAAACTTCTGCTATTTGCAGATGACATGATACTATACAAAGAAAAGTTTAAAGACTTCACCACAAAACTACTAGAACTGATAAATTCACTAAGGTCACAGTAGAAACAAATATATAGAAATCTACTGCATTTGTATGCACTAATAATGAAATAGCACAAAAAGAAATTAAGAAAAAAATCCCATTTACAGTTACACCATGAATAATAAAAAGACTAGGAATAAGTTTACTTATACTCTGAAACAATAAAATAATGAAAGAAATTGAGGAAGACATAAAGAAATGGAAAATCTTCCAATGCTCATGGATTGGAAGAACAAATATTGTTAAAATGTTCACACTACCCAAAGCAATCTGCAGATTTAATGTAATCCCTATCAAAACACCAAAAGCATTTTCATAGAAATAAAACAAATAATCCTAAAATTTGTATGAACTACAAAAGACCTTGAGTAGCCAAAGCAATCTTGGAAGAAAAAAAAAAAAAGAATAAAAGTCTAGATGCCATTATCTCAGATTTCAAGGTTTACTACAAAGCTATAAAGCTATAGTGATCAAAACACTACAGTACTAACACAAAAACAGACACATAAATCAATGGAACAGAATAGAGAGCCCAGAAACAAACCCACAATTAATCTTCAACAAAGGAGTCAAGAATATGCAATGAGAAAAAGACATTCTCTTCAACAAATGGTGCTGGCAAATCTAAACAGTCATATGCAAAAAAATGAAACCAGACCATTTTCTTGACTATAAACAAAAAATAAACTCAAATGGATTAAAAACCTAACTCTGAGACCAATAATTATACAAATTCTAGAAGTGAGCAAAAGCAGTAATTTCTCTGACATCAGCATAGCAACATTTTTCTAGATATGTCTCCTGAAGCAAGGGAAACAAAAGCAAACAAACTTGGGTCTATGTCAAAATAAAAAACTTCTGCACAGCAAAGGAAATAATCAACAAAACAAAAAGACAACCTACTGAATGGGAGGAGATATTTGCAAATGACATATCTGATTAAGGGTTAGTATCCAAAATATATAAAGAATTTATACAACTCAACATCCAAAAAACAAATAATCCAATTTAAAAATAAGCAGAAGACATGAACAGAGATTTCTCCAAAGAAGACATATAGATGACCAACAGACACATGAAAAGATTCTCAACATCACTCATCATTAGGGAAATGGAAATCAAAATCACAATGAGATATAACCTGTCAGAATGGCTAAAATAAAAAACACAAGAAACAACAAGGGATGGTGAGGATGTGGAGAAAAAGAAATCTTTGTGCACTGTTGGTGGGAATGTAACAAATTAGTGAAGTTTCTGTGGAAAACAGTAAGAAGGTTCATTAAAAAATTAAAAATTAATTACCATATGATCTAGTAATTCTACTCCTGGGTATTTACCCAAAGAATACAAAAACACTAGTTCAAAAGGAACTATGCACCTGTATACTTATTGAAGAATTATTTACAATAGCCAAATTATGGAAGGAGCTCATGTGCCCATCAATACATGAATGAATAAAGAAGATATGGTATGTGTATATACATATACACAATGAAATATTTCTTAGCCACAAAAAAGAATGAAATCTTTCCATTTGCAACAATATAGATAGATCTAGAAAATACAATGTTATGTGAAATAAGTCAGAGAAAGACAAATACTATATGATTTCACTCATACATGGAATTTAAGAAACAAATTAATAAAAGAAAAAAGAGGGATGTCTAGGTGGCTCACTCGGTTAAGCAGTTAAGCTTTTGGCTCAGATGGTGATCCCAGAGTCCTAGATAGAGCCCCAGGCGGGCTCCCTGCTCAGTAGGGAGTCGGCTTCCCTCTCTACACCTCCACTCGCGTTCCCCCTCTCTCATTCACTCACTCTCTCAAATAAATAAATAAAATCTTAAAAAGACAAAAAGAAAGAAAGAAAAAAAACAAAAAAAAAACAAAAACAAACAAACAAACAAACAAACAAAACCCAGACTCTTAACTATAGAAAACAAACTGATTATTACCAGGGAGAGGGGGGAATCAGTGAAATAGGTGAAGGAGAGTAGAAGTATACTTATCATGATGAGCACTAAGTATTAAATAGAATTGCTGAATCCTTATATTGTATACCTGAAGCTAATATAACATTGTATGTAAACCACAGTAGAATTAAATAAAAGACAAAAATAGGGGCGCCTGGGTGGCTCAGTGGGTTAAAACCTCTGCTTTAGGCTAATATCATGATCCGAGTCTTGGGATCAAGCCCCACCTGCATCAGGCTCTCTGCTCAGCGGGGAGCCTGCTTCCTCCTCTCTCTCGGCCTGCCTCTCTGCCTACTTGTGATCTCTATCTGTCAAATAAATAAATAAAATCTTAAAAAAAAAACAAAAAAATAAACACCACCAATGGAATGTAAACATGGAATTCATGTAACTACTTGTTTTTGGAAACTCCCCACTACTACACAGTAATCAACTGGTTACACATGAGACCTTCCTGGGCCTGGCACTGCTCTTGGCAATGGGGTAAACAAAGTCTCTGCTCTTGAAGATCCTGCCAGGCCAATGAGTAGATAAGTTAATGGCAGTTGTTGATAAGGTTAGTGTCAAAGATAAAAATCGTATTTTGCAGTAGAGAGCTAATGGTGCTGGTATAGCGAGGGTGGTCATGGATGATCTCTGAAGAAAGTGATATCTGAGTTAAAACCTGAATAAACACCCTTGTCCAAACAAAACAAAACAAAACAAAATGAAACAAACAAACAAACAAAAAAACCCAGGATATTTGAAGTTATAAGCAGCTAAATGAAATAAGTCTTTTAAGGTAAACCAGATAGTATAAAAAGTCAGCTCTGATAATTCAAAAAAAATCTATGAAAATTCAACTAAACATCACTAGTAATGTTATTATTATTTTATAAATGGCTAGGAATATTTTTTTAAGAAAGTTTTAAAGTAAAAATATTTTTTTAAGAAAGTTTCCTTAGTTGTGATTATAAGAGGAATATGTTCAATAAAATGCATCACTGATATCAATATTTCCTCAACATTACAAGCAAACTTAAGAAATGATTGTATAAAGTGAGATATCAGAGATTCTTAAAATATAGTTCAAACTACATCAAAAACTAATGATGTACTGTATGGTGACTAAAATAACATAAAAAAAAACTGATTTTAAGGGTAGTAATGTTGAAACTACCTTCTACCAAATGAGCGTTTGTAAAGGTTAAATCAGATTTTCCATGCAGTATGCAAAATAAAACACATAATTATCTCTAAGTAGAATACATGTTTTATGAATAGCCTTCTGTTAGCCAGTCACCATTCCAACCCAGCAGATACTCACGCTATCATGTTCTGGAGAACAGAAAAAGAAAGGAAGTTACTCAATATTATTTTAACAGTCTGTTTTAAGCCTAACAGTAAGTCTAATAGTAAATGAGACAAAAGCAGACACAAAAAGAGACAAGAAAAAATAATTATGATATATTCTTTCTCAGAAGCATAAAATATTTGATGTAAAAATCTTATTTAAAAATTCACATATGGGGTGCCTGGGGGCTCAATTGTTAAGCATCTGCCTTCAGCTCAGGTCATGATCCCAGTGTCCTGGGATTGAGCCCCACATCAGGCTCCCTGCTCCATGGGAAGCCTGCTTCCCCCTCTCCCATTCCCCCTATTTCTGTTCCCTCTCTAGCTGTGTGTCTCTCTGTCAAATAAATAAAATCTTTAAAAAAAATTCATATATGGGACAAATAACCATAAGAGCATATAGCTGTACACTAACACCACACACAGTAACACAGATAAATCATAGACACCTAATATTTAGTTTAAAAAAGTACAAACACAATAGAGAGATGCTGTATGCTTCCATTTATTTAAGTTTAATGGCATGCAAAACTAATTCATGGTGTAGGCAGTCAAGATAATGGTAACTTTGGAGTGGTACTGACTGCAGTGGGACCCCTGTACTGTTTATTTTTTGTTTAGAGGTTAGTTGCATGGGTGTGTATGTTTAAGGCTGGATATTAGAATTTTGGTAAAACTGGGAGTTGAATGGCTATGCACAAAAGCAAAATATCCCATTTAAAAGCCTAGAGGCATAAAGTCTCATGTCAACATACATTGCAATAGTTCAAGATACCTGCAATATAAAGTGCAAATGATGACAGAATATCAAGGAGTGGTAGTGAAGACAGTTGTTTAAACAAGAAAAAGAGTGGTTATCTCTTCCCTTCTATGTTCACATGGCACACTCCCTCTCAGTTCATTCAGATCTCAGCTCAAATGTCTCCTTACTGTAGAGACTTTCACTATTATCTTAGTTTAAATATACATATATTTTGTAATTATAGAATCTGCTTTAGTTTTTCTGCATAACGTCTATCACTTCAGTAAATTATGTATATTTTTTATTTGATCCATGCTTCTCTCGCATTATAGAATATACACTCAATGATGGCAGGCAAGGAAAGTGTCCTTTTCCTTCGTCATTATATCCTCAGGACCTAGAAGAGTACCTTGACCAATGTAGTGCTCAATAAATATTTATTGAATGAATAAGTGAATGACGTTGAAGTGCTAAATGGAACCATATTAATAGAGAGGTCCATGGATTTATAAGGAAGATAAAATTTATTCACTAGGAGATGGATATTGAGGCTTCTAGAGTCTATTCTGAATTCCCTATCTCAGCAACTTCCAAAGATAAAATGTGAAGACATAAATTTCAGTCTTTTATTTTACTGCATTACTGATGATTCTGGTCATGCAGAACTCACTGATAACCTATTGCATTTATTATGCCTTGAAAGAATAGCACACGGTATTAACTCTTTTTGGTGCTATAAGGTATGGAACAAGTAAATACAGCTTTTTTTTTTTTTTTTAAGATTTTATTTATTTATCTGAGACAGAGAGAGAGAGCAAGCACAAGCTGGAAGGAGAATCAGAGAGAGGGAGAAGCAGACTCCCCGCTAAGGAGGGAGCCCAATGTGCGTCCTGATCCCAGGACCCTGAGATCATTACCTGAGTCAAAGGCAGATGCCCAACCGACTGAGCCACCCAGGTGCCCCTAAATTCCCCTTTTGAAATTAATATATAAATACAATTCTCAGGGTGCATGGGTGGCTCAGTCAATTAAGTTTCCAACTCTTGATCTCAGCTCAGGTCCTGAGCTGGGCTCCATGCTGGCATGGAGTCTATTAAAAAAAAAAATAATTCTCTCTTAGCTTTGTATTTTAAAATATAAGGAAAATTGCCAGTGTTTTTCCAAATAGCCAGAGTCTCTTTATACAAAGTATTATATGTCAGTTTCATATTTAGCTATGTTTACATGCTCAATGACTTTTCTCAATCAAGTATGTGAATAGCAATGATTCACAATTTCAACAATTTCATGAGCACCTAATTTTTGCTAATTAGTGTGGAAGATAAAATAGAATCTCTACTAATAAGGAATATACATAAAATTGGGAAAAATACGTATTGACACATGTCAAGATGCAGGGTAGATTTATTTAAATATGATCAATATGAGTTTGGGGAAATGAGAAACTATATTTACCTTAGGAATCGAAAAAATTTCATAAAGATAAAAGATGAAGTAGTTCTGAAAAATAATATTTTCACAGGAAAAAACTGAATGAAGTGAAATAGAATTCTATTTTATATTCAGAAAGTAATTCAATTTGAAATAATTTTCTTACAAGTAAGAAGTAGAAACTAGAGAAGGTAGTATGGCAAGGTTCCAGATCAGGATGGTATAAAATGATGCCGAAATTTTAGATTTATCCTATTAGCATGAAAAAAGCCATGCTTTTGCCAGATTGATTTCATAAAATTATGAATTTTAGAAGGAAGATACAATATGGAGAGACTATTTGGAACATTCTCAGCTATAATTAACGTAATTAAACAAAGACTACAAAGGTAATAGATCCTATTCCTTCCTTACTGTTATAACCTCTTTAAGTATATAAACCATTTATTTTGTAGAATGCTAATCAGTTTAAATGTGTTTGATATTTTCTTCTGATTTGATTCAGGATGTGCGTACTTGGCAGGAATATCACCGCAGTTATGCTGGGTTCTCAAATGCATGCCAACAGATGGTGAACAGTTTCAATTTGTCCCAGTACTGATGGAGTTCACTTTGATTACTTCTTTCAGATGGAGACTGACATATTTTCTGTTATGAAGTTATTCTTATTCCTTCCCTTTTCTTATCATTTGTTTTGTGGAACCATGTAATTGTATAATATCTTATCCCTTATCAAACTTAAATTTTTAGATCAGATGTATGTCTTTATATTTTATGCAATGCATTATAGCTTTTTAAGATGGCTATTTTTATGTTTTAGCTTAAATTATCCTAGATTTGACCAATGGTAACTGGTTTCTATGTCCTTTTATATGGTATCATTCTTTGAGCACTTTTTTGGGAACACTTTCTCACTTTCTGGAAGAACAGGATGCTTTAGACTCATTTTGTACTTTCATTGTCCAGATCTCAGATCAGACATTATTCCAAGGTGTCCTCATTTATTTAGTGAAAAATGTCATAGAAGATGAGAGTTACGTGTTCTAGGTATGATGGTATGCTTATTACCTTTTTTTTTCCAATTTATTTATTTTCAGAAAAACAGTATTCATTATTTTTTCACCACACCCAGTGCTCCATGCAAGCCATGCCCTCTATAATACCCACCACCTGGTACCCCAACCTCCCACCCCCCCCGCCATTACCTTTTAAGTGCTGCTGCTCCTAGACCATCTTGGTAGACAGAACTTTTGAAATTCTTGAATATAACATTGTAATAAATACATAAATCTAGGTCTATATTTATCCATCAATATATCTACTTGTCAATTGAAAAACCACAAGTTCCTACATATCTCTAACTATAGTCCAGCATCACAGAGTACATTTTATTCTCCCAGTTTCTATCTACTGTCTCTGGCAGTGAGGCACCCTGCTCACATTGACTTAATACATTTTCTCATTTAATCAATTCTCCATATGTAAAAAAATCTCCTACCTTCACTAGGGCCCTTCTCCGCTACACAAGTGCTCCTCTCTTCCTAGTCCAACTCTCATATTCCACACTGCATTGCACTACCAGGTAAAAGACATCTTCTCCCCATCTAGGCTCTGATACTCTGGAATAGGCTAACCTTCTCAGAACTAGTAATTTTTGCAATCTCTCTGTGGATCAGAACCCTGTATGAACATCTTTCTCACTCTGAGCTGATCCTTTATTTTCTTGAATGCCATCTTCACCTACCTCATGATCTAACATTCTACCACTGAGCTTTAAGTTTGGTAGAAATGAAAGTTTCTTAAAAAAAAAAAAAGAAAAAAGTATTTATTTATGTGAGAGGGGAAAGAGGAACAGAGAGAGAGGGAGAGAATTTCAAGCAGATTCCCCACTGAGTGCAGAGCCCGACATGGGGCTTGATCCCACGACCCTAAGATCTTGACCTTCAGTGAAATCAAGAAATGGATGCTTAATCAACTGAGCCACAAACAAAAATTTGGCTCCGCACAAACAAAAATTTTTACCATACTCAGCTCTTTAGACTCCAAAATGATGCAGCCAACTTTAGGATGCTATCTTTTAATCCCCTATCTATATGAATTAGAGCCCCATGCTATCTTCCTGTATCATTAATAACTTTCCTGTAGTATTTTATCTTCTTCTGTAGTCATCAATGTTACTTTCACCATCCTTACTCAACTTACTTTATGGCAGTGAGCATGCCATAGATTTTGTAGTTGGGTCTTTGTAGTACCTAATGCAATGACTTCTAAATAATAGGAGTTCTCTCCAATTGGAAACAATTGAGTATATCCCCCAAAGAGTTAATTTAACCATGTGCTATATGTAGTTCTTTAAAAGTATTAAAATGAATGTAATCTGGGTATAATATATAACATGAGAATTTGAAGAAAGCAATGGTTACTTACCATAGAGAAAAATGTAAAAATATTCATTGTTGTATTCACTGAAAATACACAGAATATAAAATTACAGTCTCAAGGCAAATATTACCAGTTAGTTCTAGAAAATAAATGGGAAAGAAGCCAAATGGATGTACATACAAATTTAATTAAATGCTATGAAAAAATATCAAAGAGAAGATACTTTATGTTTTTAATAATAAGTTAAATATATAATTTTTTAATTGCATGAGATCTTTGGCAGTAGATTTCAAACACCATGGTACAGTAGAGTTGAGTTTTAACAAATTTTGACAGAGCATTTTAATTCAGTATTCATGTATCATCAGTAAAAATATTTAAGCTCATTACCAAATAAAACAGCATAACCTAATTACAATGATTAGATATATTAAACTTTAGCTGAAAACAGTAATCTTCTTTAATATATATGAAAGTTAGATATTTGAACTGAAAACACTTTTTCTCACAAATCTGTATAACTAAATAGGTTGTTTTAGCAAGAATTTCTATTCTGAGTTGTGGAAAGAAAAGGTTTTATAATGTAAAAAGAAAATCATGTATCAACTATAACCATATTTGCATATTCAATAGAAATAGGACAAAAGGAAGTTTTAAATGATTCCATAAAATTCATATGAATGGCTTTTTGCCCAAGGATTTGAAATGGACTAATATGAGTCTCTGTTAGGTGAGATTAGTAGAGTAAAATACTCAAAAGAGTAAAATACTCAAGGAATAATTTTCTTCTCTACTGAGGCAAAATTCTTTTTGAATACTTTTCCCAATATTCCATGAATAATGAAGTCTTTGATTCTAACTGGTGGAGACAGGGATTACTCCTTACCCTGTATTTCTTCAAATAGAAAGCCTGGCAATTTTGTGCTTACAGCATTTGTTTCCCTTCCCTCAAGGGTCACTGTCCTTCTCCTGAAGTTCAATGTATTCTTTCATATATTTCACCAAAGTTTTGGTTGTTATGCAGGAGGAAAAGTAAACCCCTGATTAAGGCTCTTCTGGTTCTACCTAAAAATCTGTGAAGGGGTCGAACTGTTTCCAAGAAAATTCAATATATCTCAGCATAAAGATCAATACTGTTTGTATAGATAAAAAAAAATTATCCATCACTAAATTTCTCCTAGCCACGATGGAGTAACAGGGCATTGGAGCTCCCTTAGAGTGCACATCTATACTCTCTGACACTCTGTTCTGTAAACACTATGTTCCTTGGACTTCCACAGATTCTAACTCCATATACTCAACTCAAGACTACTGATGTGCTTTGACTAGGTTCCATTTTTCTTTGCTACATCCAGAAAATTCTCTCCCGGCTGTAATTTGTGGCAACAGCAGAACTTAGTCATTTGTTTCTTTTCTTCAGGGCTCCCTGACTGGGAGGCTTGATATCTACCATCTGAAAACAGACACTTACATCTTTGGGGAGTTTAGTTGTTTATTTTGAGAGGGTAAATAAGATGGATGTTACTCCATTTTGGTCTAAGGCAGAAATTGTCTCTAGAGAGATCTCTATAATCTTGAAATTTCACAAAGCCTCATACTAGCCCACTGTATTATGCTAACTTGGCTGGTGAACAGAAAATAGTAAGTGCTTTATATGTTTCAATAAGAGAAGTATAGAATAGAAAGTATGATATAAACCTGAAAAAAAGCAAGAGCATTTTTACTTCAATAAAGTTTCTGGGAGGGTCGCCTGGGTGGCTCAGTGGGTTAAAGCCTCTGCCTTCGGCTCAGGTCATGATCCCAGGGTCCTGGGATCGAGTCCCACATTGGGCTCTCTGCTCAGCAGGGAGCCTGCTTCCTCCTCTTTCTCTGCCTGTCTCTCTGCCTACTTGTGATTTCTGTCTGTCAAATAAATAAACAAAATCTTTAAAAAAAAAAAAGTTTATGGGAGTTCTGTGATTTTGAGCATATTCAGAGACAGGCTTTTGAGCCTGACCTCACTTACCCTGAACAACAATAATTTTATTTTAAAATATAATTTTAAAATTATAAATTTTTGGATTTGAGAGACTAAATATACCACAGTTGTGTGGACTATATTAATCCATCTACAAATTCACCTTTTAGGCTGCCTGTTTCTAGGGGCCGGAGTGAAAGACAGCTCTATAGCAAATCCAGCCTGCAGCATAACTGCTCTAGTACCTGAACCCTGTGATCTAATAGAATAGAAGTGTCCGTGTTATATGAAGCCTCTTAAAGATCAGTAGGCAAATCATAGCACAGAACTCTGGTATAACTTCCTTGTTCTGTAGGCATCAACTCTTTTGACAAATAACTCTGGCTTGTTAATGGACTTAAGTAGAGACACTGTCTAACCATAAAAGATCTAGTAATCATGAAGACTAAGGTTCCCATCAGGAATTGGGCATCGTCTGATTGAACCTGCTATAAAAGTGGAGCATGGGCAGCAGCAATGTATCATCAAATGGAAATTATTTATAAAAGAATTAATTCAGGCAAACCCAGAAGTGAAAATAAGTTGCATGAGCAGATGGCTCAGACTCTTTTGACATTTATTCCCATTGTTTTGCCTCTTCTCTTTCAATCCATGTTTATTGAATCCGGGGAAGTTCCTTAAGACTAGATCACTAAAGTGCAAGAAACTTAAGTATGGATTATAGATAGTTACACATTATATGCTGCATAATCTGAGTATTTTGAACAGTTTAAGCATTAGAGCTCCACTCAGGGATACATCTGAGAAAGAATATGAGGTGAATCTTTCTTGCACTTTAGTACCTGAAGGTGTCTACTTAGTGTGAAGTAAGAAATGGCCATCAATACGGATCTCCACCAATTCATAACTGAAATTGGTAATAGTTTGGCTTGATGTCAAAGGCATTGGAAGTAAAAAGATTGGGAAGCTGGTGGTAAAGAAAGTCCATGGAAGATATATGTGGACGGATAGTTCAGAATGAGAACAGCTAAATGCTCAACAAAGTGCACCTACCACAGAACTCAATCATCAGATGGCATTCTGATTACTACTCTTATATTCCTTATAAGGGGGATTATGTCCTCTCTGACTTTAATGCTTAAGTGTGTTTACTCTGCTTCTGTGTTTGCCGGGATTGTATCATTGTAGATACTGAAGAGCTCACTATCCATAGCAACATTCCTAATCTCAATCCTGGCCACTATTAAGGGCTATTGAGCTTCTCAGATATGCTGGTGTCTTCATCACTGGTATCTTTCTTACTTTTTAATTAAAGAAGTTGTCCCATAGGCTCTCTTGGGGATCATTTTCAGGGGGTGGTTTCTCGAGTCATATATAGTCCCCTCATTCAAATATAATGGATATTCTGGAATTTTCCAATAAGTATTCACAAAAATTTCCAGGAAATTTCTAGTATCTATGTACTTTGTACTATAGGCCTATTATTTTCAAAATATGGTTCCAGAACCAGCAGCACCAGCAAAATCTGGATCCTATTAGAAATGCATATTTTTGGCTCTAACCCATGCCTACTGAATCAGAACCTCTGGGAAGAGGACCCAGTGATTCATGTTTTCATAAGACCTCTAAATAATTCTTACACATACTAAAATTTAAGAATATTGCCAGTAGAGGAGAGTAGTCAAGATGGCGGAGAAGTAGCAGGCTGAGACTACATCAGGTATCAGGAGATCAGCTAGATAGCTTACCTAAAGATTGCAAACACCTACAAATCCAATGGGAGATCAAAGAGAAGAAGAACAGCAACTCTAGAAACAGAAAATCAACCACTTTCTGAAAGTGCATTTTCCTGGGGTCTTTGCCACCCTTTCAGTTTTTTACTTGCTCCTTCATATACTCTTATCTGGACAAAATGACAAGGCAGAAAAATTCACCAAAAAAAAAAAAAAAGAACAAGAGGCATTACCGAAGGCTAGGGACCTAATCAATACAGACATTGGTAATATGTCAGATCTAGAGTTCAGAATGACGATTCTCAAGGTTCTAGCAGGGCTCGAAAAAGGCATGGAAGATATTAGAGAAACCTCTCAGGAGATATAAAAGCCCTTTCTGGATAAATAAAAGAACTAAAATCTAACCAAGCTGAAATCAAAAAAGATATTAATGAGGTGCAATAAAAAATGGAGGTTCTCACTGCTGGGATAAATGAGGCAGAAGAAAGAATTAGCAATACAGAAGACCAAATGACAGAGAATAAAGAAGCTGAGCAAAAGAGAGACAAACAGCTACTGGACCATGAGGGAAGAATTTGAGAGATAAATGACACCATAAGACAAAACAACATTAGAATAATTGGGATTCCAGAAGAAGAAGAAAGAGAGAGGGGAGCAGAAGGTATATTGGAGAGAATTATTGGAGAGAATTTCCCTAATACGGCAAAGGGAACAAGCATCAAAATCCAGGAGGTGCAGAGAACCCCCCACAAAATCAACAACAATAGGTCCACACCCCATCATCTAATAATAAAATTTACAAGTCTTAGTGACAAAGAGAAAATCCTGAAAGCAGCCCAAGAAAAGAAGTCTATAACATACAATGGTAAAAATATTAGATTGGCAGCAGACTTCTCCACAGAGACCTGGAAGGCCAGAAAGAGCTGGCATGATATTTCCAGAGCACTAAACAAGAAAAACATGCAGCCAAGAATACTATATCCAGCTAGGTTATCATTGAAAATAGAAGGAGAGATTAAAAGCTTCCAGGACAAACAAAAACTGAAATAATTTGCAAACACCAAACCAGCTCTACAGGAAATATTGAAAGGGGTCCTCTAAGCAAAGAGAGAGCCTACAAGTAGTAGATCAGAAAGGAACAGAGACAATATACAGTAATGGTCACCTTACAGGCAATACAATGGCACTAAATTCATATCTCTCAATAGTTACCCTGAATGTTAATGGGCTAAATGCCCCAATCAAAGGACACAGGGTATCAGAATGGATAAAAAAACAAAACCCATCTATATGTTGCCTATAAGAAACTCATTTTAGACCCAAAGACACCTCCATATTTAAAGTTAGGGGTGGAAAACAATTTACCATGCTAATGGACATCAGAAGAAGCAGGGGTGGCAATCCTTATATTAGGTCAATTAGATTTTAAGCCAAAGACTATAATAAGAGATGAGGAAGGACACTATATCATACTCAAAGGATCTGTCCAACAAGAAGATCTAACAATTTTAAATATCTATGCTCTGAACATGGGAGCAGCCAACTATATAAACCAATTAATAACAAAATCAAAAAAACACATCAACAATAATACAATAATAGTAGGGACTGTAACACTCCCCTCACTGAAATGGACAGATCATCCAAGCAAAAGATCAACAAGGAAATAAAGGCCTTAAATGACACACTGGACCAGATGGACATCACAGATATATTCAGAACATTTCATCCCAAAGCAACAGAATACACAATCTTCTACAGTGCACATGGAACATTCTCCAGAATAGATCACATCCTGGGTCCTAAATCAGGTCTCAACTGGTATCAAAAGATTGGGATCATTCCGTGCATATGTTCAGACCACAATGCTCTCAAGCTAGATCCCAGTCACAAGAGGAAATTTGGAAAGAACCCAAATACATGGAGACTAAACAGCATCCTTTTAAAGAATGAATGGGTCAACCAGGAAATTAAAGAAGAATTGAAAAAAATTCATAGAAACAAATGATAATGAAAACACAACAGTTCAAAATCTGTTGGACACAGCAAAGGCAGTCCTGAGAGGAAAATATATAGCGATACAAGCCTTTCTCAAGAAACAAGAAAGGTCTCAAGTACACAACCTAACCCCACACCTAAAGGAGCTGGAGAAAGAATAAAAAAGAAAGCCTAAACCCAGGAGAAGAGAAATCATAAAGATCAGAGCAGAAATTAATGAAATAGAAACCAAAAAAACAATAGAGCAAATCAGTGAAACTAGGAGCTGGTTCTTTGAAAGAATTAATAAAATTGATAACCCCTGGCCAGACTTATCAAAAAGAAAAGAGAAAGACCCAAATTAGTAAAATCATGAATGAAAGAGGAGAGATCACAACTAACACCAAAGAAATACAGACAATTATAAGGACATACTATGAGCAACTCTACACAAACAAATTTGACAATCTGGAAGAAATGGATGCATTCCTAGAGACATAGAAACTACCACAACTGAACCAGGAAGAAATAGAAAGCCTGAACAGACCCATAACCAGCAAGGAGATTGAAACAGTCATTAAAAATCTCCAAACAAACAAAAGCCCAGGGCCAGATGGCTTCCCGGGGGAATTCTACCAAACATTTAAAGAAGAATTAATTCCTATTCTCCTGAAACTGCTCCAAAAAACAGAACTGGAAGGAAAACTTCCAAACTCATTTTATGAGGCCAGCATCACCTTGATCCCAAAACCAGACAAGGATCCCATCAAAAAAGAAAACTACAGACCAATATCCTTGATGAACACAGATGCGAAAATTCTCACCAAAATACTAGCCAATAGAATTCAACAGTACATTAAAAGGATTATTCACCACGACCAAGTGGGCTTTATTCCAGGGCTGCAAGGTTGGTTCAACATCCACAAATCAATCAATGTGATACAACACATTAATAAAAGAAAGAACAAGAACCATATGATACTCTCAATAGATGCTGAAAAAGCATTTGACAAAGTATAGCATCCCTTCCTGATCAAAACTCTTCAAAGCGTAGGGAAAAAGGGAACATACCTCAATATTATCAAAGCCATCCATGAAAAACCCACTGCAAATATCATTCTCAATGGAGAAAAACTGAAAGCTTTTCCTCTAATGTCAGGAACACGGCAGGGATGTCCCTTATCACCACTGCTATTCATCACAGTACTAGAAGTCCTAGCCTCAGCAATAAGACAACAAAAGGAAATTAAAGGCATCCAAATCGGCAAAGAAGAAGTCAAATTATCACTCTTCACAGATGATATGATACTATATGTGGAAAACCCAAAAGACTCCACTCCAAAACTGCTAGAACTTGTACAGGAATTCAGTAAAGTGTCAGGATATAAAATCAATGCACAGAAATCAGTTGCATTTCTCTACACCAGCAACAAAACAGAAGTAAGAGAAATTAAGGAGTCCATCCCATTTACAATTGCACCCAAAACTATAAGATACCTAGGAATAAACCTAACCAAAAGGGATAAGAATCTATACTTAGAAAACTACAAAGTACTCATGAAAGAAATTGAGGAAGACATAATGAAATGGAAAATGTTCCATGCTCCTGGACTGGAAGAACAAATATAGTGAAAATGTCTTTGCTACCTAAAGCAATCTACACATTTAATGCAATTCCTATCAAAATCCCATCCATTTTTTTCAAATAAATGGAATAAATAATCCTAAAATTTATATGGAACCAGCAAAGACCTCGAATAGCCAAAGGAATACTGAAAAAGAAAGCCAAAGTTGGTGGCATCACAATTCTGGACTTCAAGCTCTATTACAAAGCTGTCATCATCAAGACAGCATGGTACTGGCACAAAGACGGACACATAGATCAATGGAACAGAATAGAGAGTCCAGAAATAGACCCTCAACTCTATGGTCAACTAATCTTCGACAAAGCAGGAAAGAATGTCCAATGGAAAAAAGACAGCCTCTTCAATAAATGGTGTTGGTAAAACTGGACAGCCACATGCAGAAAAATGAAATTGAACCATTTCCTTACACAACACACGAAAATAGACTCAAAATGGATGAAGGACCTCAATGTGAGAAAGGAATCCATCAAAATCCTTGAGAAGAACACAGGCAGCAACCTCTTCGACCTCAGCTGCAGCAACATCTTCCTAAGAACATCGCCAAAGGCAAGGGAAGCAAGGGCAAAAATGAACTATTGGGATTTCATCAAGATCAAAAGCTTTTGCACAGCAAAGGAAACAGTGAACAAAACCAAAAGGCAACTGACAGAGTGGGAGAAGATATTTGCAAATGACATATCAGATAAAGGGCTAGTGTCCAAAATCTATAAAGAACTTAGTAAACTCAACACCCAAAGAACAAATAATCCAATCAAGAAATGGGCAGAAGACATGAACAGACATTTCTGCAAAGAAGACATCCAGATGGCCAACAGACACATGAAAAGGTCCTCCACATCACTCGGCATCAGGGAAATACATAGCAAAACCACAATGAGACACCACCTTACACCAGTCAGAATGCCTAAAATTAACAAGTGAGGGAGTGACAGATGCCGGCGAGGATGCAAAGAAAGGGGAACCCTCCTACACTGTTGGTGGGAATGCAAGCTGGTGCAACCACTCTGGAAAACAGCATGGAGGTTCCTCAAAATGTTGAAAATAAACTACCTTATCACTCAGCAATTGCACTACTGGGTATTTACCCTAAAGATACAAACGTAGTGATCTGAAGGGGCACATGCCCCCAAATGTTTATAGCAGCAATGTCTACAATAGCCAAACTATGGAAAAAACCTAGATGGCCATCAACAGATGAATGAATAAAGAAGATGTGGTATATATACACAATGGAATACTATGCAGCCATCAAAAGAAATGAAATCTTGCCATATGTGATGACGTGGATGGAACTAGAGGGTATCATGCTTAGCAAAATAAGTCTACTGGAGAAAGACAACTATCATATGATCTCCCTGATATGAGGAAGTGGAGATGCAAAATGGGGGGCTAAGGGGGTAGGAGAAGAATAAATGAAACAAGATGGGATCGGGAGGGAGAAAAACCATAAATGACTCTTAATCTCACAAAACAAATTGAGGGTTGCTGGGGGGAGGGGAGTCGAGAGAGGGGGGTGGGGTTATGGACATTGGGGAGGGTATGTGCTATGGTGAGTGCTGTGAAGTGTGTAAACCTGGTGATTCACAGACCTGTACCCTTGGGGATAAAAATATATGTTTATAAAAAATAAAATATTAAAAAGAAAAAGAACATTGCCGGTAGACCATTATTAAATTCAGTTTTTAAAAAGCCATCTCAAAATATTAGACCAGCTTCAAGCACCAAGTATACTTGAGAAAACATCAAATATCAAGTTATAGATAAGTGCTCCTTTGTTCAATGAATTCTCCCCTTTTCAAGTTTATATTACTGCATAATCCATTGTGTTGAGATATATATATATAATATTTTATATTTTATACATATATATGTATAAAATATCCCAAATCTTCAGCATTTATTTTTTTTTCCTGTGACATGGTTCTTTTCTGCTGGAATGAATGCTAGTTATCAATTTGGATGCACTGACAGGTGGTGGGAATTTTTCTTAAAAACATTACGCCTCAACTTTTGAGTTACCTGCTTTAGGTAAGATTATTACATGTGCTTCAACAAAGATAAGATATTCTCTTGTGAAAAGAAAGAGGCTGTTTGTTTACTAGCTCACTAAAATTTGAGGATTCCAAATTCTCAAAATTTTCTTAATTCCAGGTACTGGTGTCCCATTATTTTCTCGTCAATGTCCTTATTTTAAGTAGGAAGTATGTCAAGACTATGCATTTATTTACCTTTTCACTTCTTTAATGTTCTGGGTAGATTCTTTTCTGATTCTCAGCACAGTCTGCCTTATGACTACAAAAGGTAAAAGTTATTTTCCATGGTTCTATTGATTTTCTCTGGGTTTTGGATCATGTCAGTTAGCAATCAATTGCTTTGAGTCTAACATTTTCTTTTCTTTATGGCCTTCAGTCCCATTAATCAGATTTTTTTGTCTCAAATGTATGTAATTTCCTTGGGTCCCACCAGATTAATAACCGTATAATTTTATCTCCTAATGCCTTGCCTTCCACTTGAGCTTCATGACAAATAACAACAGAGGAAAGCTTAAGTAAGTGTGATGCTACTGCCTGACAGTGGTTATTACTATTCCACTTACCATCAGAATATCATCTTATTGCCATTCTGCACAATACAACTCAAAAATCCTATCCTCAAAGTATATTTCTAGAACATTTTTAAAAAGATTTTATTTATTTATTCAACAGACAGAAATCACAAGTAGGCACAGAGGCAGGCACAGAGAGAGGGGGAGGCAGGCTCCCCGTCAAGCAGAGAGTCTGATGCAGGACTCGATCCCAGGACCCCGGGATCACGACCCGAGCCGAAGGCAGAGGCCCTAACCCACTGAGCCACCCAGCCACCCCTCTAGAACATTCTTCAATGTCAGTTACCTTATTCCTGATTTACTGGGCGGTGGGGGGGGGGCACCTAGAATAAGAATTAATTGCTAAAGATTTCTTTGTAAGGTGCAAACCCAGGGCAGGCAGAGTGATGGAAAAAGCATGGAGACAGAGAAGAGTAAGAAGTGAATTATGATGCATTTCCATACAAGCACCACTTCATGACAAGGCCTAAATAGATACAAAATATTGTTTGGCCATGTGTGACATCCCCAGACCACTGTATTGGGAAACTGAAGTTATGAATACTTAATGAGAGAAAAGTTGGCAGATTAATATCCTGGCTTATCCTACCTCCTAAACTCCATTGCTTGAAAGTCATCCTTCTGGCTATTTGAGCAAATTCTAAGGAAACCAGACTCTGTGTCCTGCAATGTGGTGCTTTATCCTAGCTCAGAAGTAGAGGGAGAAACCAGAGATTCTGTTTGGGTAGCTGATTTGATTAAGGAGGAAGAACTGTATGGGCCAGCTCAGGATTAGAATTACTCATTCAGACTGCCTCCATCCTGAGATACCGCAATCTCAACCTGTGGGTATTATGTTAACATAGTAAGGACACTGAGACCTGCTTGGCTATATGGGTATTTTATACTGGCTCAGTAACACAAGTCATTTCAGATTGAATTTATTAGCCAGAGCCAGTCATAATACCCCACACAAATTAGGATACTGGGCGGTACAGAAGAGCTAAAAGATTTTTATTGAATGTTAGATATCTCTTTCCCTATGTCAAGTTATGTTGGTTTTCTTGCTATCCAATCATGTGAGTTGTTCTTCTGTTGTTAAATATCTGAATTTATTAAAAGACCTGCAATGTCTACTCTTAAAAATTATATGTAGCCATAAATAAAGTATTCTTTAAATCAAATGAAGACGTTTATGCGAACATACAAAAGGAAAATATAAATAGCCCGGCAACATAAACAACCCATTCTTAACTTTTATTTTGGTTACTTATTTCTGTCCTTTATTCTGTATATAATTTTGTTTGCATTACTGTAACATTTTTAACATATTATATTTTTATCACATTTTGGTATTAATGTTATATTGTCCTCATAAAACAGATTTGACAAAGATCTTTTTTTTCCTATTTTCTGAAAAATATAACAAGCACTACTGATGTTATTTCATCCCTGAATATTTGATAGAATTCAATGAAATTGTAAGTTGTGCAGGCCTGGATTATTATTGTGAGGAAAGTTTTTTTTTTTTTTATAACAACAATGTTTTTTTTTTTGTTTTTTTTTTCACCACACCCAGTGCTCCATGCAAGCTGTGCCCTCTATAATACCCACCACCTGGTACCCCAACCTTCCACCCCCCCGCCACTTCAAACCCCTCAGATTGTTTTTCAGAGTCCATAGTCTCTCATGGTTCATCTCCCCTTCCAATTTACCCAAAAGCACATACCCTCCCCAATGTCCATAACCCTACCCCCCTTCTCCCAACCCCCTCCCCCCAGCAACCCACAGTTTGTTTCGTGAGATTAAGAGTCACTTATGGTTTGTCTCCCTCCCTATCCCATCTTGTTTCATGGATTCTTCTCCTACCCACTTAAGCCCCCATGTTGCATCACCACTTCCTCATATCAGGGAGATCATATGATAGTTGTCTTTCTCCGCTTGACTTATTTTGCTAAGCATGATACGCTCTAGTTCCATCCATGTTGTCGCAAATGGCAAGATTTCGTTTCTTTTGATGGCTGCATAGTATTCCATTGTGTATATATACCACATCTTCTTGATCCATTCATCTGTTGATGGACATCTAGGTTCTTTCCATAGTTTGGCTATTGTGGACATTGCTGCTATAAACATTCGGGTGCACGTGCCCCTTTGGATCACTACGTTTGTATCTTTAGGGTAAATTCCCAGTAGTGCAATTGCTGGGTCAATGTTCACTTTTTTTAATAGAGACATTAAAATTTTTCCTTTCTTTTTCCTTAGTGAGTTATGTGTTAGGAAATGTTCAATTCATCTAAGCAGCTAGAACTTTTTTCCTGTTATCTTCTCGTTTTAATGTCAGTAGGATCTGTGTGAAAATCATATTTTTATTCCTGATATTGATGAATTGGTTCTCTCTTAATTTCATTGATCAATCTAGCTAGAGGTTTTTGTTTTTTTTTTTTCTAGATTTTATTTATTTATTTGACAGAGAGAGATCACAAGTAGGCAGAGAGACAGGCAAGGAGAGAGAGAGGAGGAAGCAGGCTCCCCGTTGAGCAAGAGAGCCCGATGCGGGACTCGATCCCAGGACCCTGAAATCATGACCTGAGCCGAAGGCAGCGGCTTAACCCACTGAGCCACCCAGGCGCCCCTAGCTAGAGGTTTGTTAATTCTGTTGATCATTTGAAGGAATTGTTGATTGCTAATAGTCCAAACTGAATTTCTGTTATCATATTGATTATTTATTTATTTATGCTTACTTTCAGCTAGAGGTTTGTTAATTCTGTTGATCATTTGAAGGAATTGTTGATTGCTAATAGTCCAAACTGAATTTCTGTTATCATATTATTTATTTATTTATGCTTACTTTCAGTTTATTTTGATCTTTCTCCCCTTGTTTCTTATGTTTGGGTATTGATGTGGTAGGTAGACTAATGCCTCCCCAAAGATGTCCACATCTTAACCCCCAAAATTAAATGACAAAAGAGACTCTGAAGATGAATTAAGTTAAGGATCTTGAGATAGGTGTATTGTCCTGGTTTACCTTGGTGGGCAGAATGCAATCATAAGAGTCCTTAAAAGTGAAAGGCAAGAGACTCATAACAGCAGAGGTTAGAGAAATGCCATTGCAGGAAGGGGTCCATGAACCAAGGAATGCAGGGAGTTTGTAGAAGCTAGAAAATGCAAGGAATCTATTCCCCTGCAGTTTCCAGAAGGAATGCAGCCCTGCCAACACTTTTTTTTTTCTTTCATTTTCATTGAGATATAACTGACATACAGTTCTGTATAAGTTTAAGGTTACTGCATAATAACTTGACTTAAATATGTATTGCAAAATGATTACAATAATAAATTTAGTGATCATTCATCTCTCATATAGTTTTTTCCTTGTAATGATCTTAGGATCTATTCTCTTAGCAGCTTTCAAATATACCATACAGCGGTGTTAACTATAGCCATTATCATGTACTTGTTAATCTTACCACTGGAAGTTTGTACCTTTTGATAATCTTCATCCAATCCCCCCACCTCTGGTAACCACAAATCTGATTTTTTTTATTTAAGTTTTTGTTTGTTTGTTTGTTTTTAGATTCCATATACAAATTAGATTATATGGTGTCTTTGTCTTTCTCTGTCTGACTTATTTCATTCAGCATAATGCCTTTGAGTTCCATCCATGTTGTCACAAATGGCAGAATTTCCTCATATGGCTAAATAATATTCCACTGTGTATATATTTTCCATATTTCCTTTATCCATTCATCAGTTGATGGACACAAGATATTTCCATGTTTTGACTATTTGTGAATAATGCTGCAATGAACATGAAGGTAGAGATATCACTTAAATATAGTGATTTTGTTTCCTTCAGCTATATTCCCAGAAGTAGAATTACTGGATCATATGATAGTTCTATTTTTAGTTTATTTTTCTTTTTCTCTGGAAGAACAATTTTTAAAAACTTTTTTATTATTATATTCAATTAGCCAACATATAGTACATCATTAGTTTTTGATGTAGTGTTCAACGATTTATTAGTTGCATATAACACCCAATGTTTATCACCACACGTGCTCTCCTTAATACCCATCCCTATCACCTGGTTACTCCATCCCCCCACCTCCCTCCCTTCTGTAACCCTCAGTTTGTTTCCCAAAGTCCAGAGCCTCTCATGGTTTGTCTCCCTCTCTGATCTCTTATCATTCAGTTTTTCCTCTCTTCCCATACCATTCCTCATGGTCCACATATGAGTGAAACCATATGATAATTGTCTTTCTCTGCTTGGCTTATTTCACTTAGCATAGTCCCCTCCAGTTCCATCCATGTCAATGCAAATGGTGGTATTCATCCTTTCTGATGGCTGAGTAATATTCCATTATATATATGAACTACATCTTCTTTATCCATTCAACTGTTGAAGGACATCTTGGCTCTTTCCACAGTTTGGCTACTGTGGATATTGCTACTATGAACATCAGGGTGCATGTGCCCCCTCTTTTCACTACATCTATATTTTTAATCTTTTGAGGAACCTCCATACTGTTTTCCATTGGTGACTGCACCAATCTTAATTCCCACCAACAGTGCAAGAGGATTCTCTTTCCCTCACTTTCTTGCCGGTACTTATTTCTTATTTTTGATGGTAGTCATTCTAACAGATGTGTGTTAATATATTAGCATGGTTTTGATTTGCATTTCCTTTATAATTTAGTGATACCAAACACCTTTTAAGATTCTGTTGGCCATTTGAATATCTCATTTGGGAAAATGACTCCTCAGGTCCTTTACCTATTTTTTTAAAATGGATTACTTTTTTTTTTTTTCTATTGAGTTGTATGAGTTCTTTATATTTTGGATATTAAGCCCTTATAAAGTATATAATTTGAAAATAATTCCTGTTGGGAGGGTATGTGTTATGGTGAGTCCTGTGAAGTATGTAAACCTGGCAATTCACAGACCTGTAGCCCTGGGGCTAACAATACATTATATGTTAATAAAAAATTTAAAAATAAAAAAAAAGAAATAATTTCTATCCTGTAAGTTACTTTTTATTTTGTTGATGATTTTCTTTCCTGCATGGAAAGAAAAGAAAAAGAAATGGAAAGCTTTTGTTTGATGCAGTTCCAATTGTTGATTTTTTTATTTTGCTGCTTGTGCTTTAGATGTTCTATCCAAATAGTCATTGTCAGCAGCCATGCCAAGGAATTTTCTTCCTGTGTTTTCTTCTAAGAGTTTTATGGTTTCTGGTCTTACATTTAAGTTTTTAATCCATTTCCAGTTAACTTTTGTGAGTAGTGTAACATAGGAGTCTAGTTTCATTCTTTTACATATGAATATCCACTTTTACAGCAGCATTTACTGAGGAGACTCTTTTACTCCATTGAGTATTTTTGGCTTCCTTGTCAAACATTAGTTGATCATATATGAACAGATTTATTTCTGAGCTCTTAATTCTGTTCCATTGACTATGGTTCTGTCTTTATGCCAGTACCATACTGTTTCGATTACTATAGCTTTATAGAACAGCTTGAAATGAAATGAAATTTAGGATTGGTTTTTCTATGTCTGCAGAAACATGTCATTGGAATCATGGTAGAAATTGCATTGATTCTGTAGGTGGCTTTAAATAATACAGACATTTTAACAATATTAATTTGTCCAACTCATGAACATGGGATATCCTTCCACTTGCCTATGTCTTCTTCAATTTATTTCACAAATTTTGTTATTTATATTTTCAATGTCATTCAATTAAAAATATTTCCTAATTTCCCTTGTTATTTCATTTATTATTCATGAGAAATGTGGTATTTCATTTCCAGATTTAGGCTTTCCTTGGTATATCAGTGTTATTATTAATTTTTAGCTATTTGTTGTCCAGTATATTAGCTGCCAGCCACAAATAGCTGTTAACAACCTGAAGTGTGGCTAATTTGAATTAAAGTATGTGGAAATTATAAAATCATAACATTTCAAAGATTTACTATGCAAATCTATACATAACCAAAACATAAATCTCATTAAAATATTATATTAATTAAATGTAAAAATTATCAAATTTTCTATATATTGTGTTAAATAAAAAGTATTATTAAATTAAAGTGAATTTTATCTCTCCTTTTTTTAATGTGGCTACTAAGAATTTTAAATATATGTGTGATTACATATGTGGCTTGCATAATCTTTCTATTAGATAGCATTTTTCTAGTCAATTCCCAGTGTAATCTTAACTACCTCATTTCCAATTGTTTTTCACATCCATCCATTCTAACTAATCTTCCTGTTACATATTTGACTTTTTCATTATCAAAAACTGCATCATGTCTGAAAGTAAACTTTAAAATCCTAAACTCTGACCACCAACCCCCATATTTTAACTTATCTACTCTAGTATTACAAATCTTGAATTTTATCATTTTCTAATACACCAATCCTACATTTTTTACTTCTTCTGTAGTAAAGAAGGACATTTTTTACTACTTCAGTAGTCCCTTGCAGAATTCCTACATTATACTTCATCTATACTCTCCAAGCATGACACGAACTCAGTTTAAACCCAAATAGCCAACATTTTCACTCAGCTCAGCAATTATGAGTACTAGTGAAAAGGCAACATAAAACTGTATTATTAGTACTATCATAAAAGTCATAGTCAAGAGGGAAAATGACCTATGCCACAATTCATTATGGTGACTGCTTTTCATATTTCTCTTCTGTCTTCAACCTTCCTATTTTAAGTCCTTTTACTGACTGATGGCCTTGTGTCATATATTGTAGAGAGGGCAGTATAGAACTATAAAACTCTTTTTTTTTTTTTTTTTACCACCCAAACAGCCAATCTATTCCCAAGCATACCCAAAATCTTTGCTTTCGCTTTGTTACTATACCTAAAGTTCCCCCAGTCCTATGAAAAGATAGATCTAGACTTCAACCTGGGTTCTAGATCCCTTTCCTTTAGGCATTTTTTAGAACATTTCCAACAAAATGAGACCTTGTCTCATACATCATTACCTTTTTGCTCTATACTAGATCATTCTCTTTAGAATACCAAATTACTAAGGGTACCTGTCATTAAAAATCATTGCCTTGACACAAAAGCATTTCGCAAGATTCCTCAACTTTCCCATCACAGGAAAATTTCTGAGTTTTAAAAATCACATCTTTAAACCGCCCATCCCACATTTCCTTCTTACTTTTCTTCAGTTAGACCAATCTGCAACCACTACCAGTTAGATATTCTTTATCAGGGTTACTGATGCTTTCTTACCAAATCTGTTGGTAATCTCTTCTTAGCTGACAAAAACTGTTTGTAATTCCCTCTTTTATTCTTTTAAGTTTTGTTATTAAAAAATAAACAAATACTGAAAGTTTATAAAATATATATGTGCATATAAATCTTATAAATTTTATTTATTTATTTAAGTAATCTCTACACTTAACAGTGGGCTCAAACTCACAACTCCCGAGATCAAGAGTCCTATTCTCTTCTAACTGAGCCACCCAGGTGTCCTGCATTTTAAAATTTTAATGAAGTACAATATGCACGCAAAAAATGCACAAATCACAAGTGAAGAGATCATGAATTTTACAAACTGAATGTACTGTGTAATTCATATGTTACCAGAATCTTAGAACAAGTCTTCCCTCTCTTAACCAATACAATTCCCACTGTTTTGACATATAAAGTCACAGCTTAGTGTTGTCTGTTGGAACTTCATGTAACTATAATGAAACTGTATTACTCTTTGTCTTTGATTCTTTTTTTTAACTGAATATTATTTTTGTGAGATTAACCATATCATTTTTTTAAATTACAGTTCAATCACACTCAGTGCTGTAAATTTTTCCATGGTTTAAATATACAGCTATTTGCTTATCTATTATTTTTTTCCATGGAGAGTTGTATAATTTTCATTTTGGTATTGAACCAACAGTACTAATTTTAGCATTATTTTACTTGTCTTTTGATAAACATGTGTACATGATTCTGTTATACATGCCTAAGAATGGAATTACTGGGTCATAGGCTATGAATATATAATACCTGCCAAACAAATATTCATCAGATATATATGAGAGCTCTGGTTGCTCAGTTTCCTACTGGCACTTGGCATTGTCTATCATTTTGATTTCAGCATTTCTAGTGGCTATGCAAAAGTATCCCATTATAGGGGTGCCTGGGTGGCTCAGTGGGTTAAGCTTCTGCCTTCAGCTCAGGTCATGATCCCAGGGTTCTGGGATCGAGCCCCATATGGGGCTCTCTGCTCAGCAGGAAGCCTGCTTCCCTCTCTCTCTCTGCCTGCCTCTCTGCCTACTTGTGATCTCTGTCTGTCAAATAAATAAAATCTTTTAAAAAAAAGTATCCCATTAAAGTTTAATTTTCATTTTGCAGGTGATTAATAATGTTGAATACTTGTTCATGGACTAATTTAGCCTTGTAAAATTCTCATTTGATTCTTTTGCTTACCTTCAATTAGATTGTCTTTTGCTAAGTGGTACTCTCTGTTACCTGATACAACACATTTATAGGATATATGTATTTGAAACATTTGTATGCTATGGATTTTTACTGTTTATGTTGTATTTTAATATGTTAGTAATTTTAATATAGTCTATCAATTTTATTCTTTTGTGCTTGGTAATTTTGTGACATGTTTAAGAAATACTTGACTTCTCAAAAATTATGGAGATGTTTTATATATTTTCATTTAAAAGTCTGTTTACAGATACATAGATCAATGGAACAGAATAGAGAGTCAAGAAATGGACCCACAACTATATGGTCAACTAATTATCCACAAAGCAGGAAAGAATATTCAATGGGAAAAAGACAGTTTCTTCAATGGTGTTGGAAAACTGGACAGCAATATGCAGAAGAATGAAACTGTATCACTTTCTTACACCATACACAGAAATAAATTAAAAATTGATGAAAGACCTAAATGTGAACACAGCCTGGAACCTCTTTGACCTCAGCTGTGACAGCTTCTTACTAGATACATTATTGGAGGCAAGGGAAACAGAAGCAAAAATGAACTATCAGGACTTCAAGATAAAAAGCTTCTGCACAGCAAAGGAAACAACAAAACTGAGAGGCAGCCTATGGAATGGGAGAGTATATTTACAAACTACACATCTGATAAAGGGCCAGTATTAAAATTCTATAAAGAATTTATCAAAGTCAACAACCCCCCAAAACAAATAATTTTGTTAAGCAATGGGTGGAAAACATGAAAAGACATCTTTCCAAAGAAGACATCCAGATAGCTAACAGACACATGAAAAAGTTCTCAACATCACTCATCATCAGGGAAACATTAAACTACTATGACATACCACCTCACACAGGTCAGAATGGCTAAAATTAACAACACAAGAAACAACAGGTGTTGGCAAGGATGTGGAGAAAGGGGAACCCTCTTGTACTGTTGGTGTGAATGCAAACTGGTGCAGTCACTTTGGAAAACAGTATGGAAGTTCCTCAAAATGTTAAAAATAGAAGTACCCTATGATCCATCAGTTTCATTACTAGGTATTTACCCAAAGGATATAAAAATACGGATTCAAAAGATACCTGTATCCCAATGTTTATAACAGTGTTATCAACAATAGTCAAATACAGATATAATAATTCCTGGAACTGTGGTCCATTCTAAATTGAAAATAATCCCCAGTTCTTCAGCTGAGGGTTCAAACTAGGATCAATGTAGTTTAGAATCCAAAATAAAGTCCTAATTTGAAAGGCATGGAAATCAAACTTTGTAGTAATCTTTTTTTCCCCCTCACTCATGCTTTGTTTCTTCATTGTTTACACCATTTCTACTGTGTCACTCTGATAAAAACCCATTTCTTGGAAACTAGGTCTATGACTTATTCCTCTTACCTATAGCTTGTATTTGATATTGCTTGTGTTGTACTTCCTCCAGGTCTTGAAACTGGATTATGGATGAAGCACACCCATAAGAAGAATATCTGTTGCTAGACAGTGAATGAATTTTCAATGGCATTCAAATCTTACAATGTGTTTTCTTTTGGCCCTTTTGACACAAATAAATGAAACAAACAAAACAAAGCAAAAACTACATCAAATAAACACTATCTTAAATTCTTCAAACTAATTTATTATTAAGGATTGGAGTAAGCTGGAACAACAACAGCAACAACAACAAAAAAAAAAAAAAACAAGAAAATCTCATCTCTAGGGGCAGCCACTCTTTCAATATGGGTTATGCTCTCAATGGTTATTTTCACTATGGCTTACAATATTTCTTCCCTTTTTTTTTTTTCTCCTTGCTGACAGGCATCCACCATTTTCTCATTGTTTCTGTACCCTTATGTCTGTTTCAGCTTGCTGTTTCACAGGTTTTATTTCACATATCATCTTTTTAGTCTCTCTCTGTCTTACTTAAAAATTAAGAAAGTAATCATCTATCTGTTTTAGCTCTTTTGTGAATCTAGCCAAGTGCAAATTCTCTATGATCAGAAGCACCAACATCCCTGTGTAAGATAACTACCTGTGCTAAAATCAGATACAGCATGGGAATGGGTAGGGCCATGAATGAAACATTGCTCTATATTGGTAAGGACTTTGATATGGAAAGCTTCCATGCGTGGTGAACTGGGTTTTGTAGGCATTCTGAGAACACTGTTTTCCTCCTATCTCAACTTCTTCAAATACCTAAAATTATTTTTCTAGTGTTCCTCTTTGCTTGTTCTGTTTCACTATTTCCAATAATTCATTAACTTTTTCTATACTCTAATGCTTTCATCATATACTTCTATTGTCATTTATAATGATGATGTAAATGTCAAATCTAACCCCACCTTGGATCCTCCTTAACAGTATTTTCCACTACTGAAACAGTGTTAGACTTTATGTTTACAAGATTACTGTGCTGGTATTTTCTCCTGGTTCTCAATCTCTGTCCACAATCTGTTCTTTCACAGGAACCGTGTCCTCTGCCATCCTACTGATGTGTCAAGGATCTATATTTTGTCTCTTTTTTCAGTACATATCCCCATGTGTGATCTTATTATGACAGTCACAGACTCAACCTACATACGTCTTAACATGATTCTGAGAAACATGTATCAAATATGAATTTCTCTCATGAGTTATACAACTTTATTTCTAATGAAATTACAATAGTTGGCTACACATGAATTGAATAAAATATTAAAATAAGAAAAAGAAAGTCAAGTCCCAACAACCCAAATCATTATAAATTGGAATACAATGATAAATGAACATGGCTCCTGGTTTGAGAGACTTCACATGAGAAGATTGTCAGGTACCTAAAGACATTATTACAAAATATTGTCTAAGTACAAACCAAAAATATGTTAAGCAAAATGGAGCTCTCTGAATTAAACATTGATGGAGTTTGTCTTTTATTGCTCTCTGTTCTATCAAAGCGGTCAATTTGGCCACCTATAAGAATCATGTCAACATAGATTTACAGATGTTTTCCCCAAACTATAGATTAGATTGTATGTTGGGAAGGTGGAAGGATGGAGTAGATAAGCCACATGGAAGGCCAGCAATCATGAGCCATATGTACTGATTTTGAAAAAAACAAAAAAAATTGTTGAGGAAATAAGGACACCCCAAGACAACACTTTGATATTCCAAAGTTTTGCCCCATTAGAGTAATCAAACACTTGTGGCAAGGAGAAAAGTTGTAAGATCCTATTGTGTTCCATGAGCTGAAAAGGAAACTAGCCCAGCTCCTGGTGGGACCCAGGTCCTGGAACCAGGGGGGAATTGTAATGGTTCTAATAGAAGTGGACATCTAAATTACTTTAGAGACTGAACCTCTGGTGTCATGGCCTCAAAAGACAATGTCTATAAGAGTTACCAAAAAGATTATATGAAACTTAAGAGCTATGGACTGAAAAAAACATGTTAGAGCACTCTATGTGGCATATAATACTGAGAGAGAAGCATCTTTGGTGATTTTTTACTCTCCTTTAAATCATATTGATGTGTGCTGACAGCTGGATCTGCAGGATTTAGTTCTAGCATGGCTCTGATTTGTTGTCCAAATGTTAGAAAACCACATAAAACAGCCATATTGTGTGTCAGTAAGGAGAAAGAGCAGCAGCGACTGTAATAGAATGACAGATGCTAGGGCTTTCTCTCTTTGCTCTAAAAGTTTGAGGCACTGTTTGGATTGCAAATTTCCCTATGTGGAAGAAATACAGTCTTATAATAGATTTTTTAAAGTAGATTTTATACTTGCAAACTGAAGCATTTGTACTGGATGCATATGTAAAATTAAATAATTATGCATGCCTATGAATAACGAACTCTGTTACAGAAAGCATCACAGTAATAACGGGTGGTCAAAGTTCTGAATAATTATAGAATGTCTGCCAAATCCGTGGTGGTAAACAGTAAAGAGTGTACTACGAGAGAAAAATAAATGCGTTAAGGTATGGAAACAACATGATATATTCGGGGATTGAGGCATTTGACAGTGATTCAATATGTGCTTCTAAATAACAAAGATGTATTTGTTCCAGCATCCATGGCTTAGAGTAGATTTTTAGCAAATATATAATGAATGGGTAGATAAATAAGTGCATTAATTAATATAAAGGGGAAGGGGCTGAATCAAGTAAAAAGGTAAGAAAAGTTTAACTTACAAACTTTGTAGGCCATACTAAAACACTTTGGTTTTACTCTACAGTAATATATTGCATTGTAATCATGGGCATGCTTACATTTTTTTTGTCAAGTTGACTGTGAAGGCAGTACCTAGCTCACCAGCAAGGAAGAACACTACAGCAACAAATACTCTAAATGCAAATTTTCTTTACAAACTGAGACTTGGATATGTTTCTCAAAAAGAAATTGACTAGTGATGGGTTTATTTAAAATTGCAGAAATATCACAAAACATGAAAGTCACATATCCTAAGTATCATCTTTTTGCTTATTTAAATTCTTCAAATGAAAGTGAATTTTAAAATAATGCAATCACAACTGAAGGTGTTTTAGATAACCTCATTTACCTCAACATTAATTTCCTTGTCTTTTCACCTCAATTACATTTCCATTGCAAATAGCTTTACTTGGATAATTTGTAATCAATTTCATATTTATATTGTGATAACAAAAATTAGTGTTTTGATGACTAAATCACTTAATGCAATAATTTCACTACATAAATTTACATAATTGCTCTGACCAAAACATATTTGTACACACAGTTAGGAGAAAAGAATTTGATGATAAACCCATTTTATTGTAATACTATGCATTTGCATGACTTCCAATTTATTGAGACTGGGGAATAAAATGCTTTATACACAACACATGTACATCCACATACACACACAATATGATCCTATCCATGAATAATCAACTTGTATGAATTCAAACTCATGAAAATATATATATTATGTATACAGTATCAGTGAAAGTCTAATCTTTACATTTTTGGCATTGAGAGAAAAAAGTTTCAAGTTCAAGTTCTAAGTACAATCACAAACTGATTTTAAAAGTTAAATATCATTTAGCATAATGCCCTCAGGTTCCAACCATGCTATTGCAAATATCAGAATTTATCTCCTTCTCATGGCTAAATAATATCCCAATATATATATATATATATATATATACCAATTTTTTTTTCTTTTTGTCCATTCACTAGTTAATGGACACTTAGAGATAGTCAGACAGAAAAGGACAAACACTATGTGATAACACTTATATGTGGGTCTAACAAAAGCTGAACTGGGTGCTTGGGGTGCTCAGTCAGTTAAGTGTATGCCTTTGACTGAGGTCATGACACCAGGGTTGTGGGATGGAGCCCAGCATCAGGCTCCTTGCTCAGAGGAGAGCCTGCTTCTCCCTCTCCCTCTGCCCCTCCTCCTTCCTTGTGTTCTCTTTCTCTCTAAAATAAATAAATACAAATCTTTAATTTAAAAAAAACAAAGCTGAACTCATAAAAATAGAAAATAGAATGAGGTTTACCAGGGCAAGAGCAGGGGGAATTGGGAAGATGTTTAGGAATACAAATTTGTAACTAGTAGATAAGTAAGTTTTGGAGACCCAATATACAAATCTAGTGAATATAGTCAATGATATTGTCTTATAAATTTCTAAGTTGCTAAAAGACTAGATCTTAATTGTTCTTACCAGAAAAAAGAAATAGCTATGTGACAATATAAAGGTGTTACCTAACCCACGAGTTGTAATCATATTGCGATATATGTATGTATGTATCAAACCACTGTTGTACACCTTAAACTTATACAATGTTATATGCCAATTATATCTCAACAACAACAAAAATTTTTAAAAAGCCAGTTATGTCTTAAGTGTGATGTAATAAAGAACAGTCATTGTAGAATGTACCTTTATAGAATGTACCTGTGTAATCATATGTGAATACTGATTACTATGCAGAATTTATTAGCATCGGAAATGTGCTTTTATGTTCAATGTTCAGGTTAATTGTCTTGGAAAATTAATCTCAAAATAAATTAGTCAAACTCAATAATAGCAATATCATTATTGTATTATCCTTATTTTATGCATGAAGTAAAGTTATCTCAAAGGGACTGAGCATTTTCTTAAAGTTATGTTTATTTTATATGACACTTGATTAATGGCAAGGATCTGATTTTTAATTGAACAGGTAGCAAGTCTGTCACATTATTATTAAAGAGACATCTTGGATCTGACTTCTATGTTAGTGCTAATTTCTTTGCTTCTTTGTGTGATTTACTTTATAAAGTAAAAAAAAAAACAAATTAATTATACTTTACTATCTGCTACTTAAACTTAAGAACAAATGCTTTCAAGGTAAATAATTTTAATTAAATCTTAATGGTAACTAAATATAATTAGAGCAGGAAAATTTTTTTAAAAACTCTCCGTTTTGATTAAAATGTAGAGGAGTAGGGAATTTGGGTAAATTGGAAAGGGAGGTGAACCATGAGAGACTATGGACTCTGAAAAACAGTCTGAGGGGTTTGAAGTGGCGGGGGGGGGTGGGAGGTTGGGGTACCAGGTGGTGGATATTATAGAGGGCACGGCTTGCATGGAGCACTGGGTGTGGTGAAAAAATAATGAATACTGTTTTTCTGAAAATAAATAAATTGGAAAAAAAATGTAGTAATCGAACTTTGCTTAGCATAATACTCTCTAGCTCCATCCATGTTGTTGCAGATGGCAAGACATCATTCCTTTAATGGCTGAGTAATACTCCATTGTGTGTGTGTGTGTGTGTGTGTGTGTGTGTGTAAATCACCTACCTCTTCTTTATCCACTCATCAGTCTGGATACTTGGGCTGTTTCCATAATTTGGTTACTATAGATAATGTTGTTATAAACATCTGGATTTGTTTGTACCACTTTAAATTTGTATTTTTGTATTCTTTGGATAAATACCTATACTTATAAACATGTGGGTTTGTTTGTACCACTTTGAATTTGTATTTTTGTATTCTTGGATAAATACCTAGCAGTGCAATTGCTGGATGGGTTAAATAGGTGATGGGGACTAATGAGTGTACTTGTTGTGATCATGGACTCACTATATTGTACACCTGAAACTAATATTACACTATATGTTAACTAACTGGAATTCAAATAAAAACTTAGAAGATGCAAATTATGAGGTACTTTCTTTAAAGCTACAGACAACATGAATACAATTTTTAAGTTAACTTTTAATATATTAATTAGGAACATTTCACTTTGACATAGACAATATTAAAATGAAAAACATTTTGATTCTTTTAAACTTTGGAAAATATATTAAGATATACAACTAAAATAATAGCTATTTCCTCTAAATTAGTCCATATTTATAATAAATCTAGATATCAAATGGAAGGATACTCAAAGCAATGACAGATTTTCCTAGTTATTAGGCATTTGAAATACCTTTTGGAAAATTTTTGTTAAATTCTATGAAAAACACAAAATGGGCGAGATTTTAATTAAATTTTATTGGATCTAAAGATAATATTTTTAGAATATTTTGTTTTATCCTATCATGAAATAGGACTTTTCCTTTATTTTCTCCAGAGTTTTAACACTTGACTATCTTTCATGTGATGTATTTTTAGATCCCTTGCATTTTCCCTTTGCAATTTTAATGAATCTTCCTTTAACCTAAATTTTCTATTGCATATTGCAAATTAACAGTAATTTTATAGTTGATTTAACAAACACCTTGCCATTGTCTTTTGATGATCCTAGTAATAGGTTAAATAATAGATATTTTTTGCTCTTTCTTGAGAGAGAGAAAAAGAGATGGAAACAGAGATAGAAGAGACAGAAACCTAGAGAGACAGAGAGAAAAAAAGAAACAAACACACTTACTCTAATTCTTCCCAATACTTAAAAAGTTTTATACTTTTATATATCATTGCCTGGAAAGAGACTTCAGAAAAATGTTAATAGTAATTTTTGGCATCCTTAATTTGTTACTGATTTCCAAAGTATACTTCTAATGATTTTTCATTGAGTCCTCTGTATAAGTCTTGTGGTTGCTATCAATTTTTTTCAGAGTAAGCAAGTTTTCTTTAATCCTTAATTTACTGAATGTTCTTCTCCATGAATAGTTTATGAACTTTCTAAATATTTTACTGCACCCATTGAGATGATTATTTGCATTTATCTTTTAATAGTTAATATGATAAATTAGCTAATACGAAAAATGATACAGAAATAATATCAAATTCCTGAAATAAACTGAAAATAGTGAGATCTGTTAACTTTCACTTATGAAATGCAGTGACCAATATTTTGTTAGTACGTGCCCATTTGAGGTGACAAAAAAAAAATGTTTGACACATGTTTTAGTTTTCAATTCTGTCCTTATCTTGTTTTGAGATCCAATTAATATCAAACTCACAATCTGAGGGATAAGTGGTCTTTATCTCATCTCTGAATTAATTAGTTAAGATTAAATGATTTATTTCTGGATTATTTGGTAGAATTAGTTTTCTTACCCAAATGGGTCTGGTATTCTAGTTGGAAGATACTTACTTAGTCATGCAGAGTATAATGATTATAGCACTATTTAGTTTTCTGTTTTACCCTGTTAGTTTTATCATTACACTTATCTAGGAAATTGGAAATTTCAGCTAATTATATTAAAATTGATTATAAAAGATTTCTCTAAAAGTCATCCTCAATATTTTTAGTGTTTGCTAGGCATATTGATATAATCTGATATCTCTATATAATATAAACTTTATATCTTTCATTTCTATAATATTTATGTGTATCTTCAATCTTTTTTTATTTATTATTTCTCCCAGAGGTTTGTCTTTTTGTTGTTGCTATTGATTTTTATAGAGAAAGTATTTTATTTTTATTGATATACTCTTGTGTTAGGGTTCTTTAGAGAAACAGAACCAATAGGATACATACATATACATTATATAACAATATTTATTAAAAGGAATTTTCTCAAATAATTATGGAGGCTGACAAATCCCAATATCTGCAGTCTGCAAGTCAGAGACCCAGAGACTCTAAGGTGTTATTTTAGTCTGAGTCTGAAGGCCTGAGTACCAGGAGAGCCAATGGTGTATATAATTCCAGACCAAAAAAACCCAAAGTCCCAGTTGGAAATAAGAACTGCAGGAAAATTTCCCTCTTACTCCTGTGAGGGTCAGTTCTTTTGTTCTATTCAGGACATCAGTGGATTGGATGAGGGTCAAAATATTAGGGAAAGCATGTAGAGAAAGGGGAACCCTCTTACACTGTTGGTGGGAATGTAACTTGGTGCAGCCACTGTGGAAAACAGTGTGGAGATTCCTTAAGGAATTAAAAATAGAGCTGCCCTATGACCCTGAAGTTGCACCACTGGGTATTTGCCCCAAAGATACAGATGTAGTGAAAAGAAGGGCGAATCTGTACCCCAATGTTCATAGTAGTAACGTCCACAGTCGCCAAACTGGAGAAAGAACCAAGATGCCCTTCAGAGGACGAATGGATAAAGAAGATATGGTCCGGGGCACCTGGGTGGCTCAGTGGGTTAAGCCGCTGCCTTCGGCTCAGGTCATGATCCCAGAGTCCTGGGATCGAGTCCCGCATCGGGCTCTCTGCTCAGCAGGGGGCCTGCTTCCTCCTCTCTCTCTGCCTGCCTCTCTGTCTACTTGTGATCTCTTTCTGTCAAATAAATAAATAAAATCTTTAAAAAAAAAAAAGAAGATATGGTCCATATATACAATGGAATATTATGCCTCCTTCAGAAAGGATGAATACCCAACTTTTGTATCAACACAGACGGAACTGGAGGAGATTATGCTGAGTGAAATAAGTCAAGCAGAGAGAGTCAATTATCATATGGTTTCACTTACTTGTGGAGCATAAGGAATAACATGGAGGACATTGGGAAATGGAGAGGAGAAGTGAGTTGGGGGAAATCAGAGGGGGAGACAAGCCATGAGAGACTGTGATTGAGAAACAAACTGAAGGTTTTGGAGGAGAGGTGGGTGGGGAGTTGGGTGAGCCTGGTTTTGAGCATTAAGAAAGGCATGTATTGCATGGAGAACTGGGTGTGGTACATAAACAATGAATTTTGGAACACTGAAGAAAAATTAAATTTAAAAATTAACAACAACAATATTAGGGCAAGCAATCTACTTATTCATTCTATCAGTTCAAATGCTAATTTTTAAAAAAAATTTTTTATAAACATATAATGTATTAGCCCCAGGGGTACCTGTGAATTGCCAGGTTTACACACTTCACAGCACTCACCATAGCACATACCCTCCCCAATGTCCATAACCCCACCACTCTCTCCCAAACCCCCTCCCCCCAGCAAGCCTCAGTTTATTTTGTGAGATTAAGAGTCTCTTATGGTTTATCTCCCTCTCTATCCCATCTTGTTTCACTTATTCTTTTCCTATCCCTCAAACCCCCCACATTGCCTCTCCACTTCCTCATATCAGGGAGATCATATGTTAGTTGTCTTTCTCCGATCGACTTATTTCACTAAGCATAATACCCTCAAATGCTAATCTTATCCAGAAATATCCTTCCAGACACACCCAGAATAATGTCTGGCCTAGTCAAGTTCACACATAAAATAGTCATCACAACTTGGTATAAGTACTTATACCAAGAGAATTCCCTACTCTTTTTCTTTTTAACTGTTTGTTAACTGTATTTTACTTTCTTTAGGCTTCTTCTATTTTTCTAATTCTAACTTCTTTGGTGGATGTTTAGCTCACTGGTTTAGAAACTTTTCTTTCTGGGTCAATTGTATGTTTAAAATTACTTCTTAGTTCTATCCCTTCAGATTGTCATATTTTTTATATGCATTACTTTTTTTTAAAAAGATTTTTATTTATTTATTTGACAGAGAGAGATCACAAGTAGGCAGAGAGGCAGGCAGAGAGAGAAGGGGAAGCAGGCTTGCTGCTGAGCAGAGAGCCTGATGCGGGGCTCAATCTCAGGACCCTGAGACTATGATCTGACCTGAAGGCAGAGGCTTAACCCACTGAGCCACCCAGGGGCCCTTATATGCATTACTTTTTAAAGAATCTGTATATATTGTATATATACTGATGTAAACATGTTAACTATTGGTAAAATAATATCACATATCAAAAAAATTTCAGGGATGCCTAGGTGGCTCAATTGGTTAAGTGTCTACCTTAGGCTCAGGTCATGATCTCAGGGTCCTGGGATTGAGCCCCATGTTGGGTTAACTGCTTTGCTTCACAAGGAGTCTGCTTTTCCCTCTCCCGCTGTCCCTCCCACCCCTACTTGTTCTCTCTTTCTCTCAAAAAAAAAAAAAAATATATGTATTTTTAATTTCAGAGGCATAAAATAATAAATAATAAATTCTCATGTATCTCTGAGGCCACTAGGGAAACTCTCTTTCAGTTGTGCTAGTTCAATTGATCTAGATAAGCTCAGTTGGGGACATTTTTTACACCCTGCAGAGCCAACTGGGGCTTGGATATTCACTGTGGATTGAGCTCGGGTCTGCTCCAAATGCATTCATTCTGGAAAGTTGATTGAGAAAGGTAGAAGAGCAGGAAATTCCCTCCTCATGGTAAAGGCACAAGTTCAATAGGAAACCCACAATTTCATGGTCATGTTTCAAGTTCCTACTTGCGTCTATGAAACATCCCACTGGCCAAAGTAAGCCCTAATCTTCTGAGCTCACGGAATAGGGGTGAGAAAAACAATATCCATCATGAACAGAAGAGGAAACAAAGTGAAATGTAATTAAAATTGTAACTTTTTATTTGTTTCTAACCATATCCTACTTTTTATTAAGTCAATGAGTTTGGAGAAATGCATTTTTTTAAGTTACCAATGTATGTAATTGGTTTAATTTATATTTCTGTTATTCACATTTAGCAATCACACTTTGGCCAAAGAATGTTGCTATATGGTATTAAACCTTTGAGTTTGTTAAAAACACCCTTATCACCCAAAATATAACCAATATTTGTAAATATTCCACATATTCTTGAAAAGAATGAATATTCTTATTCAATCAAATGGTTCTCTAATGCTCATAATTAAGGTAGGGATTATGCTCTTCAGATTCTTCAAAGCTGTTTTTTGTTTGTTGTTTTCATGCTACATCAATTGCCAAGAAAGTATATACAAATTTCAAAATGTTATGTATATTTTTCAATTTCTCCTTGTAATTCTCTTGATGTACGTACTGAAGATGTATAATTAGGAATATGCAGTTTAAGGCTAATATACCTTCACATTTAATTGAAATCTAATTCTATTTATTTGATAATATTACTATCTTGCAATATATTATAATTTTTAAGGCAATTTTAAAGCAATTTACCTTAAAAGTTAAAGTTAATGGGAAACTGTATGGTTACACGACGCCAAATGCAACTCACTGTTTTATGTTCTCAACATGAAGAACAACAAAACTAAAATAATGGGATCAGGCTGTTACCCCTTGAATTCATTGGTCAATCTTAATATCACTAAATGAGTCAAACAAAACTACATTACAATATAATTTAAACTTGGGAAGGTTGGCCCCTCAATAATGATACATTCTGGACCCAAACTAGCCCTCGGGTTGAATCAGAGTGGGATATGCAAAATCTATGCATCAGATTTTTCTTCTTGTTGTTGGTGGTGGTGTTTCTATTTTAGTATATACGTGCCCTGATTTCTCTTAAATATAGATTTTCCTGAATTTCAGGTTTTGTTTTTTCTGCCTTCCCTCCCATGTGAACCCCCTAAAGACTTCTCAATAATAGCATTTCTGAGTACTAGAAATCCAATTCACACATCAGGTTGAGAACATGGAATGACATTTTGTGAAGTCATGAGTTAGGCCCTAGTGTTTATCCGCAACCTACAGGAACAGAGTTTTTAGATAATACTTCTATGACTGATCCATTTTACTGCAGAAATTATAAGATTAAGCTAGTTTGAAAGATACCTAAAATTATCTTTATTTTTCACTTGAGCTGCAATGGGCTAAAGTCTGAAAGATTGAAAACCTAATTTAACTTGGACAGGAGCTATTTAAATTTGCTTGAATTAATCCTTGTTTCCTAATTAATAACTAATACACTGAGGGGTTCTGACTCCAAGGTCACACAGTTGAAAATAGTAAAATTAGGATTTTAATACCAATCTGGCTCCAAAGATCTAACCATTTTGCTGTCTTACCTTTCTAGTATAAATACCTGTCTGGAAGAGAGACTTACTAATATTTGCTCCAGAGCCCTCTTCTTCTCGATTTTCTGTCTTTTTCTAAGTTCCCAAACTAAATAATAATTATAATTCTCCATTCCTATTTCTCAATACTGTACTCCATTTTGTCCTAAATTTCCGAGTTATGTTTAAAAGTTAAAAAATATATTGATAGCTTTCTCTTTTTTCATTTTTAAAATTTTAATTCAATTAATTAACATATAATGTATTACTAGTTTCAGTGTTAGAAGTCAGTGATGCATCAGTCTTATATAATACCCGGTGCTCATTACATCACATGCCCTCCTTAATGTCCTCACAATTTTTTAAATTGTAGAATATAAAGTCACACACTAATGGCTTACTTAAATATAACAAAATAAAATATACCAGTGCCCTGTTTCCTTCTACTGAAAATCATCTATAATATCTTCTTTTTTTCAAGGCCTCAAAGATCATTTATTGTAATTATAACATGTAATCTCGTAAGACAAATTTGAATATATGTGACAGTTGCATCAAATTACCCACCTTTTAAATCTCTATTTCTAGCTTATTTCCTTTATTTTTTTCCCCAGAAATGCCACTTGCCAATTCTGAGACAGTTTCAGCCATAATACACACAGATTCTTGAGATAAGAAAAAAAAAATTTCATTACCTTATGTATATTTATGCACACACAACTACTCACACATTTAGCATGCATTTGTATTTGCATTTGAATTACTTTTGTATAAACCTCTATAGAATATTAAACAAAAATAATATTAAGTATTTTGCTATTAAAATCTGCCCTGTGAGGTAAGGAATAGTTACATAAAACTATGTAACCCCTTTAAGCTAATTTAAAAATTTCAGAATATTATATACTCTGCCTCTCCCTGGCCCTTTACAAAAAGTTACCTTTATATATGTATGTGTATATATACGTATGTAACAATAAAACACCCTACATAGTATTTTTCTACATCAAGGATCAAGTCTAGGAATATGTATTTAAGAAAATCATGATTAATGCAACAGCAGCAATACCACCTTAATTTCTCATATAAAGCTATATATTTTATCTGATGTATAATATTGGTTATTTCATTTAATGTTTACAGCATTTACATTAGAAAGGGGTTGTATTTGTTTGATAAAATGGAGAAAAAAATGACCAAATTATTAATGACCCACTCAAGATTATATAGTTGTGCTGGAATTTGATTGCATGTTTTCAGACAACAAATGTCATATAATTTTGATTATCCCTCCCTTTCTTGTTTTCTCAAAAATACTGATTAGAATAATTTGAAATATTAAAATCCATTCAATGAAACTCAACCTATACATGCAGAATCTTTGTTTCCCCTGAAAAATCTATGTCCTAATTTGGCTGGAGAAGCAAGAAACCACTGAAAGAGTGCTATAAAAAATGAATCTCCAATATGACAAACCTGAGAGCTTAGAAAAGTCAGATCTCTTTTACACCTTTAAACTGGAAACATCAAAAGCATCTGGAAATTGAATTTTCACAGTAGGGGCCGGAAAGGAAAAGTAAGAACATAATGATATAGTACTTAATTATCATAATTCACCCCAGGTGTTGAAATGCTCAGAAAAGATACATTTTATAATGAGTATCAAACCATGTATTCACAAATTGCTAAAGATAAAAAGTCTTAATTAAATATCATGCATATTATGCAAGGAAGATAAAATAAAAGAAAGATAATTTTTGTCAAGCATTCTTATTTTTTTCTGATAGTCACCTAAAAATGAAAAATCTTATAGAGCTACATGTGTTACAATATGTTGTCAAATTGGGTAAGGTAAATGTTATAGGACAAAAAAATGTTTTATAACAGTTACCAGATGATACTGTTCATCATCTAACAGCAGTTTTATATAATATATAATCTTTTAGAAAATCTTTTATCAGTTCTACCAGGATTTTTGATTGTACCAGGTAAATGAAAATATGACATAAATGTGAAATAAATAGGTACTGGAAATTTTCATTTTCCTTGTACATATAGGAATCAAGATTTCTTATTATTTCACTGAGAAATCATACATGAACTATAAAGTGATTGAGAGAGAGGAAACATAGAGTATTTTGAAATAATGGTCTATCTCAACATGACTACATATGCAAACCTGAGCATAATTACACCTCCCAAAAAAGAATGTATGCCTAACCTCTCTTAAAAGATCCTCATAAGTTACTATTATAAATAAATTACTCTAATTATGTTCTTATTTTCTACAGGAAGGTTTTATAATAAATACAAGATATACTGCTCTTTAGTCAATAGTTTTGTTTTTGTTTTTGTTCTGTTTTAACATACAGAAAGTGCTGAGAAGCAATCTAAGTTTAACAAAGTAAGTTCAGAGTGGAACAAATGACTTATCTCATCAGGTGTGATTAATCTAGTAGACTGACCTATGAAATATTCTAAAAACATTATGCTGTACACCTTGATCTTATACAGTGTTGTAGGTCAGCTATATCTCAATAAAATTGAGACATTAGCCTTCTAATAGCAAACACTGTGGTGACACTTTCCAACCCTTTTAACTGTATGATACTATTTCATAAAGTTAAAATCAACTATAATTTAAAAGAAAAACACCTATTATAAAAAGGCACTAAATAGGGGTGCCCGGGTGGCTCAGTCATTAAGTGTCTGCCTTCAGTTCTGGTCATGATCCCAGGGTCCTGGGATCCAGCTCTGTGTTGGGCTCTCTGTTCAGCAGGAAGCCTGCTTCTCCCTCTCCCACTCCCCATGCTAGTGTTCCCTCTCTGGCTGTCTTTCTCTGTCAAATAAATAAAATCTTAAAAGAAAAAAGGCACTAAATAATACATATAAGATTCAGGAAAACAGTCACCTTAAGTGGGAAGAGATAAAAGTTTGATTAGATAGATAGATAGATAGATAGACACCTAAACAAACTCTTACCTCTTCTCACATGAGGTGACTGCTCTCCTTTGTATGATATGGATCAAGGTGATTGCTTTCCTGAGGATCTCTATTTTTCAGCTCCGTATATGTATCTCATGTTCTCTTTTCTCTTGGTATTCTCTCAATATTTTTATTTATTTTTTCTCTTCATATTTTTAAAATATTTATCTAGTGATATGACCTTTAATCCTGAGAGTTGTGACACATTGGTAGTTCTGTGTCTTTAGGGTAATATATCTTCCACTGAGCAAGACATTCTAAGGGAAGTATTCCAGGATCCCCTGAGTTCCATCCCTCTTCCTCTTCTTCCTCCTTGTTTTGTAGCATTAATTTCATTTTCCCTTACTTCCACCATTACTCTCACTAGCGAAAGTAGTAAACTGTTTTTTGATTCTTTGGCTTTGGTTTATGAGGTTCAATTGGCTATTGGTGTATGAGGTTCAGATGACCACATTTCAATTAAATGAAACAACTCTTCAAATATGCTGCTGTCTTAGAGTTTTAGAAGAACACCCTTCTAAGCACTAGCAATATCATCTTTCTTCATCTATGTAGTGTTATCCAAGTATGTTCATTTTCTGAAAATTAATTCTCCTATGCTCTTTCAAAGTGCATTTTAATTCAATTTCAATCCAATCCAATTTTGTCTCAAATACCAAAAAAATTAAATAATAACAAAGAATCAAAGAAAAAAATTTTTAAGCCTAGAAGATTGCTTGTATATGCATAAAAATTTTCTAGAAGAATACAGTTTCTCTGGAAACTTGTGCTTTCAGGTGCACTGGATAATTTATAATAATTACATATGTTTGTATACTATACAGAAAGATCAGTAAGTAGATATTTAACTTTAAAATTTTAAAATACTGGGGCACCTGGGTGGCTTGGTCATTTAAGCCTCTGCCTTCAGCCCATGTCATGATCTCAGGGTCCTGGGATCAAGCCCTGCATGGGGCTCCCTGCTTGAAAGAGGAGTATGCTTCTCCTTCTGCCTCCCACCTTTGCTCATATTGTCTCTCTCTAATAGATACATAACATCTTTTTTGAAATGTAAAGGTAAAATTTAAAATATTTAAATATATATAGAAAGGCAGGGCTATATTTAAATAAAAATTTAAATATAGCCTGCCTTTATGACCAAGATATCATTAATTAATTTAAAATTATAAAATAGAGGGGCACCTGGGTGGCTGGGTCAGTTAAGTGTCTGACTCTTAGCTAAGTGTCCGATTTTGGCTAGGGTCATGATCTCAGAGTCCTGGGATTGAGCCCCACTTTGGGCTTGACACTCAACTGGAAGTCTGGTTAAGACTCTCATGTCGTCTCCTTCTGCCCCTCCCTGTCCCTGTGTACTCTCTCTCTCAATCTTTCTTTCTCTAAAATAAATAAACAAAACTTTTTAAAAACATAAATAAATAAATAAATAAAATTATAAAGTAGGCATGTTTACCCATGACTATAAACAATGCCATGATTGACTTTGGTTCAATAAAATACACACACGTACATGCACGCGCACACACACAGAATCATCTGGTATTCTTTGATACCAGTCATCTGGCATCAAATTCATTGTGACTGAACTGAACATTAGAAGTGTAAATTTTTTGACCAAAATATGGACTAATATAAAGTTCAAAGCCCAGCAGGTTTATATAAATCTGCATTTTGTTTTCTTTTTTTATGTACATTAGCTACATTTAAACCTAAAGAGTGACTACCAGTCAGGAAGACTAACAAACATATAAACAATTTTTATGTTACTTTAAGTATTTTCTGGTGGTTTCTAGGATTAATATTATAAATAAAAGGTGCAAATTTACTCAAAAATCAAACTTAGAGACAAATGAAAGTACACTGTTCTGCTGCAGTTTGCAGAGCACACAAAATATTAAAATTATACTGCCTTGTTCTTATGACAAATTTGGTAATCAAAAAACCAAAATTATAACATTTTCATAATATCCGACCATAATTTTGTAATAACATTTAAATGATTCAAAAGCGTATGTGTAGCCATAAATGTAATGAAGTGTAGCATATTTCCATATTACATTAACAGCATTGGGAATTGTATCTTTAATTTCTTTGATGGACAGTAATATGAACTTACATATTCTTCTCTTTCTTCTAAGGGAAAGAGTAGGAGTAAAGCCTCAATTTTCTTTCAAGCTAACCAGAATATGATTGTAAACCCAAGCTCTCCCTGATTTTTAAGAATGTAAACAATAAGCAGCACAGAATTGAAACTCTGACATACAGGAATAGTCACAACACATAGTTTACAGTCTCTGAACATGAAATATCAACATTAATTTTTGATTAATGTTATATACTTCCAATTTTAAAGAAACACTGTATTATAGCTATATGCTGAACAAACATCAAACTTTATTTTTACACTTCTAAATTTGGCTACAATCAATTTTGCTAAGCATTTCTTAATACTTCACAATTATTAAAATTTTTAATTGTCTCAAATTGATTTTAATTCAGAAAGATACTTCTGTCTTTATTTTTCTATAGTTTACAAATATGAAGCAACACATTATAAAATGCAAAGTAATATTTCATTGGAAGGTTTTTTAATATCACTCATTAAAAGTCTGTTTTATTGCTCTTATCTTTTTACTGACTTCAGCATTTAGTTTGCAAAGTTTTTTGTTCTATGTTGTTGTTTAGGAATGTTAACATCTATAATAATTTTGTTTTTGTCAACTCTCATTTTGAGTTTCGGTGTCAAAGATTTCTCACATCATACAAAGAGAAAGGAAAAACTTCTCATTTCAGTTTTCTGGAACAGTTTGAATGTGAGTAGAAAAATGTTTCCCTTATGGTTTCCCTTATACTATAAGGGAATACAGTATATAGTATACTATATACTATAGTATACATTATACTATATACTATACTATACTATAATGTTTCCCTTATACTATATACAGTATTGTATGTCAGCTATATGCTCAGGTGAACATGACACCACCAAAGCTCCACACACCAACTAATAAAGCTCTAATAATGTACCCTAAAGAAATGGATATCTATGAATGGTCTGACAAATGATTCAGATTGGAAGTTTTTAATAAGTTCAGTGAACTACAAAAACACACAGAAAACTAAATGCAATTAGGAAAACAATGCATGAACAAAATGAGTTCAATAAGGAAATAAAAGCCTTAAAAAACCCCTCACATCTGTTAGAACAGCAGTCATCAAAAAAGCAAAAGAATAAATTCTGACAATACTCTTGGTGAAAATGTAATCTGGTATACAACTATAGAAAACATATGGAAGTTCCTCAAAAAATTAAAATAGAACAAACATGTAATACAGCAATTCCATTTCTGGAATATATAGATCCAAAGAAAATGATTTCACTATCCTGAAGTGATATCTGTACCTCCACATTCACTGCAGCATTATTTACAATAGCCACGACATGGAAACAGCTTAAGTGTCTACCAACAGATAAAATGGATAAAGAAAATTTGGTACATATACATAATGCAATACTAGTCAGTCATAAAATGAAGGAAATCCTGCCATTTGCAACAACATGAATGAACTTTGATGGCATTATGCTAAGTGAAAGAAGTCAGACAAAGACAAATATTGTATGATCTCAGTTATATGTAGAATCTAAAAAGTAATAGTAATAATCATAGTAATGAAGATCAGATTTGTGATTGACAGAAGTGGGAGGTGGGAGGGTGACTAGGTGAAGGTAATCTAGAGGTACAAACTTCCAGTTCTAGGTTAGATTAGTACTGAGGATGTAATTTACAACTTGATGATTATAGGTAACAATACTGTATTGTATATTTAACATTTGCTAAGATATTAGACATTTGCTAGCTTAAAAGTTCTCATCACAAGAAGAAAAACTGTAACAATGGGAGGTAATGGTAAACTAAACATTTTATAATCATATCACAATACACACATATCAAATCATATGTTGTACACCTTAAAAGTTACACATTATCTGTAATTATATACCAATAAAACTGAAAAAATATATATAAACATATTTAAAAATAAAACACATGGGATCATTCATATGGGTAACACTAAATATTTTCCTTTACTGTTGTTTAATATAGACAATGACTCAAGATTTCTTCAGATTTTCTGTTCTCAGTTGGAAGGTGAAGACACTATACATGAGCATATTGTATTAGCCAATGCTTTTCATAATTTTTAGTTTATTTTTTGTTTTCTAAAAATAATTACATAACTGATCATCGAAATTTATGGACTCCATGAAATTTTTAACTGGTTAACGAACAGTGATGAGACAACTGAGTTTGATCTTTTGTAGGTATCTGATAATTAAGAATGAATGATTGGTGTATTCAAATGCATTTTTGTCATTAATCCTCAAAGGCCTCCTTTTGCTAATATATTAGTAAAATAAAATGTATAAACTGCTTCATTATATAGTGAGTTACATACAATTTTAAATTTAATTGTTAGTCAATATAATTCCAGTAAATTCTATCCAAAAGCTAGAAGCAAGGGGTACCAAATGGTACCTTTGGGGACCCTTCTGGTTTACATATATGCACATATGCCACGTGATCGGATAATTCTTCTATTTGCTTTTAGTTTCAGAAATGTTATAACTAGGATTTTCAGTTAGGCTGCTTATTACTCTTCAGAACATATGTTGGATAACTTGATCTTAATGGAAGAACAATAAATTTTGGTTACTCCTAGAGGTTTTAGAGCAAGTTTCCAAGATTCTATGATACAGGCATGCCTTTCCATCTTGATCTGGAATTATATTTTGAAAAATCTTTTCCTTCACTTTGCTACTCTAGAATTCCTTCAAAGAATTTTAAAAATTAATTCATGTTTTACTAAAATTTCTGTTTTAGACATCTTCCTTTCCCTCCTACAAACCAATGCCAGGAAAAATATTATTGTGTGATTATCAAAGGAAGAAAAATATGATCTGGATCACAAATCTAGCCATGCAAATATTGTAGGACATACAATATCAATAGTTACCAAAAGGAGAAAAATTATAACCTGAATGAAATAAAAGGATTGATATAATACATATAACTCCAAAGAGATCATTCTTAGATTCACAGCATATATTCTCACAAGTATAGATTACATCATATAAGGAAAGCATGAAATACTTATTAAATTTATCTGAGAGACTAACCAGAAGAGTAAATACCTAGTGAAAGAAGAAATTCGGTATATACTCAATATAAATTCATGTGCCCCAGTCATCATATAGAAGAATATCCACCAAGCTATCAAAGCAGTTGCCAAAAACTGGAAATAATCCAAATGTACATCTAATGGTAGAATGAAAACTAAAACTAAAAATGGCATATTCAAAAGTGAAACACAATATATCAACATTAAATCTGTGTTACTAGCTCTGTATTAAAAAACACCAATAAAATTAAAAATTCAAAAAAATAAGTTCATAAGGAAGCTTACATATGACAAAGGTGGCACCTCACATCAATAGGCAAAACTGGACTTAAAAAATGGCTCTGGAAATGGAAAGTAATACAGGAAAAATTGACAAAATTGGAATATACAGAAGAAAATTTCAATATGGATCAATAATCTAAATGTTAATAGTAAAGCCATACAAATACTAAAAGCAACCTAGGATTAATTACTCTATAAACTGAGTATATGAATAGGCTGACTTGGCTTGAAAAAGAAATATAAATAAATAAAATATTGCATTGTAAAAAATCAACCAATCAATCCATCCATCCAATATAAGCCAACATCCCTAATGTAAAAAGAATTTTTAAAATAGAGGAAAAGTATAAAGTAAAAATCTTGAAGAAAATGGACTTCAGTAAAGGACATGAATCATCTATTCATTAAAAAAAAAAAAAAAAAGAAAAAGAAAAAGAAAACTGTAGGAGCACCTGGGTGTCTCATTCTTTAAGTGTCTGCCTTCTGCTCAGGTCATGATCCCAGGATCCTGGGATAGAGCCCTCCATCAGGCTCCCTGCTCAGCAGGAAGCCTGCTTCTCCCTCTCCCACTGCCCCTGCTTATGTTCGCACTCTTGCTCTCTCTCTCTCTCTCTCTGTCAAGCAAATAAATAAAATTTTTAAAAAACTGTAAAAATGGCCCTATGAAAAGTTATTCATCTTTACTTATAATAGGAGATGCAAATTCCACTCTTAAGCAACAGAATTTGATAATATCTAACAAATTATAAAATTGCCTATGCATTTACCCTTTTTCTTTAACTATTATATTCAGTTGTCAATGCTGAGTACATCATTAGTTTTTGATATAGTGTTCAATGATTCATTAGTTGTGTATAACACTCAGTTCTCATTGCAAGCATTTATTCTTTAACTGATGTATTTCCTTTCTAGGTATTTATCCCAAAGATACACATTCAATTACACAAAAATATATGTGTACAAATGTACCCACTGCAATGATAATTTTCATGGAAAATAAGTGACAACAACTTAAGTTCCTAGATAAAAAATCATTTGAAAGCACCCTGGTTTAAGCATAAAATTTATGTATCTGTAAAAATAATAAGGAAGATCTGCATGAAATGAAATGGAGGGATTTCTAGGATTTATGAAATTAAAAAGAAGTGCAATTGAATATATATTTATTTCTATATTTATATACATAATGATATTTTAGTTAAAAACAAGGAAAATAAGAAAATATATAATATTTACTTTTTTTTTGCAAATGGAAACACAGGAAGGGCAAATAAAAAACTAATGAATTCTGTTACTACATGATTTGTGTGAAACTGGAGAACCAAGGATAAGAGAAAGAGAGTGACTTTATGTTTAGCTTATCTTTTCTGTAGCTTTGATTTGGGAAACTAAATTAATGTTTTATATATTCAAAAAATTTAAATCAATAAAAAATGGAAAAAAATGGAAACTGAATATAAGAGAAACCCTTTCTGGAGAAATTAAAGAACTAAAATCTAACCAAGTTGAAATTAAAAAAACTATTAATGAGGTACAATAAAAAATGGAGGCTCTTACTGCTAGGATAATGAGGCAGAAGAGAGAATTAGTGGTATAGAAAACGAAATGATGGAGTATAAAGAAGTTGAGGAAAAAAGAGACAAATAACTACTGGATAATGAAGGGAGAATTCAAGAGATAAGTGACACCACAGATGAAACAATATTAGAATAATTGGGGCTCCAGAAGAAGAAGAAAGAGAGAGAGGGGAAGAAGGTATACTGGAGTGAATTATAGTAGAGAATTTCCCTAATATGGCAAAGGGAACAAGCATCAAAATCCAGGAGGCACAGAGAACTCCTCTCAAAATCAATAAAAATAGGTCCACACCCCATCATCTAAAAGTAAAACTTACAAGTCTTAGAGACAAAAAGAAAATCCTAAAAGCAGCTCTGGATAAGAAGTCTGTAACATGCAATGGTAGAAATATTAGACTGGTAGTAGACTTATCCACAGAGACATGCCAGGCCAGAAAGAACAGGCATGATATATTCAGAGCATTAAATGAGAAAAATATACAGTCAAGAATATTATATCCAGCTAGGCTATCATTGAAAATAGAAGGAGAAATACAAAGCTTCAAGGACAAACAAAAACTAAAAGAATTTGCAAACACCAAACCAGCCCTACAGGAAATATAGAAAGGGGTCCTCTAAGCAAAGAGAGAGACTAAAAGTAGTAGACCAGAAAGGAACAGAGACAATATACAGTAACAGTCCCCTTACAGGCAATACAATGGCATTACATTCATATATCTCAAGAGTTACCCTGACTGTAAATGGGCTAAATGCCCCAATCAAAAGACACAGTACGTGAGAACTGATAAAAAAAAAAATGGATTAAAAAAATACCCATTGATATGCTGTCCACAAAAAACTCTTTTTAGACCCAAAGACACCTCCAGATTTAAAGTGAGGAGGTGGAAAACAATTTACCATGCTAATGGACATCAAAAGAAAGCTGGGGTGGCAATTCTTATATCAGATGAATTATATTTTAAGCCAAAGATATAATAAGAGATGAGGAAGGACACCATATCATACTTAAAGGGTCTGTCCAACAAGAAGACCTAACAATTTTAAATATCTATGCCCCTAATATGGGAGTAGCCAACTATATAAACCAATTAATAGCAAAATCAGGGGCGCCTGGATGGCTCAGTGGGTTAAGCCGCTGCCTTTGGCTCAGGTCATGATCTCAGGGTCCTGGGATCGAGTCCCGCATCGGGCTCTCTGCTCAGCAGGGAGCATGCTTCCCTCTCTCTCTCTGCCTGCCTCTCCGTCTACTTGTGATTTCTCTCTATCAAATAAATAAATAAAATCTTTAAAAAAAATAGCAAAATCAAAGAAACTTATTGACAAAATACAATGATAGTAGGGGATATTAACACCCTCCCTCACTGAAATGGATAGATCATCCAACCAAAATATCAACAAGGAAATAAAAGCCTTAAGGGACACACTGGACCAGTTGGACATCACAGATATATTCAGCACATTCCACCCAAAGCAATAGAAAACACATTCTTCGCTAGTGCATATGAAACATGCTCCAGAATAAATCACATAATGGGTCACAAATCAGGTCTCAACTGGTACCAAAAGATTGGGATCATTCCCTGCATATTTTCAGACCACAATGCTCTCAAGCTAGAACTCAATCACAAGAGGAAAGTTGGAAACAACCCAAATACATGGAGGCTAAAGAGCATCTTACTAAAGAATGAATTGGTCAACCAGGAAATTAAACAAGAATTTTAAAAATTCATGGAAACAAATGAAAATGAAAACACAACGATTCAAAATCTGTGGGACACAGCAAAGGTGGTCCTGAAAGGAAAGTATATAGCAATACAAGCCTTTCTCAAGAAACAAGAGAGGTCTCAAGTACACAACCTAATCCTACACCTAAAGGAGCTGAAGAAACAACAGCAAAGAAATCCCAAACCCAGGAGGAAAAGAGAAATAATAATCAGAGCAGAAATCAATGAAATAGAAACCAAAAGAACAATAGAACAGATCAACAAAACTAGGAGCTGGTTCTCTGAAAGAATTAATAAGATTGATAAACCCTTGGCCAGAATTATCAAAAAGAAAAGAGAAAGGATCCAATTTAGTAAAATCGGAATGAAAGAGGAGAGATCACAACCAACACCAAAGAAATACAATTATAAGAACATTTCATGAGCAATTATAAGAACATTTCATGAGCAAATTTGCTATATACCAGCAAATTTGGCAATCTGGAAAAAATGGATGCATTCCTAGAGACATATAAGCTACCACAACTGAACCAGGAGGAAATAGAAAACCTAAACAGACTCATAACCAGTAAGGAGATTGAAGCAGTCATCAAAAATCTCCCAAAAAACAAGAGCCCAGGGCCAGGCGACTTCCCAGGGGAATTCTACCAAACATTTAAAGAAAAATTAATACCTATTCTTCTGAAATTGCTCCAAAAAATAGAAATAGAAGGAAAACTTCTAAACTCATTTTATGAGGCCAACATTACCTTGATCCCAAAGCCAGAAAAAGACCCCACCAAAAAGGAGAATTACAGACCAATATCCTTGATGAACACAGGTGCGAACATGGTGGGGATGTCCACTATCACCACTGGTATTCAACATAGTAGGAGAAGTTCTAGCCTCAGCAATCAGAAAACAAAAAGATTTTAAAGGCATCCAAATCAGCAATGAAGAAGCCAAACTATCACTCGTTGCAGATGAGATGATACTTTATGTGGAAAACACAAAAGACTCCACTCTAAAACCGCTAGAACTCTTACAGGAATTCAGGAAAGTGTCAGGATATAAAATCAATGCACAGAAATCAGTTGCACTTCTATACACCAACAGCAAGACAGATGAAAGAGAAATTAAGGAGTTGATCCCAATCACTATTGCACCCAAAACCATAAGATACCTAGGAATAAACCTAACCAAAGAGGTAAAGAATCTGTACTCAGAAAACTATAAAGTACACATGAAAGAAATTGAGAAAGACACAAAGAAATGGAAAAACATTCCATGCTCATAGATTGGAAGAAAAAATGTGAAAATGTCTGCACTGACTAAACCAATGTACACATTTAATGCAATCCCTATCAAAATATCATCCATTTTTGCAAACAAATGGAAAAAATAATCCTAAAATTTATATGAAACCCGAAAAGACCCAGAATAGCCAGAATAATTGAAAAAGAAAGTCAATGTTGGTGGCATCATGATTCCAGACTTCATGCTGTATTATTACATAGCTGTAATCATCAAAACAGTATGGTACTAGTACAAAACCAGATACATAGATTAATGGAACATAATAGAGAGCCCAGAAAGAGAGCCCATAGACCCTCAGCTACATTGTCAACTAATCTTTCACAAGCAAAATATCCAATGGAAAAAAGACAATCTTTAAACAAATGGGGTTGGGAAAATTGAACAGTCACATGCAGAAGAATGAAACTGGACCATTTTCTTACACCACACACACAAAATAGACTCAAAATGGATAAAGACCTCAATGTGAGACAGGAGTCCATCAAAATCCTTGAGGAGAACACAGGCAGACACCTCTTTGACCTTGGCTGCAACAACTTCCTCCTAGAAACATCTCCAAAGGCAAGGGAAGCAAGGGCAAAAATGAACTATTAGGACTTCATGAAGATCAAAAGCTTTTGAACAGCAAAGGAAACAGTCAATAAAACTAAAAGACAACTGACAGGATGAGAGAAGATATTCACAAATGACATATCAAATAAACGGCTAGTATCCAAAATCTATAAAGAACTATCAAACTCAACACCCAAAGAACAAATAATCCAATCATGAAATGGGCAGAAGACATGAACAGACATTTCTGCAAAGAAAACATCCAGATGGCCAACAGACACATGAAAAAGGGCTCCACATCACTCGGCATCAGGGAAATAGAAATCAAAACCACAATGAGATACTACCTCACACCAGTCAGAAAGGTTAAAATTAACAAGTCAGGAAACAACAGATGTTGGAGAAGATGTGGAGAAATGGAAACCTTCCTACCCTGTTGGTGGGAAAGCAAGCTGGTTCAGCCACTCTGGAAAACAGCATGGAAGTTCCTCAAAAAGTTGAAAATAGAGCTACCCTATCACCCAGCAATCACACTACTGGGTATTTACCCCAAAGATACAAATGTAGTGATCCGAAGGGACATATGCACCCAAATGTTTATAGCAGCAATGTCCACAATAGACAAAATATGGAAAGAACCTAGATGTCCATCAACAGATAAATAAAGAAGATGTGAGATATATATATATATATATTATATATATATATAGATATATATATATATATATAATTAGAATACTATGCAGCCATCAAAAGAAATGAAATCTTGCCATTTGCAATGATGTGGCTGGAACAAGAGGGTATTATGCTGATCAAAATAACTCAATCAGAGAAAGACAATTATCATATGATATCCCTAATATTAGGAATCTGAGATTTAGAGTAGGGGGCTTAGGCGGTAGGAAAGGAAAAAATGAAACAAAATGGACTCAGAGGCAGACAAACTGTAAGTGACTCTTAATCTCACAAAACAAACTGAGGGTTGCTGGGAGGTGGGGGGGGTGGAGAGGATGGTTCGGTTTTGTTCATTGGTGAGGGTGTGTGAGTGCAGTGAAGTGTGTAAGCTTGATGATTCACAGACCTGTACCCCTGGGGCAAATAATACATTATATGTTAATAAAAATAATTCATTAAAAAAACCTACAAACCAATCTAAAACTCTTTTCGTTATATTTGACTTTTGAATTGGTAATGGTGTAACCATTCTGATATTATTTTGTAGGAGAGCAAATGAGTGAATTTTGATAAGCTGTTGGGAGTCTGGTTCTTCTTGCTCAAGAAATGATGTATAACATGGACTTTAGAGGTAGAGAGAAAACTTTTGCATTGGGTTGAAATTAGAAGTATCCCCACATATCAGGCTGAAGTTATGACATCTTAATTTTTCTTTTCTTTGTCCACCTAAAGGGCACAGGAGCAATAACAACCAAGCAGCAACAACCACAACCAGGATCCAGGTATGTGTCTGTAAATTTTTTTTTTCCAATATAATTAACCCAAGTCTCCTTGGCATCTTGTAAAGATTAGTGATTCCAGGGCTAGAGCAAGAAATATATATATACCATGAGCCTTAAAAGTCTTGAATCAAAAGTAAGGAAATACCTAAAAAAATGATGGAATCATGTAAAAGGAACATGGGGATAGTACAGAAGGAGCTATTACTGTTCTCCAATCCAACATTATTTGGACATCAACATGAATAATGAAAGTATTAGATTTTGACCTATTAAATAAATTTTTAATCCACTAATCAGTATGGATAAAAATAGATACAGATAGCTGAAGACAGATGATAGATAGACAGAAAAATCAAAGAAAAGAAAAGCTCTTTTTTAAACAATAGAACACTAAATCATAACTATGGAATAACAGATTGAGAAAAATTACCATTTCATAACTGCACAGTAGTAATTCAGGTAGGATTTATCAATGGAGACCAAGATCATTGGGTAAATAAAAAACTGTCTAAAAAATTCTTGCCACATATTACTTACAAAAGAAGGAAAGCTGATTCTATAGTGGAAAATCCAGTGAACAGCAGTTTAATTAGATGACCAAACTTTATTCACCACAGTAGGCTAAGAATAATAATTAAAATAATTACATAAGCAGGAAAGAAATGCTCTTGGTGTTAAGACATTTATGCTAAGGATTTAGGGATAAAAGTATAAAATGTTAACTTGTAAAATCTGAATGCAGGGTATATGAGTGGTCTTTATAATTCTCTTGCAAATTTTCTATGAATTTGAAATTATTTAAAAATAAGAGTTGAGGGGCACCTGGGTGGCTCAGTGGGTTAAGCCTCTGTCTTCAGCTCAGGTCATGATCTCAGGGTCCTGGGATTGAACCCCACATGAAGCTCTCTGCTCAGCAGGGCACTTGCTTTCCTCTCTCTCTCTGCCTGCCTCTCTGCCTACTTGTGATCTCTGTCTTTCAAATGAATAAATAAAATCTTTAAAAAAAAATAAGAGTTGAAAAAAAATGAGTTGACAAGATCTAAGTTGAAAATTCAGAAAATGCAGAGCAGGATTTTTTGCCCACTATTGCTGCTGAAGAGAAAAATACCACCTTAGGAGTTTCTTCCAGATAAAACACTTTTTCATTTCTTTAGAACAACAACAAACACTTCTGAAAGGTAGTTTTTCTTTAAAGCATTCCCTGGTATATGCTGTAAATAATACATTAAAGTAAAAATAAATGCTAATATTAGATTAATCAAATATAAATAGATACATTTAATAGTCTAAGCTTATACTGTCTTATTCAGACTTGTTTGCCTAAAATTTTATTGCTTTTAAAAACAATAAACTTATATAATAAATGTTGTTTTTCATGCTACATTTTTGACAGAATACTATTCAAATTATAATAATTTCTAAAATATATGAGTCCATAGTAACAAATTTTTCTTACATTTACAAAATGTATGTTTTATATTAAAGATGTACAGAGACATTTTGAAGTCATTATGGTCTATTAACAGGAAGCTTAATGAGAGGGTCTAGTGTGGTCAGATTTGATCAGAGTCATGATTAAGTAAATGAAGCATAAATGTGAATAATCAAACATAGATGTGAAGCTCTCATTGTGTGCAAAGCCTATACATATTTAAAAAGATTATTCATTTTCTTCTCTCAAAAACAGAATCCCATTTACTAGAAATAAAATTATTTTAGGTAAGAATGAAGAAGTTTGTAACATAATCAAATTCAATACTACCATTTCAACCAGGATTACTATTAAAATATACAACCAGAATAGTATCACATATAGGAAAGGCTATTTGATAATGAACAGGAAAAACTAATTTCCACATTCTGCTTTCAGTACACTTGAACCTTTAACTTGAACGTTCTTCCACGCACCTAGAGGAAGGCGCTGGACAGCTTGCGTTGTTTGTCTTTGTGCTTTTGCAAACTGAACAGCGCTGTTCTCCTTCAGAACTAGATTTCGGAAGAGATGAGATAGGCTAGGAGAACAGTGGAGAGCCTGCTGGAAATATTGACCTAGGGTAGATAGATCTAACTATTGTCTGTTCTAAAGTTCTAGCAACAGGAAAGATTTCCTAGCTTGGGTTGCATATTATTATCAGGCCCATTGGAGCACAAGGAAACTTGAGGGCTTAGGCATTAGATGTCTTCCTCCCAGGAGCAAACACGGAGTGATAACCACAGGCTTCCTTGATAGTATTTGTATCAGATCTTTTATTCTGAGATTCCACATAAATGATTCTTCATTACCAGACCACCAAACTCAGATCCACAAATTTACTTATTAAAACTCATTTTCCTGCTTCCCATCTCCACCTATGAAAATAAAATATCTTAAAATGGGGTGTAAACAACTTAAAACTTTCTTTTCTTTTTTTTTTTAAAGATTCAATTTCTTATTTGAGAGAGAGACCCAGAGATGGTGAGAGAGAGCATGAGCAGGGAGGAGAGGAAATAGCAGACTCCCCACTGAACAGATACTCATGCCCGCACCCCAACCCCAGGGCTCCATCCCAGGACCCTGGGATCATGACCTGAGCCAAAGGCAGATGCCCAATGGACTGAGCCACCCAAGCATCCCAAAACTGAAAATTTTCAAGAAATCCAGGTCACACACACACACACACACACACACACACTAACATTTGGAAATCACATAACTATTTTGTATTGCCACAGGGGAGTCTTTCCTTGGGAGCTTATTTACAGTGTTTTCCTAAGAATAGCTAAATCCCTTTTTAAAAAACCACATACATACCTGCTAAAAAATTACCACCTTCACTCTGAATGAGAAGAAAAATATATTTAAATAAAATAATTCAATGTGAATAAGAATTATAAGTTTAAAGAATAAGAATTTAAAAGCAAATGAGACAAAAGCAATGAAAAAAGGAAGAGTAAGAACCTGTCTATTTACTAAAGAGCTTCATTACACTAAAGTTTCTAAGTACGAGACAATGGAAATAAGAGTAATTCTATAACTAATTGTATATGCTAGTAGTAGCTTAAAAAGAAATATATTATTTCATGAAATTGCTTACTGTCATGTTGCCTTTTCCAATTCTTTTAATTAGCACTTAGAGTATGCTAAGCTTATTGTAAGGCACAATTAAAGACTCCAGATGTGACTGTGATTTAGCTTGATGAAAGAAATCATGAGACACTGATGATCAACACTAATTTCTTACATTCTGCTCAAATCTTGGCAGTTAACATGAGTAAATCCCACACAATGTTGTTGTACCACATTAATTATTTTCTGTTACTTTGCTCAAATGTGCCACACATTTGAAATTAATAGATCTCTTCAGATAACAACAAATAGAGAACTCTGCCAAATATATGTATAGAATTTTTTCTGAACCTAGAATAAATTGCTAAAGGCAACTGATATCTTTTATAACCTGAGAACAATGCACATAATACTTTTTTAAAAAATTTTTTGACCAGTTCATTATTGTTGTAACTTAAGATAAGCATTACAAGTGAATAGGCAAAGACACAAATATTTTTAATATTAATAAATATTTTTACTCCCTGAATTTAATGTTATCATTAAATATCTCAAATAATGTTTTATATTATAGGATCTTAATCTGGTTTTCTCTGTTGCTATAACATTGGGTATCACATACAGTAGACAATAAATCTAGTGAGAGAGGAGGTACACAAAAGTGAAAATGTTAGCTTAGCTATATTTGAGTTAAACTTGGTCTTGTCACTTAACAGTTCTGAAATCTTCGACAACAGCTTCGGTATTTTCAATCAAAATATTAGTGCTTAATCTACAATGTGTTTATGATAACTAAAATATACAATACACATGAACTGTTTTTCTGAGTTCTCCATGCTTATAAGCTGCCAATTAATTCCTACAAATGTAATAAAGGTATTTGATAATAGAATGATAAAATTATTTAATAAATTAAATAAATTATTTAATAAAATGATAAAATAAAATTATTTTCCTGTTTGTTTTTACCATAATATCTAGAAGGCACTAAAAATTTCTTGCTAAAATGATTTTAAAAAGGAGGGTAAGACATGAGAGAATAAAGAGTTCCTATATAATTGATTGATGATGAAGTTTATGGATATCTTGGACATTAACAAAAATACAGTCTGTTTCAAAAGTTCTGATGATTCTGGTAACACATTAGCTGGCAAGATATTGTCATGTTGAAAACAAATCATATGTAATATCTTATGCATTATTTCATAGCAATGCAGAATGAGAGTTACAGAAAGATTTTAGTACCTCTTTGAAGAATTTTAAAGATTTATTTATTTTAGAGACAGAGAAAGAGATGGGGGGAGGGGCAAAGGGAGAGAATCTCAAGCAGATACCCTGCTGAGTGGAAGCCTGATGCAGGAGTCCATCCCACAACCCATGAGCTCATGAGTTGAGCCGAAACCAAGAGTCAGATACTTAACAGACTGAGATACCCAGGCACCTCCATCTTTGAAGAATTTTACTCATATGTGGAACATAAGGAATAGAGTAGAGGACCACAGTGGAAGGGAGAGAAAACTGAATGGAAGATATCAGAGAGGAAGACAAATCATGAGAAACTCTGGACTCTGGGAAACAAACTGAGGGTTACAGAAGGGAGGGGGGTGGGAGGTGAGGTAATGGGGTGATGGGTAAGGAGGTCACATGTGGTGATGAGCACCGGGTGTTATACACAGCTAATGAATCATTGAACACTACATCAAAAATTAATGATGTACTATATGTTGGCTAATTAAACATAATTAAAAAAGTAATAAAGTATCAAAACAAAACAAAACAAAAAACCCAGAGGACCTCAAATCCAAAAAAAAAAAGAGAGAGAGAATTTTTAAATAAAGCATTTTATGTGGAGGTAACAGTATCCTGACAATAAAGGATTAGGCTATGGAAAATTTGACTCCCTCATTCAGGGTCTTTCAGAATCAGAGAAGCATCAGATACTTATTGGCATTGGCTGCTGTAACACATAAACCCGGGTCTCCATTTTTTCACATGTATGATTTTATTTTGTGCTCTATTAAAGTCCAACCTATGGTGTTGGAATAGGAGCTCCACACAGTTATTTAGTAATAGAGGCTGATCAAGCCTCTGCCATTGTCAACAGGTGATTCACAAGGTTTCTCTGTCAGCCACCCTTGGCACTGTCTTATCCAGAACCTCAGGGAGCCTAAGAGTGAAAGGTACTTCAGCCTGCTCTCTACCCACTAGCATTTGCATCACTTGCCTCAGGGCTTTCCTTGACACTAGCAACTCACTTTGCCAGTGGATACTTCAGGCTGGCAGTGCTGCTCCATAATGTCTGTCCTCAATAACAGCCCTATTGTTGGGCTGGTGGGAACAGGTGGGAAAGTAACCCATTTCTTTTGTTCCTTTTGTAGAGAGAACTTGAGGTGCATGTGCTCTACTGAAACTTCATGGCTTATATGTTCCAGTGGCTTCCATGGTTAACTGGCTTGATGATATGCCCTTATTGCTTGCCTTCCCCTTCCTGATCCCATGAGCATGAAGAGAAAATATAAAAGAATACATACTCAACTGTTAATACAGATTGCTTGATGGAGAAGGAAGCTTACATGGGATTGAGGGATCATATAAGAAAGTACTTCTACGTAAAACAATTTTTTAAAAAATAAAAATTAAGCATGTACATGATCACATACAAATCTACTGAAGTTAATAAGTAAATGATCACTTAAAGTTGATACATAGTATAGTAAAATTTACAGCATTAAGCCTACTCCATTTGGTTGTATAGAAAGTTAGTCATGTTGAAACCTTAGGTTTGTATAAATGTATACATACACATATACACAACCTCTTATTAGAGCATGTAAAATCTAGATGGAAAGCATTGTCTTAACTCTCTAAAATCCACATTTAATATATCTAAGGTATATGGATTTTGTCTTAGAGAGAAGCTTCTGATAACCCATCCTGAAAACAAGATGCAAAAAGGATTCTTTTCCACACTGTCCAAAAAATGATATCAATACAAGCATCACGAGATCAAGAAGTTATATTATTTTCAAGTGATAAGTAAAATAAGAATGCAGAAGATTTCAAAATGTACATGATAGTAAGAAAATATATTTATAAATATATTTGCTAAAGGCAATCATTTATCTAAAGCATAAGTTTGTCAAAGTCAGTTAGAAATTTTGGGAATTTGCTTCCTATTATGCACTTGCAATACCTTAAAATCAAATTAAATTAGCATCTTAGTTTTTTTTAAAGACTTTATTTATTTATTTGACAGAGAGAGATCACAAGTAGGCAGAGAGGCAGGCAGAGAGAGAGAGGAGGAAGCAGGCTCCCTGCTGAGCAGAGAGCCCGATGTGGGACTCGATCCCAGGACCCTGAGATCATGACCTGAGCCGAAGGCAGTGGCTTAACCCACTGAGCCACCCAGACACCCAGCATCTTATTTTTGATTAGTGTAGAAGTAATTAGGAGAAAAAATGTGTACACTGAAATGCCAAATAGATTTATTATTATTATTAATTTACTACCAGAAGCTAACACATACACATAACTTACTCTATTTCTATATTTTACAAAACAAGAGGAAAATTAATCTAATTGATTCCTATATTATGTATGGGTGCTTGAGTGCACAACATAAAAATAAGCCATTCCTGGATAAAAAAACAAAACCCATCTATATGTTGCCTCCAAGAAACTCATTTTAAGCCCGAAGACACCCCCAGATTTAAAGTGAGGGGGTGGAAAACAATTTACCATGCTAATGGACATCAGAAGAAAGCAGGAGTGGCAATCCTTATATCAGATCAATTAGATTTTAAGCCAAAGACTATAATAAGAGATGAGGAAGGACACTATATCATACTCAAAGGGTCTGTCCAATAAGAATATCTAACAATTTTAAATATCTATGCCCCCAACGTGGGAGCAGCCAACTATATAAACCAATTAATAACAAAATCAAAGAAACACATCAACAATAATACAATAATAGTAGGGGACTTTAACACTCCCCTCACTGAAATGGACAGATCATCCAAGCAAAAGATCAGCAAAGAAATAAAGGCCTTAAATGACACACTGGACCAGATGGACATCACAGATATATTTAGAACATTTCATCCCAAAGCAACAGAATACACATTCTTTTCTAGTGCACATGGAACATTCTCCAGAATAGATCACATCCTCGGTCATAAATCAGGACTCAACTGGTATCAAAAGATTGGGATCATTCCCTACATATTTTCAGACCACAATGCTCTGAAGCTAGAACTCAACCACAAGAGGAAGTTTGGAAAGAACCCAAATACATGGAGACTAAACAGAATCCTTCTAAAGAATGAGTGGGTCAACTGGGAAATTAAAGAAGAATTGAAAAAAATCATGGAAACAAATGATAAGGAAAATACAACGGTTCAAAATCTGTGGGACACAACAAAAGCAGTCCTGAGAGGAAAATATATAGCGGTACAAGCCTTTCTCAAGAAACAAGAAAGGTCTCAGGTACACAACCTAACCCTACACCTAAAGGAGCTGGAGAAAGAACAAGAAACCCTAAGCCCAGCAGGAGAAGAGAAATCATAAAGATCAGAGCAGAAATCAATTAAATAGAAACCAAAAAACAATAGAGCAAATCAACAAAACTAGGAGGTGGTTCTTTGAAAGAATTAATAAAATTGATAAACCCCTGGCCAGACTTATCAAAAAGAAAAGAGAAAGGACCCAAATAAATAAAATCATGAATGAAAGAGGAGAGATCACAACTAACACCAAAGAAATACAGACAATTATAAGGACATACTATGAGCAACTCTACACAAACAAATTTGACAATCTGGAAGAAATGGATGCATTCCTAGAGACATAGAAACTACCACAACTGAACCAGGAAGAAGTAGAAAGCCTGAACAGACCCATAACCAGTAAGGAGATTGAAACAGTCATTAAAAATCTCCAAACAAACAAAAGCCCAGGGCCAGAAGGCTTCCCGGGGGAATTCTACCAAACATTTAAAGAAGAATTAATTCCTATTCTCCTGAAACTGTTCCAAAAAATAGAAATGGAAGGAAAACTTCCAAACTCATTTTATGAGGCCAGCATCACCTTGATCCCAAAACCAGACAAGGATCCCATCAAAAAAGAGAGCTATAGACCAATATCCTTGATGAACACAGATGCGAAAATTCTCACCAAAATACTAGCCAATAGGATTCAACAGTACATTAAAAGGATTATGCACCACGACCAAGTGGGCTTTATTCCAGGGCTGCAAGGTTGGTTCAACATCTGCAAATCAGTCAATGTAATACAACACATCAATAAAAGAAAGAACAAGAACTATATGATACTCTCAATAGATGCTGAAAGAGCATTTGACAAAGTATAGCATCCCTTCCTGATCAAAACTCTTCAAAGTGTAGGGATAGAGGGCGCATACCTCAATATCATCAAAGCCATCTATGAAAAACCCACCGCAAATATCATTCTCAATGGAGAAAAACTGAAAGGTTCCGCTAAGGTCAGGAACACGGCAGGGATGTCCATTATCACCACTGCTCTTCAACATAGTACTAGAAGTCCTAGCCTCAGCAATCAGACAACAAAAGGAAATTAAAGGCATCCAAATCGGCAAAGAAGAAGTCAAATTATCACTATTCATAGATGATATGATACTATATGTGGAAAACCCAAAAGACTCCACTCCAAAACTGCTAGAACCTGTATAGGAATTCAGTAAAGTGTCAGGATATAAAATCAATGTACAGAGGTCAGTTGCATTTCTCTACACCAACAACAAGACAGAAGAAAGAGAAATTAAGGAGTCAATCCCATTTACAATTGCACCCCAAACTATAAGATACCTAGGAATAAACCTAACCGAAGAGACTAAGAATCTATACTCAGAAAACTATAAAGTACTCATGAAAGAAATTGAGGAAGACACAAAGAAATGGAAAAATGTTCCATGCTCCTGAATTTGAAGAATAAATATTGTGAAAATGTCTATGCTACCTAAAGCAATCTACACATTTAATGCAATTCTTATCAAAGTAGATGTGGTATATATACACAATGGAATACTATGCAGCCATCAAAAGAAATGAAATATTGCCATTTACGACAACATGGATGGAACTAGAGCGTATCATGCTTAGCGAAATAAGTCAAGTGGAGAAAGACAACTACCATATGATCTCCCTGATATGAGGAAGTAGTGATGCAACATGGGGGCTTAAGTGGGTAGGAAAAGAATAAATGAAACAAGATGGGACTGGGAGGGAGACAAACCATAACTGACTCTTAATCTCACAAAACAAACTGTGGGTTGCTGGGGGTAGGGGGTTGGGAGAAGGGGGGTGGCGTTATGGACATTGGGGAGGGTATGTGCTGTGAAGTGTGTAAACCTTGCGATTCACACACCTGCACCCCTGGGGATAAAAATATATGTTTATAAAAAATTAAAAAAAAAAGCCATTCCTGCTTATGCATCTTTCTTTCATTTTAAAAAGAAGTATGTATACTATAATTTCTTTATCTATTAAACCATTTTTCCAATGCATGTCTTTATACACACAGTTGTATATATATTAAAATTTTATAGAAAAACCAAAGACATATGTCACCGAAGGAATACTTAATAATTTTGAGATTAAATTGTTTTTGCATGTGTACATGTCTTTTTACATATCATTTTTAAGTACTTCTCATTTCTCTCTTAAAGTACTTTTAAATAAATTTTCATGTAATTTACCATACTACACTTTTCTTATCACTTTTTATATCTGTCTTTCTCACTAAGCTCTGAATTTGAGGATGCTGATCATATCATCTTCTAATAGAGTAGAGGAAGTAAATACATCTTCTTGATTTTGAAAATTGGAATTGCACTTTAGAAAAGCTTACACCAAATATACTTCATTCATCATTTATTCATCCACTTATAAAATTGTATTTGCACTGACTACCTACACACCCCTGTGCTAAGAAAACCATAAAACACTGTAAGACATGGACCAAAAACTCTATTCTAAACTATGAAGGAGTCAATAAATGATACCGAGTAGTGGAAAGATATGTATGATCTCTTTTTATATAGAATATTCTGGGGGCAGTAAGTAATAAGGACTGGAGAGTTGAAAACTAAAGAGAACCAGTGAAGCAAAACATACTGTAATGCGCAAGGTGAGGAGATTTTAGGCACTAATGTTATAATGTTCTGAAACTCTTTTACTGTAGTTGATCCACACTGATGGTTCCCAATGAGTGAGACTTTCTAGTATTCACAGATCATGTAGTCTCTTCTCATTGAGTCTGGCACACCCTGTTTACTATTGTTGATCAATAAATTGTAGCTGAAGTGATAGATAGTAAGTTCCATAGTCCTTAGGACATCTGAAGTGTCCAATTTCACCTTTTTGAAACATTCCCTCCTAAAAACCAATCACCACACTGTCTGATATTCAAGCCACATGGAGAGGTCACATTGAGGAAATTGTGTTGTTCTCATCAACATCCATGAAAGAGCTCCCAGCCAGCATTAATTAGAACCACATGAATTAAATGTCTTGAACATTCCAAACCAGTATAGACTCCAGATGCCTGTGGCACTGGATGACAATGACATGAAGCAAAAGAACCATCCAGCTGAGCTGCAATCAACAACAGAAACATGAGAGATTTTTAAAAAATCATAATTGTATAATCCAGAAAGTTTTAAAATGGATTTGTCATGCAGCACAGATAACCTCAACAAATATTGGTACCAGAGCAGTTGTGACCAAAAAAATGAAACGTGAATCAGCTTTGGGACCAGCTGTCAGGTGCAAGCTAGAAGGCCCCTGAGGAGAATATTAGTAAAGACTGAAAGGGAAATGAGGGAAATTTTATTGGAGGCTAGAGAAAAAGGTGCCCCGTGTTGGGAATTTTGGCAGCATTCTTTCCTGCAGAAAATATGGATAATAGAAATATGTATCAATTGAACTTGTAGATCTAACTAAAAACCACGGTTTCTATCTTTAAGAGAGAAGCAGTGCCTAGTGGGCCTCTTTGGGTTTTGGAAATAATATATACTTCATTTGGGTTTACAATTTCCATTGATTTACCTAATTAGCTTAGAGTATGCCAGTTTTGAGGAAGATGCAGAGAAGAGGTTGTAAAGTAAGTCCAGGTTACTGTGCAGATTGCTAGGCCACTTGTCCATATGACCCAACAGATTTAATGGTACTTGAAGTTAGGGATGAAGTCTGGAATGTTCGGCAGGCTCCTGTGAGCAAATCACAGTTATACACTTTCATAATTTTGGAGCAAAGCTATTCCATCCTCTAGTTAACTATTCTCCTGAGGAGAAACAATTTCATGCTTGCTTGGGGGCCCTATAAGAGACAAAACATTTGACCTTTGTCCACCAATTCCATATGCTCATCATTAATTGGGTGTTTTATGATCCATCCAGCCTCAAGCTGGGTGTGCACAATAGCACTCAAATTTCAAATGGAGGTGTTATAAACAAATAAGGTTCAAGTGGTTACTGAAAACAGAAATAAATCACATGAGAAAGTGTTGTTTCCATGACTTCTCCTACCAGTATATTTTCTCCCTTTTCTCAACTAACACTTACGGTCCATGAGCACTCTTTATGCTCACTTTTTGGCAGACAAAACCTTTGGCCTGACTTACAAATAAGTCTACCAATGATAGACATCTGCAGCATTAGCACCTTACTCAAGAGTAGCCTGAAACAAAATTTTTGGACAAAATCATCTTATTAAGCAGTATACCTTGTTAATTTGACCCAAAAGTAGAAATGACCAGAATTTTAGGTCTGCATCAACTTGTAGGCAGTGGCTAACAGTTTAGCTTCAGATGAGGAACTTCAAAGAAATATGACTGGAAAATTGTTGACAAGAAGGATAGGAAAGATATATAGGTATAGATATAGATATAAATATAGATATAGATATATAGATATATATCACAGGTATTTCTAATAAAGATATTCGTGCCCTATGCCAAAGCTAAGAAAAGAATAGAAGTAGATGAAAATCTTAATAATCAGGTGAGCAAGAAAATGATTTGAGTGTTTCGCCAGCTTCTTTCCAAGCCATCCTTCTTCTTGTCTGATGGGCTCATGAATAAGGTAGTCTTGGGCAGAAAGGGAGGTTATGTATGGGTTCAGCAACAAGGCCTTCCATTCAGCAAGAGTCATCTGGTTACAGCCACTGCTGTGTCAAACTTGCCAACAGCAGAGACTAACACTGATTCACAATATACCCCCATTCCTTCAAAGGACCTTCTGATCATAGTGGGTCAATTCTATAATGGAAGGTGGAATGCTATGTTCTCACTGGAATAGAGATCTACTTTGGATACACAGAGCATTCTTATTCTCTTGCTGGAATGAGTTTGCCACATTCAAAAAAAAAGTTTTAAAATCTCAACTTGCTTCTTGTACCTGTAATCTTTACTATTTAAATAAACATTAATTATAGACTAGCTTTACATTTATAGAAAACTGCAAGGATAATACAAAGAGTTCTCTTTTATACCATGGCCAGTTTCCGCTTTGTTAGTATCTTACATTGGTATGGTATATTTGTCATGTAAATGAAGAATACTGGATACCTGATTTTAACGAAACTCTAGTTTATTCAGATGTCCTTAATTTTTACTTAATAACTGTTTTCTGGGATCCCATCCAATCTACCACATTATATATAGCCATCATGACTCCTGGCAGTCACAGTTTTAAAGACTTTCCTTGTTTTTGGTTACAGTGACCATTTTGAGGAGTGCTGGTAATGTAATTTTTAGGCTGTCCTTCCATATGGGTTTGCCCAATGTTTCTCTTATGATTATATTGGGTGTAAAGTTAGTAATAATAAATTTTATGACCTGATGAATTTTATGTTCATCAGGTCATTCTACAGTCAAGTTGTTCATTTTCCTCTTTTTTCCTACTGGTATTAGAAACCAAACTCTGGTGTGTTCATTGCTTTTCTCGATCTCTGTGTGATCATATATGTTCATCTCAATTTAGAATTAAATCTGAATGAATTCCTATTGAAGTATCCAACCCTAATCTAGTACCACATGGCTCTTCCTAGCCTTCCTACATTGTTTATTTATTACTTCCCATGTCACGAGGGAGAAACCATCTACCATCAATTTACTTAACTTTTTAAAAATTTCTGTATAAATGTAACATGTAAACCAACACCCCCATGAGAAATAACTTTATAATTAGAGTACAGTGTTAATGTACAGTTCTTTTTGTCCTTAAAGTATTCACTTATTTCCATGCTTACTTAGGTAAAAATCTTTTCCCCAACCCTGTTGAGAGAGGTTATGCCATACATTTTTAACACAGTTAAATTCTTTTATTACCTTCCACATTCCATCCTGAGGTCTCCCAATTCCCTAATTTTGATTTTTTCACATATATTAAGTTTTGTTATTTGTGCTAAAAATTTCTATGAGTTTTAACAAAAGCAAAGTATCGTGTAATCACTACTACAGTATCAGAGTAACTTTGCCATACTAACAGTTATTCCCTTGTGTTTCACCTATTGAAATTTCATCTATTCAAACCCTCACCAAGCTCCTGGCAACAATTGATCTGTGTTGTTTTTTCAGGAATGTCATACAAATGGAATCATAGAGTGTGCAGTTATTTCAGACAGACTTGTTTCACTTAGCAATATGCACTTAAAGTTCATCCGTGTTGATGTATGTGATAAAAGTCCAGTAGTGTTTATCTTTGAATGGTATTCCATATAGACATAACATCATCTATGTATTCATCCTACTGAAGGATATTCTTGGTTGATTTGGCTTTTGTCAATTAAGAATGGAACTAACATGCAATCCGTGGAGCACTGGGTGTGGTGAAAAAATAATGAATACTGTTTTTCTGAAAATAAATAAATTTAATAAAAAAAAAGAATGGAACAAACATAAACTTTCACATGCCGGTTTTCAGATCAGTTGGACAAATATATAGGCATACAATTGCTGGTTCCTACAGTAATACTGTGTTTAACCTTGTAAGAAACTGGTAAACTTTCTTCCAGAGTGACTATAAATTGTTCATTCCCACCATCAGTGAATAATTCCTTGTATTTCATATCTTTCTGATCATGTTTTCATTAAAAAAATATGCTAGCCATTCTTACAGACATGCAGTAAATATCTGACTTTTGTTTAAATTTGCATTTCCCTGACAAATATCATTCAGACCTTTTTCATATGTTTATTTGCCATTGTTATACCTTCATAAGTGAGTTGTAGTTCAGGTGAGTTGTCCCAATTTTAGTTGGGCTTTTGTTTCTTATTGTTGAGATTTAACAGCTATTTGTGTATTTTCAGTACAAGCCCTTTAGGAGACATAAACTTTGTATAAATTTTTTCCCAGTTTATGATGACTTTTTATTCTTCTAATAGTACCTTTAACACAACAAAAGTTTTTAATATTAATAAAGTGCAACTTACCAGTTTTATCAATTGCTTTCATTTGTCATTGTATCTAAAAACTCATCACCAGAGGTTTACACAAATTTCTCATGTTTTGTTCTAGAAGTTTTAGAGATTTACATTTTAATTAGATCTCTAAATAAAAACTTGAAGCATTAAAAAAATAATTAAGCCATTAAAAACACTTAAAATAATTTAGATCTCTACTCCATTTTGAGTTAACATTTTTCTAGGTTGTAAAGTCTGTTTAAGCTTTTTTTTCCTTTTGCATATGGACATCCAATTGTTTCAGTACAACGTAGAAAAGATCAACGTTTCTCTATTGAATTGCTCTGGTAAAAATCAGTTCACTATATTTTTATGAGTCTATTTCTGAATTTTCTATTCTGTTGGTCAAGGTACCTATTATCTTACCAATGTGATATAGTCTTGATTATTATAGCTTTAAAGTAGGAAGTCCAATAATGTGAGTCATTTTTTCAGAATTATGTTGGGTGTTCTAGATCTTTTGCTTTATGGTATAAATTTTAGAATCAATTTTGCAACATTTATAAGAAGCTTACTTGAATACAAAACTCTTACTTTATGTAGATCAAAGTTTCTGATATAAATCATTTATCTCTTACCTAAAAAGCTTCCTTTAACATTTTTGTCTGTTTATAATAAATCCATTCAGTTTTTGTTTCTCTGAAAAGCTATTTATTTCTCCTTCATTTCTGAAGAATTATTTCACTAGATATAGACTTACTGGTGCCCATTTTTTTTCCTTAACACAAATATTTTATTCCACTCATTTCTTACTTGCATGGGATTTGATTAGAAAGCCACTGTAATTCTTATCCTGGTTTCTTTATAGCTAATGTTTTTTTCTTCATTGAGTTACCTTCAACAAGATTTTCGGTCTTTGATTTTGTACAGTTTGACTATGATATGCCTAGGATTGTGCATGTGGGTTGTATATTTTGTTTTGTTCTGTTTCTATATTTCTCCTGCTTTATTTTCTCTCAGCTTCTGGGATATGATTTTGTTTCCTGTCATTAATTTTGGAAACATTTCAGCCATTATTACTTCAAATATTCCTTCTGCACCATTCTCTGTTTCTTCTATTATTCCAATTATGAACATATTACACTTTTTGATATTATCCCAAAGTTCTTGGACATTTTTTTAATTCATATTTTACTCTTCATTTCAGCTAGGGAGTTTTCTATTGACAGATCTTCAAGTTCCCTGATTAATGCCTTAGTTGATGAGCACTCTGAAGGGATTACTCATTTCTGTTCTGTGTTACTGATTTCTAGCTTTTCATTTTGATTCTTCCTTAGAGTTCTCATCTCTTTAATGTCATTCATTACCTAGCCATTCTTGCACATTATCTACTTTTTCCATTAGACCCATGACCCATAAATAGTTATTTTGTTTTGTTTTACTATTTACAGTATTTATTTATTTATTTATTTATTCATTCATTCATTCATTTTTAGAGAGAAAGCAAGAGAGAGAACATGACTGGGGCAGGGAGGAGTAGAGGGAGAGAATATCAAGCAGATTCCCTGCTGAGTGGGGAGCCTACACCGGGTTTGATCTTACAAGTCTGAGATCATGAAACGAACCAAAATCAAGAGTTGGACACTTAAAGGACTGAGTCACCCAGGAGCACTGAATAAACAGTTCTTATTTTAAATTCCTGGACTGACAATTCCAATGTATATGTCATATCTGAGTCTTGTTCTGTTTGCTCTGTCTCTTCAACATATTTTTTTTTCTACCTTTTGGCATGCCATTGTAATTTTTTAATTAAAAGCATGATGTGTTACAGAAGGTAATAGACACTAAGGTAAATGGGCACTTAGTGTGAGGATTTATGATAATCTGACTAGAACTTGGGATATGTTTAACATTTATTATAGATATAGGTACCAGAGGCTTCAAATTTGTTTACACTCCTTGTTTTTGTCTCACTTGTAGGCTTTCAGATTCCTGTATGTATTGCTACACAGAGAGTCTATGTGATGTACATCTTTATATGTAACCACTGTTTTTATACTGGAGGCTTATGGTGTAGGGTTAACATACAGAGGAGAGAAAATTCTGTAATTTGGGGATTAAACCTCAGCCTTTTTTTTTTTAAGATTTTTTATTTATTTGATAGAGATCAAAATTGGCAGAGAGACAAGCAGAGTGGGGGCAGAGGAAGGAGGCTCCCTGTCTAGCAGAGAGCCTGATGCGGGACTCGATCCCAGGACCCTGAGATCATGACCTGAGCTGAAGGCAGAGGCTTAACCTAACCTCAGTCTTTTAATAAGCCTGTATTCGGTATTTGGCCTTCATAAGTTTCTATTCCTTCTGCAGGGATGTAGCCCTGGTTGGATACTGGATTCTAGATTATGAAAGATCTTTCTCAAGATACTAATCTATTGCTTTCTTGCCTAATGTGTTAATTATGAGAAATTTGTAGTCAAACTAAATTTCATTTGTAGGTGACATTGTATTTTTCTTTTCAGTTCTCTGGAAACTTTTGGGGGGATATTTTCTTCACTTTATATTTCTAATCATTCAACATAGTAGTCTAGGTTTGTTCCTTTTTATTAACTCAACATATGGTAGATCTTTCCATTTGGAAAATTTTCAGGGTTTTTTTTTTTCTGTTTTAGGAAATACTTTTCATAGATCTTTATTACTCCTCTCTCTTCCTTCTATTTTCTGGAAATCCATAAAGTACAGGCTGCTAATTGGAAAGGTTTTGTTTGTTTCCCACCCCTCCTCCTGACTCTTCATTTATACTCAAGTAATACAATGACATTTTATGTTCCTTTGATGATATGGACAAATATTCAGTTGAACTTTTTCTTAGTTTGTGGTTGGATAGTTGATATCCTAGTTTATGAAATAGGTAGATATTATGTCTGTGAACTAAAGAAAGAAAGGGTAAGTAAGTCTCTAGTCTATTCCTGTTGTTTATCCCTGTCCTCAGCTGTCATGCAGCTATTCTGGTTTGGGTGCACTGTATGTATACTTCACAACTTTGAGTTAAAATAATATGCAAATGCCTAAATATTAAAGCTAGTATAAATTTTTAAAGATCACATTTCCATTTTTACCCATATTATTCAATGCTTCTGTTTCATTATTTTTAATATATATTAGCATATATTTTAATAAGAATGGAGGAAATATATCAGGCATTGTAACATGCCAAATTAACACTTAAATTGATCATTTTTCTATTAAGAATTATTAACAAGGAAAGTCTTAATTTCTGTTCTACAAACAGGATGATTTTTTTCACAAGCACTGTTCTGATCCATGGGGAAAAATGAAAGGATTCTGACAAAAGCAAAATATATGAAGAGCACTGGCACTGCGAAACATACTTTCAATTCTGTATATACTCAATCAGAAATATTACCTTAGAAAGACAACATTATTTCATGAATGAAAGCTCAAGATCTATAGCATTTAGAGAATTGTAGCCATCACTCTCAAAACAATCAAACTTCAAATTAAACCTTTGCTGGCATTCTGGCAAGGAAAGCATTGCTGTGAAACTGCTGCTTATAATAGAGACAGTTGTTAAAGGGGAAAAGGTCAAGATGTCAAGAACAAGTTAAATGACATGGCAATATTTAGGGACCTCTGAAATAAAGACTATTAAAGAAATAAACATCTTGTGGACCCATTTACCTCAAAAAAGCTTAAAAGAGAATTTTAACATGTTTTTATTGAGAGGTTCACTTAATATGATTCTCAAAGACTTTTTTCCCAAGGAAATATCAAATGTCTTTATAAAGAAGCCTATTGCTCATTTCTGAAGTGCAAATAATGTCAAGATTTACATGGATAATCTTTATAATATCAAGATAGATCTGGCTATAATTTTTTCATGTGTCATATGGTTTCCCTTTCAGGAATTATGACTTTTCCTTTCCCTTGTCTATTTCCCTTATTCTCTCTATATATGGTTTGTCTCTCTATTTACTCCTAATTTCTTCTTCACAATTTTTTTAGGGAGAGGGAGACAAAGAGAGAAAGAGAGGTGAGGGGGAGGGCACAAGGGAAAGGGTCGAAAGAGAATCTTAAGCAGGCTCTATACCCAGTACAGAGCTGAACTCTGGACTTGATCTCATGATCCTGAGATCATGACCTGAGCTGGAATCAAGAGTTGGACATTAACCGACTGAGCCACCCAAGCACCCCTCCTCCACAAATTTTAATACTCCTACAGATACCTCAACTTCCTTCATACATTAGCTCTACTCCTAACAACCTCAGTGTCTTGACATTTCCTTATTTACATGAGAAAATCTGACTACTCTATATTAGTTTCTCATTGAATTATTCTACATCATTTTCTCATTAGCCCTTGGCCCCCAATAGGTCACATATTATATAGAGTAGGTGGCCTCTCCAAGTATTTATACCAGAAGCATACTAGTTAACTACCTACACAGAGGCATTGTGATCAATGTACCACTAGAAGATGTAAGTAGAGTCATTATCATGAATAACTTATTTTGTATGGAAATAATTATTTCCTTTTCAGTTATTTAATAATGAGTATTACAATTAGCATTCACAATACCTGTGTTGGATACAATAACATTAATTTATAAAGACACGGTTTTTATTCCTTTCTGAATCTTCAAAATTTTGGGAAAAGCTATTGAAGAGCGGCTACCTGTATCATGACAGTTCAAATAAAAAAAGAACACATAATTCAGTAATTTGAGAAGGAAGAAAGAGATTAGAATAAGCGAGAAAGCTACAACCCTTCTTTTAACAAACCTGGTCTATTCTTTTTCTCTGATTTGTTTGATAAGCCTAATAAGTCAAGTAAGCAAATTTTGGCATCAATTAGACAAATCAGTCATAAAGTCAAATGTTTTAGGCCAGGCAGGACCCAGAACTCTGGAATCCTATCAGCTACCAGGAATAGTTGTGAGTTCTGAATACTTGTCACTAGCAAAAAATGGAGATAAGGAATATTCAGTCAATTATTTGAAAACAGATAACCTTGTATTTCATTAAAATAGACATAAACTTTCTTGAAAACTAGTTTGACACATTATTTATTTACTTTTAACAGCTTTAGTGAGATATTCATTTAACATACAATTCATCTATTTAAAATGAAAAATTCAGTGGCTTTACTGTATTCATAAATAGATGCAATCATCACCAGTAAATTTTAAAACTTTTTCATAATCTCAAAATGGAAGACCATACATTGTAGCTATTCTCCCTTATCCCCAAAACCCAGGCAGCTCTAAGCAATCACTAATTTTTCTCTCTATATATATAAATGTATGTATTTTTACTTCCATATACAATATAAATATATATTTTCCATATGTAAATGTGTCTCTATATATATTCCCATATATAATATATACATTTCCATACATACTATATATATTTCTATGCTCTGGATATTTGATATGAATGAAATCATAAAAGTACATGTGTGTGACTAGTTTCTTTCAATTAGCATAATTTTTTTTCAAAATTCATCCATGTTTTAGTGTGTGTCAGAAGTTCATTCTCACTATGGACAAATTATACTCCCTTGTAGGGAATATTTTCTTTATCCATTAATCAGTTGATGGGCATTTGGGCTGTTTCCAACTTCTAGCTATTATGTATAATGCTGCTACTAACATTCAAGTGCAATTTTTTATTCATTCTGCCAAACTTTTTTTGAAAGCAGCTGTGCAATTTTAAATTCTCACCAGCAAAGTCTAAGGTTTCTGATTTTCCACATCCTTGCAACAATGATTATATCCATCTATTTTAAAAAATGTTTTATGTCAGCTTAATTTCTTCAAAGAAACAGAGTAATAAAAACTTGGGTAACAAAGAAGGTTGGGCAGAATATCATTGTAAGTGCTTTTAATCAAATATTTTAAATGACACATAATTAATCTACTCTTTTAAAGATAATGGGTTACTCTTTAGGTGATTTACCTAAAAACAGAAACCAGATTAAGTAGCAGAGCCATATAGCCTAGAGCCATGACATATGCCACTATGGTCCAATCTATATCTGACACCAAAACACATCCAACTCAGATTACAACAAAATGCCAAGTTGAAAAACACTGTGTATAGCATGATCCCCATTTCATAAAATATTCATACCCATTTATCTATATGGTGCAGGGAGGAGTCATTTTGGAAATGGATGCTTATTGCCAACATGGGAAAGTGTAGTTTTTTTTCTGTTTATTCTTTTAACAATAACTTTTTTTTTGTTTAAGTATGGTTAACATACAATGTTAGTTTAGTTTCAGGTGTACAAAATAGTGACTTGATGTTCTATACATTATGCAATGCTCACCACAGTAAGTATAGTTACCACGGAAAGGCTATTTGAAAATAATCTATTTGATAGGAGTTAATATCAAAATATATAAATAACTCACACAACTTGACACCAAAATAATAATAATAATCTTATTAAAAAATGAGCAGAAGACCTAACCAGACATTTTTCAAAAGAGGACATGGAGGATGGCCAACAGATACATAAAAAGATGCTCAGCATCTAACCATCAGGGAAATGCAAATCAAAACCATAACAAGGTATCAACTAACACCAGTCTGAATAACTAGTATTAAAAAGATAAGAAATAACAAGTGTTGGCACGGATGTGAAGAAAAAGGAACCACTATGAACTGTTGGTAGGAATGTGAACTGGTGCAGCCACTGTGGAAAATAATACGGATGTTCATCAAAAAAATTTAAATTACCACATGATACAGTAATTCCACTACTAGGTATTTACCCAAAGGAAACAAAACACTAAATCGAAAAGATATATGTACCCCTATGTTTCTCACAGCTTTAGTTACAATAGTCAAGATATGGAAACAAACCAAGTGTCCATCCATTGATGAATGGATAAAGAAGATGTGGTATAGATATACAATGGGATATTACTCAGCTATTAAAAAGAATTTGTAACAATATGAATGGACCTAGAGAGTATAATGCTAAGTGAAATGAAACAAATAAAGATAAATATCATATGATTTCACTCATATACAGAATTTAAGCAAAACAAATGAACAAAGGAAAAAAGAGAGAACCCAAAAAACAGATTCTTAAATGCAGAGAACAAACTGGTGGTTGCCAGAGGGGAGGTGGGTGGGAGGTGGGAGAAAACAGAGGAGATTAAGAGAACACCTATCTCAATTAGCACTAAATAATGTACATAATTGTTAAATCATTAAACTGTACATCTGAGACTAATATAACACTGTATGTTAATTATACAAAAAACAAACACAAAAAAGAACAAGTGTTAGTGAGGATATGGAAAGTATCTATTTTTGATTATATATGTCCAGTAGGTGTGAAGTGGTATCTCATGGTGGCTTTGATTTGCATTTTCTCAATGATTTTGAGCATATTTTAATGTGCTTATTGACATTTGTTTTCATTTTCCAGAGAGATAGCCATCAGACTCTTTACCCAATAAATGGGTTATTGAGTTATTTCTTATATCTTAACGTAGGCACTTACAACTATAAATTTTCCTCTAAGCACTAGTATAACTGCATCCTGTAAATTTTGTATCTTCATTTCCACTCATTTCAAGATTTTCTAATTTCCCCTTGGTTTCTTCTTTGACCCATTATTTAGAAATATGTGATTTTATTTACACATATTTTTGAGTTCCTCGCTTTCTTTTCTGCTATTGATTTCTGATCATTCCATTGTGATCAAATGAAACATTTTTATACAATTTCTTTTGCTTTTCTTTTTGAGTAGCTGACAATGTTTCATATAGTTTCATAAGTTTCAATACCATATGATCCAATAATTCCAAAAGATATATGCAATTTAATATATGCACCCCTATGTTTATTGTAGCATCATTTGCAATAGCCAAGATATGGAAGCAACCCAAGTGTCCATTGATAGACGAATGAATAAAAAAGAGGTGGTTTTTTTTTTTGTTTTTTTTTTTTGAGGAATCCAAACATTCAGTTTATTAAACTAAGGCTAGTGAAGCCATAGCATGAAAAAAAGCTGCAGTCGTTTGGGACAAGTGGATGATTTTATAAAGCTAAAATCAAAAGACTTAAGACATGAGAAAATCCATAAGTATGAGGAAGTAATAAAACACAAAGTGACCACAAGAATTACACAGCCATAAAAATATTACACAGCCATAAAAAAGGATGAGCTCTTGCCATTTGTGACAATGTTTTGTATTTCTATATTTTAAATTTACTGACATTTGTTTATGGCCCAGCATATGATCTATCCTAAAGAATATTTCATGTGCCATTGAGAAGAAAGTATATTTGGTTTATGAGTGGAATGTTCCATTGATGTTTGTGAGGTCTACTTGGTTCATAATATTTTTGTGTCTCCTATTTCCTTGTTGATCTTCAGACTAGTTGTTCTAACCTTTATTGAAAATGGAGTACCAAAGCCTCAAAATATTACTGAATTGTCTACTTTTCTTCATTTATTTTAGTCTTTGTTTCATACTTTTTATTTGCTTTTTGGTGCTAGATATGCTTATACTTGTTATATCATCTTAATGTATTGACACTTTTATAATTGTAAAATATCTCTCTTTACCGTACAACCACTCTAGCTATCTTGTGGTTGCTGTTTGAAGTATTTTTTTTATAAGATTTTATTCATTTACTTGAAAGAAAGAGAGAGAGAGAGAGAGCATGAGAGGGGAGAGGTGTCAGAGGGAGAAGCAGACTCCCTGTTAAACAGGGAGCCTGATGCGGAACTTGATCCCGGGACTCCAGGATCATGACCTGAGCAGAAGGTACCCAACCAAATGAGCCACCCAGGCGCTCATTGAAATCTCTTTTCATATTTTATCTTTACTCCCACTTAATTTGTATCTTTTACATTATTACAGATATATTTGGAATTACTCGTTCTCTATATGTGTTATGTTGTCTTGTTCTTCTATTCCCCTTTTACTGCTTTCTTTTGCATTAAATAAATATTTTCTAATGTACCATTTTAATTTCTTTACTAATTTCAACTGTATTCTTGAAGTCTTTTCTTTAGTATTGACTCTAAGATTTATGATACATTTCAACTTATCTGAATCAGCTTCCAACTTATATCACCTTAATCTTAGTGTTACAGACAAAAATTAGACTTTTATATCTCTACTGTATTTCTCTGTCATTGTGGTATTACCATTATGTATATTTCATTAACCTGCTAACTCAATAATACATCATTATAATTAATATTTACCACCTGTAGTCATTTCCTTAGGCTAGTACAGCTTTGCTCACATGTTACTTTTTGTGCTATCATTGGAAAATATATTGTACATACATAACTTCTGTGGTATAGGCCCCAAAATAAATATTTATATAAAATATATATCATATAAATACTAATATATAACTATACATGTTATAATTATCCATTATATATCATATTACATATTTTACAAATCATATATACACATTTTTATATATTAAACATATAATTTTATACAATGGCATTTTAAACAGTTAAGAACAGAGAAAAAAATACATCCTTATGGTTTATATGATTACACAGTAATCTTTATTAGTGTAGATTTGAATTACCACATGAAAATCACTTTCTTTCTACCTGAAAAACTTCTTTAGTATTTCGTATAAAACAGGTCTTCTAGTAACAAATTCTCTCATATTTTCCTTCATCTTTGAAAGTAACAGATCAGCTTTCATTTTTTAAATACAGTTTTGTTAGATACAGAATTCTTGTTTGACAGTTATTTGGAGCACTTTGAGGAACTGAAAGTTCCTTTGAGCACTTTAAATATGTTATCTCAGTCTCTTGATGTCTTTTGCTCTTTTGCTTAAAAATTAGCTATTAGTTTTATTGAAATTTCCGTGTGTTTTTTTTATTTTTTTCCTTACTGATTTTAAGATTTGTTCCTTGTCTTTGACTTCTAATATGTTTTATATATTTTTTTATTTTTTTATAAACATATAATATATTATTGGCCCCAGGGGTACAGGTCTGTGAATTGCCAGGTTTACACATTTCACAACACTCACCATAGCACTTACCCTCTCCAATGTCCATAATGCCACCACCCTCACTTTACCCCCCTCCCCCCAGCAACCTTCAGTTTGTTTTGTGAGATTAAGAGTCTCCTATGGTTTGTTTCCCTCCCGATCCCCTCTTGTTTCATTTATTCTTTTCCTACCCCCCAAATCCTCCACGTTGCATCTCCATTTCCTCATATCAGGAAGAGCATATGATAGTTGTCTTTCTCTGATTGACTTATTTCGCTAAGCATAATACCCTCTAGTTCCATCCATGTCATTGCAAATGGCAAGATTTCATTTCTTTTGATGACTGCATATGACTTCTAACACTTTTATTTTGATGTGTCTATCTGTGGATCTTTTTGCATTTATCCTACTTGGACTCTGTTGAGCTTCATGGATTTGTAGGTTATTATTTTATGAAAGAATTGGGAAGTTTTCAGCCATTAGTTTCAAATATTATTTCTTCTCCTGTCTGTCCCAATTCTGACATACCCAACTTGGATTTCTTGGTTTGCCTACTTCTTCATCATATCTCTTTAACATTCTTCATTTTTCCCCCTTTGTTCTTGGCTTGCATGCCTCTACCCTATCTCAATTCACTTTTTCTTTTTCCTCTGAATTCAAATCTACTGTTGAATCCCTCTGAAATTTTTTTTATTTCAATTGCTGCATTTTTGACTGTTATCATTTCTACTTGGTTTGTTTTTTATAATTTCTGTTTATTGAAATTCTCTATTTAATGCAATATCTTCATTGTAACTTCCCTTTTTCTTTGATCGTGGTTTCCTTTAGTTCTGTAAACATAATGGCGTCTTTAGAGTATTTTTCTGTTAAGTCTGACATCTGGTCACTTTTGCAGGCAGTTTTGGTTGCTGACTTTTTATCCAGTGTCTCCATATGCAACGTATTTTGTTGTTGCTGTTGTTGGGAACATGAAGCTTTAGATAATATATTTTAGTAACTCTGGGGTCTGGTCTCATTCTCTCCCAGGATTTTTACTGTTATTTGTTTTTTTATTTGCTTAGTGACTGGTTGAATTATTTTAGTGGCATTTTTCCTAACTCTACCTCACCCCACAAACACAGCCTCTGATATTCTTCCTTTGGGAGATGACCTTTCAGTGAACCTCATTCACTCTGGGTTGACTGATTTTGGTAGGGCTCTTTCCCCTTTCCCTGACCATGCCCAGCTGTTAAGCTCCACTAACTGTTAGCTGATTTCTCTCTTATTTCAACAATGCCTTCTGGCATAAATGAAAAAGTAATCCAATCAAATTCTGGTTCCTTTAAAGACACAGTTTCTGAAGATAGTGCTTTATATATATATATATATATATATATATATATATATATATATATATTTTGACCCAGGAGGGCTCCTCTTGGCTGTCATATCCCCTAGTTCTCTCCCAAAAACTACTGGACTTACAGTTTAATCTGTCTCTTAAACCCCTCTCAATTGCCTTTCACCATAATCCTACTACCCTTGAGAACATGCTTAAACTTAAACTTCTCTATACTTTGATGAAAATGAAATCAGTCCCTTTTGTAAAAGGTCAGGAACTCTCTCTTTTAAGGCATTCTTCCCTCTCCAGTAAAATCACTAAGCCAGGGTTCTGGAACTGGGGCTGGTAACCATGACAAGCTTTTCTGAGTGTTAGTTCTGCTCTAGGAGCTGAATGCTTGGTGGAGGCGAAGCAATAGTCTGAGGTCCTCTTGGTTCATCTCTGCTGGTATGGATCTGCAGCCTCATAAGCAAGATGAAGAGTTCTGAGAGCCCAGTGCACCCTATCCAAGGAAGAGTCTTCATTCCATGAGTGATGGCTGCGTGAAAGAGAAGAATACCTATCTCTTAACTGAACTTATTTAAGATTAGTTAGCTTCAGCAACACATAGCCGGCAGCAAGAAAAGAAAAACTGACGTCATCCTCTTCCTGGGAAGAAAGACTTCCAACTGAGATCCAGGAAGAAAGGAAGTCCTGTGCTATTACATGCACCAGTCTGGATTAGAATCTCTGGTTTATTGAGCTGAAGAAGAGGGTAAATGGTCTTGGTCCAAATATCACAGATTCAACTTTCTTATTGAATTTTCATTGATTTTCTTCAAAGAATTTCTTCATTTGCTGTTTGCCCTTGAGACTGTTTCCATAGGTTTTTCAATTTTTTTCTTATTTTTAGTATGTTCACTAGTTTCACTGGGGAGTGGGCTCATGGAGCTCCTCACACTATCGCCTAAAGCCACTCTCTCTATATTATTCTTAATTCCTGAGTTTATTGTTAATCTCAGTTGGTATCTAGGATACTCAAAATATCAAATAGAAATGCAAATTGTCATGGATTAGACTCTCACAATATTTAAATAGTTGTTTATAAGGAACTAGGCACGTTATAATATATGGAAATGCCATTCAGGCCTATGGCCTATAATTATTTTTATATATGCTAATAATTACAAGATACTATTTAATAGAAATTTCCCTGCCTGCTACATAATAGTGATTCATCAACTAGATGCTATTATTACCACTAACTAGAGACAAGCAAAAATTAAGACACATTTTCATTGGCATTAAAGAGTTACTTTATAAGACTTAAACTGGCTCAAAAATAGACTGCTCCATATCAATATTCCTCTGGCATACTTAAATCTGATTTTTTATAATTTAATTTCCTAGATCATCACTTTTAATTTAATAATTTGTTGTTTAATAATTTGTTGGCAAGTTACACATGCCAACAAGCATATGTATATATAAACACAATAAATTCATAACATATTCTTCACCTACCAAAGAATAGTAAAATGACTTAAAACTACAGGGTTTTTCATTCATTCAACGATTATTAAATTCTTCCTAGATAGTAGGCACTGTCATAGGTACATTATATGTAACAAATGAGCAAAACTGACAGGTACCTGTTGTGCAGATTGCATTCAAGTAAGTCATAATCACACAGACAATTCTATTCCTATTAAGCTAGATAATAATCACTCTTCTGGTTGAAAACAATAGGATGTTTATGAGTTTTCTAATAACAAATCATTTCTCCAAGGTATTCACAATAAGAAACAATATTTATTAGTCTGTCAACTGACAAAACGCAGTTAAAATTAACAGTACAACTGTAACAAGAAAGCAATGATATTGACATTTCTCCAATATTGTTCCTTCTGTTTAATCCTAATAGTAGTTAACAAATTAAAATCTCTAGTGAAGTAAAGAATATAGAAAACAACCTAAGTTCATATTCATATGTGATTGTAATAAGTTCTTAAAATTTTCTTTAGTTGCTAATTTTAAAATTAAAATCCTACATACAATGACAGTTTCTTAAAATATGTACATATTGTAATGAATTATCAAGTTAAAACTAAGACAAATATTCGTTCTAAAGTAAACTTAGGGGTACCAGGGTGGTTCAATCAGTTAAGCATCTGATTCTTGATTTCAGCTCAGGTCACGATCTCAAGGTCCTGAGATCGGAGCCCTGTTTTGGGCTTTACATTCACCGGGTGTCTGCTTGAGATTTTCTCCCTCTCCTTTTACACCTTGACCCATTTGCATGTGTGTACTCTCTCTCTAAAATAAATAAAACTTTTAAAATTAAAAATAAAAAAAATAAAGTGAACTTAGATGATTACTAAAATATAAGATATACTATGCTGGAAAGATGGTGGGGGGTGGGAGGACCCTAAGTTCACCTCATCCTAGGGATACAATGAGCTCATGCCTACATCAGTGTAAATTACCCATAAAATGACCCAAAGACTGGCAGAACAAACGGCACAACTAAAGGTAGAGAAGAGGCAATATTCAAGAAGGTATGAAGGGCTGAGGAACAATTTGGGAGTAAAGGGGACTGTGGCTATCCATGCTCTTAAGTGAGCTGGGGATGTGGTGAAAAGTAAGAAATAGACTACCATGCTGGGAAGCACCCCATGGTGAAGATGAATCCCTATAACCTTTGGCTTTGAAATCAAGAGAGGCCAAATTTCATGAGTTCCTACAACCAGCAGGACTAAGCTGGGAATTTTAAAAATCAGTAGGCTTGACTCTGGGAGAACCTGGAGGGCATTAGGAAGCTGAGTTTTCCCCCCACTCCCACTAAAAGACACAGAACAACTAACCACTAGGAGAAGAAATAGCTTAGAAGCAGCAGTTTGAAAAATGCCTGGGGTTCATGGGAGGGAGAGTTATTTGCTTATCTCAGAGCCTGTCCCAGAAAGGCTAAAATCACAAGGAGACTGAGCTGGAAGAAAGGAGCTGGAAGGCACCATTTTCCTCTTGTTGCTCAGCATAAACACACCACCACCTGTGGGAACCAGTGCTGTACCTGTACTGCTACCTAACTTGCTCCCACAGAGCCCCACCCACTTTGTTTCTAACCCCTTTTCTCTCTCTTCTCTGGAACTCCTGTAATACAGATGTTACTATGTTTGATGGAGTCACTGAGTTCCCCAAGTATTTTCTCATTTTGCATAATTCTTCTTTCTCTCTTTTGTTTAACTTCATTATTTTCCATTCTTTTATCCTCCAGGTCACTGCAAACTTTCAGTTCTAGAGGAAAGAGTATTAAGTCTCATTTAACAAGCAGACCAGAGCACACTCAGTTATAACTTGCCAGTTCTGGCCAAGGTCCAAACACCATCCACTGCAGGCAAGAAAAACCTCTATAGACAACTGACCTAAGTGACAGAGTAGCCAAAACACAGCAGCAAACTGCATGCAGCACACACCAGAGACACTTCCTCCAGCACCAGGCCCTGCAAATTATATGACTTCTTCTTCATAAAACCATTACTCTCAGGGGCAAGAAACATAATGAGATTTTCTAACACAGAAAAGACAGAGACCTAGACATAATGCTAAGATGGAGGAATTCATCCCAATGAATGAACCTTTTCCTGTCATGGCCAGAGATCTAATCAACATGTATAAATAATATGTCAAAGACAAAATTTAAAGGAACAACCATAAGGATACTTTCTAGGTTTGAGAAAAGCATGGAAGGCATGAGGGAGGCCCTTATTGAATAAATGGGATATCAATTTTATTATAAAATCATGTGTAAGTGAATTATATTTTATCATTCATGTTTATTTACATAATAATCTATCATTCTGGTTAATATTTAGTGCATTTTTTGTTATAATATTCATATCTGTTTCACTAGGACTATGAGAGGGAAAAGGAAACAATCACACTGTCTTAAGGAAAAAAGAGCAGAATATATGAACCCTGAGATAATTTTGGTACAATATCATATGCTAGTTTATCAACAGATAAAACTGAGTTTGAGTTTTAAATCTATCCCTGAGTAGCTATGTAATCATGCTAAAGGGGTTATACACCTTAGCCATTCCATTCATACTGTATTATGATAGAGAGTAAATTTAGAGAAGGGAGAGGGATAGCAGAAAAAATAGTTTGTGACTTACTGAGCCACATGATATATTAATATATAACAACTGGATGATAATGAAAATGCAATTTGTATTTCCCACCAACACTATGGTTTGTAAATAATTTATTTCTATCAATAATATGAAATATAATCAGACTGATAATGGATAATATTATTTTGTTTTTTCAGAGTAGGGTCAAAGCATTATACCAGATTATTAGGGGGAGGAAAAAGTACAGAAAAGGGGAAGAGAAGAAATAGATCTCAACTAATTAAAACATGGAAAAGGTAAAAAGAAATAGCATTATGACATTTATTCCTAATAAGACTCAAGTTGGTTTACAAAATAATATTCCATGTAGAATCTTACTGAGTTACTTTCCTTCTTTTTCTTTTCTTTTTCTTTCTTTCTTTTTTTTTTTTTTTTCCCTCACTGAGTTTCTAATCCTGCTGCAGAATTACATGCTATGGCCACAACAAATTCACATTTCTCAGCCCAAGATCCAGGCTATCACTTGTACTAAAGAAAATAAACAAAGTTAATACAGAAACATTAACTTCTAGCACTTTCAGAATTAGGTGGAATGACAATAACCTAAAGAATAAGATAACTCATTGCTATAAAGTTCATAATCTTTACTCATTCTAAATATCTTAAACTGTATGTTTAACATAGCTACTAAAATCACCCAACATAGTGGAAACATTTATATATGTATATGTTTATTCTTTGCTTTTTAATCCTTATGATACTATATATTTTTCATTCCAGTATTTTGAAAATATTAATGAAAATTGTTAAGAAACTTAAAATAGGAGGATGCAGAGATGGCAGATGGGCAGGGGACCCTATTTCAACCAGTGCCCTGAATTGAACTGAATTTCTACCAGGCCACTCTGAACACCCACTAAATCAGCCTGAGATATAAGAAGATATATCTGGATCTATACCAACAAAATATCTCAGGTGGTTTGATCTCAACTTATGAAGCGAGGAGCCATGATTCTATGGGCAGATATCAAAAGGTAAATGGAAGGGGGAGGTAGCCTCTGAGATCCTATGCTACCAGAGCCCAAAAGCCTCCTGTGGTAGGGACTGTGCAGAGACTCACAGACCAGTAGCGGTAGGGAAATGACTTTAGGGCAGCCCCCCAGACTGAAACCTGGAGCTGCGGGGGTGCACATGGGTACTGGGGGTGGCTGGAGGTTTTAAAAGCACAAAGGGCAGCGACATGCCCAGACCTGGAAGCAAGGGCTGGGAGTGCAGCTATGGGGTGCACAACCCAGGACACTGGGGTTTTTAGCAGCACGGACAGAAATGAAGACAGTGTGGCCTGGAGAGCTCACTGGAGAACAGACGGTGATCTCTCTGTTTGGAGACAGAGGTCTGGATACGATATGGTCACTTCTGTTATGACACGGAAGGAATGCGGAAACCCACCAGGGAAAGCCACCAGAGAACAAAAGGCCCCCAAAACATGTTTTCACTGAGCCCATCCCCTCCCCCCAGTAGGCAGGAAAACTCTGCCCAAACAGGGTTGCTGGAGTAACAATGCAATAGGACCCTCCCTCAGAAGACAGGCTGGAAGAACAAGAGGCTGAGGACCCTAAGGTCCCTATAAAACAGGTGCATCTTGCTTGGGTCATGGTCAATAATTTGGACTCTGTACATTCCTTCAACCACCCCTCAACAGAATAACTAAGAGTAGGAACCCCCAACATAGGAAGGACACAGAGACTGTGACCTCTGCTATAAAACTAATGGATATGTATATAAACAAGTTGTTGGAAATAGACTTCATGGTAACAGTTATGAAGACAATAGCTAGGATGGAGAAAACCATTAATGGCAACATAGATTCTCTAAGGCAGAAATGAGAGCTGATCTGGAAGAACTTAAAAATGCTATCAATGAGGTCCAATACAATCTAGTTACTCTAACAGCTAGAGTAAACAAGGCAGAAGAGTGAATTAGTGACGTAGAAGGTAAACCAATAGAAAAGAAGGAACAGGAGGAGGCCTGGAACAAACAGCTTAAAATCCATGAAAATAGAATTGGAGAAATAAATGACACCATGAAACATTCCAATGTCAGAATTATTGGGATCCCAGAGAGGAAGAGAGAGAGGACCAGAAGACATATTCAAGCAAATTGTAGCTGAGAACTTTTGTAATTGGGGGACTGAAACAAGCATTTGTGTCCTAGAGGCAAACAGGACCCCTCCCAAGATCAAATCGAACAGACCAATGTCCCAGCATGTAATAGTAAAACTCACAAGTCTTAGAACCAAAGAAACCATCTTAAGGGTAGTTAGTGGGGGGAGATTCCTTATGTACAGATGGAGGAACATTAGAATTAAAATCAGACGGGTCCATAGAGACCTGGCAAGCCAGAAAGGGCTGGCAAGACATATTCAGGGTACTAAATGAGAAGAACATGCAGCCAAGAATTCTTTTTTCAGCAAGGCTGTTATTCAGAATGGACGGAGAGATAAAAAGCTTCTAAGACCAGCAGAAACTAAAAGAACATGTGACCACTAAGCTGGACCTGCAAGAAATATTAAGAGAGGTTCCATAAAGGGAAAAGGATCCCAAGAGTGATATAGAACAGAAATTTAGAGATAATCTACTGAAACAAAGACCTCATAGGCAACATGATGATGATAAAATCAAATCTTTCAATAATCACTCTCAATGTGAACAGCCTAAATGCTCCCATAAAACAGCACGAGGTTGCAGATTGGATAAAAAGACAGGACCCATCCAAATGCTGTCTATAAGAGACTCACTTTGAACCTAAAGATACATCCAGACTAAAATTGAAGGGATGGAGAACCATCTTTCATGCCAATGGACCTCAAAAGAAAGCTGGGGTAGCGATTCTCATATAAGACAAATTAGATTTTAAGCTGAAGACTATAGTTACAGACATAGAAGGATACTATATTCTTCTTAAAGGGTCTAAGAATTATAAATATCTATGCCTCCAACATGCAAACAGCCAACTCCATAAGCCTAACTGTTACTCAAAATAGACATATTAATAATGATACATTAATAGTAGAAGACCTCTACACTCCAGTCTTAGCAACAGACAGATCCTCTACACAGAAAATCAAAGAGATAAGAGCTTTGAATGACACAATGGACCAGACAGACCTCATAGGTATACATATACATAGATATACAAAGAACATTCCACCCTAAAACAACAGAACACTAATTTTTCTCAAGCCCACATGGAAATTTCTCCAGAATAGACCATATACTGGGTCACAAATCAGGTCTCAATTGATACCAAAAGAATGAGATTATTCCCTGCATATTCTCAGACCACGAAGTTTTGAAACTGAAACTCAATCACAAGAAAAAGTTTGGAAGAAAGTCAAATACTTGGAAGCTAAAGACCATTCTGCTCAAGAATGTTTGGGTCAACAAGGAAATCAAAGAAGAACTTAAACAATTCATGGAAACCAATGAGAATGAAAACACTTTGGTCCAAAACCCATGGGATATTGCAAAGGTAGTCCTAATGGGGAAATATATGCCACCCAAGCATCACCCCCCAAAACAGAAAAATCCTGAATACACAAACTGCCTTTATAACTTAAAGAACTGGAGAATCAACAACAAATTAAGCCTAACCCATGCACAAGGAGGGAAATAATAAAGATTAGAGTGGGGATGAATTAGAAACCAGAAATACAATATAACACAATAAGGAAAAAATGGAATATTATTCAGCCATCAGAAAGGATAAATTCTCAACTTCTGGATCAATATGGATGGGATGGAAGGAGTTATACTAAGTGAAATAAGTCAAGCAGGGAAAGTCAATTATCATATGGTTTCAATTACTTGTGGAACATAAGGAATAGCATGGAGGACATTAGAAGGAAGGGGAAAATGAGGGGGGGGGGAATCAGAGAGGGAGAAAACCATGAGAGACTATGAGAAACAAATGGAGGGTTTTAGAAGGGAGTGGGTTGGAGGAATGGATGACCCTGGTGATGAGTACTAAGGAAGGCACAGATTGCACGAAGCACTGGGTGTTATACCAAACAATGAATCATGGAACACTACATCAAAAAACTAATAATGTACTGTATGGTGACTAACATAACAAAAAAAAAAAAAAAAAAGAAAGAAAGAAAGAAAGAAAAAGAAACTTAAAATGGTTTACTCTAAGACCAGTAGATCTTCCATTTAGCTAATCTAACAAGAGGCAATAGAATCGATTCCCTTTCAAATACTATGAGATGAACAGTATTTGCAGTATAACAAAGTTAATTAAGAACTGACGATGATACAAATTCTGCCAGTGGCTCAGCCATCTATGATTATGTTTCTTTGAAATTCAAGTTAATCCATTGGGCTTTAGGAAACTCTTAAAATGATTATCGCTGCTACTAAAAAATTATCTTCCAAGTAACTAAAATAGTGGAAGGAACATTTAACAATACCTTATAGATAAGAGAAGAAAGCATATCTTCTAATAATACAACCCAGTGCTGTGACCTTAAGGCCTAGCACATATGTTTTTATATATATATACATATATATATATATATATTTTAAAGATTTTGTTTATTTATTTGACAGATAGAGATCACAAGTAGGCAGAGAGGCAGGCAGAGAGAGAGAGGGGGAAGCAGGCTCCCTGCTGAGCAGAGAGCCCGATGTGGGGCTCAATCAGAGGCTTTAACCCACTGAGCCACCCAGGAGCACCCATATGTTTGTTTTAAATCTCATTGGTTCTTACATAATTAAAGGGCATCATAAAATTATACTCTAAAATTTCCTGAAGTTATAAAAGTTATTGTTTTGTGAATTCCACATATAAGAAGATATGTTGAAGAGGGCAAAGTTCTTTCACTGACTTATCACATATCACAAATTTAAATGTTAAATAGCACAAGAAAATATCAAGATTAATCTTGATACTTGGGTTGCTATTTTGCTTCAGACATCAAACCATAACATTTTGGCCATATCAAACTTTGTGTGTATTGGCAGAGAAATAGAAAATAAAAATATTAGATTCCATTAACATAAACCCAACAATGTACTTGATTCTTTCCTCATAAAAATAGTCTAGATAATAATACATAATAGTTTATTTATAGACTAACAAATAACTTGTTTTGGTTTTAGGTGTTACTAGATCATACAAAAAATAAAATGTTACATATGCCATTTCCTCTGTTTTCTAAGACTTTGATCAATATTTATTAATATTTAAATAATTAACATATTTCTAATAAGTATAACTCATGTTACAAGTTAGAACATTGTATCATGCAAGATTAAAGTTAAACCAAATATTAATTTTTTAAAGATTTTATTTATTTATTTGAGACAGAAAGAGAGAGAGAGCACAAGTGGGAGTAGGGGCAGACAGAGAAGCAGACTCCCCACTAAGCAGGGAGCCCCACTCAGGGCTCATCCCAGGATCCCCAGATCATGACTTGAGTCAAAGATAGACACTTAACTGACTGAACCACCCAGGTGCCCCTTATTTAATAGTTTAATAAATTTGATCTTATATACATAGATATACACATATATGAATAAAATAATAAAAATGGATCTTTTAATTATCTCAAAAATGTCAGATATATCCACACACATATTTAGTAAAACATTCAAAACCTCGCAATTTCATGTTAAGGACATTTACCTTCCTTCTGCATCTCAGGCTGTTTCCACGGAAACAGTAGCTGGCACACAAGCAGAATGTTTATAACTTTGATATTTCAGCTGTGTTTGTCAGGTAAATGATGGAAATGTCATTTTTCAAAGAAGCACCTGCAGCTTTTGGGTTCCAACAGGTTCACAGAATACAACATTTACCTCCTGAAAGAGTTTTAGTCTATAATGTTTCAGTATAAATCATAACCATGCCTGCTTTTAAAAGAGGCTTAATTACTCTAGGTCTATTTTAGAAAATTACTTTTTAAATGCAATAAGTGATTTTAGGTAACTTAGAATTATAATGGTCTACAGGGCTCTCAGAATCACAATGAAGAAAATTATCATAATTTGCCTTAGGTCAGACATTTACTGGAGGTAGAGTCTGTCCTGAGCCACTTTTGTTCTGATACAGCATCTGTATTTTAGGAGTTCATTTCACTTTGGCCAAAAATCCATGATTCCAGGAGGTTTCATTCTCAGTGGTAAATCACACCTGGGTATTGAACTGGTTCACCTCTACTCATGTCCTCCCCCCACCCCACCAACTACCCAACAAATAGCAAAATTTGCTGGCTTTTGATACCAATAAGCTGCAGTGCTTGACATATTTCTTCCAGAGATAGATTATGATGTGCTAATGTTCTGCTAGTTCAGAAATTCAATGAAGTACTTATTAACATAGTTATCACCATCTCCTGCCATTAGTGTATTTAGAAAATTTGCCAGTGACTAAATATTGTCAATGACAAAAACAAAAGTAAAGTGAAACAGAGATGATCTGGTGAATAAAGAACCTTCCTCAAAATAAAGTTTCAAGATTTTATTTCCAATTCAAAGTGAAACAGAGATGATCTGGTGAATAAAGAACCTTCCTCAAAATAAAGTTTCAAGATTTTATTTCCAATTCAAGAAAACATGATGGTAAATAGAAAATAAAATGATAATATTAAAACATTACATTCTTAATTTTATATAAGTGAACTAAAATGTTCATAGATCAGGGTAGCCCTTCACATTGAAAAAAGGCACTTAGAGCCTAAAACTTACTACCAAGATGCATTTAGTCAAAACATCCTAATAGTTGGCCATAATAAGCTGTGCCATTTGTAACGGGAACTTACTCCCTAAGGGCAAGTGATCAAGGGCAAGTGATCAATTTTCAGCAACTAAATGGAGCTTATTGAGCAACTGCTGCATGGAAGACATTATCAAGGCTTTTGAATAACAAAAAGTAATTAAAGAGAAAACAGCCCCTTTTGGTAACAGGTCTAGAAGTCTGCATCAAGCCATACCAACAAACTGCGTTAAAAAGAGTGTGCCAGGAGGCACCTGGATGGCTCCCTGGTTTAAAGCCTCTGCCTTCCGCTCGGGTCATGATCCCAGGATCCTGGGATCAAGCACTGCATCAGGCTCTCTGCTTAGTGGGGAGCCTGATTCCCCCTCTCTCTCCCCCTGCCTACTTGTGACCTCTATCAAATAAATAAATAAAATCTTAAAAAAAAAAAAAAAAGAGTGTGCCCAGACTTAACCATGGGGCTCAGTTAAATTCCGTGTTGGCTTCAGATTACTATGATTCTTAAAGAACAAAGGGCAAATGGACTGAGGCAAAAGTGTTTGTGGATTAATTAAAAAGTTAAAACACTTGTAAAACAAATGGAAATAATAATAAAAATTATTATTTTTTAAGATTTCTTTACTTATTTATTTGACAGAGAAAGAGACAGAGCAAGAGAGGGAACACAAGCAGGGGGAGTGGGAGATGGAGAAGCAGGCTTCCCTCTGAGCACCGAGTTCAATGCAGTGCTCAATCCCAGAACCCTGGGATCATGACCTGAGCCTAAGCAGGGAACTTTCCTCAGTTGGGGGAAAAAAGGGACTGATTGCTGGGGAATTGTATCTAAATAATGTTGTATTTGCCTTCTCAAAACATTATATACCTAAATAGAATAATTAATTATCACTGTTTTTGCCCAACTGAAATTTTGTTCATGGTATTTGTTAAATTATGTCAAAATTTGCAAATCAGTGATTGCAGTATATGCTTATTACTATGAAATAAAACTATAACAAAAATATATATGTTCATGTAACTAATATGTAATACATAAAAGCATGAGAAAAATACTAAAATAAATATACCAGATTGGTAGTTTTGGACTCATTAGAGAGATAAGACTGGAAGAATAGAGAAAGAGCAGATGATTGATATTTTCTTTGTGTATTTTTTGGTCTCTTTTATATAGCATACATTACTTTTAACTAAAAAAAATAAAGTTATATGTAAGATGCAAGGCAAAAGGAGGCATGGCTTACTGTATTCTTACAATAGACTAAGAGTAAAAGAAAGATATTAATAGGAAAATCATAAGGAAGAGAAAATACATTTCTAGAATCCTGTAAAAAAACAAATATAGATATAAGTGGACCCACGCCGTTCAAATCTGTCTTGTCTAAGGGTCAACTGTGCATTTTTTGAGGTCAGTTGAATTATCCTGACTGATTAAATTCGTTCAAAACTCTAAGTCAGTGTCAATTATGTGTTTACTTTTCCTGAGTGAGTTAAAGAAACACAGGACAGAATTTACAATATTTACGTCCTCTTACCAACTCATTAACTTGAAATATTATTCAAGATTCATATATTTTTCCTGAATTGCATTTTGTTTTTGTCATTCTTAATAGGATATGACAAATTTATTGGCACTCATTTAATCATTCAGTTCTGGGCCTGTTGATTTATAATAAATGACATAATGGATTCCCTCCAAGTATCTACCAGATTCATGAAATTTGTGAATTAGAATAGTCTTTCAATATAATCTAGCCTAAGCACTAACCCAGTTTGTAATTTCTTTATCAGAATAACTCAGTTTCTCTTTGAACATGTCCCTTGTCAGGGAGCTTACTCTTTTTAGTAGTAATCTAATCAATTCAGGAACATTCTGATTGTTTGAAATATCTCCCATTATACTGAGGCCTAGGGATGTCTAGAATATCTTTGTACTTAATTACAAAAAGAAAATATAACAAAATAAAAACAAAAACCAAAAAAAAGACAAAAAAACCATGTTTACAACTGCTAGAGTTATATAGAGTAAGTTTTCTTCTATGTGAAAATATTTTAAATTATAAGGCAACTGCCAATTTTCACAATTTATATTAACTATTTCCATATTCTCCAATAATTATTTATATGGGAGTACTCAGATTCATTCTACTCAATTAATCAAGGACTAAACCCTCATTAAAATTCATAGAAAATATTTCATATGTTTCTATATCATTTAAAAAATAAAGATGTGTATTTCTACCCAACATCACAACTAGACCATGGGAATGTTGAGAATAAAAATATTATCTTGTCTTGCTTTGTATACCTGTATAATGATACATTGGCTAATATACATTAGGTAGTTAATAAATTTTTATTTAAAGACTATTTATAAAAGACTATTTTTAGCATTATATAGAACTAAACACTATAATTCAGCTGTAGCCTACTCAGATAACAAAAGTGTAACTCCATTGATTGAATCCCAAATTTTTATTTTCTAATCTTAGTATATTATTCCCCACATGTATGTATTTCTAAACACATTAAAAACTCAGAAAACACAGTGGTATGTTGTGACTTTGTATTATTTTCATATAAAATCAACTAAATATGGTCTCTTCTATGCAAAAATTAGTGAAAATATTTTAATATAAAATAAAACTCATTTAATATAATTAAATAAAAATAAACAATGTACATTGGTTGATTTCCTATGAAACTTGTGAATGTATTTACTTCCTAAAATTTCAATCATATATTAATATACACTAATAAATGCCCAATATATGTTTGACTTGTTCATATTATGTATCCCAAGGTTGGTTCTGATTCACTTTACAAATTGTTTCAAAAAACATTTTGAGGGGTGCCTGGATGGCTCAGTCAGTTAAGCGGCTGCCTTTGGCTTGGGTCGTCATCCCAGGGTTCTGGGATCGAGCCCCATATTGGGTTCTTTGCTGGGCAGGGAGCCTGCTTCTCTCTCTGCCTGCTGCTCTACTTGTGTTGTCTTTCTGTCAAATAAATAAATAAAATCATTTAAAAAAATTAAAAAAAATTTTTGAACACACATGTAGGAAATTTGACACAGCACAAATTATACTGGATACAATGCTGAAACACTTGAATCCTATCCAGTTCCAGTTCTGTTCCTTGAATATGATAACATTTTAGGCAGTTCAAAATCTAAACTATCAGCACCTTAACTTACAAACGGGGATAAAATAATATCTTAATGAGTAACTGTGATGCTCCAACAAGATTTTGTGAATGTGCTTCAGAACACAGAAATTAGTATATAAATAATGGTTGTTTTTAAAAAAAATAAATAAGCTTGTCCTAAATATTGTATTGATTTTTTTCTTCTTTTTTTTTTTAATGTCAAGTAAGACATCTACAGTTTCCTCAGTCTCGATTCTCTGGCTTTTACAATATTAATGCCTTTATCTCCCTTTATCTCCTTGCTTGTCTTCCAGGCTTTTTTATATTCACTGTAATGGTTTCATTATGATAATTGGTTTGTTTTTAGTATTTGAGAATGTAGTACACCTGATCTTGGATATTACTTCATTAAATCATGTATATATGTTTTTACTTTGTCAAGAAATTTTGTTTGCTTTTTATAAGATGAGTTTAGGGGCTCCTGCATGGGTTCAGTATGTTATCTGTCAGACTCTCGACTTTGGCTCAGGTCATGATGTTGAGGTCCTGGGACTGAGCCCTGCAATGGGCTCTGGGCTGAGTATGTAGCCTGCTTGGCTCTCTCTCTCTCTCCCACTCTGCCCCTTTGCCAGCTCACACTTTCTCACTCTCTCTCTCAAAATATATAGGTGGGTTAATATTTACCAATTTAAAATGATTCTCCATATTGGCTCCAAAAAAGAAGAGAACATATGTGTGGAAACTATGTTTTTATCCATCTTACAGCTTACACTTATTAACATCAAATTTTCTTGGGCAAGTAGTTATTTTTGTCTACTTTTTTCTTTTTTTACTGAATTTTTTTAATTCAGTTTATCATGGAAAATAAACTTTCTGATACTATGTTTGCACACGGCTGAAGTTATATCAAGTAAACTTCACTACATAATAATCTACCCCTAACTCAATTGCTTAAAACAATAAACATTAAATAGCTCCAGAGTCTGCAGGTTAGTGGGTAGTTGTTTTGCTCTGAATAAGTTCATTCAAGTAGCTGCTAGGTTGTGTGGGATCTGGCTTTTAGGAAAGCCACAGGTGGCATGTTATATCTCTAGTACACATAGTCTCTGTCATACCACTAGCTAGCCTGTATGTGTTCATATGACATCACTGGCAGGGTTTCTATCACTGGTTAATGAGTCAGCCCAGGATACAGAGGGAGAAATAAGTTCTTTCACCATTTGAAGACCCACTAATGTAATCCACCATAGCAACAGACCAAAGAAGAAAAAATTATTCGATAGTATCAATTGATGCAGAAAAAGCATTTGACAAAAATCCAACAACCATTCATGATAAAAATTCTCAGCAAGTTAGGAATAGAAAGCTACTTCAACTTGATGAAGAGTATGTTCAAAAAAACCCGACAATTAACATCATAGTTAGTGATAAAGACTAAATGTTTTCCATGGAATATCAGGAACAAGGCAAGAATGTTTTCATCACTCTTATTCAACAAAGTACCTAAGAGTCTAGCCATTACAACTAGGCATAAAAATGAAATAAAATCATACAGATTGGAAAGAAGTAAATTATTTGCAGATTATGTGATTGTATACATAGAATGTCTCCCCAAAATCTACAAAATACTCTTAGAACTGTAAGTTCAGCAAGGTCACAGGGCACAATACCAATACACAAAATTCAATTTCAATTCTATGTACTAACAATGAACAGGTGGAAAACCAAATTTAAAATACAAATGCATTTACAATTACTCCAAAAAAATGAAATGCTTAGGTTTAAACTTATCATAACAATTAGAACCTTTATTGATCTATATGCTGAAAATTACAAAATTATTTTGAAAGAAATCAAAGAAGACAAATAAATGGAGAGACATTGTATTCACAGAGTCAACAAACTAAAAATGCCAATTCTCTCCAAACTGACTTATAGGCATAATGTAATTCTTATCAAAATTTCATTAAACTTTCTGTAGATAATAGATAAGCTAATTCCAAAATTTATACAAAAAGGAATAGGTCCTGGAATAGCTAAAACTATACTAAAAATTTAATAAAGAGGGCATAATTATCTTCTATTAAAGCCCATTATTCAGTACAATATTTTAGACAGACTATTATTGGCTGAGGAAAAGACACACAGATTAATATAAAACAAAATTAAAAACTCAGAAACATACTCACACAAATATATCCAACTGATTTTTGCAAAGGTGTAAAAGAAATTCAATATAGAAAGGATATATAGTCTTTTTAACAAATAGCTCTAGAGCAACTGAACATCCACAAATGAAAGTAAACATTAACTTAAACCTCACATCTCACACAAAAATAAAATCAAAATGGTTCATGACTTAAATATAAAACAAAACTGAATTTTTGAAAAAAGAGACAGAAAAATGAACAAGATCTTTAACTAGACATTGAAGTTTTAGATTTGACACTGAAAAGAATGATTCATAGGAAAAAAATAATAAATTAGACATCATCAAAATTAAAACCTTTTGGATTGCAAATGAATCTCAAAGAATATGAAAAGCAAGTTATAAACAGGGAAAAAATATTTGTAAATCACATGTGTAATAAAGGGCTAATATTCAGAATATATAAAAAAAGTGTCCAAAGGAAGAGTATAAAAACAAATTATCCAATTACAGTGAATAATTTCCTTATTTCTAATGGGGGGAGGGGAATTAATTATTTATATCTCAAAAAATAAAAAGAATTGAACATTGAATATATTTCCTTTTGTGTTGGGGTTGGGGTGTTGGGTTAGGGGTCAGTGTTTTGATAGCCTTTACTATGCTACCAAGAGGCAATTCTACTGTTTGCACAAATTCCCTGAAGGCTCTGAGTTGCCTCCCTGTGGAAATAGTTCACTTAAAGAATACTAACTTGCTACATAAGGTTTGGTCACCATCATTATTATCCTTCATTAAGTACTTCATATTTTAACTAATTAAAAAGCACTAGTTTGATAAATTATTTTTAGTGTATATGTTTAAATATGTACATATGTGTAAATATGTACATATGTATACAATATCCTCCTATTAGTACAATAAAATCATATGCATTGTATAAACTAACATTGTTTTTTAATATGATTTCACCGAAGTTATGCCAATATTGTAAATTAATGTGGCTATATTGAATAGGTCCCTCTCTTCATTCCTAAGGCAAATATCCAAAGATTGAGTCTCAAAAAAAAAATTTAAAAAAGCAGTTGGAGGGGGAATAAGGAGTTAGTGTTCAATGGATACAGAGAGTTTCAGTTGGGCAAATTGAAAAAGATCTGGAGATAGAGGATGGTGACGGTTGCACAAAAATGTTAAGTGTGAACTATACACTTATAACAAGTAAAATGGTAAACTTTGAGGCGCCTGGGTGGCTCAGTGGGTTAAGCCTCTGCCTTCGGCACAGGTCAGTATTTATTTGACAGAAAGAGATCACAAGTAGACAGAGAGGCAGGCAGAGAGAGAGGGGGAAGCAGGCTCCCCTTTGAGCAGTTAAGAATCAATCAATCAGGGGCGCCTGGGTGGCTCAGTGGGTTTAGCCTCTGCCTTCGGCTCAGGTCATGATCAGGGTCCTGGGATCGAGCCCCACATCGGGCTCTCTGCTCAAAGGGGAGCCTGCTTCCCCCTGCCTGCCTCTCTGTCTACTTGTGATCTCTCTCTGTCAAATAAATAAACAAAATCTTTAAAAACAAATATAAAAAATAGTAATCCTGTTATGTTATCCTACCACAATTTTCAAAAAGTGGTATGTCACAGGACACCTGAGTGGCTCAGTCCGTTGAGCGTCAGACTCTTGGTTTCAGCTCAGGTCATGATCTCAGGGTCCTGGGATTGAGTCCCACATAGGGCTCTGTGCTCAGCATAGCATCAGTTTGGGATTCTCTCTCTCCCTCTCCCTTTATCCCTCCCTGCTCACTCTCCCTCTCTAAAATAAATAAGTCTTAAACAAACAAACAAAAAAAGGTGATATGTCACACTGATAGCATGCACCCTTGTTATGATGCAATAATAATGTGCAAAATATTAAACAAGTTGGGAGTCTTGAGGAAAGAGTTAATAACTCACAGATTTCTAACCCCAAGGTTAATAAATTTTAATTATGTAATTTCTTTCACTTTGCTTTTCAGTTTCTTCTCCAACTTCAAGTTTTCATGTTTTATATTTTCTTCTTAATAACTTTTCATTAGATTGTTTCAAATGTGTATGTATTTAATAATTATAACAGAAAGCTATTTTATATTAAAATATATCATCCAAAAAATTTTTTCTGACAATTTTTACTGGCTCGGTTTTCACAACCTAATGAGGCAATTATTTTTCAAATTACCTAATATCTATATTATAAACAAACTTCTGCATTTCTGAATCTCTGCAAACACATGCTTAAAAATCATAGATCTTACTCACATGTGAATCTTAAATTACCAAACTCACAGAAGCAGACAGTAGAATCATGGTTACCAGAAGCTAGAAGAGGGAGAAATTGGTGAAATGTTGTGCAAGATGAGTAAGTTATTGAGAGCTAATGTACAACAATGCAAACTATACTTAACAACACTTTATTATATATTTGAACTTTGGCCAGGAGGTAAATCTGAGTCTTCTCATTACCAAAAAAAAAAAAAAGGTGGTAATAATCTGAGGTGATAGATACATCAGTTCTCTTGAACGTGGTGATTTTTTTCACATAGTTTATATTTGTGACATAATCAAATTGCACACCTTCAATAAAATTCACAATTGTCAAAACAATAAAAAATAAAATAAAAACCACAGGTTTAAATTAATGTAAAAAATAAAGCTGGAAACTGAACAAATCCTCTTTCTCTAGGCAGCCTGTGTCTACTTTTTCTACTTACTCTACCTGTTTTAAATATACATTACCCTTAAGTTGTTATATTTTGTACTAATCACCATAAGATTTATAAACTTATATTAATACACTTAAGGTTCTAATTTTTTTGGCAATTTGAACACACACTATGATAAAATAGAAATGTTATTTTTGAGTTGAGAGATTATATTGTTCTTGCTACAACTTTTTTCCATTAACTTACTTGCTAAATTTGATAATAAACATATTTTAGAATATTTTTCTCGTGTGGTATGTTGACAGTCTAATTATGCATTTTTCATTTTTTGAAACTGCATTTCCTTTCACTAATTTAAAGTCTGAGATAAAATATTGTTTGCTTTTATGTTGGTTTTCTCTGTGTATTTTTCTAATTTACTTCAGTTGCAACACTAATGTGGTAATTAGAGGCTAATGAAAAAATATGCTCGTTGGAAAGAAAGGTAATATGTTGAAGACACAAACAACTAAATTTGAGCATTTCATATGTTAATGCTTTCCCAGATCCATTTTGGAGAATTTTTTGAAGGTTGTGATGAAAATATGAAGCAGAACAGGCATGATGAGGAGTAGCCAATGCTAATTACCCTCGCTAACCGAGAAGTTAGTTGACGCAAAGGAGCATACATAAAGAGAAGGAGACATTAACAAGAATATTCATGAATAACTACTGTAAAACAATTCCATTTCAGCTTGGACAAAATCCCAAATTTCTGTGTCATACAATATTAATTTAATCTAAAAAGAAATCCCACAAACAGTTAACCCTTCAATGCTTAAACATAAGCAACATTGGACAAGTGGAAAACAAGATGGCTAAAGGATTGTTTAGTCATTTTTATAAATGGCTGCTGTGGTGCATGTCTTGGTCCTATCAGAGATCTGACACTTGTCCTTTCATTATCACTGTAACAATCCCTAAATGGGTCTTGCTCTTCCAGAGCAACAAAAAGAATCCTTAACCCCTTCTCTGTAATCTTAGTCATACTGCAAGTAGTGGACATTTGCCAAACAAACATAAAGGGCAAGGTCTCAAATTCATAATTCACAAATTGAAGTCTTCATTTGTGTGCTAGCCACATTCAGCTTCTGATACTGTTTTGGATTTGAAATGTACAGACAAAGACCTCCTTCACTCACCAATGAATATGTTAGAACCTCTCAAACATCCAAAAACCCTACTCGTAGAAATTTCTCCTTATTTTCTTGAGAAGAAATGACATTATTTGCATGTCTAAATTAGGATAGTCACTTGCTTAAAGATTTTGTTCTGGGATGAATTTTGATGAACAACATGTGTGTGAGCCTATATGTGTGCACATGTGTGTGCATGCTGACACATTCAGCAGCTAAAGCCACAGTGTTTCGCCCCTTCTTTTTTTCTCCTACTAATCATTGTTTTATGATAATTCAAAATCATCATTATGTAATTAATGTTAATTTTGGTCAGCAGTATCATTGCAAATTAAAATGTTAGTAAATATATCCTCTGTATGGCCATGGGTGTGTTAATGTCTATACAAATTGACTACATAAAACCTTTTGCAATCAATGACTAAATCCTTTTTTCTTACAATATGTCTTCAGATTTTACATGATAGATTAAAGAAAGGAAAAGCCTTCGTAAATTTGTCTGGATAGATATGATTCTTATTTGGATTTCAAGCTTTACTTCACACATAAAGATTATAACATTTAAGTGCATTTTATTACAATGAAATTCTTTCTACCTCCATAATTTTATAGTAATCCAATGTTTCCATAACTGAGAAACTCAGTATAGAGGACAGAGAAAAAAATACATGAGTCAATTATGAAATGGTGTAATACTTCACAGTTTACCTCCAAGATTAGGAACTTAACAGGGTTTATGTAATCATTTCAAAATTAAGTAAATATTGTTTATAATTTAACCTAATAGAGTAATTAAAGAGGTTGTTGGATATATAGGAGTTTAACATTTCCTTTCAAATCAGTGTCATCTCTAAGCATAAAAATTAGGAAAGGCAAAGAGAATATTTTTTTCAGTTAATGAGTTTTAACTCAAACTTCTCAAGCATTAAATTTGCTCTGCAAGTCACTCCTAAATCATTTTCTTCGATTTTTATTCACAAGTATCAGGAATCACCCTTATTCATGTAAATATGATATATGTCATTGTAATTGATTAAATAATTTCCCCTGAGAAGCCTTATGCTCCTATGTAAAAACTGGCCTTACTTTTAAAATTGTTTCTGTATTGACTTTAATGAAATTTCCAAGACTAATACAGCATATGCACATCTACCCATTGCTACAATTTAACAGAAGTTAACATATTATTTGTTTCATATCTTATGGATATGATATGATATTAAAGTCCACCTTTTATCACTCCTCAGTCCCATTTCTCCTCTCATCTACCTTGGACCCAATCATTCTCATGAATTGGTTTATAACTTTCTTGTCCATACTTTTACATTTTATAGACCCTTCAATTTTTTTATAGTATTTTTGTATTTTCAAGTTTATAAAAATGGAGCCATGCTAAATGAAAATTATGCAATATTATGTTTTTACTTAATGTTCTCAAAGTCATTTCATATTGAGATACAGAGTTGGTAACCTTTATTTCAACTACTGATTTTCATACTCTTATTAGATTACATGTACATATTAAGTTACTAATTTCCTTATCAGTGGACTCCATTGCAACAATGATGCAGTGAATAACCCTGTACATCTCTTTGTGAAAATTTATTAACAGCCTCTAAAGAATATACAGTTGACCCTGAAACAACACAGATTTGAACTGCATGGGTCTTCTCACATGCAACTTTTTCTTTTTTGACAAATACAGTACAGTAGTATGAGTGTATTTTCCCTCTTAGGATTTTCTTAATAACATTTTTTCTCTAGCTTACTTTATGTTCTCTAACTTACTTTTTTCTATTCTTTCTTTGTAAGAATACAGGATGTAATACCTGTAACATAGAAAATACGTGCTAATCAACTGTTTATGTCACTGGCAAGGCCTCTGGCCAATGACAGACTGTGAGTAGTTTGAGAGGAGTCAAAAGTTATACACAGGTGTTTTTTGTTTTGTTTTGTTTTTTGTTTTTTTTTTTTTAAGATTTTACTTATTTATTTGACAGACAGAGATCACAAGCAGGCAGAGAGGCAGGCAGAGACAGAGAGAGGGGGAGGGGGAAGCAGACTCCCCGCTGAGCAGAGAGCCTGATGTGGGGCTCAATCCCAGGACCCTGGGATCATGACCTGAGCCGAAGACAGAGGCTTTAACCCACTGAGCCACCCAGGTGCCCTATACACAGGTTTTTGACGGAGTTGGGGTCAGCAACCCTCACCACTATGTTGTTCCAGGGTCAACAGTACATACCAGTGGGATCATGGAGGTAGAGAACTGACATTTGCACTTCACTGGGTGTTTTCAAACTTGCACTGCTAGAATTTTGCCCATGTTTTAAATTCAGTATATTTTTAAATTCAGTATATTTTTAAATTCAGTATATCTTTTCAATGATCTACAAGTTATGTGGATTCTTTGTAGAACCCATGCTATTTCTTCATAATCACCCTATTTTATAGTAAATAGAACATATTCTTTAATTGTTTCCCAAAAGTAAGTTTCAACTTAGATTTGTTTTGTTTTGTTTTGTGGAGTTGGGGGGTAGGGAGAAGAAGAAACGGAAAGTGACTGTTTAATGGGTCCAGGGTTTCTTTCTGGTGAGATAAAAATGTTCTGGCATTAGATAGTGGAAGTCATTGGACACCACTGTGAATACATCAAAAATCTTAAATTGTATACTTTGGTTAAAGTGGTAAATTTTGAAGAATTCTGTGTATTTTATCTCTATAAAGAAAAAAAAAACTTAAAGGTTAATTTTTTGCTGGATCATAAAAAGAGAAGAAAACAAAGAAAACAAAGGAGAAAAAATCCTAGTTGGATAACTAGGAGCAGTCAGACTATACAGGGCCATAGGGATCATATTCATGAATTCAGACTTAATCTAAATGAAATGAAACAACAGTGGAGGAGCTGTGAAAGGGCTTACTCTGAAACCCACTTTTGAACTATTATTAGGCTATTCTGTGAGTATGGGACAATAGCAAGGTTGCAACTGTTGAAGCAAGAAATGATGGTAGCTTAGAGCAAGGTTTTAATAGAAGATGTAGTCACTTTTAGGAAATATTTGTTAGATTCAAGTAAGGCCAGTCAAAGATTGTCTTGGGGTATTTGGGGTTCAGATGCCTACTAGGTCCAGCAGACTACAATAACTGAATGATTGCTTGTAGCTCTTAGTGAGAAAGTACAGGGATCTATTGTCTGGACAATACTCACACCTCAGCTTGCGACACCCTCAGTACTCTTACCTATGTTTTTTGAAGCATTATTTCATAAAATATGAAATACAAGCCATGAATGAGAAATGGTATTTTTAAAGCACATAACTGTCAAAGAACTAGTCTCAATATTATAGAGATGCTCTATAAGTCAATGTTAGACAAACACAATAGTTTAATGTAAAAGTTTGTAAATAATTTTTAAATTAGAAAAATAACAGAATGTCTCATAAGTATAGAGTACTCAAATGGCTGCACTCATACAAGTTAATACACTAGCACTAGTCCTTTCAGATTTATCAATTGGGTTAAAAATTAGAAGTTTGACCAGTTCTAGCACATTGGGGAACATGTGGAGAAAGGGGAACCCTTAAGCACTGACAGTTAAAGTATAACTTGGTACAAACAACAAAAGTAAAGATGGTTATACCTAAACATTTTCATACATTTTGGATGTATATTTTTCAAGGAGTTATTATATTCTGATTGGAGAGAGAACATTAAATATTAGTGTTAGATTTGATACCAAATTGATCAATTTCTTAAGTTTCAATAAACAATAACTTCAGAGTTACTTTATACCAAAAGAACCTATTTGCGTTTTCACCAAAACAAAATAAACTCTAATAATGACCTGTTAAATGTTAAAGCAACTATAAAAATGAGGACAAGAACATGACAAATTTATTATACCATGAAGGAAGGAGTGTTATGTATGAGACATGACATTTGTGTAAGAAATTACTTAGAGACAAAGTTGAAAATATTATGCAAAAATCATTGAAAATTAATCCATATTATTTATACAAATAACTCATAACTAAATTAGAAATCAAGAATAGGTCATATGCAGAAATTCCAAATAGGTCATATTGATTACTAATAAATACCTAGAAATATCAATCTAATAATGAAAGAAATAAAAAATAAATTACTAAACCATTTTAATCTGTCAAATTAGCAAAGATCTTGAAAAATTAAAATTTGTTAAATGTGGATGCTTTGTAACATATCTGATGAGAATGTAACTAAAGGTGTATTTTCTAATTTAATGTTGCATTTATATATTCATGTCAAGAGGAAACCTAGAAATGTTCGAAGATTTTAGTAATAAAGATCTCAAAAGAATGTGATAGAAAAATTGAATACTATATCAAAAACTAATTATGTACTATACAGTGGCTAACTGAACATAATAAAAAAAAGAAGAATGTGAGAAAAGTCTAACAATTAAAAAGAAACATAAATGCATACCTACAGGTGATGCTTCAGTAAACTGCATGCTATAATTTTTTTAAAGATTTTATTTATTTATTTGAGAGAGAGAGAGAGAGAACATGAGAAAGAAGAAGGTCAGAGAAGCAGACTCCCTGCGGAGCTGGGAGCCTGATGCAGGACTCGATCCCGGGATTCTGGGATCATGACCTGAGCTGAAGAAAGATGATTAACCAACTGAGCCACCCAGGCGCCCTTCATGCTATAATTTTTAAAACTGCAGTTTTAAAAACACTGTCACAGGACAACATTCTGACATAAGCTTTTAAAAAGCAGAATATAAAACTTGATGTTTGCATGTTAATTACACAGAAAATTAAATTAAAGTTAAATAATTAAACATATGCCTGGGAATGTAGTTAAACATTTGTTGAATATGTATGTGTTAGATTAGGGTTCATTATTTTATTTTTAATCTTTATTAAATTCCCTATACAAATTTTTGTATTTTTAATAAACCGCTCACCTACTATTTAACTAAATAATAAAGGATTAGTGAAACACTCTGATATAGTTTGAGGGCTGAAAATGCAACAGAACACTATGACTCAACACACTATGACCCTATCTTGTCAGTCTTGAACTGTGAACACCAAATATACTCTTCAGAGACAGCAATACAGTTTTACTAGGTTTTGTTTGTTTTTGTTTGTTTTGTTTTGTTTTGTTTGCATCTTCCCAAATCCATTTCTCCTTTAGTCTGGTATCCATTTTACTGCCTTAAAATTGGTATTAGCGGCCGCATTTGCAATTCCAGTACCTTCTTCACTGGCCTCTTGCTTATATGCCCTTAACCCTCTACCACTGGCAACACAGCACTACCGTAAAATAATCCTACTAAATAAAAACCAAATTATTGTCTTGTATTCAAGATTATGTCTTTACAATCTAGACTTAAACCTATTATTTATATATATATATATATATATATATATATATAATTAATCCAATATATACTTACTTATTTGTTTATTTTCAACAGAGTCTCTGGCTTTGGCAAACCAATGAGATATCTAATATAGTCACTCAGTAAATAAAAATGTTGAGTAATTGGGGTGCTGGGAGGCTCGGTGCATTAAAGCCTCTGCCTTTGGCTCAGGTGATAATCCCAGGGTCCTGGGATCAAGCCCCACATTGGGTTCCCTGCTCAACGGGGAGCCTGTCTCCCACCTCTCTCTCTCTGCCTGCCTCTCTGTCTACTTGTGATCTCTGTCTGTCAAATCAATCAATAAATAAAATCTTTAAAAAAAAATGTTGAGTGATCAATCATCCTCTTATTTCATATAATGAGGCATAAATTCATCCTATTTGACAAGAAAAAATTCTTAAAATCTCCCTGCCTTGACCCCCAACCTTCTCATCATATACATCCATCTAAATGTCCTGGTAGAATTTATGACTTCATCATAGTCCCATTCCACTCTCATATCCTTGATCTACCCAGGGAAAAGTAGATTATGTTTACTCTAACCCCTTGCTTGCATTTTAGTCATTGTTCACAACCCACATCTCTTCATGATATCTTTTTACTTCTGTTTCTTTCTACTTAACTAGATCAAGGTTCATAAAACAAAATAATAACAATAATTTTAATTTCCTTAAACTTATATACTAATTACTTGACCCACTAAATGAGGCAGTATAAAAACAAGTAAAAGAAGACAAAGCCAGTACTACCCAATATAAATTGGGAGTGATGGGACATTATAATTAGTAAACTTTTGGGGTGAGAATAATTGCCTTACAGAGTCTTTGGTTATGTTTTAAGAGCTCATGTATATAAGAAAGAGGCAGATTATAATTCCTGTTCTTCATCCGCCCTGAATGAATATAGTTCTACTAATAGTATACTCTTTGATTGATTCATAAATGATTTATAATAATAATAATAATAATAACAACAAACAGCAGCAAAATAATGGAACATACAGATCATAGTTCAGCATCCCAAACTGGTATGGTATCTGCTCAAAGTTCCTAGTAGTCAAAAATTCAAGGAGGTATTCAATCATCTTTACAGAAATCCCTTTCACTACTATAAGAATGAATACATTTACTAAATGTATTCGGGTATAAACAAAATGAGAGAATGGAAGGGTATTTAGGTATTTAGGAAGGAAGGCAAAGGATCCCTCATCAAGAAGTGTGAAGAATAGGAATGAATTTATTTAAAAAGGAAAAAAACTTATTTGCAGATTTAGGGTGCTATTTCTTTTTCTTTCTTTCTTTTTCAGTGTTTATTTATTTTATTTTTTATTTAAATTAAATTAACCAACATAGGGTACATCATTAGTTTCATATGTAGTGTTCAATAATTCATAAGGGTACTGTTTCTTTCTTTTTTTGTTTGCTTGTTTTAAGATTCACATTGCTTCAGGCATCTATCATGTATAATAATTGAGTTTTGATTTTTTTTTAATGTTGGCATTTTAACGATGTACTTGTAGCCTCCAGCACTTGGCAAGTTGAACAACTTCAAATTTTCTAAGAGGCCAATTTCATTCCAAGGTAGAGGAACAAATATGGAAGTGTGTAAACCTGAAGCAATAACAACTTGAGCAGTTGCATCCCTCTATCACCAAAATTACCTAGTCTCTCCCAAAACATTGTTTGTTAAACTGAGTTTAACATGGCAGTTTAAGATTTCTAAATTTTGTCAAAGGTAACTAAAAATCAGACAAGCTTACTAGTTTCTGAGTTCCAACACCACTTTTTCATATTTCTATATAGTTATCAATCATTTGTCAGCATATGCCTATTTTGAAATGTAAAGAATGCTGTATCATTTTAAAAAATATTTTATTTATTTATTTGACAGAGAGAGAGTGTGTGCAAGCAGAGGGAGCAGCAGAGGGAGAGGGAGAAGCAGGCTGTCTGTTGAGCAGGGAACCTGATGCAGGGCTTCATCCCAGGACCCTGCAATCATGACTGGAGCCAAAGGCAGACGCTTAACTGACTGAGCCACCCAGGTGCCCAAAGGATGCTGTATCATTAATCCATTCATACACATACAATTGTTTTTTAAAAGTACTCATTTTTATCATAAATAACTACAAAAAAAGCTTACTAAATTATTCCATAGTTTCACTATTATATTAATTTTTCAGGAAAATTAAAATAGTTCTCATGTAGAAGGTTAGGTAATATAGCAACCTAAAACAGTGAACACTGAGCCCCATTCTGTAGAAAACCTGGGGATTATTGATAGTTATAAAGAATAAAGAAAAGACTCAGATTTGTTCTGAATGTTAAATCTGTCCCTTACTGGATAAGTGATGTTGCAAGTCTTGACAATAAAACAAGTAGTAGAATTTTGTTCTGAAGAACCTTCTCATTAAATCCAAGTAAACAGCGTAAACCCAAAGTCTGCCCGAAGACATTATTTTGCCACATACTGGATAGAAATATTTTCTTTAAGAAAATACCATGGCTGTGGAATAAACTTTACCCAGTAGTTACTTAAATCAGAATAATCCACTTACATTTAAAGCCCCCCTTTCTGTGGTGAACACAAAATAACATATAAAGGTGTTGAATCACTATGTTAAACACCTGAAAATTCTGTAACATTGTATGTTGATTATACTCAAATAAAGAAATTTAAAAAAAAACACCTATTGGAATTCTACTTAATTACCAAACCAAGATTACCATACTTCCAAAAATTTAGGTCAAAGTGAACAAAGAAGGTATTGTATTTTAATTAATGTACTTTACAAAAGTAATTTTATAATTGGCCTTGGCATCATGAGTCACTTAGTCCATTCTTCAGTTATTACCAGCCACCCAACAAATAAAGGAATTCATCTGCTTCCATTCATTAAATTAAATTTATTTCTAGATATCATTTAAGAAGTGGAGAGATGAAACTGAAATAAAACAGATATTTGAATCTCATTTTAAAAATTGAATTAAACCCCATACAAATTACTCTAATTAAATTACACCCTCACTTTTTTGTGTTGTATCATTTTCCCTCATTAAAAAGATGAATACAAAAAGAAGTGTAATCCTTGTCCTCAGAATTAACAGATCTCCCATGTGTCATATATTCACAATGTCCCTTAGTGTTGGATTTACATTTAAAATGTGAGCCAAAATGTGAAAAATCACACATAGTCAGAAAACTCTCTATAGACACAGACATCTGAAGAGGTACCTGTGTATCATCCATTCTAGCAAGTACATGAACTACCTTATGTACCTGAAGTGCAGCATAACTACCTTTAATTTTCAGTGGGAGTATAGTACACGCATAAATGGTGTGTGTAACTGAAACCTCTCTTCTACTGAGAAATAAAATATTTTATACATAATCCAAGAGATACATTAGACAGGCACTGCAGTCAGTCCAGCCTTTTAAGTCACCAAACTCACTAATCAGTAACATTTTTTTCTGCTTCAGAAATACTAGCCATTCTCTGCTTTTAAATATACTTCCATGACACAGAGTTGTACTCTGGTTTTATGTAATAGTTACCTTGTCTGGGTCTGTTAAACTGTTAAGCATTTCTCCAAAGAGTAAATTTAATTTTACAATTAAGGGAAAATATGATATAATCTGTAAGCCAACTGGTTCAAGAAAAGATAAAAGTGATAATTAGATACATTTCAGATTTTATTTCGCCAGTATGCAAATAATATAACTATATTAAGGAACTTAAATAAAATAACACTTAACGATAGTGTTGCCAATCTACTTGGGGATAGAATTGTCCTTAGAGGACACATTATTTTTGTAAACCAGAAATATATTTAATCATCAAAACTGCGCTTAGTGGCACTTTAGTACTGTTCAAAGCACTTTGGAAATTCTTTGTTCTCAAAATTTCTTATTTCAAGACAGATCTTGATATAAATCATGGATTTCAAAAGCAAAAAGTGAGCCATCACATAATTTATATTTAGAACAAGAAATAGTAAATTCTTCAAAATGTGGGCAATTTCTATTTAGAATTATTTAGGAAGTAAATTATTTCTCTTACAATAACATTGATCTAGGATGAGAGGATAAAGTTGAGAAGAATTTCATAATTCAAAAAAACTTTCAGGCATACAATGAGGCATAAAAGACATCTTGTGGGCAAAAACCACATGATCACATAAAAGCATACACATTTGAAAAGAATAAAAATGTTGCCTCAGATGTGGGTTTTGTTAACAGAAGTAAAGCTTTCCACATCCATTCTTAAAATAGGAAATGTAGTTCCTTTCTTATGACTTATGTTCCTGGAACCAATGCTGAAACTAAATGAGAACAGTCCCATAATTATATACTTAGACTCTATTTTGCAGTAGGCTGGTGGAATCATAACACGGTCTAGAACACCAGTTGTTATACAGTTCAAACCCTGCTAAAGATTGGAATGATAAATTATGGAAATTTCATATACCTATTAGATGCAATAATAATAATAATTCATTTAATCAATTATTTCCTAATCTTGAGGCAAAAATAATCATTTTCTTAGAATTTAAAAGCAAATTTTAATAAATCCAAATGTAATACCCAATCACCTCAAGTAATTTTCGGTGTTATGATGTAAGTTTACTTGGATAAAGGAACTCTTGGAAGGGATTTTATTTTGGCCACAAAATAAAAAAGCCACGAAGACTATATGGGAAAGGGCTATAGGAAGCCACACTAAATGTTAAATGTCTGCTTTGTACCACTGATCAAAGACATAAATCACTTACTCAAATGTAGGGCAATTAGCTTGATTTTTAAAATAAAATATTAGCTCTCAGACTATCTTTCCAGTAATTGTAAGGAACCAAAAATAAATACATGTGATGTTAAATATATACCTTGAATAAAACATTTTAGAATATCTACTACACACACACAAAAAATCTCTACAGTGCTAGAGTTCATTGAGCATTAGAAATATTTGAGAGAATGAGAGCTATAAAATGTTTTACAGGAATAAAATTATATCCTCCTAATCCCAAATAATTAGCTTGCATCCTAATTTCCCTCCTAATTCCATATAAATAAATTTGATATGCATCCAAATTAAATGTTCATGAAATATGATCTTTGTTCTTATTAGCTGAATAAAATCTAATTAGACAGTTAATTTTGAAAGCAAAGAATAATTGCCAAATATCCTTCAAAAGCCACAGAAAAATAGAATTTAAAACAACTTCATAAAACTGAATCAATGAAAATAACATGGATCTATGTGGTTTTATTTAAAACATCCTGATCTATTTGTGAGAGTAGGAGGATTGGTTGTATAGATTAATCACCAGTGAGAGTAACATTTATTACTCTTGGAAAGAGAAGTCTGTACATATACATCCTCCAAAGCTCAAGGAACCATATGTCTCGATGAGTTCAGGACAATTCGTTTATGAGATATTCTAAAGCCATTTTCATAATTTTCAAAAGTGTTCTGCTTTGGACAATGAATGATATGGTCACCCAATTTATAATTTTAATGGACATGACACATTGTTTTCCTTTTTTATTTTTAACAAACACCAGAAATTGCTGCCAGATGTAAAAATTATGAATCAAGAAAATGTTATTTTATCATTAAGGAGAAAGAAAATCAACTCATATGCTTTTATATTGTAGAATTTTTGCTTCATTAATGATTTTTTGAGGAAAAAATATTTTCTATTATCAATAAGTCTTTTATTAGTTTTCCTTTAAATACCTTTTTAATCCACATAATCCTAATAGAACAAGCAATGTCACTTGAGGGTTAAGTTGGATATAGACCAGCAGTGGCCTCAGAGAATCTGTGTAAGATTTGGGAGCACTGTTAAACATGTTTCATCCTGGGGTGTTTAAATGAACCTTGGAACTCTGAAACCCTTATTTGAATTTCAATGTGCTCATATATCCTAAGTTCAGAGTTATTTATTCAAGATTGCTTATGGCAGAAGTCCAGAGTCATATAGCTGTGGATTTTCCTCTTGTCAAATCTGAGGAGATGGCTGTAGCTTGTATTTGCATTTCTCCTGAAGTCTGCCATCACGTCTCCACAGGAAATAGAGTTAATGACTAAGGGTCTGGCACACTTCCTATAAACCAGTAAGGAAGTAACAATGCCCAAATTATGCATGGAGGATAATTCTGATGTGACTACTTTCCAGACTACATCAAGTAGATCTAAATATAGTTTAAATCTTTCCATTTAAGTATGATAAATTGTTAAGCTTTGATTTCCAATTGAAGTGCAAGTCAAGGAAAAGCATGAGGCAGTATCTAACTTGATCATACACCTGCTATAAAATGCTGAGTCACGTACCATTCCCCTTAATATTTGTCAAAAAATGTTCTATGTGTATTTGTACTTTAATTGTGAATTTTGCTGCCTGGAGGTAGAAAGTCGAGCTGCCAACTTCTCACATTACAGAGAGGGCTTACTGGCTCAAGGAATGTTCAATGAAATCTCAGAATGAAGGTGATAACTATTAAAAATGAAACAAAACAAAAAACTAAAATCAATTATAGACCAGAAATGAGTAAAAACACCAAAGGAAAAAAAAAAAAAGCAGGAGTGAAATCAAATAGACAGGTGAGTCAATAAATATTAAAAGAAAGACAAAATGGAAAATACAGTTTTAAAAAGTCACTAAGATGATTTTAGGTTAATTTAGGCATATTCACCATCTCTAAGGACAAGAGGAGTGGAAAATGAATAAGTTAATGTCAGTACTCAGGAAGTTAGTTTAATACAAATAGGGGCACAGTTCATAATTCCTCTATGGATTTAGAGGAATTAATCTTTTATAGATGCACAATTAATGACATAGTCATTTGAACTTTTGCTCTTTTGTTTTACTTATCAATGATTTTTTTTATTGACATATAATGTATTATTTGTTTCAAGGGTACAGGTCTGTGATTCATCAGTCTTACATAATTCATAGCACTCACCATAGCATATACCCTCCCTAATGTCCATAATCCAGCCACCCTACCCCCTCCCCCACCCCCCCAACTTCCAGCAACCCTCAGTTTGTTTTGTGAGATTAAGAGTCTCTTATGGTTTGTCTCCCTCTCCAATCCCATAGCCAAATTATGGAAAGAGCCTATATGTTCATCAACAGATGAATGGATAAAGAAGATGTGGTATGTAAACACAACAGAATACTATGCAGTCATCAAAAAATGAAATCTTGCCATATACAATGACGTGGATGGAACTAGAGGGTACTATGCTAAGCGAAATAAGACAATCAGAGAAAGACAATTATCATATGATCCTTCTGATAGGAGGAATTTGAGAGAAAGGACAAGGAGTTGTGGGGGGAAGGGAGGGAAAAACTAATTAATGATGTTTTAAAACTTTGAAATAGGGGCGCCTTGGTGGCTTAGTCAGTCAATAAGCATCTGGACTCCTGATTTTGGCTCAGGTCATGATCTCAGGGTTGTGAGATCCAGCCTCATGTCAAGCTCCATGCTCAGTGTGGAGTCTGCTCGAGATTCTCCCTGTCTTCCTCTGCCCTTTCCCCCACTCACTCTCTCACTCTCTCTCAAAATAAATATACACAATCTTTAAAAAAATTAAAATACAAGAACATAAACTCTGTGGGGTGAATGAAATAAAAGATGCTAAGAGTAGGATATAAGTAAAGGATAAAATGGTGCAAGAGTTTTGATGAAAAAAATTTGGAAGAAGGATTTGCAAAAAATGAGCAACATGATTTGGGCAAAGTTTTGTTTTACACGTCACGAAGTTGTTCAATTATAAATATTCAAGCTAAATAAGAAAAACCACACACACACACACACACACACACACACACACAAGAATTTCTTGTATAGGGGACACTGAAAATTAAGAAATCAAAACCTTAGATGTCTATAATGATTAGTCATATTATAACTTAGTATGTTCTACAAATATTTCCACTTAAATCCATCAGAAGATGAGAAAATAATGTTCCAATGAAGACAATATTGAAAATTCTTACACTTTTATCACTGTTGAACAACTACTTTACTCAAGAGTCGTTCTGAAGTATGTTCAATTAGATCTCTCTGTGTGATCAAATATAAGCCTTCCTTTTCCAGGAGAAAAAAAAAAATTCCCTGTCAGGTAACTGTTTTTTGTAGCTTTGATAAAAAGCTCAGTATCTGATCTGTTCAGATTCATTAAATTCAAACTCCACACAGTTTTTCCTTTCAGTTAGGACAAAGACATATATTTTCAAGTATTGTCTTTCAGAGCAGGAATAATGTAGCTGGTGAAACAGTTTAGCATTTGGAAAATCCTGAATGCAAACATAATGCTAACAATTCCTATACAAAACTGGAAAAAGTAAAGATTAAAAAAAATAATCTGGGAAAGATTGGTCCCAGAACTAATTTCATAACAGTGGTAATGTGATAAAATAATCTCAAATAATTTGAGATTTTAGAACCAATAAAAATATATTAGTACTTTGTAACAGATAAAATCAGCTTGAATGACCTCTCTAATCTCCTTTACCCATTTTACTGGTTATATTTAAACATGAGAATATAAGATTGAGTTGTCCCAAAACTTCAAAGGCTGAGAATGTTATAAAGTAATTCTGACATAATTTTCTGTTTGTTTCTTATTCATTGTTTTTAGAAAACTGATGGGCAGGCTACGGGGCAAGTTTATAAGGAAATTTGAATATCTGGATATCCATGTGCTTGTTACGTATCAGTGTACTCCATGTCACACACTTAACACCATCTGCAAGTAAGGAACTCACTGCAGTGACAACTTCCCATGAACGTGCAGGTACCTGCTGAGATGGCGTCAGGGCTGGCTGCTGGCTGGCCTACACTGTGATTGGTCATGTGGCTGATGAACCACAGCTGCAGCTACTGGGGCCACGGGTAGCTCCCCCCCAACCCCCGCACTAATGGCGATCCCTCCTTTCACCGTGTATCAGCACAGCTGAAGCAGTTTTTGCTGTTCCTATGGCAGCAATACAAGTTTCAACTTTTTAAAAAATTTATTTTGCCTTTTATTCATAGCAAGGAAGCTATTTTGAAATCTTTAGGCAAGATTAAGAGGAAGGCCACCCTGTGGTTTGTGTGGCAGCCACAAGCACTAAACTGAATCCAAAAGACCATTTGAGCCTGAGGGATGCACGGCAGCATATGGGCTTCTTCCTCTCATTGCTTCTTAAGTACCATCACACAGCTCTTCTAGGTTCAGGGCTCCTGCAGCTTTCTAGAGGATGCTGATTAAGAGCATGTTTCATTCTGGTGTCTGCATTTTTCTGGCAGCCTTACCTTTTCTCTTCTATAGATACATACTTTTCTTTGTACCTTTATTTGAAGTCAAATGTATTCATATTTAAACCATGTTTTTGAACACTCTGCATATTCCATTTTTTTTAGATTATTTATTTATTTATTTGACAGAGACAGAGATCACAAGTAGGCAGAGAGGCAGGCAGAGAGAGGGGGAAGCAGGCTCTCTCGAGCCAGAGAGCCCGATGTGGGACTCGATCCCAGGAGCCCGAGATCATGGCCTGAGTAAAAGGCAGAGGCTTAATCCACTGAACCATCAAGGCACCCCGCATATTCCATTTTAAATCAAGGTTGGGTAACTAAAATTTTAATGGTAATGAGAAGCTTCTGCTATGGCAAATCTATTGCACTATCTAGTAAAATTCTGTAACAACGAGCTTTTACTTTTATTATAAATATCTCATGTACAATATTAAACCCTTTCATTGGCTTAACTTACCTATTTAATTTTGTAATAAAATATGTGACTATTTATTTACCTTTAGCCACAAAAGCAATTCATTTATTTCTCTTTCAAGATGTAGCTCCCTTCCATTCAAAGTGGCATGCTGGGAAATATCTTTATTCCTAAAATCTCATCTCATAAAACCTGGATTTCCTATTATTTAAAGAACTGCCTCATAACCAGTTAGAGAGTAAATTACACTACATCATTTTATGCAAAAGGAATCTGAAGCTCAGAATTAAAAACCTTTAACCTGTGAGTTACAAAGTGAAGTAAAATGCAAGCCTGGGAAAGTAGTATATGAATCCTGGTCTCTTTTCCCACCCATTTTAGGCTGTTTCCTCTTTTTTTTTTTTTTTTTTTTTTGGTAAGAGACCCCTGCATATGAATTGGTATAAGAGCAGTCATCCAAGCTACATTATATTTTCTAGTTACACCTTAGCTATGTGAACTTAGCTAGATTAAGCAGCTTTTGCCCATTTTGGTGTGCATACTCCTAAACTACACTGTAAACAATCTCATAGAACATATGTCCACTTAAAAGCATTCATCTATTTTCTTTCCCTAAATTGGCCAACAGGGAAGAATTAGCACAACATAGTTTCTTGGTAGTTCATTAAAATGTGATTACTTTTGGTACCAATAAGTAATATTCACTGGTTTCCTTGTGCTGTTTGTTAGTAAATTAATAGCAGTGACAGAACAAGGGGCTGCAGCAGGATATCATCTTCCAAAAACAATGTCTAGAAAACCGAGCTTCAAGCCTAAGGAAACTACTAACCAAGGACAAACTAATAAATATATATTACTCTAACCTATTTATCTAATTTATATGCATTTTTCCAGAAAGACCAATGAGAATTTTATGAAGAGATGTGATTTTATTTCTATAATAACTCCTTTAGGATTCAGTATTGATCAGCGATAAATTGTCAATAATTTTTTGTTCACATTCAAAATAGCTTCAAGGGGTAACTGGTTAATAACTAAATGAATATAGTAAAAATAAAACCAAAATAAGCAAATAGAACACAAATACTCCTCTAAATAAGAAGATAAAATACTGCCTAATAATAAGAGTGTTGCAATAAATAATGATATTTTTGTTAAAATTAATGACTGTCACCCCTTCACAAAATAGGCAATGATCATTTATGTATCTTTATACCTTTCTGAAATAAAAATAAATAAAAGTGTTTTTAAGCACTACTAGAAACCCGCAAAATCTAATCTTTCCTAATTGATATGCATTAGAAATATTCTGAAAATTCTCTCTACCTTATCTATCACCCTCAATAGGATTTAAATATGTACACATTTATATAAAATTAAAAAGCACTAGGATGGCCAGTTAAGAATAATTTAAATATACAGGATGATAAACTCTTCATATAAAATTAGAGGAAACCCACATTTATATTTGTCCTCTTCTTTTCTCTCTTTTTTCTCTCTTTTTTTTTTTTTTTTTGCAGATCTAAACCACTTCTTCGGTATATTAAAAATAATCTATTAAAAAAACACATGACCATCACGGAATGGAAAAAAAAAAAAAAAGCAATGTGAAGTTCTGAAGCTCATACACATTCTCCATACACTGCACCATCACAAAGGTGTTTTATATATGCAAATAAATAGATAAGTCCTATTCTGTGCTCAGTCACAATTTCTTTCAAACTTCTGAAATTGATCTCTATTCAGGAAAAGCAGAGCTAGATGGTACCTTGTAAAGAAGGGGACTATGCTTTTCTGTAGATGAGACTAGATCAGAGGGCTCTACGCAATAGAAAAGATGAAATTAGCTAATCAATCTATTCACTCCAAGAATTGGTCTCAAAAACAATGAAAGAAACAGCCAAGGAGCAAAGGAGAAAGGACAAGGAGCTGCGTGAATCAGTAACACTGCAGTGGACAACTGTAGTGCTCACTAGATATAGAGATGAGGAGTAATGCATCCTAAGAACTGCCACTGGTCTAGGTCAAATTAAAGTCTAACGCAAAAAAAAAAAAAAAAATTCTTTTTCTGTACTGCTTTTACTTTTACAAGATATATATGAGTATCTATTTTAAAAATTGAAAAAACACATAAAGCTTCCTTCAGACTAACCTCTCTGATACCTTCTACTCTCACATCTCTCTTCCTCTGAATTACTACACTATATCTGTACATACTATTTTAAGTTTGCTCAATTTGGTGGTTTTGGGTGGAATACACAATTGAACACACAGAATGTCATTTAAAAAGTCTTACTGATTCATTTGGTAAAATTTTTGGAGCAAAAGGGCATGCTGAAGTTGACCTTAATATAGCAATGCTGTATTACTAAAAATACAAAGATTTAACAGAGGGATTGAGGTAGAAATCAATTTCTGTGAAATTATATCTTTCCTTTTTAATTATCCTTAGAAAAAAATGTAGAAAACCTTAACAAGTAAAGTAAAAGAGTAACTACAGAAGTTGATATTATCTTCACCTCTTTTTTTAACAAGACATTCTAATTTTGTAAATAGAAACACCTTTCCAACTAAAAAAAAAACTACATTTCTCTTCTCTGTCCCCTCTTTCTCCTCCTCCTCCTTCTTTTTAGTACCTTAGGAAAAATTTAATACAATTTGTTGAGCATAGTATCCAGGAATGCTCTTTGAAAGCAAAGAGGGAGGTGGTTGGTTCATCTGCTTGTATCTCTTTCCAATAGACTTTTGCTTTCACCAGCATTGAACATAGACGATTCCTGAACCTCTAAGAAATCAAGAGGCAACTAAGGGGGAAGCTGTACACTGAGAATGGCAGAGCAAAAGGATGAGGAGGACCCTATGTTTCACTGGCAATATTGTATAGAAGCTAACTCGACTGAGAACATCTAACTCTATTTTTATTTAACTTGGAAGAAAAAGAAACCTCTAGAATATTTAAGCATCTGTATTTCTGTCACTAGGATTATCAGTAAAATGCAATTCCTGCTTGATTCTAAAGTACAGTTATTGGAACCTAGGTAATGGAGAAAAATGTGTTGTATTTGAATTTACCCTTGCTGTTTACATTATATTAATAATCTGTTAGATAGCTAAGGTTAACCTTGGCATTAGATTCATTGGAAGATTATAGGAGAGAAAACAGAGCATGCCAGCAGAGAAGAATCACATATTTATCTTCCATTAGAATAGTTCTTGGAGTAGTCCACAAAGCTATCCAGGATGATTGTCTATATCTCACCAAATGAGATTTAGAAGCAATGAAGGCAATGCTTTCAGAAGCAATGAAATAAAATTTATCAGACTGGTACAGAAATAGTGTGAAGCCATAAGGTCTTTAGGATGTGACTTGATACAATACCATAGAGAGCATCCAGGTCTCTGCCTGGGATATACCAATTACAAAAACATCAGATTCAGGGAAGCCCAAAGATATGCTCTACCTAGTATTTTTATCTCTCCTCGTCCAGATATAGACTTCTAACCTGGGTCACTGTTGCCATAACCATATGGCCTAATAACATAGTTGACATCTCATCTCTGTCAAGCTTCCAGAAAAAAGCTAAAATACTCAGAAAGAATGGAAATGGTTGTTTTATTTTTATTTTTTATTTTTAAAAGATTTTATTTATTTATTTGTCAGAGAGAGAGAGAGGGAGAGAGCGAGCACAGGCAGACAGAATGGCAGGCAGAGGCAGAGGGAGAAGCAGGCTCCCTGCTGAGCAAGGAGCCTGATGTGGGACTCAATCCCAGGACACTGGGATCATGACTTGAGCCAAAGGCAGCTGCTTAGCCAACTGAGCCACCCCGGTGTCCCGAAAATGGTTGTTTTAAATGCTTAGCCATAAGATATTAAGGAGAAAATAACAGGTTAATTTTAGACTGAGGAGACTTAAATGGTAGGACAAGGAGGTCACAATTTAATCTGTATATTTTGTGGACCCACGGAAGTCCACAGAGTATACATAATAAAGTATACTATAAAAAATCTGAGAATGCAAAAAAACTGATGGGTAAGTGGATCAGCTCAACTCTGACTTAGGAAAGAATTTTAAACCACTTTTAAAATGTCTGATCTTAAGCAACTATCGATGGGAATTAAACTCAGTTCAATTAGAATTGCCAAATAGAAGCTCACTATTCTTACTATATTCATTTCATAAATATTTCTTAAGGATTGTTGGAAAGACACTATCTTCCAGATAGCTACTAGTTGCCCTGCTAGATCCATTCTGTGATAGCCAATTTTATGTATCAACTTGACTGCACAAACAAGGGATTCCCAGACAGCTGGTGAAATATTACTTCTGAGTGTGTCTGTGTGAGTGTTTTGGGAAGAGATTAATCTTTGAATTGGTAGACTGAGTGAGATATGTTCTCACCCATGTGGGCTGGCAACATCCAATCTGTTAAGGGACTGAATAGAAAAAAAAGGGAAGGGTGAACTGCTGTCTGCTTGAGCATATGGATCCATTTTCTCCTGACCTTGGACTTAGAATGGGATTTATATCATTGACCACCAATTCTCAGGCCTTTAGACCTGAACTAACTTACACCAGTAGCCTTCCTGGTTCTCTAGTTTGTAGACTACCGATCATGGGGCTTCTTGGCCTTCATAATTACATGAGCCAGTTCTTATAATCTCCTATAATACATATCCTATTGGTTCTATTTCTCTGAAGAAGAATGACTAATATACATTCTTTGACCTTCTCCACTCTACTCTAGACTCTAACCCAGAGGACTGACCTGCATAGACTATACCAAAGGGCTCCCTTAGCTCTGGGTTCTGACAGAGCTCAGCTAACTAGTGGACTTGGTAGGAGATTAAAGTGAAGAATAGTGAGTTAAATTATGCATCTTTTGGCTGTCTTTCTGATAGTGGCCATTGTGTGACTTTGTCTCTTGACTGAAGGTCACTGCTTCTTTTCAGGAAATGAACATAGTGTATAACACATATAACATACAAAATATGTGTTAAATCAACTTCATGTTATTGTTAAGGCTTAACAGTAATGTATTAGTAGTTACATAGTTAAGTTTTGAGGAATCAAAAGTTATGGATTTTCAACTGTGTGGAGGTCACTGTACCTAACCCCTGCAAAGTTCACAGTTCATCAGTATATGACTATCAGCTTCCAGGAATCACTCCTGTCTCTCATTCTTTTCAGCCTCAGGATGGTTACAACTTCCCTCTTAAAAGCACAGTGGTACTGAACTATTCTATCCTCTGTGGTTCCCTTATACTGTGTGCACACCTTGGTGAAACAGTCTTTTCATTAAAATCTTCCTGTAATTTTCCTTTGTTGAGTGCCTTGGATTCCTGCTAGGACCCTGACTGATACACATGGACACAGAAATTCCTTTCACAGTTGCTCTCATTGTTCTGTCTATACCACTTTATTAAGGATGATGGGGCCATTTAAAAACATCCCTTCTTAAGTATTACAGGAAATCAGCTTCTCCATATTTCACATGAATTATATATCCTCCAAGAACAGGAGGTTAAGAAAACAGCTTTTGCCCTAGTTTGTGGGAGAGCACTTTCCACCCATTTTTGAATGGAAATTATAATGATATCAAATTTCAAAAGATTTTTATTATATTTCATCTGGCTTTCAGGAAAAAAAAAACTAGTGAGGCATCCTAAGACTCCATCAGACTGATTTACTTATTATAAATAAGAACCAAATTTAATGAATAATTAAATTGTTTCCCAAGGAATAATGAATGAGTGATACTAAAATGATCAAATGTATTTTAATATTCAACAGTTTCAGCTTTCAGCTTTTTAAATGTCAAAAATACAAATACATGTATCTATTCAAATTTATAAAACAGTATAAAATACCATTCTGGTTCAACACTGGAGTTTATTTCATAATTAAAAGATATCTATTCATTATTATTTCTAGTGAATTTTACTTTCTGTTCTGTACCGATATAAATTCTCTAGCTTACAAAGTTACTGTAGTTTTTCTAATATTGGATTACTATTTATGGCTTTCAATTAACTGCTTAGATTTAAATGATTATTTTTTACCCTAGTAGAAGATGTAAGTTTTAAGATTTTTGTCAATTTTGTGTTCTGATGATATATTTTTCTTATTTATATTTCACAAATTCCTTTAAGGAAAATATATAACTCTCATAATAAACAAATGGTGTTTAAGAAATAATAGCTATGGCTCATTTTATATACTTTCCTTTTTTGCAGTCAGTGACACAGTTTAAAAATAGCAGATATTTCCTGAAATAATGGAGGCAGTTATGTAATTTAATTTACATTATAATATTTATAATGTGTTTGGATTAAAATTGTTAATTTCTGAATTCACATATTGTATTTAGTTAACATACCAGATTGATTTTCTTTTACTTCCATTTTCATCTCATCTAGTTCTAAAAGTGAGTTCCTTTTCACAGCCTAGTTTTTAAAATACTTCTCTGCAACTAATTTTCTTTATTAATTTATTCCTTTTCTATTCAGTTACTATAACCATTCTCTTTTTGTTTGGAAATAAACAAACATATTCTTCAAAGAAACCATCCATTATGCCTAATATCCACTGATTCTTCTTATTTTCATTAGTTTTCTTTTGTGAGTTTTACTCTTTGTTCTTTTTCTAATACAGTATACATAATTCTTACTCTAACTTTAAGTCTCATTTATACTAGTAACCATGATTTCCCCATTTTATAGTGGAAATCAGTAGAGAGTTTAACAGAGAATTTACCAGGTAAGTAATAGCGGATAGATTACTAGATTCTCATTTATGACAATCTGGCCAGAAAGGAATATGGCTCTACTAAACCACTGAAGCCATTTGCTCTTTGGTTTTAACAGACGTTGTAAACTGAATTCCCCAGCCACGCCCCACCCCCACACACACCCTTCCACAAATTCATGTGTGCAGCCTTAACACCCAACACGACTGTATTCAGAGACTGAGCCTACAGGAGGTAATTAAGATTAAATGAGGTTATACGAATAGACTCCAAAACCAAAAGGATTGGAAACCTTACAAGAATATAAGAGAGCCACCTCTGCCATGTGAGGACGAAGTGAAAGGCAGTGTCTGTAAAATAGGAAAGGAGCTCTCCCTTGGAACCAAATAAGCCTGCACTTTGATCTTGAACTTCCCAGCCTCCAGAACAGTGAGAACATTCATTTCTGTTGTTTAAGCCACCCAGTCACACTGTATTTGTCATGGTGCCCTAAACTGACTAACATAATAAACAAGCAAAGAATATAGAGAAGATGTAATTTTTAAATGAAGAACAGACAGTGTGGAGTATTTGTGAAGGCCCATAATTTTAAATTACTGAAATGCTACATTAGAATAAGATTTTTTTTTTCCTCTTCTACATTATTAACAATGAACTAAAGGCTAGGGACTCTTTGAGAATTATTTACAGTTGATCTTATCTGAACATGGGTCTAATGGAAATATCATTTTAAGAATGGAAAGAACAGCTATTCCTTAGACTTTGACTGGATATCATATTGATTGAAGTGTAATATCATAAAAAAATTAAGTTTTATAATACATACCTTTTTCATTTTAAAAAATATAAATCTGAGAAAAATTAAATCTATGTATATTTGATTCCAAGAGTAACTAAATGGTACACAACTACTTCTTGTATGTTTTATGAAAGCCCTAAATAGCTAACTGAATAAACTGAGTTTTCACTCCCAGTTTCCACAAGGAGAATGGTAAATATTAAGTGGTCCCTTAGCCAGAATTTAAGAACACAGAAGATGCCCAGCATGTCTAGCTCGAGTTTTAGGCTGAGGTAGTACTAGACTGCCATCTGGAGACTATTTAACCAAGACGCATCTTGAATAACTTTTTATTATTTTTTACATGATTAGGGCTTCCTTGCTCGTCTCTTTATTTTTTAATTATGTTTGCTATGTGTTCTTCATATTTTGCTGATCATGCCCTTGGTGATCTTTATTTGGTTTTATTAAAAAGGAACAGGGAAATTAAGCAAATATGAACATTACAAAATATTTGAAGTATTTTTTCCAAACATGTATATATAAATAACAGCTAATGTCCCTCCTGTGGTGACATTTCAGTGTACTGTCAATACGAGAGACCCATATTCACTAGAGAATGTCATTTCATTAACTACAACAATGGATCCTTGTGTAATTTATTTCAATTGTTGCATAATTTAGATTTATATTTTGAAATAAATATATAAGATAATATTTCACATAATTTTCTAAAGAATACAGTTATTTACAATCCTTTTCTGGTAATAATATTCAAGTTAAGTTAAAAAGAACTTAATTAAATTATTTATTTAGCACCATCGAATATGAAATGATTCCCAACATCGAAATGTTTATAGTTTATTGAAGATATAGTATGAATCAATGTATGCTTTCTAAGAGGCAAGTAGTTATCTTTTCATTGTTTATGAGTATTCTTGACTGACATTTTAAAATACAATCTAGTTAAAATGATCTACCTTTTCCTTTGTGCATTTAGTGTCTTTAATAAATCTTTCACTATGCTGATGTATTAGAGATATGCTTTATTCTAAAGTTAAGAGTAAAAACTAGCTCCTCTTAAAATATTACAAAAAGAATGTTTTACAGAATCACCAGAAAGACTGAGAAAATTCATGGAAGTTCTAAGATATTCCCAGCATTTTCCTGGTTCCATTTTATTTTCCTTTTACCTAATTTTTCAGGTGGCAATTCTCTTTAATCTTGATAGCTAAAATCTATCACTCAATCCAACATTATTTCTCCCCAGTTTTGGATGTACAGCAAGTAAGAGAGCTGATTGGGGTGGGGAGGACAGGTCACAACTTTCAATTCACCTGGATTGTCTACTGATAGAAGTATTTTGCTTTTGAATTCTAAGAGCTCCAAAAAGCAGTGCCTAGAGTGACAAAAATGGTTATCAGAATTGTTGAGGGTAGGCAAAGTTTTTTTTTTTCCCCCTTGTTTCTTGGAACTTGGAAGAGTACACTGGCTATGGCATAAAAAACAATATAGATTATTTGTTAGAGAATTCTTGGCAATCACTAAAATAGCATTCCAAATATCCAGGATGTTTTCTCTGGGCTGCTGCTGTAATGAGCTTTAATATAACATTATCATCTTTTATATATCCAGTGGTTCTGGAAACTGAGAGAACAGAAAAGTTATGGGATTTAATTGGTTATCTTCATATTTAATTGGAAAGTAATTTCCATGGACAGAAGTAATACTGTATGAAAAGCAATAATGGTGAATAAAAGTATTCAGAAAATCCAAGTATGGTAGTGCTGATGATATACGCATCTTTGCAGATAAAGAAAATGTAAATCTGGGATAAGCCACTATTCCAAAAGAACAAATATGTGATCTTTCCATAAAGAAAAGTGTCAAATGTAACCAACAGTTAACCAATGGGTTAACTAGTTCTCCTGGAATGTGGTACCCTATGGGAGTGTAGAATTGAAAGTTGCTGCTAGTTAAATGAGACATGAGCAGTACAGTGGTTTGACTCATCTTAGATAGCCATTTGTTGTCCTGGTATATTACTTATTCTCTATCAGAGCCATATGTTATGTTAAAACTCTTTCTCAAAAATGATATATTTACTTGCTTAAAAGGACCATAATCTCTACTACAGTTGTCTTCTGAGGACTTCAGGCTCTATTTGCCTTCTCTTCTGCTACAGAAATGTCAAGCAGCATTGATACTCTATGTAATAATCATTCACTGAAAACTACATTAACTGGAAAGGCAACACTTCTAAGCATCGTTAATATTTGACAGGTGAATTAGTTGTGCAGCAGGTTAAAAAGCTTTACATAAATATCACATATGAGCATGAATACCGGAAGGTAAGGACGGCTGGGGGCTAGATAGCAAACTTGTTACCAGATTAGCTCTCAGTGTTAAAAAGACTTTTTCTTCTTGGGTTTGATTTGGTCCTTGCCCCTCAGTGGTATGCTGGAATTATTACTTAAGTTAGAAACCTACAGCTGGAAGATAGTATTATGGTACACAAACATAATTGAATATGTAAGGCATAGGGAATTTTTAAGGCAGTTTAAACCATCCTGGATGATATGTAATGGTAGATACATGACCCTATACATTTGTCAAAAACAGTAGAATCCTACAGCATAAAAAATAAAGCTTAATACATAAGAATTAAATAAAAGTCATTTAAGAAATCTGGAGGCCCCAGAAATGAAGACTGTGACAAAAAGACATCCATTGTACAGTGTTTGAGAAGTTGTCCACCATTATTACTGACAGCACTTTTCATCGTGTATCAATTTCCTTTCTTTTAACCCTTCCCCCCCAGCCAAATAAATAGCTGATAGCAAATTTTATTTCACAAATTCCTCATTTTAATTATTAAAGAGCTGATTTAAAACATAAATGGATACACCTGCTAATCCTGAGATGATGATGGTGGTGATGGTGATTATGAAATGATAAGAAAATTAAACCCAGGGGTGCCTGGGTGGCTCAGGCAGTCAAACATCTGTCTGCCTTGGTTCAGGTCATGATCTTGGGGGTCCTGGGATCAAGTCCTGAGTCAGACTCCCTGCTCTGCAGGGATTCTGCTTCTCCCTCTCCCTGCACCCCTCCCCACCATTCATTCTCTCTCTTGCTCTTTCTCTCTAAGGTATGAGGGAAGGGAGAGAGGAAGGGGGGAGGGAGGAAGGAAGGAAGGAAGGAAAGGGAAGGGAAGGGAAGGGAAGATGGAAAAAAAGAAAAGAAAGGAAGGAGGGAGGGAGGAAGGAAAGTAGGAAGGAAAGAAAATTAAACCCAGATTTTTATTCTCTGTACATAAAGTTTCTTATAAGAATAAAAAAAAAAAGAATATAGTGATCTCCATATTGTGGGAAAAAATCACTAAAATTCAAATCCCTACAACTTTATTTTCATATCTAGAGTTCTAGAGAATAATTTTATAGCATTTATCAATAATTGTAAAAAATGAATATGCCCAATCCAGTACTTTCAACTTTAGGATATAATTATATATAAACAAAGATCTAGTTTCAAGCATGTCCAGCCAAGTATTATAATAGGAGAATTTGCAATAATGTAAATGTCCAAAAACGAGATTGAATAAGTTGTCCTTCACTCTTTTTTCTTTTTTTAAAGATTGTATTTATTTATTTGACAGAGAGAGATCACAGGTAGGCAGAGGCAGGCAGGGGTGGTGGGGGGTGGGGTAGGGAAGCAAGTTCCCTGCTGACCGGGGAGCCCAACCTGGGGCTCAATCCCAGGATCCTGAGATCATGTCTTGAGGCTGAAGGCAGAGGCTTAACCCACTGAGCCACCCAGGTGCCCCTGTCTTTCACTCTTGATGGAATATACCTAAAATAAGAATGAAGTGGTAGGAGATAAATTGACATGGAAAAATACTTAAAATAGGAGTAAAACAAATAGCTTATACAAGATCATATTTCATTAGAATTTAAACCTGGTTGAAAAAAATGTATTAGTTAAAGCTGAAATTAACTAAATCTCCAGGTATTTCATATCTAAAATGAGGAAATAAGGACAAAAAATCTTTCTTCTGAAGGATTTTGTGAACATGTTATTTTATAATATCCAAAATTGCCCATACTAATATAACTTTGGTTTGTCAATAAATTTTTAAAACAATAAACAAGATGTTGTAATTATTCTTTTCAAACGATCTATTTTCATAAGTATTAACCTAAACTTTAACTAATAACCAGACACTCAATACATGAGATATCTGCTTATCTTGTTGGCATTTAAACAACTAAACTTAAATCGGAAAGAAAAGCAGAACACCATTATTAAAGAACAATAATAGTGGGGGTTTTGTCACTGGTTGATTTCAAAATTAAACTTAATCTCCTTAAAAGCAAAAACTTTGGTTGGCCCTTCCTCCTTCCATAGTGAGTGTTGATTTCAGTATAATGAAAAATGAACCAATTCTCTACTGAAAATTAAAATTCAATATGAGAAAATTACTTACAAGAAGGCACCTTGATTTTTTTTTCTCTCTACTAGGAGAGACTGGAGATTTAAAAAAAAATCTTATTTACTCCTAATTAAAACATATTTGCATAAAGTGCTCTTCTTTAAAGAGGTAAATATATATATATATATATATATATATATTTAAATCAATACAATCTGAAAAACATTTCTGAGCATCTATTTTATGCCAGCCATGTACTGAGTCCTAAAATTACATATTGTGTGACGTGTCTGCAAGCAGTACACAACCTAGTGCAGCCTACACAGTTAGATTTGTAAGATCTCTAACACATCCTGAATCAGGGGGCTTACCTAGAAAAGTGACAATTAAAATATACACACATGCACACAGGCACACACAAACCAAAACCAAACTTTCAATGGCACAAGAGATGTTATCACAGGAGATATAATAAACCAGTTAGTCAGATACAGTGTTATTCTCAAAAACATAATCTAATAGATGAGATGTAATCTCTGATGTTCAACCTTCTGTGATCATTTCACACTTTCTCTGCTAAGTATCTGCACATAACTTGTCTCTGAACTAAAGAGAATAGCAGAATGAGGCACCCAAGTTCAGAAGATCATTAAGCTGTGGAAAACTTCTATGTACCAAAAAGATGAAGAAGCTGTAGGAAGAAAATGTACACCAATATAAGCTGCAACACTCTTGCTGACCCAACTTCTGCCTGGCCATTCCCCTTCAGATGGTCTGCTGCCCAGTGTGAAGGATACCACATCAAGTTGCCTGGCCCCTACTGTGGTCATGATGAGTGCCCTGTCTGCCATGCTCTTTGGCTACTCTGCCTTTCATCTTATCAGATGCAGGGAAGGTCTAAAATGCTGGTGTGCTTTGTTTTGTTTTGTTTTGATTTCTTATGTCTGTGGTGTTTTCTTTTGTTTTATTTGCCTTTTGCAGAAGCTCAAACTTAACATTTTCTTTTTCTAAAGATTTTATTTATTTGACAGAGACACAGCAAGAGAGGGAAAACAAGCAGGGGGAGTAGGAGAGGGAGAAGCAGACTTCCCTCTGAGCAAGGAGGAAAAAGGCCTTTACCGGTCAAAGTCAAGGACAATTAAGGGCCAGTTTTTGTTAAAAGTCAAGTGTACTTGGATATATTCTCACCTCAGCCTTGCTTTCTGTTCAGGAGCTGGAGTAAAAGGACCATTCAGACACCCCACATTCTATCATACCAAGCAGAAAAGAGCATAACACTCACGATAAAGAAGACCACTGAAGCCTGTCTAGTCAAGTATGGGCAAGTTCAAAGCTTACTTTGAAGTTTTGGCCGTAAGGCCCAGGCAATATTTATTTATTTTTAAAAATCTTCTCCTGAAAATTTCCTAAGTGCATGCAACCTTGAGATAGAGAAAACCTATTTACTGGCAGATGTCCCTGGATGCCATAATTATGGGTTCCATTTCTTACAGTTGAGGTAGTTTAAGCAAGACAACTAATACACCTGCTAAGGTTAAGAATTTAAAGAGACTTATTGAGCAGTGATTCTCAATCCAGATGACAGAATATCTTTGGGAGAAACTTTTCAAACTATTCTCAGATCTGAAGATTTTCATAGGCATTCCCTCACATTACTTCCTTCTTCTCTATTAACATCTGGTGTCCATTTTCACAGTAGTCACAAAATGATATAACTTCCTTCTATTCTTCTATTAATGTCCAGGCGTCTGGTTATTATTTCTCCTTCATTATTTCTATTAAGGTTTGGATTAACTGTGTTTAACAGACTTTTCTGAAGGAAATATGGTGCCTGAATTTAGAAAAAATTGTTAGAACTCATTCTTTTAGTTTAAAAACTTTTAAACCTCAAGTTTCTACCTCAAGTAGAGATGGGAGTATATTTATTGATTCAATCAACATATATTTAGCACTATTTCCCTAACACTGCTCTAAAGGTTTTAGATATGAATTCCTTTAATATTATACTAATCTTAAGTATTATTTTCTAATTTTGCAGGTGAGGAAACAGGCTTAATAGGTTAAGAAATTCACACAACTGGGATGTGGTTGAGATGTATTTGAACTCAGACAATCTTAATCCCTGTGTCCATGCTCTTAAAGACAAAACTTTGTTTCCAGCGTCCTGAATGCACAAAGAAAAGTTTATCTTCAACAGGGGGACAAAATAACATTGTCTAGACTGTCAAAGAATGATATGGTAGCAACTAGCAACATATGGCTATCTAAATTTAAATGTTTATTAACTAAAATAATATAAAAATAAAAATTCCTTCCTCCATGATACTAGACACATTTCAACTGTTTGATATGCTACATGTCTCAAATGGTTACCATATGAGAAAGCACAAAGAATTTTTCTATCATCATAGGAAGTTTCTATTGAACAGCGCTGAATACCTCACAACTTAGTTTATCAGGATTTGTTGCAGAAAAATCCTACACATGAGCATTGTTTTTGTCCTGGAAAGAAATTAGCTAGACAAGGGCTTTTCAAATGTTAACATGTATTTATATTACTGGAAATCATGTTTCAATTCAGATTCTAATTCACTAGGACTGGGGCGGGGCCTGAGAAACTGCATTTCTTATGGGATCGGGGGAGCTCCAATTTGTTGTCAATGCACTTTGAGTTGAAAAATGAATTCCTTGGGGCGCCTGGGTGGCTCAGTGGGTTAAGCCGCTGCCTTCGGCTCAGGTCATGATCTCAGGGTCCTGGGATCGAGTCCCACATCGGGCTCTCTGCTCAGCAGGGAGCCTGCTTCCCTCTCTCTCTCTCTGCCTGCCTCTCCATCTACTTGTGATTTCTCTCTGTCAAATAAATACATTAAAAAAAATCTTTAAAAAAAAAAAAGAAAAATGAATTCCTTTATAGCCCATATAGGAATACTTTTTTTGGATTAAGGATTTAAGGATCATTTTCCTCAGTGATCTCAGAGTGCAGGATTATCATTGCTTCTGGAGGTGAGAACTACTTTGGAGTAAAAAAATTGAAAGTGTCTACAGTATCACCTCCAGTTGCCATAAATCCAGAAAAAAAATTCAGTAATATCTAGGACCAGGACAATATGCCCCGGTAACAGGCAGAGAGGAAGTACTCCACCTTTGCACATGGAGACCATGTACTGGTAGGAGTCATAGTTTTTGTTATACTAGCTCAAGTTTCCTTAGTTTCTTCTATTCTCTGGGTTTACGAACTAACAAACATAAACAAGGTTGTTACAAAGAGAAAAAAAAAAAAAAACAAACAGCAGGATAGGATTTTGTTTTTCTACTTTTCGAGAAATTTAACCAGAGCCCAGTGAATTTATTGGATAAATGGTGAGTTTTAAGTGGAGTTTGTAGAGGTGACATGCTATGCACTCTTATTTGGGGTCAACACCAAGTTATTACTCTGCTCATTATCTCCTTGCAGAATATCATTTACTCATAGGCCTCAAGAGGAGAGACTGTTCCTCGGGAGTCGGAATCAGATATTCTTATGTCTCCTGGCCAAAAGTTGGCTAATATTAGTCATTATCTCCGAAAACTCTTAGCTAGGATTAGCCAAGTTTTAGCGTGTGTGTGTGTGTGTGTGTGTGCATGCATGCACATGTGCATACATATGTGGGTATAGTTGTATGTAACATATAAACAAATTGTATGTAACAAATGTCATAAATTTATATAAATACTAGCATTCATATAAAAAGTTGATAAAACTGTATTTGAAGAAAATATTAAAGTATTTTTTCATAAAATTATTTTCTGAGGAACTATTCAGTTGCAAATGTGTACACTGTTGTTAACATAGGTAGCAAATAATTATGATAGTTTAAATTTGAGTTCTAAACAAGTCTAAGTTTTAGGTTTGAAAAAAATATTTCAAAACCATCCCTGAAATCCTCTCATTTTCTTGTTCACATAGTAAAAATAAGTAGTAATTTGTATATCTGAAAGGCCTATAATAGTGTTAAGGTTCTTATTTATGATTATCAGAGGCAAATAAATATTATATTCCAATTATATATTCTCCCCTTAGAGGAAATTTGGATCTTGCAGGTAGAAATAATTGGAGTTAGAGGTGACATTTTTAGAAAAATCAGTTATCCAGTGATTCCTGGAATCAATACCTACTGTTTAAGGCTTATTATATGCTTCTCAGGATGACCCTTTATACTAGTGGCATCAGTTACAAATATTTTCTCTTATAGTTCCGTTGGCCAGTTGTTCAGCTAAGATTGGCTGAAAGCAGCTAGACTTCATTCTAGGCCGAAGACCGGGTTCATGTTAGCTTTATTTCTTGTCACAGTCTAGGACTAGCCGCTAGCTTGGCATTTTTTTCCCCATAGTGGAAGTCAGGAGTGCAAGAGGTCAAACCAACCCACACAAGCACATCTAAAAGGTTTTTTCACACAGTATTGCAAAATGTAATTCCCAAGGATAAACACAGAGTCATTTCAGTATAAGAAACTATTCTCCATGGAAGGTAGAAGAGAAGGTGAATATTTGCCAAGTATTTTTACATTCTACTACACTTACTAATTGTCACACCTTATAAAGTCTGAAGACTCACCCTCACTTCTGCTGTAGTTTTGGCAATGAATGTCAAGAACAGCAAAGGAACTGGTATACTTAGCCTAAATGTAAGCTAGCAACTTAGCCTGCCACAGTTTCACAGAAGCTTGCAGAATACCTAAGAATCCTGGTCACAAGAAAGGGGCATTATTACTCACAATGCAGCAAGCTGAATGAGCTTCATTTTTCTTGAATGTTCCACTGCCCCCCCAAAATTAAAGTCACCCCAGGGAGATGAGAAGCAAAGCCCATGGGGATGCTCACACACAGCAGGTGTATGTCATAGCTAATGAATCTTAGGAAACCCCCTAATCTTTTAAGAAAACTACTAGCCAACCTGGTTAAGTTTTACAGAAGAGGAGACATTATTAGCCTAGTCAAAAAACAGAGCTGCCTTCTGTGCCCAAGTGCTGCATTATGTCTTCCAAGAAAGTTTACTATATCAATATACTTGAAAAGATATTCTAGAACAAAAATTAACATAAGACATGCAGCAACATGTTGGATTGTCTCCCACCGATGAGGAAACTGAAAGGACTCTTACATTCATGGCTTACAAATGTAGTATCCTTACATGTCTTTACAAATGAGGTGCCAATTTTTTATCAGAGCAGTAATATATAACATTGACTTTACTTATTGAATTACCTAATGACAGGCACGACTCAAAGCATTTTTCATTAAATGAGTGCTCACTATAACCCTAAACGGTAAATATATTATTGTAATAATTTAATCAGTAACAAAATCAGCTCACTGAAGAATTAAGTATATTCACCAGAGATGCACATCTTAAAAATAATGGGTTTGAATATGAACCTAGGTTATCTGGCTTCAGGGTCAGGGTCATTATGTTTCAAAGATGAGCTTGCTTACATTTTTTTCCAGAGCATTTTTTTTTTTTTTTGGAGCATTCATACAATAAGCAGTGACTCCCTTTAAATCATGGGTGATTGATGTTTCTGGGCGATGGCTCTCCAGTGTCAACACAAAATACTTTCCATGTTCAGGAAGGCCCTTTGTAAAAGTTCAAACTTGCATTTCTAGAATTTCGGCTGAAATACAAAATACGCTATTCAGAGAAATGTGTTACATTTACAGGGGTAAGGGCAAACAGAGAAATTCTACCAACATCACAGAATAGGGTAGATAGGATCGGGGGAGGGGAGGAACTTAATAATTCCTTCTCTGTCAAAATGTCAGTAGGAATGATTATCTTCCCATGACATAACTTTTATAAAACAACTGTCACAGACCATGTTAAAGAATCCTCCATGGAATGGAAATTATGTTTCTCTAGTATTTTTGTTCTTCTCTATATTCCAACACTCAATCATACCATAAAATAAGCTTTTAAATCAAAGAGAAATAACTAAGAGCTACTTTAAATGACTTACAAACAGCAAATATCAAAGGAATTATTTTGACTTGGAAACCATACTTAATTCCTCACATATTCTTTCCTCTATCACATTTAAATTTAAGGAAAAAAGGTGGGGTTTTTTTTTTTTGTTGTTCTACATTTGGTGTCAAAGATTGTCAATGCAATGGCTAATAACATTTGACTTTATTCTTTCATGTACACATTTTCCTGTTATAACTGACAAAAAAAATCTAATTTATTCACTCAAATACCTATAATGAGGCACACAAGTATTTAGTACTAGATTTATAAAAGACTTCTAAAAAGAACAAATAGGAGGTAAGGAGTATGAGAGAAATATACAACTTGGAGCCATGGCTCACCTCTCAAATATACACAAAATAATCTGTGGACCCATGGAAAAATAGTAAAAGTCATTGGGCCATCTGAAAAGAAAAATCTATTGCTTATAAAGAGAGAAAGATGGAATGGAATATATGCTGTTTGCTCCAGTTCAGGTCCTTTGAGGCCACACCTGGTCAAGGAAATTCATAATATAAAATTCTTTCTTGAAGCTTGTTCCAAAAATAACATGCCCCATCATTTATTAGTTATGTTCTTCATGTATTTTATTATACATAATATATATTATTTACATATTTCTGCATTTATTAAATATTTCTATAGTTATTAAATATTTCTCTATATATTTATTTTATATATATTCTTTTGCCAAATTAATTTTTTAAGCACTAAGTTTACAAATTTCTGGCTTCTGATCAAGAATTCCAATAATATGTCTTTTCTGTATCAAAGGATTTCTCAAAGAAATCATCTCCTTTCCCTCTCTACTATGCTTTATTTTGAGATTGAAACATTATAACATACATAAATCTTTAAAATAACATATATAAATCTATAAAAAAATTAAAATCAAACAAAACAAAATAAAATAACATACATAGATTTAATGAATGATAATTCCTAGTTCTTCTTTTGCTTTGGTTTATCATATACATGAGTAACAGTTGATCACTCTAGATTTCACTCAAAGATTAGTCAATTTTGAAATTATATATTTAATATGCAACACATATTTATGAGTGTCTATTACATGTTAAGTGATGTGTTTAGGCATGCGAGAAATAAAAGCTAAAGTTAACCAAGGTACTCAAAATTGTAAATTTTGAATGAGTTTTCTTAATTAAGAAAAATTACCAAAATGGTAGATTGAGTGTAATCACGTCAATAATCATTATGTCAGAGCTTATTAGAAACAGTCAGATTTATGTAATTTCAACAAGACTAGGAAAGTTACTATTTTCAGGATCCAAGGGAAAGAAGTATTTCAAGAAGGAAGAACACTGTTTTTATTTAACCATTTTTAGACATTTTTTTTCTTTAAAGGAAGACTTTGTGAGTAATTGTATGTGACAATTTAGCAATTGGTATGCTATTTTTAATTATTTTAGCAGGCTGTTATTGGGAAGAAAATATTGCTATATTTACAATACCAAATAATTGCATATTTCCAAACAAATGAGGGAATTACTTGTTATTTTTCACTTGCCATGTGCATAATTTTGGCACTGCACATTCACATATGTTGAAGGCCCTATTTTCTTCTCATATTATCAGATAATTTTTCTGAGGCCAAAAGTTTAAAATTATATAAAAATAATTACAAAATTAAAATATGAACCACATTATTGTCTTTACTACTTATAATTATTCTTGTATATGCTATTGTGTACTAGCACATCAGTCATAAAAATAGCCTTGTGCATAGAAAATGCATGTTTTAATAATAAATATTAACCAATCCATATATTACTATAAAAGGGGTAAGCCTTTAAGAAGTTGGAAAACTTGACAGAGACATACAAAAGAATGAAACTGGACCACTTTCTTACACCATACACAAAAATCAATTCAAAATGGAGGAAAAACCTAAATGTGAGACAGGAAATCATCAAAACCCTACAGAAGAAGACAGGAAGCAAACTCTTTGACATTGGCCTATATGAACTCTTTTAAATGGCAGTTTGCTGCTGGTTTTATACCCCTTCTTTACATTCTTATAAACTTACACCATTTATAATATTTCCATATTCTCATTTGTGATCTTTGGAGAAATTTTTTTTGCCATTAGAAATAGAAAGATAGGGCGCCTGGGTGGCTCAGTGGTTAGGCTGCTGCCTTCGGCTCAGGTCATGATCTCAGGGTCCTGGGATCGAGTCCCACATCGGGCTCTCTGCTCAGCAGGGAGCCTGCTTCCCTTCCTCTCTCTCTGCCTGCCTCTCTGCCTACTTGTGATTTCTCTCTGTCAAAGAAATAAATAAAAAAAAATCTTTAAAAAAAAAAAATAGAAAGATACACTATGGAGTAATTTTTACTTTTTAAGTGGAAGACTTCCTTCTATAAAGGAAAATAAAAGCCATAATTATGGAAATAAAGAAAAAAAGTAGTTCACAGTCTAATATTTATATTTTCATTCAAAATATTAATAAATATTAATGTCTACACACTCAATATTCCTGGTTATTATTAAGATTTTTTAATTATTCATATCTCATCTGCTTCTTTGGATCCTGTATGTATGTCAAAAATGCTACAACTCTCGGCACAACTTAGTGGTTAAACAATGCATCTATGTAAAAAAGAGAGAGTATCTGGAAAAAATCCATGTGGTTAGGCAGTCTATTTTATGAAAATTTCTAAACAACAATAGCTTTAAATTACTGAATACTTTAGCACATCAGACATGCTTAGTGTTTTGCATTCATTATCTCACTTTAATTTTTCTAGTAGAACTGAAATTATGAAATCTTATTCTTATTTAAAGATGGAGAACCTTAGTCTCAGACTAAAAACATGTTCCAGGCTATAAAGCACATAAAGGTCAAAGTGAAAATGGGAACACAAAATAACAGTTCCTGCAATTCTTGCCACAACAGAATATCCCACATTATATTAAGATGCATTAAATTCAAATAATATTTAAATAAATTTATAATTAGTTTTCTGTAAACTTGTACATTAATGTCCCTAAGCTGACAAAAACAGAATTCTAAAATGGTATGCGAGGCTCCATAGCTAAGGGGTTAGAGCACTGGTCTTGTAAAATTGTATGCGATAAATATATTTTTAAATAAGTTAGCAAAGTATAAGGCATATTTAAGAATTTTTTCATTTTCTAACAGAAAGAACAACTTTACACTTAATTATTTTGATAATGAATTTCAGTTGTCAGTTTTTCTAGCATCTCTTCACTTTCAGACACATAAACAACATAAATATAAGACAATCAAAATATTTTATTTGAAAATGAGCCAAATATAAAGATGTCAAACATGAAAAAAAAATGCATATGTCCATTAGAGCAGAAAAGATGTGGTGTGATTAAAATACAGTCACAAAAACAATAGGAATGTATTTGCACACTTACATAGTAAAGCCATCATTTCTTGTTCATTAGAAAAAAATAAAGGTGACAAACTTTGAAAAGCTATAATTAAAAATTTTTACTCTTGCTCATGCCTAACACATTCTTAGTAAAGTTATTGTTCCTGGAATTGCACATATATGGGCAGAAAAATAAAGTAATCTGGCAGTGCATAACTTGATGCAGAACAGTCATGTAGGTATTTCTGATTGCATAACTCCTGAGGTGTTGCTTTAGAGAATGAACTTTTCTGCAAGTGATATGTCATGTGGTAAAAAGAAAGTTTCCCCTGAAAAATGCTCATCTTTTTCTGCATTCATTATATCCTGAGATTGTTGAATTTCTCAGGGCTTATTTTTTCCTATTTCCACTCCAACTATGCTCTTTTTTGTAATGCAGCCACATTAGCAGACACAGCTTTACACTCTTCATGCTGACAGAGATGCTGAAAATATTGTTGCTAAGCAACTGGATGCTGCACATTGGAACTCCATTTTTTCTGATGAAAGTGACAGGAGAAAGATAGCGACATCAATAGCTTTCTGATTTTTTTTAGCTTAACAGCTGCAGTGAAAAGAGAAAATGATAGGCACAATGAAAGAAAAAGTCAGAGAAGGCTGAAAAAGAGGAGGTCTAGACATAAAGAAAAGAACTATGGAAGAAATCCTAAGAGGAGATTTGATTCACAGAAATGGATGGAAAAAGTATTAGAAACTAATCCAGAAAATAAGAACTGTGTATATAGAAACTGTTTTTGTAAACTAGATGTTCTGCTAAGGAAGAAAACCAAAACTTAAATACAAAGTGTTGATCCTGAAATTGAATGAGTTAGTGCATTGAAACTTCCCTAATCCTTCCAGATTCCATCTCTCTTCTCTTATATTAAGCTTCCAGGTATGACTTTTATTTCAGAATCTGAAATCATGTCTGAAGTGAACATTTCTGGCCTTTGAAATTTGCCAGATGGTAAAAAATGAGACTCTGAAGGAATAATAAAAAGGTAGCAGGGATAGATAGCTTTGAGTCTCTCCAAGCAATTGAAAATCTACACTCTTATTCAGCCTAATGAAGAGAGACCATCTAAGTAATAATGGCTTAGAAAGAAAGAAAAGAAAATCCTCTGAATGGGTTTGAATGCAATTAGATACCCACTAAACTGCAGAAAATGCAGCAGTGATAGTGATGATAGATAGATGACTTATTTCATTTCAACTTGAGTAATTATAAAATCAAGCCAATGTTGTAAAAAGAAATTGGCATAAATACCACTAACTGAAGATCGTAAGACAATAAAAAGCTACAAATTTATCCACTTGAGATATTTTCAGATATGCATTTGATTCCAGGTTTAAAACTTTCTACACATCATTCAACTTCTCTGAACTTTAGTTTATGCCTCTTTAAAATGGCAATTACACCTAATTTTTAGGGTTTGAGGTTATAAATGAAATTTTATGCTGAACACCTACCATATGTCCTGATTTCTTTCACCAAAAAGTGCTTATAGTATAAAATAAAATATTGTCTATGAAATGTGTCAATTTTCATTAATCTAGACTATCAGTATTGTTGGGACACTCTCCCACTGCTGGTCCCACTCGACCAACCACCAGTGTTGGTCGAACTGAGCAGCTAAGAAACACTATTCATTGGAAATCTAAAGCAGTAATTTTTAAATTTATTTTTTTAAAGAGAGAGAGAGCGTGCATGTGCAAGCCTCGTGGGGGTGAAGGGGCAGAGGGAGAGGGAGAGAGAATCTTAAGTGGGCTCCATGCTGATACAGAACACTCAGAATTCTGAGCATGGAGCCCAACCTGGGGCTCACTCAATTTCATGACCTTGAGCCAAAATCAAGAATCAGATGTAAAACAATAATGTTTAATGAAAAATTACTTCCTATGCTTCATTTGGCCAAAAAAAAAAAAAATAGGAGGCAGAACTAAAATTTTCATTGATGAAATAATGGTAGTCTTAACTCTTAATTTTTAAATGTCTGGATTATGAAAGTAGTTTGGGAACTTTATCCATTCTGGTCAATCCACCCCTGTCTTAAAATGGTGATTGGCATATGTCTGTGACAAGGTAAAGGAAAATTAGAAACCTACAGAAGAGAAATGGCAAACTATTGATTGCATTCTGAGTATATTCATGCCAGTTAGTTCTTGGCTTGGGTTGCTTTTGATTGCTCTTGGTCTTGGTATTGTATGTTCCTAGGACATGACTCCTACCACTGAAGAGAAAATACATAGAACCAGGCAATCTGATTCTGAAAGCCAGATCCTTTAACTGGAGGCTTGAATAAATAAGAAAATCACCAACCACTTCAAGCTAAAGATTAGGAAAAAATGAACAGGAAAAAAAAAATAGAAAAAGAGGTGTTGGCATGTGGGCAAAATAAAAATAGCATCCTGAGAAGTATTTAGCATATTTTTCAAAATTCTGTATAATGACATAATTCATTTTTCTAATAACCTAGAGATACAAACTTCTTTTTATATTTACTGTTAGTAAAGATATCTAGGTAGTATAGACGGTCTTCTGCAAAACCTTATTGTTCTGCTTTCTAAATCTGTTTTGTTTTAGCTTGTGTTACTCTGCTTTGTTGGTCTATAAGGTGTCCTTCCCTCCCACCCCCGCAAGATTCAAGAGCAATTTTTTTCATCCATCAATTTACACACCTTTAATTTTGCTAAACAAAATCACTGTTCTCAATTTATTTAATCCTCATCCAACTCTCAGAAACAGTATTATTACAGTCAGTTGATAGATAAGTAGCTGAGAAAGTTCCTCCAAAGCCACAATTAGGAGGGGAAAAAAACCCAACTCATATAACCTGCCCCTCCCCCATAAAAACCTGTTTTTAGTTATGCTAAATAGCAAGTTAAGGGGTTGCCATAACTAGCATTTTGTGCATTTCACACACTGCTTTTCAAATCTCTAATAATGTTCATGATTGACTTTTTCATGTTGACTTCATAACACATTTAAGAGGTTGTGTTTGTTTTTACCAATATCAGAAATTATTTTCTTCTTGAATAAGTAACTCTACTCCTTTCTATTACTCATAATATTAATGTCTAAGAGTGACATGGTAGCAAGTGAGGACGCCTTGTTCTAACTCTGGAACCTAATATATACTCTACTTCTTCTGTTTTCTTCAGGTACATTTAATCAAGTGCTTCTATCTAATTTGCTCACATCTTTGGGAATATGAAGATGAATGTGAATTAAAATGAGTCCCTAATTTTGAGGAACTCTCCAGCTTGTAAAGAGCAATAAATTTGAAAGCAAGTAAGTTCAAGAGACTGATACTAGATTATAATCATTGAATATATGAATGTGATGATTAATTTTGTGTCAACTTTGCTGGGACTCAGGGTGCCCAAATATTTGGTTAAACATTCTGGGTGTGTCTATGAGGATATTTTTGGATGAGATTAACATTCAGATCAGTAAACTGAATAAAGTAGATTGTTCTCCTCAAAGTGAGTGGGCCTCATCAAATATGTTAGAAGCATAAATAAAAAAGACAAGCAAGGTCAGAGAGAATTCTCTCTCTGCTTAACAGCTTAAGATGGGACATTAGCCTTCTCCTGCTGTCAAATTGGGGCATCAGTGTTCCAAGTTCTCAACCCCTGGGACTAAGACTGGAACTACACCATTGACTTTCCTGGGTCTCCAGCTCACAGATGGCATATTATGGGACTTCTCAGCCTTTATAATTCACAGAGGACAGGTGAGGGGATAAATAGAGACAGTCTTGAAAGATAAACCCACTCTATCATTCCAACCCTTCTAAGTCTTTGGATACCTTTCTAAACACCTTCTGACATTTAAATTTATTGTTGGTCATTCTTGGGTTCGTAATTCAGTCAACTAAGTAAGCAAACTACTAGAGTCATTACCAGATCCTCCTACCCACTGAGTCTAGAATTTCTGTTTATGATGCCATATCAATAAATGTGTGCTGATTCCACTTATATTCTTTACACTCTGATCTCATATCCTGAGCATCCACAGATTTCTGTTACTACAAATTGGCAAAGTCATGCAATTCTGTTGTTATATAACATTATCTTCTCAAGGTTCACATTTGAATCTCACTGTTGAAAGCATGCTGGGAATTCAGTCTAGTTATAGATACAGAAGTAGGAAAATGTGATGGGGATAGGTACTGAGGGGGATTAGCAACCTCTTGTAGAACCACCATCAGAGAAGCCATTACAGGTCTTCACGCAGGTGAAGAATATCCATATGGACAGTATGGAAGGGCTGCTACTGCTGGCAAAGTAATTTCAGTTAAGATTTATAAAAAGTTCAAGGTCCATCCCTAGCTTCATTTTAATCTACCCATATGACTGCATTCCAATTTTCAAGATCCCATCCCTTCCTGAGATATATTACATGTTTAGAAATAAAATTTGCATTTTAAGCCAGCCACTTACAGGATTCGATTTTGGTTATTGTTTTCAGAAATCTCTGCCTCTGGGCTACAAAAAGATAAGTGTTTATTTTAGAGTAGTCACAGAAGCTCTCAGGTTCCCTATGCAGACCTTGAGTTGAGAACTAACTTTTTTTTAAAGATTTATTAATTATTTGAGAAAAGGAGAGAGAAAGCACAAGAGGAGAAAGAGGCAGAGGGAGAGAATCTTTAAGCAGATTCCCCACTAAGCCCAGAGCCTGATGCAGGGCTTGATCCCACCAGCCATTATTAGATCACTACCTGAGCTGAATACAAAAGTCAGATGCTTAACGGACTTAGCCACCCAGGTACTCCAAATTGAGAACTCACTTAAGGTCTTGAGCTTTATATCTTCTTACCACATATTCTCTAGTGTACTTAAAGATGCCAATATAATCCTTATATTTACTAGCAATTCCTATGGCAAAATCCTTTGTCACCAGGAATTTTACCTTTCAGAGATAAATACCTGCACTAATTATCTACAGGTAGTAATTTGCCACTGCATGTCATAAGCTTCCATTGTGTTCTTTATCACTGAAGAGTCATTAATGCCATTAAATCTAATCAGATCAATTTCAGATAGCGTAAGAGGAACACAGAGAATACATAATTAAGATTTTTATCAGAAGCACTATCAATGCCAAATTTTGTATTAGTCAGAGTTCAATAAAAGAAACATAACTCCTCCTACATATGAAGTGAGCAAAACGTTGAAGGGATCTGACCTGATGCAATTGTGACAGAAGTTAAACTGTCTCTTTATAGCTGCTGTCTTTGTGTCTGGTGCTAGAGGTTGAAAGCCAAAGAATATGAAATCATATGTAAATAAGGGAAGAGTAGAGACAAGTTTAATCCCATAAGTTTTTAACATCAATATACTGACTATGAGAATGAGGTGGGACCCATGGCCACAAGCAATCTGGAAACCCTAAGGTTTCTAGAATTTCCATGAACATGGAAATTCATGTTCATCTTCTTATCATCTCCATCCTTGTTAACTGGGTGTCCTAAATTTAGAAGTTGGAATATGGGTGTCCTGAGAAGTTGGAATGTATCTTTACAATGCTAAGTACACACCTGTTCAAGGAAGCAGAGAAGCTGAAAGAGGTAGATCAGTTGTTAGCCCAAAGCTCTCCCACACAATGAGGTAACCTCCCAGAGAAGCAAAAAAGTATGAGATACGAACAAGTTATCTTCCCCAAACTACCAAGCACTTAAAAAAAAAAAAAAAAAAAAGTCTCTTACTTCACTACTGATTGCCAAAATTTAATGAAAAAAATACCTCTTCTCACCCAGGTTAACTAGAAACACATAGGGATTCGGGGAAATGTAGTTTTGTCTAGCCAAATTGACACATTACAAAGAGACCACTGTAGAGAAACCAACCAGCTTAGTCACACACAAGGAAGCATTCCCAGGAGCAAGCCAGTTAATGAAATTTACAAATTATCAGTACGTTTACCATAACCTGTGTTCATAACTGCTTGTTAGAAACTTTCCTTGAATTCCTTTAAATATACTAACAATTTCTGGCATTGTTTTCATAGAAATCTTCTGCCAGTCTTGTATTAAAAATTGTATCAATTTGTAGTTAATCTCTTCTGTCTAGAGTTCCTTTCCTTTCCTTTCCATTTTCCTTTCCTTTCCCTTTTCCTTTCATTTCCCCCTTCCTTTCCTTTCTTTTCCTTACTTTTCTTTCTTTCTTTCGAGGGGCACAAGGGGCAAAGGGAGAGAGAGAATCTTAAGCCCGGTGTGGAATCCAACAAGGGGCTCAACCTCACAGCCCTGAGATCATGACTTGAACCAAAATCAAGAGTTGGACACTTAACCAACTGAGCCACCCAAATGCCCCTGTCTGTGGAGTTTCTTCTAATATTTCTCATTGATATATTTTACCACTGTGTATTTAGATAAGGAATTGATACTATTGACTGGAATTGATGTAAATGATTTGATGAAAATCACATATATCCAGATTGAAAAGATACACTTTTGTGTATCTTTAAAATCAAAATTAGCTGCCATTATATTATTTAACATGGCTTCTATCATGTCGTGAGGTAATTCTTGGGGCTATTCACAAGTACACTTCTCCTCCTTTCTGTACATGTTAGAATTGCATGTCACATTCCTCCGAGGTTAGGATTGGTCAAGATACTCTGCAAAAAGTGGCACGTATCACCTCTTAGGTCAGTCTTTAAGGCCCAGGGTTAATTTGCTTTGGCTCTTTCTACCATATTAGGAAAAGTGGCATTGTTCCAGGTGCTATCAATTCCATTAGCTTATGTGGATACCTGGGATAACTGGAGATGACCTTCGCCAGTGGCCTATACATCAAATTTCCTAAAAGTAGTCTTTGGATTTTTATATCCTGCATTTCTATTGGTAAGATAAGCCCTCTGTTCTTACTATTAAATAGCTCCTGCTGCTTTCACTTCTGCTTTCTTAATTTAAAGACTGGATGATAAATTGACATTTTATAAAATATGCTGGAAATTTAAGGAGTAATGAACATTAAATCTATCATTTACATGTTTCATAAAACATAAGATATAAATATCTTGAAAACCTTTTACCTGGCAGTGATGTTCAAGGGCTAAAAACTGCCTCAGGGCTAAAAGTTGCCAAAAATCAGATAACTGTATCTGTACACTATATGCACCATTTATAAGACCTCACCTATATTTTCTCATGCTGTCTAGATCTGTTCTGTCCAACACAGTAATCACTAGTCACATGTAGCTACTGAGCATGTAAAATGTGACCACCCCAAATTCAGCCATGTTTTAATTGTAAAATATACACTGGATTTCAAATATTAGGATGAATTAGAAAAATGTGAAATATCTCCCCATCAAATTTTTACACTGAGTACATACTGAAAAGACAGCTTACTTATAATTGTTTAAATAAAATATATAATAAATATTAATCACATTATGTTTCTATTTTAAGTATTTCTAAGAAAAAATATCTAAGTTTTATATTTGACTTTAATTACATTTCAACTAAATAGCATTAGTCCAGACTGTAAAGATCAAATGTATCTATTATGTATAGAAAAATTGCTTACAAATTTTTCATTAAGTAGTCACTGTGCCAAAAGTCTAACAGTTTTTAGTACTTCTTCTTAAAGAAAATTTCTTTAAGAGATTCATTTTCTAATGAATATGAATTAATCTTTATATATTTTCACAGATTCTATAAGGGTAGGTTTTTTTGTTGTTGTTTTTTTTTTTTTTTTTTTTGCTTATTTCATTTTGACCCTGATCAGTTTTGCATGTGTGTGTATCTGAGTTTTGTTTATAGACAATTTATTAATGGAGATAATGTTTGACATATTAGACATCTTAGAAATTGCTATTCTTCAAGGTTTTATTAAAAATGGGTTAAAGATACCGAAGGTTGTATTTTATGTCTAGAGTTTCAATATTGGGCTTTTAAGATGTAAATTTCATTCCTTGTCACTCAAATGTATTTTTCAATTTGACTTAAAATTTATGACTTTCAAATTTGATCAGACAGCTGAAATTGTTTCTCATCCTCCACTGAACTTATTTTAAGTCTATGTCACAAAGTTAGTGATATAAGTAAGCAATCCAATTTCTCCTCTTTCCAAGCACATTGGCCTATAGCCCAAGTGCCAAACCTCTTCAGGTCTGAATTTTGCTAAGAGTATATATAGTCTTAAGAAGAGTAAGAATAATGAAAAAACTATCTGTTATCTGATAACAAGTTATGAAGTCTGTGAAGACATTTCCAAATCTTTTAGTACTATTATATGCATGATACATATTATATGTATGTGTGTATTGAAAATACTGATAGTTTTCAAAATTTTTCTAATGGTGGATAAAGGTGAATATATAGACAGATAACCCAGGCTACTGATAAGTATAACTTCTATAAAGCAAAATGATTGTTAAGTTTTATTTTTGTATGACATTTTTTGCTTTTTCAAATTATTTTCACATATGTTCATAAAATAATTCACTTTGAAAATAGCACTATAAAAGAGGTATAATAATTAAAAACAAACACTTATTCATGCTTACTATATGATAGGTACCCTTCAAAGTAGTTCATATGTATTAACTCATTTAATCCCCATACATAATCATTTCTATTTTGCGGATGAAAAAACTAAGAAACAGAAAAGCTAAATAACTTGTTAACAATATTTCCCTGGCTGTAAATGGTGGAATTAGGTTTTGACACAGGCAATTTACTCCCATAGCCAAATGTTCCTAAGGACATATTTTATAGAGAATGGTAAGTACATTGCTACAAATCCTGTCATTTATAGATATGACTAGGACCACAAGTCAGATCATCAGTTTTAAGTTTATAATTCTTTACATTACAGAGGAAAATTATATTGAATAAACTATAAGAGGCAGAACACACAAAGGGGAAGAAACAACAGAAGGAGCAAAAACATAAATAAATATTATTACTATGCAAAAGTTTACATTTTTAAAGTTTTTAACATCAATACTGACTTGTTTTTTTTTAACCTAATAATTATAATGTGAATCAAATACCTATAACTTACTAGTAGATTGTTAGGTTCAACTTTTAATTGAATTTTTTTAATTAAAATTTTTAATTTCATGAGTAGAAACACTATGATGCTACATTTGCAATTCCTTCTCTATGTGGTACTATAGATATAGTTCATTTAAAAAACATAGAGGAGGGGCACCTGAGTGGCTCAGTCGGTTAAAGTCTCTGCCTTCAGCTCAGGTCATGATCCTAGGGTTGTAGGATCAAGCCTCACATTGGCCTCTCTGCTCATTAGGGAGCCTGCTTCCTCCTTTCTCTCTCTGCCTGCCTCTATGCCTACTTGTGATCTCTATCTGTCAAAGAAAAAAATAAAATCTTTAAAAAATAAAAATAAAAAATAAATAAAAATAAAAAACATAGAGGAGTGATTGGAAATTATACTGAAAAAATATGTGTATATATGGCAAATCTATACAAATTTATATGCATATTAATGTCAATCACAATCAAAACCATAAGAGTTATGTATGTATATTTGTGTGTGTAACATTGACAAGCTGATTCTTAAGTGTATACAGCACAGGAGTGGACCAAGAAGAGACAACATGATCCAAGACTATCTTAATAAAGATGTATAAAGTTAGTAGATTTAAACTATCTGATAATTAGAAGCTCCTATAAGATAATGCAGATAGGGAGATTTGGCAAAAAGATAGGCAAATGGAAAAATGAAATAGATCAGTGTCCAGGAATAAGCCCACACATACATAATAATTTAATTTATGACAAAAATTAATTTATGACCCCTCAGTATAGTCATGACCCTCAGTATTTTCAATAAATTATGTTGAGTCAATTGAATATTCACATAGGAAATAAAATAAACCTTAAATAAAATAAATAAGTAAATAAAATAGGAAATAAAATTAATATATAATATATAATATTAATAAAATATATAATATATAATATATAATATGTATTTGTTATATATATATAGTCTTGGATCATACACATAAATATATATACATGTATGTATTTATTTATTTATTTTGCTTGTTTAACAATTTTTTCATTCCATACTAATATCAACCAGACTGGATGCCTACAATACCACAACTTCAATCAAGAATTTCCATGAAAGAGAGTAAGGAAGAGAAATATTACCAATAGACAGAACCTGGAAGAGTATATTTTAACGTATCTACTTTATACCAAGAAATGGTTAGAAATATGGATCTGCACAAATTAATGGGTCATAGCTAAGAGTTTGGCCCTGTTGTCAGGAACCAAAAAAAAAAATTAGATGGAAGACTGAAAGATTGGAAGATGACTAAATAAAAGTTTTTATTAAAGGACAAAGATGTTACCATGTTTGACTTCATCTGAATGCTCATCTATGCATAAGGACGTAGATAATACATATACTCTGTGGACATCAGGAAGCCCCTTTCCCAGCCATTCTGGTGCCTCTTTAATGAACCCAAATATGCTGTGATCATGATAACAGAGAAGGAATCTATTTAACACATGCTCAACAAAAGTCAACTTTCTTCACTGAGTCTGATCTGGCTGCCACCACTGCTGAGTACCTATGTGCCAACAGCAAGGACAAACGCTGACCTGATATAGAGCTATCAATATGTCACAAATCTTTATAGGGACCAGTCAGACTGCTGGTGGCAGATTGCTTATACTGGATCTCTTCCAACATGGAGATGTGAACTACTTTACATCACTAAAATAAACATGTAATGCTTGCAATTAACTTGCATTTCATGTCCACAACTCTTCTGCCCATATCAAATCTGTGATTTTAAGGAAATCACTTTGTGAAATTTCTGTGAATTTAAGAAATTCTGTGAAATTAAGGAATGACTTACTTATGTTTTATTTTTCTACCCAAAGGTTTTTTTTTTTTTTTTTTTTGGTCAAGAAATTCATTTCACATCAAAATGAATCTTAAAATTGGCTTCTGACTATGAAATTCACCAGTCTTAATTAATATCACTTAAAAGATGCTGGCATGAGAGAATAACTCAATTACAGCACCGGTTGAGAAAGAACATGCTGAAAGTATGTTTCTGTCTTTCAGAATGAAGTATATACTCTGAGTAATCATGTTATACACCGCAGTATAGTCCAAGCTCACAAAAATGAGTCCAAAAATCAAAGGCTGGTGATATCATTTCCTCCTAATAATCTACTCACACAGGTTTGGTTTTTTATCCTCATAATTCTGGCCACTGCTAATTTGAAGGTCTTTGTTTCCATTGCAGATGACAACAGTTGTATTACCTGAACAGATAAAGAAACTAGACCTATTAAAGTGCCAACTGGGTAAAACTTAACCAAGAGGTTAAAGATGGAAACTATGTCAGTTAATCATCCCTCTTATCTGTTATGCAAACAAGAACTGATACAGTTATATATACTTCCCTCTTTTTGGATTTTGTGTATACACATAAAAATATATACATTCTCATACACACAGGTATATAATAATAATTATTATTTATATTAACTACTCCTCTGTCCTTCACTCTTAGCATTTTGTATAAGAATTCCTAGTGGTATTTAGCTTTTCAACTTAATCTCCTAAATTACAAAATATTCTGTAGTCACTGTGACTGAATAAGTAGAGAAATTTACATTGCTTGCAGATGGATACCAGAACTAGTGGTGCCCAAAGATCATGTTGTGACTGCTGGGATTTTGTTTCTCACTTTTGTAGAAACAGTTAAAAAAAAAAAAAAAACTGTAGAAACAGTCTTCTTTTGTATAAAAGATTATTACATGTTTTTACGTAGAAACATAAATATATTAACATGACATGAAAGTTAAAATATATAGAGGGCATGTTTGAATGCTGACTGACCAATAAAGTCAACCAGGATAGCAATTATTTTACTCCATTCCAAACAGTGCCTCCTAGTCAGGATGTTAAGCTTAAAGACATGAAAAATATACTTTTTATTTTCTCACTGACTTCTTATCAGGCTCTACAAAAGGTACACTAAGAATTTGAAACAGAAAATAGGAAATATCAATGTCCTGTGCTTCTCCATCCAGCTTTTCAGTTTTCTAAAACTAATTTATCATGCATTCTCAAAGGTATTAGCACCAGCTGAGCAGCAACTTGCCCTCAGAGATCTGAGCCCCAACATCATAGGTACCCTCTCCCAAGTTTCTATACCTTCATAACATTAACTGTTTCTATTATTTTCCATAGTCCAAGTGTTAGTACCTGTTTTTAATGTCATTATCTCATTTTATCTTGAATTTGCCCTGTAACATCTATATCTAATCCCCTAAATTATTTCCTCTCTGTTGAAAGCCTTATGGGGGTTTCTGTATTATAAACCTGAGACTGATGCTATTGTTCACAACCAACACCATATCCTACAACTGTTCTGACATCCTAAAATTCCTTGAATATACTAAAATCTCTAATGAACTGCTGATTTTGTACAGCTATCTCCCCACCCTGCCACCGGGAATACCTTACAGTGACTCATTGTTCATGATTCAAACTGAGAGTCACCCCATCTCTAAAGCAACCTATCTTTCCTTGTTCAACACATAATCCATCCTATGGAAAGTTTCTTCTTACCAAAGTTATAGCCTTATATATCACTCTTTTAACATTCATCAAAATTAGCCAAACAGGTTTGGTTATGAATCTTTTCCATTAAACTATAAGAGTTTTCAAGGCATACATACTACCTGTTTTTTTGTTTGTTTGTTTGTTTTTTGTTTTTTAATGTTCATGATCCAACATGGTACCTGCCATGTAACAGAACATAAATGTTTGATAAATGCATGAATGACTTGAGACCTTCTCCTTTCCCTGCCCATTCTAAATTGTGGGCAATATATTTAATTCTTCCAAATGCTGCAACAGCTTACTGTAGATATTATAACAAGAGTCATTTTTATAAAAGTATGTTACATCTTTATTGAAGTATAATGAACATACAGTGTTAATTTTCATTTCAGTTGTATAATATAATGATTCAACAATTCTATATATTACTCAGTGCTCATCATGATAAGTATACTTTTGATCCCCTTTTTCACCATCCTCCCACCCTCCTCCCCTCTGTCAACCATTAGTTTGCTCTCTGTATTTAACAGTCTGTTTTTGTTTGCATGTTAATTATACTTCAATTAACAAACAATGAAAAACAAAAACCAAAGAAAGGGGAAAAGTTCAGGTAGCATGATAAAGACAGACAAATTTATTTCCCAATCCCTCTTTCTATTCCAAAGCACGTAAATGTGAACAGATAAGAGACATCTCATTTCTACTTTTTTTGTCAACTCAATAAAATACAGTTTAATAAACAAATACAAAAAAGAGTGAAGAAGGATTCCTATCCTCAGAAATGAATGAGGACCCAAACCAACAGAAGACATCCAAATAAAGGCTGAAACCTCAACCACGGCAGAAGGTTCAGACCTAAGAGGACTTACCACCATGTTCCAAAGCCACCAAGGAGACAAGAGAGTGCAGTGGACTCTTGTAGGTACCTTAAAGGATTCTAAGGCAGTGCCAGGGATGAAGGTAACACATGCTGGATCCTGTTGACTATGCGAAGTTATGTCTATCAATAAGATGCTGTAAAACAAAGCAGAGGGAGGAAGCAAGATGGTGGAGGAGTAGCAAACTGCAATATCATTAGGTCCCAGGAGTTCAGCTAAGTACTTATCAAACCACTCCAAACACCTAAAAACACAACAGTAGACAGAAGAGAAGAAGAGTGGCAATTCTAGGAACAGAAATTTGACCACTTTCTGGAAGGTAGGAAATGCAGAGAAATGAATCTGAAGCCACAGGAAGACAGACCGTGGTGGGAGAGGCCAGCTCCCAGCAGGCGATGGAGCAACAGAACACAAAATCTGAACTTTTAGAAGTCTGCTCTACTCAAAAGGCTATGCGGGCGTGGAGCCCTCATGGGAACAGTGTGGTCTCAGGACCCCCAGGGTCACAGAAAGACTGGGGATATCTGAGTGTGGCAGAAATGCCAGGTGTTGGAGCAGGGAAGCCAGCTATAGAAATGAAGCCGAGGAGTGAGCTCTCAGCTCGGGATTACCTTAAACTGTGATCCAAGACACAGTTGGGGCACTACTCTTTGAGCAGGAACCCCACAAGAGGCAGATCTGGAGAGACCCCAGGAGGAACAGCACAGGGGGAGAAATCTTCTAGGTTTGGAGACTGCAAACAGGGCTCTGCACCAGAGATAAGACACTCGTTCACAGGCCAGGTGAGCACGGAGTGTGGCTGGAGACCAGGGAGGCAGGAGGGATTGACTGCTTTTCTCTGAGGGCACACTGAGGAATGGGGCACTGAGCTCTTGAGTTCTCTGGGCCAGAGATAGAAAGGCTGCCATTTTCTTTCCTGTCCTCCAAAGCTCTACAGAAAGCATTCAGGGAACAAAATCTCCTGAAGGTGAACCCAAGCAGACTACTTAGCCTGGCTCCTGCAAAGGTGGTGCAATTCTGCCACAGGCAAAGATATCTGAGAATCACTGTAATAAGCACTTCCCCCAGAACATCAGAAAGAACATCCAGCCAAGACCAAATTTATCACTCAATGAGAACTGTGGAACTCCAGAGCTAGGGGAACACAACACAGAGAATTCATGGCTTTGTGCCATGATCCTTAAGTTTTGCAAAGTTAATTTTTTTTTTAATTTTATTTTTTCTTATCCTATTTTTTTAACTTTTCCTCTTAACTCTTTTACTGTTTTTAAACTATTTTATCTTAACAATACCTTTTTAAAAAAACTTCATGAAATTTCATTGTTATAGTCATATTTTAATCCCTCCATTGTATTTAACCTTATTTTTTGTGTGAATATAGGTTTTTCTTCTTTAAAATTCTGGAATACAATTTCTTCTAATAAATCAAAATAAACCCTAAATCTAGCACATGGCTTTGTTCTAGTCTCCAGCCTGATCACATTCTCTCCTCTTTTTTTTTCTTTTTCCAACCAACTTACCTAATCAATTCCTTTTTTAGAATCCTTTTTTAAATTTCATCTTTATACTTATATTCCATCCCATCATTATGTTTATCCTTGTTCTTGCATATATATCACTTTTTCTTTCCTTAAAATTTTGAGAGGTAGTTTCTTCTAAGAGACCAGAATAAAAATCAAGTCTATGGCTCTGTTCTATTCACTAGTCATATATATATATTTTTTTAAGTTTTTTTTCCCCCACCTTTCTTCTCCCCCCAGTTTCAGATCTCTTCTGATTGGGCTAGCATATATTTTTCTTGGGTCTTTGCCACCCTTCTAGTATTTGATTCTCTCATTCTTATGAATGGAAAAAATGACAAGGCAGAAAAAATCACCACACACACACACACAAAAGAGCAAGCCACAGTACTGATAGCTAGGGACCTAATCAATACAACATTGGTAATATGTCAGAACTAGAGTTCTGAATGATGATTCTCAAGGTGCTAGCTGGGATCAAAAAAGGCTTGGAAGATATTAGAGAAGCCCTTTCTGGAGACATAAAAGAAAGAAAATCTAACCAAGTTGAAATCAAAAAAGCTATTACTGAGGTGCAATAAAAAAAAAAATGGAGGCTCTTACTGCAGGATAAACAGGGCAAAAGAGAGAGTTAGTGATATAGAAGACCAAATGACAAAGAATAAGGAAGCTGAGCAAAAGAGAGACAAACAACTACTAGACCATGATGGGAGACTATGAGAGATAAATGATATCATAAGATGAAAAAAATATGAGAATAATTGGGATCCCAAAAGAAGAAGAAAGAGAGAGGGGGAAGAAGGTATATTGGAATAAATTATACTAGAGAATTTCCCTAATATGGCAAAAGGAACAAGCATCAAAATCTGGGAGGCACCAAGAACCCCACTCAAAATCAATAAAATAAGTCCATACCATATCATCTAATAATAAAACGTACTAGTCTTAGTGACAAAGAGAAAATCCTGAAAGCAGCTTGGGACAAGAAGTCTGTAACATACAATGGTAGAAATATTAAATTGGCAGCAGACATATACACAGAGACCTGGCAGGCCAGAAAGAACTGGCATAATATATTCAGAGCACTAAATGAGAAAAATACACAGCCAAGAATACCATATACAGCTGGGCTATTATTGAAAACAGAAAGAAAGATGAAAAGCTTCCAGAGCAAACAAAAACTAAAAGGATTTGCAAACATCAAATCAGCCCTACAGGAAATACTGAAAGGGGTGCTCTAAGCAAAGAGAAAACCTAAAAGTAGTAGACCAGAAAAGAAGAGAGACAATATACAATAACAGTCACCTTACAGGCAATACAATGGCACCACATTCATAACTCTCAATAGTTACCCTGAGGTAAATGGGCTAAATGCCCCCAATCAAAAGACACAGTGTATCAGACTGGATTAAAAATTAAGACCTATCAATATGTTGTCTATAAGAAACTTATCTTAGACCCAAAGACACCTCCAGATTCAAAGTGAGGGGGTGGAAAACAATGTACCATCCTAATGGACATCAAAAGAAACCCGAGATGGCAATCCTTATATCAGAAAAATTAGATTTTAAGCCAAAGACTATAATAAGAGATGAGGAAGGACACTATATCATATGTAAAGGGTCTGTCCAACAAGAGGATCCAACAATTTTAAATATCTATACCCCTAACATGGGAGCAGCCAACTATATAAACCAATTAATAACAAAATCAAAGAAACACATCAAATATAATACAATAATAGTAGGGTACTTTAACACTCCCCTCACTGAAATGGACAGATCACCCAAGCAAAAGATCAACAAGGAAATAAAGGCTTTAAATGACACACTGGACCAGATAAACATCACAGATATATTCAGAACATTCCATCCCAAAGTGACAGAATACACATTCTTCTCTAGTGTACACAGAACATTCTCCAGAATAGATCATATCCTGGGTCATAAATCGGGTCTCAACCAGTACAAAAAGACTGGGATCATTCCCTCCATATTTTCTGACCACAATGCTTGAAGCTAGAACTCAATCACAAGTGGAAAGTTGGAAATAACCCACATACATGGAAGCTAAAGAGTATCCTACTAAAGAATGAATGGGTCAACCAGGAAATTAAAGAAAATTTTTAAAAATTCATGGAAACAAATGAAAATGAAAACACAACTGTTCAAAATCTTGGGACACAGCAAAGGTAGTCCTGAAAGGAAAGTATATAGCAATACAAGCCTTTCTTAAGAAACAAGTACACAACCTAAACCTACCTCTAAAGGAGCTGGAGAAAGAACAGGGGGGTGGGGGGAAAGAAACCTAAAACCAGCAGGAGAATAGAAATAATAAAGATCAGCACAAAAATCAATGAAACAGAAACCAAAAGAACAGTAGAACAAATCAATGAAATTAGGGGCTGATTCTTTGAAAGAATTAATATGAATGATAAACCCCTGGCCAGACTTATCAAAAAGAAAAGAGAAAGGACCCAAATAAATAAAATCATGAGTGAAAGAGGAAAGATCACAAACAACACCAACAAAAAAAAAAATACAAACAATTATAAAAACATGTTATGAGCAACTATAAACCAGCAAATTTGACGATCCAGAAAAAATGGATGCATTCCTAGAGACATTCATAGAAACTACCAAACTGAACCAGGAAGAAATAAAAAACCTGAACAGACCCATAACCAGTAAGGAGATTGAAGTAGTCATCAAAAATCTCCCAACAAACAAGAGCCCAGGGCCAGATGGCTTCCCAGGGGAATTCTACCAAACATTTAAAGAATTAATACCTATATTCCTGATACTGTTCCAAAAATACAAATGAAAGGAAAACTTCTAAATTCATTTTATGAGGTCAGCATTACCATGATCCCAAAACTAGACAAAGACACTATCAAAAAGGAGAATTGCAGACCAATATCCTTGATGAACATGGATGCGAAAATTCTCACCAAAATACTAACCAATAGGTTCCAACAGTACATTAAAAAGATTATTACCACAACCAAGTGGGATTTATTCCTGGGCTGCAAGGTTGTTTCAATATCCACAAATCAATCAATGTGATACAATACATTAATAAAAGAAAGAAGAAAAACCATACTCTCAATACTCTCAATAGATGCTAAAAAAGCATTTGACAAAGTACTGCATCCTTTCTTAATCAAAACTCTTCACAGTGTAGGAATAGAGAGTAAATACCTCAATATCATCAAAGCCATCTATGAAAAACCCCCAGCAAATATCATTCTCAAGGGGGAAAAACTGAGAGCTTTTTCCCTAAGGTCAGGAACACCACAGGGATGTCCACTATCAGCATTGCTATTCAATGTAGTACTAGAAGTCCTAGCCTCAGCAATCAGACAATAAGGAGAAATAAAAGGCATCTGAATCAGCAAAGAAGTCAAACTCTCACTCTTTGCAGATGACATAATACTTTATGTGGAAAACCCAAAAGACTCCACTCCAAAACTGCTAGAACTCATACAGGAATTCAGTAAAGTGTTGGGATATAAAATAAATGCACAGAAATCATTTGCATTTCTATACACCAACAGCAAAACAGAAGAAAGAGAAATTAAGAAGTCAATCCCATTTACAATTGCACCCCAAACCAAAAGATACCTAGGAATAAACCAATCAAACAGGCAAAAAATCTGAACTCAGAAAATGATAAAGTACTCATGAAAGAAATTGAGAAAGACACAAAGAAGACTTTCTTTCCATGCTCATGGATTGGAAGAACAAATATTGTGAAAATGCCTATGCCACCTAAAACAATCTACACATTCAATGCAATCCCTATCAAAATACCATCCTTTTTTTTTTCAAAGAAATGGAACAAATAATCCTAAAACTTAAATAGAACCAGAAAAGACCCCAAAGAGTCAGAGGAATGTTGAGAAAGAAAACCAAAGTTGGTGGTATCACAATTCCAGACTTCAAGCTCTATTACGAGGCTGTAATCCTCAAGACAGTATGGTACTGGCACAAAAACAGACACAAAGATCAATGGAACAGAATAGAGAGCCCAGAAATGGACCCTCAACTCTATGGTCAACTAATCTTCAACAAAGCAGGAAAGAGTGTCCAATGGAAAAAAGACAAATGGTGTTGGGAAAACCGGATAGCCACATACAGAAGAATGAAACTGGACCATTTCCTTACACCACATACAAGAATAGACTCAAAATGGTTGAAAGACTTCAATGTGAGAAAGGAATCCATCAAAATTCTTGAGGAGAACACAGGCAGCAACCTCTTTGGCCTCAGCCACAGCAATGTCTTCCTAGAAATGTCGCCAAAGGCAAGGGAAGCAAGGGCAAAAATGAACTATTGGGACTTCATCAAGATGATAAGCTTTTGCACAGGAAAGGAAACAGTTAACAAAACCAAAAGACAATGACAGAATTGGAGAAGATATTTGCAAATTACATATCAGATAAATGGCTAGTACATAAAATCTATAAAGAACTTATCAAACTCAACACCGAAAGAACAAATAATCCAATCATGAAATGGGCAGAAGACATGAACAGACATTTCTGCAAAGAAGACATCCAGATGGCCAAAAGACACATGTAAAAGGCCCAATATCACTTGGCATCAGGAAAATACAAATCAAAACCACAGAGAGGTACCACCTCACACCAGTCAGAATGGCTAAAATTAACAAGTCAGGAAAACGACAGATGTTGGAGAGGATGTGGAGAAAGGGGAACCCTCCTACATCGATGGTGTGAATGCAATCTGGTACAGCCGCTCTGCAAAACAGCATGGAGATTCCTCAAAAAGTTGAAACTGGAGCTACCTTATGACTGAGTAATCACACCACTTGGTATTTACCCTAAAGATACAAATGTAGAGATCCAAGGGGGCATGTGCACCTAAGTGTTTATGCCAGCAATGTCCACAATAGCCAAACTATGGAAAGAACCTAATGTCAATCAACAGATGAATGGATAAAGAAGAGGTGGTATATATATACAATGGAATACTCTGTAGCCATTCAAAGAAATCAAGTCTTGCCATTTGCAATGACATGGATGGAACTAGAGGGTATTATGCTAAGCGAAATAAGTCAATCAGAGAAAGGCAATTATCATATGACCTCTCTGATATGAGGAACTTGAGAGGCAGGGCCGGGGCTTAGGAGGTAGGGAAGGAAGAAATGAAACAAGATGGGATCGGGAGGGAGACAAACCATAAGAGACTCTTAATCTCACAAAACAAACTGAGAGTTGCTGGGGGATGGAAGGGTAGGTAGAGGGTGTTTGGGTTATGGACATTGGGGAGGGTATGTGCTATGGTGAGTGCTGTGAAATGTGTAAGCCTGATGACTCACAGACCTGTACTCCTGAGGCAAATAATACATTATATGTTAATAAAAATAATTTAAAAAAACAAAGCATTTTGGGGGATGTCAATTTGGTACACTTAGCAAGATGAGCACTGAGTGTAAAATCACTGAATCACTATATTGTACACTTGAAACTAATATAACACTGTATGTTAATTATACTTCAATGAAAATCATTAAAAATGACAATTTATTACAAAAGTGTCCTAATTTAAGTTCTGTTCATTTCTTAGTTTTAAAAAATGATTCTCTCCCCAATTACATATGTAACTCAGTCACAGTAGAAATATTTTAAGTACTCAATATGCACATCTAATTAATGGCTGCCATATTGGGCAGAGTAAATATGCAACAATCAATCATGGCAGAAATTCTTTTTTTTATTTTATTAATTTTTTTCTTATATTCAGTTAGGCAACATATAGTACATCATTACGTTTAGATATAGTGTTCAACAATTTATTAGTTACGTATAATATCCAGTGTTCATCACATCATGTGCCTGCCGTAATACCCTCCACCCAGCTACACTATCCCCCTACTCCCCACTCCCCTCTGTAACACTCAGTTTGTTTCCCAGAGTCCAGAGTCTCTCATGGTTTGTCTCCTTCTCTGATTTCTTCCCATTCAGTTTTCCCTCCCCTTCCCTATGGTCCTCCATATTATTCCTCATGTTCTATTAAAGTTTGCTATTTCTTCCTATTTCAGCTTTGATAGTTTATATGTTTCTAGGAATTTACCCATTTCTTCCCAGTGTACTGCTCAATTTGTTGGCATAAAATTGCTCATAATACTTTCTTGTAATTGTTTTGTATTTCTGTAAGTTTGTTGTGATTTCTACTCTCTCATTTGTGGTTTTGAGTCCTTTTTTCTTTTCTTCTTGTTAAGTCTGGCTAGGGGTTTATCAATTTTATTGTTTCAAAGAACAGCTTCTAGTCTCACTGATCTGTTTTACTGGGTTGTTTTATTTCTATATTATTTATTTCTGTTCTGATCTTATTTCCCCTCTTCTGCTGGTTTTAGGCTTTACTTGCTATTCTTTTTCCAGCTCCATTAGGTATAAGATTAGGTTGTCTATTTGAGTCTTTTTTTGTTCTTGAGGAAGGTCTGTATTGCTATATACTTCCTTCCTACGATTGCCTTTACTGGGTCCTGAAGATTTTGGACTGTGTGTTTTCATTTTCATTTACTTCCATGTATTTTTTAATTTACTGGTTAATCCATTCATTCTTTAGTAGGATGTTCTTTAACCTCCATGTTTTTGTGGTCTTTCCAAATTTTTTTTCTTATGGTTGACTTCACATTTCATAGAGTTGTGATCTGAAAATACACATGGTATGATCTTTTTGTATTTGTTAAAACCTGATTTGTATGACCCCGTATGTGATCATTCTGGAGAATGTTCTATGTGCACTTGAAAAGAATGTGTATTCTCTGCTATAGGATGAAATGCTCTGAGTATATCTGTTAAGTCCATCTGGTCCAGTGTGTCATTCAAAACCACTGTTTCCTTGTTGATTTTCTGTTTTCATGATCTGTCCATTGCTGTTAGTCGGGTGTTAAAGTCCCCAACTATTATTGTATTATTATCGATTAGTTTAAGTTTGTTAATAATTTATATAATTGGGTGCTCCCAAGTTGGGGGCATAAATATTTACAATTGTTAGATCTTCTTGTTGAATAGACACTTTATTATGATATAGTGCACTTCTTCATCTCTTATTACAGTCTTTGGTTTAAAATCTAGTTTGTCTTATATAAGTATGGCTTCTCCAGTTTTCTTTTGATGTCCATTAGCATGACAGATGGTTCTTCAACCCCCTCACTTTCAATCCGGAGGTGTCTTTGGGTCTAAAATGAGTCTCAGGTAAGCAGCATATTGATGGGTCTTTTTTTTTTTAATCCATTCTTATGCCCTATGTCTTTTGATTGGAACATTTCGCCCATTCACATTCAGAGAAATTATTAGATATGAATTTAGTGCCATTGTATTACCTACAAAGTTGCTGGTCATATAGATTGTCTCTTCCCTTTCTAGGCTTTGTTGATTTCAGTCTCTCTTTCCCACTCAGATGGTCCCTTTTAATATTCTTTGCAGAGCTGGTTTAGTGTTCATGAACTCTTAATTTTTTGCTTATCCTGGAAACTCTTTATCTCTCCTTCTATTGTGACATATAGATATAGAAGATAAAGTGGTTTTTGCATTCATTGTGATTATATCAGTTGATTTTGCATATCAGTTGTAGCATTTTTCATTTTGGCCTGACTAGTTTTTAAGTCTTTTATATCTGCAGACAGGGTTTCTCTGGTGTCCTCTATGCTTCTTGCAAGTCCAGCTATCATTCTTACGATTACTGTTCTAAAATCTTGTTCAGATATATTGCTTAAATCTCTTTTGAGAAAATCCCTAACTGTGGTTTCTTCTTGATCTTTCTTTTGGGGAGAATTCCTCCATCTTGTCATTATGTCTAGGTTTCGCCTTCTGTGTGTTATGAAAGCTTGTTATGCTTCATGCTCCTGAGAATAATACTATATTAAGAAGGGGCCCTACACTGTCCAAGTACTGGTGCTTCAGGAAGTATTTCTGGTGCATGCTGTGTGCACTCTGCTGCTGTACTTGGTGCTCCTTCTCACAGGCCAGTCCTCTGCAGAGTTCCTCCTTGCTTGTAGTGGGGACTGTTTGGACCTTCAGGTATGCTTTGGTTGGTTTGTTAAAATAATCCTGGTAAGAAAGAAAAAAAAGGAAAAAAGAAAGAAGGAAAAAAAAAAAGACTGATCCAAAGAATGAGAAAAGGAAACAAACAAGCCAACAAATGAACAAAAAACTATAAGCCTGATGCCAAAGAGGAAAAAAAAGTTAAATATTTAGAAGAATAATTTAAAATTAAAATATTAAAATTAAAATAATTAAAAAATTAAAAATTAAAAAAAAAAAAAAAGCCTGGTCCCATTTCCACCAGAACTGAAGCTGACCCTTTGGAGCATCAGTAACCTTGATGCATGTGGAGGATCCGTGTTGGTCTGAGGAGGAGGTTTGCTGCACAGGCTCACAATCAGATCTGTCCTTGTAATGATGTCCCCACCAGGAGCAAGGGGACAGGGTTTGGTATAAGTGACTCAAAGCATTGTGTTTCTCCCTTGAAGTCCAACTGTGTTGGTGGGCAGGGGCAAGGAAAGATGGCATCATGCTGCTCTCTCATCGCTGGAGAGAGCAACTCACAGCCACAGCAGTTCATGAGGCCCTCACAGAAAAGTGAACATCTTCTCTTTTGTGCCCCAGGTTTCCATCAGATCCTTGGCCTCAACCTGTTTGTGCCCAGCCTTCAGCTTGCCTGGTGCCACATTTCTCCTGTGTTTTATCTCTGACTGGGGGGTGGGATTCAAAACAAGAAGTCTTAAAGTATTGGCCACTTACAGACCCACCCTCTCCCAGAGGAAACCCTTGCAGCACTGTGCCTGACACTTTTCTGTCCCAGAGTGACAGAGTGAATGATTGGTGTCTATGCTGAAACACAGCAAAAAAGCTGTGACCAGGTTATCTATTGTCTGTATGCGCCTCTCTCCCCTGATGTTGAATGGCCTCTCAATACTGCCAGGTAGTTCTTTGTCCTTGAAAAGCAAAATACGCTCTTTCAAATGCACTCCGGGAAGGGGAACGTTCACTCAACATGTGATCCAGGGGATCCCTACACCATAGCATCTTACTTAAACCACTGCTCTCTCCCACCCGCTCCCTCTAACCCTGACTTTGCTAAAATGGTTTCTCTCGGGCACCTGGGTGGCTCAGTGGGTTAAGCCTCTGCCTTCGTTTCGGGTCATGATCTCAGGGTTCTAGGATCGAGTCCCGCATCGGGCTCTCTGCTCGGCAGGGAGCCTGCTTCCTTCTCTCTCTCTGCCTGCCTCTCTGCCTGCTTGTGACCTCTGTCTGTCAAATAAATAAATAAAATCTTTAAAAAAAATAAAAATAAATAAATAAAATGGTTTCTCTCCCTCCTCAACACCTCAACTTTTCTCTCTCCCAATTCTCTCATCTGTCACATTCTCTCCCTCCAGTTGTGCAGATTGTTTTCTTAATCCTCAGATCAATTTCCCAGTTCTTCAGAATGATTTGATATTGATCAAGCTGTGTCTGAGGGACAAGGCAAACCCAGGGTCCCCCTTATTCCATCACCTTAACGCCTCTGTTGCTATTCTTTCTTATTTACTAAATCAAGAGTAACTTGCATTTAGTTATACTTTCTTAATTGTTTTACCACATAACCTGCAAATAATGTTACCTTCCATATTGTACCTAAATCACAATAGCATTTTTTATTCATTCATAGTCAAAGGGAAGCATATAAGTATAATATTATATAATTTTATGAATGTATTTAAATATTGAAATTAATGTTTGACATTTTTATCCATAAAATAAAATTTAAATAATTTAAAGACATTAAATACATTTAAAATGAAATCTATATTAGGATGTTAATAAGAGTTTAAAATATTCTAGTTATCTGTGAGAGTCTTTGTAAATTTTATATTCCTGAACTCAGTACATTTCAGTCTTGCTCAAGTTGAAAATTTACTTGCATAGAAAGTTGATTGAGTCAGTGTCACAAATTTATCAAATTATTAAATTCTAACTCAACCTTAAAAATCTTCATGTAGGACCACTGTTTAAAAGAGAACAATTTATCAATGTCTAATGAGAAATATAAAGGTTTATAAGAATAAACACACATCCTCTGGTTAATGCATTCTATAAAAATCCAAGATACATAGATATAAAATCATGCTCAGAATATAGTCTGGCATGGATGGCATCAGAAACAGGAAAATTTATAATAGATGTTTAAATTGCAATGCATTATTTAGTTTGAAGCATTTATTTATCTTTTCATTTAATTGCATTAATTAAAGGCCTTAAATGTGTGATGCACTAAGTAAGGTATAGAAATTCACTAAGATGCTACACCAAACTCCAGTATTATTCCCTGGCAATCTGTCAAAATTCTAGAAATATATGTTAATTTTAACCTGTTATCAAGGCGAGAAAAACACATAGCATTGTGTGGGAGTACAATGTGGTTAAGTCTACAAAAGTAAATAAGGAAAGACTAATCAAGTAGGTGGCAATATGTTTTTACTAATAAACGAATACTGTTACCTAGACCAAATAGGTTTAGGTTACAGAACCACATGCAGCATTTTCAACTGAAACATGCTTGGATGGACATCAATACACTTTTCCTTTATTACTTTCTTTCTTCTGTACTTTTTGCTGACTAATCCTTCTGTCAATTAATTATGTCTATTTGCTCATGCATTCAGTAACTTCTAGTCAAGTTTTATTGTCTTAAAGCCATTGTTGTGTGATATTATATACCTCTTTGTAGATATAATATGGACCAATTTTGTGACTTAACAACAGGTAATTATGTCAATTTTCAAAAACTCAAAAAAGGAATTTTACTTTAAAACTGAAATATCATCTACTGAAAGATCATCTATCATCTCAAATAAGGGTTTCTGGTTTCAATAACTTATTTTGTATGAAAAGAAATAAAAGAACCATAATAGTATGGTAATATATGGTAAATCTAAATGAATAATCATTTAATAAAACTGGAATCATGTTTTAGTGGTGTAACTTAAAATATGTTTTTAATCTTTAAAGAAAAATATAGACATGTAAGTATTGAGATTAAAAGCTTGGAATGAAATACTCATTGAGGAATTTTGATAATTAATATAAACTTTATCCTATAAAGAACTGTGTACATACTAGCTAGGTATCTTCAAAAAAATTTATTTGTAATCTTACAGAAATGGATTATTTTGCAAAAAAATTATATAGTTTATTGTTATTATTAAAAATGGGAATTATAATGTTAATATAAACAATGTTTTCTATTTGTCTTTCAAGATTTTCAAATAAAATTCAATATATAAAATACTTTTATATGATATAAAATGATATGATTTAAAAATACTTTAAATAATTAAAAGTGAGACATCTTAAAATATTCAAAATGACTATGCACCAAATTATATTCAAATAGACTAATTTTTCATAGCTTATATGTTATTAACACATTATAAAATATTTTTCTCTGCTATTCTGAAAATATTTTTCACAGGACACAAAGTCCTGATTAAATAGTAAATAGTTTTCCTCTAAAATGTAGGACATGTAGGTGAATGAATCTTCCAAAATAGGTGGTGTGTAACTTTGTGGAAAATAAACTGATCATTCAAAATATTAAGCATCAAACCTCCATTTACAAGAACAAAAGTATTCTTAATCAATTTTTAAACCATTAAAATAAATAATAGCTGGCATTTTATAAAATTCTCAAAAGAAATAAAAACTAAAAACACCATCATCTGCTGATCTACATTATATTCCCATTATTTTGATAATCTAAGTTCAGAAATTTCCTACTGGAGTATCAGTGACTTTTTTTATAGGTGAAATCAATAAATGATACTATTAGTAGGAACATTTACACAGTAAAAGTTGATCTAAGAAACAGGGCAAGGAGAAAGCTGTTTGCCTCTTATTTCCTTATCTTAGAAATAACACCATTATTTTTACCACATTCTATTTATTAGAAATGAGTCACAAAGTACAGCCCACCCTTAAGTGGTAGAGAACTAGCTTTCACCTTTTGAATGACAGAAATATCAAAGAATGTGTGGATGTGTTTTCAAACCACAATCAACTCTCTGGCTATAAATTATTTACACCCATCCACATACAAAATACAGACACATTCCCCCCCTTTCCTAGCTAACCTCTTTAATACTTCATCCCCAAAGAGCATCTGCTCAAAGGCTAGAATCTTGTTATGTAAGTCAGGTACATGGGCAGATGTAGTTCTCCTTAAGTATAGCTTCTTGATTATAGTTTTCTTAAACTATAAAATTAAAGACATAAATTAGCTTCTCCACATACATATGGTATATAATAATAAGATAGGCTTAGGATAACTGCAATAGGCATTTCTGTTCAAAAAGGAGAATATTTGGAAACACAAAGGACTTCATAGCAGTTTTGAAATTAGGCCTGGTACACACTGAAAGTTTGTTGGTTACATCTCAGGGACTGGGAATAATTTTTCATGGCTTGTAACTCTGAACTTTTCATCACCATTCTCTTTTCATGAAAGATAGTATGTGTTTGCAGGTAAGTAAATCTCTCAGCCTACTTCATATTTACAGAAATTTGGGGGTCCAAGGTTCTCAATTCATTTTGCATTTTCTCTCTTACAGTCTGATCCAGTGTGTTTCTACAAATATAACATGTTTGAAAACTGTGTGGTCTTCTGATAAATTTTACTGAAATCCACTTCAGTAGAAAAAAGCTTCCCATACATATTCTTTCAGATAATACCTACCTTTAGCTTCTACTGAAGGAAAATGTCCATAAGCTTATTAGGATCTCTATTACTTAAAATGCCGGGGGAACATCCTCAAAATCTATTCAGTGCCCCTTGTCTGACTTCACGCCTTCTGAGGCACCACTACTGATCTTTCTGGGGTCTTTCTCATTCCCTGAAAGTTATCTCCTTTTCCAAACACCCTCCCATTTTTTGAGGTATAATTAAATAATACAATTATATTTATTTAAAGTTGCACACATGACCTGGTATTTGTATACACTGTGAAATGATCACCACAGTCAGGTTAATTAACATATTTATCACCTCACATAGCTACCCTGTGTGTGTGTGTGTGAAAGAAGGAGAGAGAGAGAGAAGAACACGTAGGTTCTACTCTCTTAATTTTAGCATTAGTTGCTATCTGAAGAGGCTGAAATTTTCAAAATCAGAAGTTTAAGCTTATTTTTTGGTAAGAATCTTTTTATTACCTCACATTTCCACTCTGAAATCTTAATGTAAATGTGAAGAAAAGTGACACCTTCAACATTTTGTCTGGAAATCTCTAGCTACATCACAACTTCATGACAAATTTTCCTCACTTCTCTTTAAGCCCTCACTCATAGCCTCTTCAAAAGCCATCATGTCTTTACAAACATTTACTTCAACAACTTTCAAACTTTTAATAAGACTTTCCTCAAGGTTATTCCAGATGATGCCTAGTATCTAATTCCAAGGACACTCAAATTTGGTTCCCTCTCTCTAAGGTAATGCTTCTGGTACCAAAATCTGTATTAGTTATCTATTGCTACTAATACATCACCCTAAAACTGAGTGCCTTAAAATAGCATTAATATTAATATTAATATTCATTATCTCACAGTTTCTGTATTTCAGGAATCTAGGGACAGTTTAGCTGAGCTTAGCTGGGTAATTATAGCTTGGAGTCTTCCTAAGATTGCAATTAATCGGTCAGCTAAGGCTGTATAGTCATCTGAAGGATCCAGACAGAAACTGAAGGATCCAATTCCAAGAAGGATATTGGAAGAAAACCTATATTCCTTTTTGGCTGGGTTTTTTTTTTTTTAAGATTTTATTTATTTATTTGACAGAGATACACTGAGAGAGGGAACACAATCAGGGGAGTTGGAGAGGGAGAAGCAGGCTTCCCACCGCGCAGGGAGCCCAATGCAAGGCTAGATTCCAGGACTCAGGAATCATGACAGGAGCAGAAGGCAGACGCTTCGTAACTGAACCTAACTGAGCCACCCAGGCACCCCAGCTTATTGGCTGTTTTCAAAAGTCTCAGTTCTTTACCCCACAGATCTCTATAAGGGTTACTAGTGTATTCTCACATCATGACAAGTGGCATTCTACAAAACTAGTGTTCTCAGAGGAAGGAACATATAGGTGACAATGAATTTAATGACTGAGCCTCAGAAATCATTTACCATTACATCTGCTAATTCCACTGGTCACAATGAGCAACTCCTATATAAGGCAGGAGAATATACAAAAGGGCATGAATACCAGGAGATGGTAATCACTAGGGGGCATCTTGGAGGCTGGCTGCCATATCCACCAATTAAATGGAAAACTGAAGAGGGCAAATAGCATAATATATGCTAAATGTAGATTTACCTTCCTCTCTGAAGTTACTCTGAACTTAAAAGATAATTGTATTCATTTTACTGTAAATAATATGGAACAATAATATGGAACAGCATGAAGGAAATAATTAAGCAGTTAAAATCCTAATTCGATGTATACTACTAGTGGCAGAATGATTTAAATAAGAGATTGTGATTTGTATTTTTTTAAAGGGGGTATCAGCTATGTATTTTTTACATAATTAGTAATGATCTTAAAACAACAGGACACATATGGAAGACATAAGAATGGATTTTATATTTGCCTACAAAATCACAGAAGATTACATCTGCTTTGTTGTAAACATCTTGGAAAACACAGAGAAGAAAATGTCAAGGTTCTTCGTATGTAAGCTCCTTTTTTCTTAATCTCTTCAGGGACAATTGTATTTTTAATTTTTTTTAGAGGAAGAGAGTGAGCAGGGGGTAGGGTGGGGGGAGATGTGGAGAGGGGCAGAAGGAGAGGAAGAGAGAGAATCTCAAGGAGGCTACACACCCAGCACCAAGCCTGATGCCGGGCTTCATCTCAAGACCCTGAGATCATGACTTGACCTGAAATCAAGAGTTGGATGGTTGACTGAGACACCAAGGAGCCCCAGTGGCTAATTTTAAATAAAATAAAACAAGTCCTGGCTGATTAAAGAATCTTTATCATTGGCTTTGACCATTCTGTTTATCAAAACTAATACACACACACCACACAGACATACGCACCCGTGCACACACACAACTGATCAATGCCAGAGAAGAGATACACAATTCTCATTTTAAAAAAGCAATAAAAACGTCATTTTTTTCAGAATCATAAAATTCCATGTGATTTTTCTTAAATAGAGACATTATCTTTCATTTCCACATGAAATAGGCTAATTCTTATACTGGTTTATATAATTCCATATAGTATCTGAAGACTGAGTGATTAAAACATACATTTACAAATATTTTGATGCTTAGTAATTTAAATAAAGCATCTATATTATTTACTATCTTTTCTTCTGTTAGAAAAGTTTGAATATAGGTTTAGATGTAATGTGAAGAAGTCTATTTTTTTTTTGCCTTTAAGAATGCCAATTTCCAACTCAGAGACAATTATTACCCAGTCATGTCTGCATCATACAGTTTTTAAAAATATTCTACTCTTCTATGTATAACCAAGTTGTCAGGTTCAAGGGTCCACAGTAAATGATTCAAAAATAGCTTCTAAATGTTTTGAAATACACAAAACCAAATTTAAACACAAGCAAATATAGATTATTTAGATGTATGTGTATCTGCAGTTCTTTGGCAGAACACTTACTAGAATGTGTAGTTTAAACTGTCTTATACTAAGTGGTCAATTTAACTACAATAAACATTTCCAGGCTTATTTTTTTTTTAAGATTTTATTTATTTGACAGAGACAGATCACAAATGGGCAGAGAGACAGGCAGAGAGAGAGAGGAGAAAGCAGGCTCCCTGCTGAGCAGAGAGCCCGATGCGGGACTCGATCCCAGGACCCTGAGATCATGACCTGAGCTGAAGGCAGCGGCTTAACCCACTGAGCCACCCAGGCGCCCCTCCAGGCTTATTTTTTATTAGACAGTCTGATAGGAGACACTTTGGTCTGTCAGCATGAGAGGTTCATTTTTGGTTTTGGTAGATATGTCACGAAAAGAATTAGGCAAAAGAAATACTGATAAATGGAGAATTGCCTCAACATAAAGCAGTCTTTGTTGAAAGAAATTATACGGGAAAACTGATGAGGAAAAGCAGTAGATCTGTACAGATCTATTTTTTTTAAAGACTTTATTTGTTAGAGAGACAAATAAAGCAAGAAGAGTGGCAGGCAGAGGGAGAAGCGGACTTCTCGCTGAGCAAGGAACCCAATGAGGAACTTGATCCCTGAATCCTGGGATCATGACCTGAACCAAAGGCAGATGCTTACCCGACTGAGCCACACAGGCCTCCCTATAAAGATACCTTTTTATAAACAGATGCTACATTCAGAATAATTTTTCCTTAAATAGCAATGTACCATTCTTGAATTATTTATTAGGAATCATTTTCTTGACCCTCCTATAATTTGAAGCTTCGAATCACTTTAGGAGTCTTCAAAGAATATTGCCCAAGGAGGACTTTCCGGAACAGTTCATTGTTTTTATTCTGAAATAATTATAAATTCAAAGGGAGTTGCAAAAGGGGGAAAAAAAATCCAGGGGGTCTGATGGTACCTTTCACTCAGTATACCAAAATGGTAATAACCTCTGTAACTATAATACAATATCAAAGACAGGAAATTGTCACTGGTACTATCCACTGAGCTTATTCAGATTTGATTAGTTTTACATGCATGTGTATGTGCATGTGTGTGCATTTAAGACAATTTCAAATTCAGAGATGATTACAATTAACCAAGTATCATCTGCCATATCATATTATTCAACTGTATCTTTTTTTAAAAAAAATCCTATCCTTCTATATAACCAAGCTGCCATGTTCACGGAATCACAATCAATAAACTAATTTAAAGATAATTTTTAGATTTGTGTGTGATAGAAATTCTAGTAATCCCATAAATCCATTTAGAGAGAGTTGATATCATTGTAACATTGAATCTTCCAATCCATGAACACCCTAGTCAATCTTTTTACATAGGTTTTCTTTCTTTCATCTTCATTTTGTAATTTTCAGCATATAGATCTATACAAGTGTATACCTATAGTTTTTTTCCTGTCTGATTTGAGTAGCAGCTTAATTCTGGTCTCATAAAATGAGTTTGGAAGTGTCTCTCCTCTTTTATTTCCTAGAAGAGACTGTATAAAATTGGTATTCAGTTTAAGTGATTGGTATAATTCTCCAGTGAAGTCTCTGGACATGGAGAGTTCTTTGGGGTGGGGAGATTAAATATGAATTAAATTTATGTAATTGTTATAAGGATAGACACATTATTTCATCTCATTTGATTTTTCCTAGTTTGTCATTTTAGAGGAAATCATAATTATCTTCTTCCAAATTTTCAAGTTTATAAATGTCCAATTGCTCATATTTCCTTTATTATTTTTGCAATGGCTGTAGGATATGTAATAAGGCCCTTATTTCAATCCAGTTACAACTGATTTGAAGGGGGAGGGGGATGTCTCATTATTTTCATCAAGACTGTTAGAGCCTATCAATTATATCAATTTTTCTTGAAGAACCGTATTTTATTTGCTTGATTTTCTGTATCCTTTTAATTTCTCGATTTCTGCTCTTATATTTAGTATTTCCTTTGTTCTTCTTGCTCATGGTTTCTTTTCCCTGTATTTTTCTGTCTTCTTGGGTGTGGGTGGAATGGAACTTGGGTTACTAAATTGAAACTTCTCATTTCTAATGTAAGCTTTTAGTGGTATAAATTTCCCTCTTGATACTACCTTTACTGCATCCCAAATGCCTTTTTTTTTTTAAGTATTATTTACTTATTTTAGAGACAAAGAAAGAGAATGTGAGAGCAGGTCAGGAGCAGAAAGACAGAAAGAATCTCAAGCCCACTCCCTACTGAGCTCAGAGCCAGAAGCAGGGCTTTCTGTGGGTAGTCAGATGCTCAACCAACTAAGCCACCAGGCGTCCCCCAGATGCTGTTAAATGTGTACTCATTTTCATTTAGTTCTATATTATTATTTCATTTTCTCTGAAGCTCCCTATTAAACCCTTAAATTATTTAGAAGGCTGTTAACTTCCTTGTATTTAGAAATTTCCCCCACTTTCTTTCTGTTACCACTTTCTGGTTTGGTTCTAGTACAATCAGAGAACACGTACTGAGTAATTTTAGTTCCTTTAAATCTGTTGAGGCATGTTTTATCATCCAGAATATTGACTACCTTGGTGAATCTTCCTTGGGCACTTGATAAACAATGTGCAGGGTTCTATATATGTCAATTAAAACCTGTGGATTGTGCCTTGTCAGATCTTCTACCTTCACACTGATTTTATTTCTAAGCAGTTCTATCAGTTCCTGAGAGGGGGTGTTAAATTTCTACTCTAACTATGGGTTTGTCTATTTCTCCTTTCAGCTCTCTCAGATTTTGCTTCATGTATTTTAAGGCTCTGATTTTTGATGCATACACTTTTACAATTATGTCTTCTGATGGATCAGTACTTTTATTGATATATAATGTTTCTCTTTGTCTCTAGTGGTTTTCTTTTTCTTTTTTCTAAAATCTATTCTGTCAAATATATAGCCACTTCTCCTTTGTTTTTCTTAATTAAGATTTGGTATGTCCTTTCTGTCATTTAACTTTTAAATTTATCTATGTGTTACTTTGAAATGAGTTTGTTAGCAGTATATAGTCATCTCATGCTTTGTACTGAAACTACCACTCTCTGACATTTGTTTAAGTCATTTACATTAAAGTAATTATTAAAATGCATTTTACAGTTCCAGAAAGTAAAAGAGCACTAATATGCAAACATACATGCACACTGATGGGGATATGTCATAGAGATGGGGTACAAACCTAATATATAAAAAACACATAAGTTTACATGGATTTTTAAATAAATAACTGAATAAATGAATAAGTGGGGAAAATAGGCAATCACCCATGCAAAAGGATTCAAAAGAAATTATGGAGATATTCCAACTCAAATATGTGGAGCCTAACTCCTCAGTCCTCGAGTATGGGTTGTGCATAGTAACTTCCTTCCAAAAAGCAGAGCATGGCAAGTGTAAAAAGAGATCTAACAGCACTGCCAAACCCCCGTAATCAAGGTCAACATTAACAGTATCAATAGAGTGAAGAGTCATGTTGATAGTATGTACCCTTGACACCCTTGATTAAAATGGCACTTTATAACTCTCTTGTCTTCTTCCCAAAAATCCATAGCCCAAATGTAATCATGATGCAAATATCAGACCAGTCCCAAATGAGGAATATTCTATAAAACACCTGACCAATACTCTTCAAAAGTGTCAAATCATAAAAACCAAAGAAAATCTTAGGAATCTCAAAGCCAAGAGAAGGCTATAGGTACATGAAGAATAAATGTAACATTGTTTCTGGTTTGTATTCCAGATCAAAAAACTGATATCATTATAAAAGTAGGAAATATGAATAAAGTTTGGCCTTTAGCTAATAGTAATGTATGAGTATTGGCTCATTAGTTGTTATAAATATACCATACCAGCGCAAGATATTAACAATAGCAGAAATTAGGTGTCTTTATACTATCTTCACAATTTTTCTGTAACCTAAAACTCTTTTTTTTTTTTAAGATTTTATTTATTTATTTGTCAGAGAGAGAGGGAGAGAGCGCGAGCACAGGCAGAGAGGCAGGCAGAGGCAGAGGGAGAAGCAGGCTCCCTGCCGAGCAAGTAGCCCGATGTGGGACTCGATCCCAGGACGCTGGGATCATGACCTGAGCCGAAGGCAGCTGCTTAACCAACTGAGCCACCCAGGCGTCCCTGTAACCTAAAACTCTTTCAAAAATAAAGCTTATTTAAAAATAAAATAATAACAAAATAATTGTTCATAATGCTCTGGTAGTATGTACCACTTTAAAAAAATGGTTTTCTGGTTCTTCACAGAGAGTCTATTCTGTCCACTTCAAAATCCATGATATCATACTTTAAATATCTGAGCCTCTTTCTCCATTATTAGATTATCATATAAAATCAGCAAAAAGTTTTCCTGACTGTAATTACTTATGTATTTCCCATTTCAAAGCATTATTAATAAATCACACTAATTCTTTCTATTCTTATCCTCAGTTCTGACAACACTTTGAAATAAGACTTTTCAATTACTATTTTGTGTCAATGGTTCACAAAAGAAAGAATTCCACCATCCATAGCAACTGCTCAGAAATGAATGTCAGGAATTCTTCCCACCTACTTTCAAGGTGATCATTGAATGAGGAGGGTATATGTGTTCTCATTTTATTTTTTCACTCAAATTCCATATCTCTGGGAGGAAAGTGATTTTGATCATGTGGCTGAATGAGCAGAGAACAGAATTTATAAGACTCTTGGGGAAGTGACTGAAATACAAAAATAGTATATGAGTGCTTTACAGCAAAATTCCTAGGAACTTAAATTCTCTAGATGAATTATAAATGCCCTCTCATAGAGAACTTAAAACTGAAAAAAAAATTAGAAGGAAATGTTATTGATAACAATGACATCACTGATTTTTCTAATTAAAGCCACAAATTGTATTAATGATGATAATACATAATATATAATATATAATATCACTATAAAGACTCGTGAAAAATACACATGAAAATATTTAGTAAACTTTAACATACTATTGTAACAGTTGCTAAGTAAGTCTTTTGCTCTTCCCCAGAATTTGTCAATAGGACTCACAGCTGAGAAAAAAAAGAAAGAACACTTTTGAGTCTCCTCAATTCAGCCAAAGGCAGAGCACACTGACTTAACAGATTTCAACAAAAGACAGAAAATGATAGACAAATATGTTTACAGTGCCATTTGACCATATGCCAAAGTAAGCTAAGGCTTAGATGGAATAAAAAGACTAAGAATCATTGGGGTTGGAGGGCTTATTAAAAACATGGTATTAAGGGGGCTTCTGGGTGGCTCAGTTGGTTAAGCATCTGCCTTCAGTTCAGGTCATGATCCCTGGGGTCCTGGGATAAAGTCCCGCATTGTGGGGGCGTCTCTACTCAGTGGGAAGCCTGTTTCTCCCTCTCCCTCTGCCTGAAGCTCCCCACTGCTCTCTCTTTCTCTTTATTTGTGTCAAATAAACAAAGAAAATCTCGGGGGGAAAAAACCCAAACCATGGCATTAAGAAAAGAGCTTTTTCTCTCTCTGACTCATGGGAAGAAGTGAAAGTTGTCCCCTTTTCAAGGAACAAGCTGAGCATTCTAAATGTCATGGGTAAAAAAATAGAGTTTGTTGGGTTTATGTACATAGAAGACAATGAAACCTAGTTTCACCATTAGAATTTTATTGAGCCCTTGAACCTCTAACCCAAGCCTTGGCACTATTGACACTTTTAACTTGATAAATTTTGTTGTAGGGGTTCTCCTGTGTACTGCAGAATGTATTAGCAGCTACCCCTAGAAACCAGCAGAACCAACTCTCCCCTAATCTTCACAATCAAACATTTCTCTGAATGTTGCCAAAGGTCCCATGGAAAGAAAAATCATGCCAGTTTGAGAAAATTGCTCTTTTTCCCCCTGTAGTTCTGTTAATGTAGTACAGTGTAAAATGTAAGAGAGATGTGAAGGACATAAATAAACATAGATAAGTTGTCTGCATTTTGCCCATGAGAGTAACCTGTAGCAGAAAGATTAAACTGTTCTCCAAGAAAATCACAAATACATCAATACCATTACTGAGAGAAAACAACTGGCTCCTATATTTATCCCAGCCTTGGAGTTGGTAAGAAAGGGAGCTATGTTCAAACACGCTGCTGGTACCATAAGTATTCCAAATAAAAGCCTACCTGGTTTAGGGGAAGAAGATATATTGAGAAATAAGATATGAAAATTTTATTATGCCACTATAACCCTTATGCCAAAATCAGAAAAGAATACAACACAATGGAAGTAAAAAGCAGTATCATTCATGGATATAGATATAAAAAATTCATTTTTTTAAAGATTTTATTTATTTACTTAATAGAGAGAGAGAGAGAGAGAGAGACAGCGAGAACAGGAACACAAATAAGGAAGTGGGAGAGGGAGAAGCAGATTCTCTGCTGATCAAGGAACCCGATGCAGGGCTCTATCCCAAAACCCTGGGATCATGACCTGAGCCAAAGGCAGACACTTAACCTACTGAGCCACCCAGGCACTCCATATATAGATATAAAAATTTTTCAATAAAAATTTAGCAAATAGGGGTGCCTGGGTGGCTCATTTGATAAGTGTCTGCCTTTAGGTCAGGTCATGACCTGAGAGTCCTGGGATTCAACCCTGTGTGGGGCTCCCTAATCAGCAGGGAATCTGCTTCTGTTTTTCCTTTACCGTTTCCTCCCCTCATGCTCTCTCTCTCTCTCTTTCAAATAAATAAAATCTTTTAAAAAAAGTTATCAAATGATATCCAACAATATATAAAAGAAAGACATGGGATAGTCAAGTTGGAGTGCAGATTATTGTAACATGCAAAAAACAATGTAATTCATTATATTAAGTTAGAGATGTTAGACAAGCATTTCTATGGATGCAGAAAAAGCATTTGGCAAAATACAATATTCATTTCTTTTAAAGATTTATTTATTTACTTACTTGAGACAGAGAGACAGAGAGAGCGAGCAAGGGGAGTGGCACAGGGAGAGGGAAAAGCTGATTCCCTGCTGAGCAGAAAGTCATACACAGGGCTCAGTCCCAGGACCGGCTCAGATCATGATCTGAGCTGAAGGCAGCCACTTAACTGACTGAGCCACCTAAATGCCTCTGAAACTCATTTTTTAAAAATGTTAAACACACTAGGAATAGAAGGAATTTCCTCAACCTGATAAAGAACATATATGGAAAATCTATACTTCACATACTGGTGAAATCCTGCATGCTTTGATTTTAAGACAGGGACCAATACAAAAATGTACAATCTCACCATTTCTATTCAGCATTGTAATGGAAGTCTGTCAAAACAATAAGGAAAAAAAAGTAAAACAAGACTAAAAAGAAGGAAAACTCTTGATTTTCAGATAAATCCTTAAAACTTCTAGAACTGAGAAATGAAACTTAGCAATATGTAATCAATATACAGAAGTTATTTCTATATACTAGTAATTAAAAATTAGAAATTAAAATTAAAATATTATTTTAATGCTGTCAAAAAACTAAAGAACTTATCCAGAAGCCTAACAAAATATATGCAAACTCTTCATATTAAAAACTATAACAGAGGGACACCTGGGTGGCTTGATCGTTAAGCATTTGCCTTCTGCTCTGGTCAAGATCCCCACCCTCACCTCCCCCACCTCCCAAATCCCCCCAACCCCCTCATTGGGCTCCCTGCTCTTCTGGGAAGTCTGCTTCTTCCTCTCCCTCTGCCCCTCCCCCAGCTTGTGTTCCCTCTCTCACTGTCTCTCTGTCAAATAAATAAATAAAATATTAAAAAATAATAATAAAATAAAAACTGTAACAGAAAACAAGCAAGACAAATCAAGAAAAGACTGAATCATAGAGAACAAACTGATGGTTAACAGAAGGGAGGAGGATGGGTTAAAAAGGTGAGGAGGATTAAGAAGTGCACTTGTCATGATGAGCACTGGCTGATGTATGGAATTGTTTATTCACTATACTATACATCTGAAACTAATATAACTGTATGTTAACTAACTGGAGTTAAAAACTTTAAAATTTTTAAAACAGATAAATCTGTTGCTAGGGGCGCCTGGGTGTGGGTTAAGCCTCTGCCTTGCGCTCAGGTCATGATCCCAAGGTCCTGGGATCAAGCCCCACATCGGGCTCTCTGCTCAGCGGGGAGCCTGCTTCCTCCTCTCTCTCTTCCTACCTCTGCCTACTTGTGGTCTCTGTCTGTCAAATAAATAAATAAAATATTTAAAAAAAAAAGTTGCTAAAATCAACTTGTAGTAAAGAGAAAAAAACCCATTTAAAAAAAAAAAAAAAAAACTATAGAGGCAAAGGAAGAAGAATAGCCAAAATAAAACATCTGCAACATATATATTTAAAAAGGGATGTATATTTAGAATATAAAAGAAATTTCTGCTTTCAGGACTAAAACATTAAATAATGAAATAAAAGATGGGCAGAAGACTTAATGAGGCACTTCCCGAAATATATGCAAATGACCAATAAGCACATGAACAAGTATTTATCATAAACTATAGTAGATGAGATGCAAATTAAAATCACAGTGATATAGTGCTACACATCTACTAATACTGTTAAATGGAAAAGACTGAAAACACCAAATCTTGGAGATTAATTTATAGTTGGTAGGGGAGTGGAATTAACAGCCACTTTAGAAAACTATTTGCCATTTATTAGAAAGTTAAACCTTGAGTTAAATTCCAACCCTAAGCATTTATCCAAGAACAAGGAAAACTTATATCCACAGTCTTGCAAAAAATGTTCACATTAGTGTTCTTCCTAATAACCAAAAATTGAAAACAACTCAGAATTCTATCCTAGGTAAACAAATATTTGTAAAATGAACTACTATAAACCAAGGAAAAAGAACTTCTGATACATGCAAAAAAATAAATGAAATATTTTAACATGACAAACATTGTGGCAAGTGAATGCAGCCATGCAAAAAGGGCTGCATAATTCCAAATATATAAAATTCCAGAATTGACGAAACATGGCCTATGCATTGGAGGCTTATCCCTGATTTGTAACTTGACCATGGGTCTTATCAAAGCTGTCCCCTCACACACCTGTCAGGCAACAATGGCTTCCTTCCTAAAGTGATTGTGTTGAACACAAACATGAGCCACCCAGAATCTGCATCAAGTAAAGGCTTCTTGCTCAGCCCTCAGCAAAGAGCAGGGCAGCGGAGCAGCCTGCTTCCAGCTATTATTTCCTTTATGGCCTCCTTCAGCTGCACAGTATCTCTCCCCTGAGTTTATACCCTGGCCAGGGCAGCTTACATATGGTGACTGAACAAGAAAGATAAGTGAAGGCGGGTACATTTCATCCAATGTGGGATACTGATGGGTCAACATTTGCTGCAGTGCTCCCCACCAGGTTGTCTAAGGCTTTGTAGGGCCCTCGATGGCAGTATGCCTTCTCTCTCTAAGCAATCCTCCTTTGTTCCCCTTCCTTTCATGGTGTTGCTCCCTAAAAAAAGAATTCACTCCTCAGGCATTGCCTTGGTATCTGCTACTGAAGAATCTAAAATCTTTCTTGTGATTGCTAAACTGTTTAATTATGCAGTAATTCATTTGCCCAGAAGTAGTGAGATAAGTTATGTACATTAAATAAAATAAGCAGCATGGGGTCATATCAATGTTCATATTTAACTATTAAAATCCTTAGAGCAAAATTTGCTGTATGTTATTCTAGGGCTATTGGTAAATCACACTACCTAAAATTACTTTTTCTGTGCAAGTGGCTGAGGCTGGAAAATCAAGACTCAGTATGGATGTCTCATAGCAACACAAACACCAGGAGATAATATCTCTGTTATTTATGGATTTGAAAAAAATATACTGTAAAAACATATAGTGTAAGCTGACTTGCTATCAATCAGACCCTTTTGTCAAAAGCATTTCTGCCTAGACTGCCTAAAGAAATGTTGAAGCAAAAACCTGAAAGCATAGAAAGAATGTGATTTGTGATCCCACGCTACAATAGTCATCCTTTCTTTGTGTCTGAATGAATGTAATTCTTTCCAAAACTTTGGTTTGTCATTCTGTAGATGCCTGAATACAACTAAATAGAGGCTGTTTCTGCGCAAGATGGCACTGAGATTTCCCACACTATAATAAGTAAAACACAATATATGTGTGTATATATATACATATATATGTATAATATACTCACTATGAGTAAAAACATAAGGTGTTTTTTCCAGAATTGAGTGGAGTTTGTACTTAGTAAAAATGTTTAAATGTTGAATATTAAGAAATCATCTTAACATTCAATTTCTATTTCAAGTGAAAAAGGGATTTGTTTGTAATACAGCTGTACACCTATTTACAGCTTATATTTTTCTTTGACCAATAGATCTAAAATATTGTTATCCATCAAGGCAGAGGATTTGAAGATACCAGTAATTATGTATCCACAAAAATATCTATAAGTTAAGTTTAATTGTTTGCCATATATAATACTTAAATATGGCTATACATGCTTGGGCACAGTAAAATAGTAATCTGAAAAATATGCAGCTTTCTAGCCAGTAGAATATTGGTATCTGTGCCTTTTCCTTTTTATTTAGTTGAAACCTCTTAAAATTTCTATGCTATTGACAATCATAAGCCAAAAGGGAAAAGAAAAGAATTTTTGTTTAATCTTATCACCTACGGTAATAGCTAAAAGAATTCATTTATTTACAGTGGATTTCTAGAAATTATTAAATTATATGCAACCTGTGATTTCCATGTAACAACACACTGGTCTAAGTATACACATTTAACATAATACTAGATATTGTGGAATTGCAAATAAAATACTCCTACATTCACTGTTCCTAAAAACAGGTTTCTATAATATTTAATATTTCATAGAATTTTTAAACTCCAGTGGTTCTTTCCATTATGATAACCTCTAGAACAACAGATGGACCCATTACCTTTTGGTTATAAAAAATGTTAATTAATGTTTTCTTCTATACCCAATGAAGTTTTTCAGTCTGATAATAAAAGACCAATCTTTCATTTCATAAATAAAACCAAATAGGTTATCCACAGAATGATGTCCACCATAAAGCAAAGTTCTGTCAAAATGTATAACCATTTTATTGGGTCACAAAGTTATTTCATGAAGAATTTAGGGTTATAACCAGTTTATGTCAAACAGTGTCAGTTACTCTATTTCAGACTAGACAAGGAATAAATCTAGTCTGCATATTTTGAAGGCACTCTTAATATCCAAATCCTCATACTTTAACCATTTTAAATGTTTGCCTATTTCATATTTAGTAGCAAAAATAAAATACGCAATTTTGAAATTACTTATCCAGTTGAAAATATATCCCAATTTCTACTTGGATCAGATAAATAAGAATACTTTTACACCCAATTGACTTTAGTTAATATTCAATCTTTGTCAACAAACTATTTAAATAATTGATTAAAATAATCCATCTTATAAATTTAGGACTTATAAAATTATCTTTTTAGAAACTATCACTTAACAGGTGTGCTCGGGTGGGTCACTTGTTTAAGCGTCTGCCTTCAAGTCCTAGGATTGAGCCCCTCATTGGGCTCCCTGCTCAGTAAAGAGTCTATTTCTCCCTCTCCCTCTGCCCCAAATCCCCCCACCCATGCGCTCTCTTTTCTCAAATAAATAAATAAATAAAATCTTTAAAAAAAAGAAAGAAGGAAACTATCACTTAAAAACACATTATGAGGATGTCTTTCACAGCACTAAGTTAGCCTGTTAAGGTCTTTTCCACATTCTGAAAATTAAATGAGAGATTTTGTGTTATTGTTTAATCACTTTCTGGTTCCACTGATATCTAGTAAGTTTCTAAAAATTAATTCTGTTACTTTCACTCCTAACAATAAATCATTGCAGACACGGTTAATGTTAGAATTATTATTTTAAAATCTCTTTGTGATAATGGGACTGTTGTTAAAATTATATTTTATGTTAAGATTTAGGATTACATTGATATTACAGCTTTCTTTCACTATGCTACAGCAAATATCAATAGCAGTTAAGGGATAAAAATGTAATCCACACTCCATATAATCTGACACATTATCATCTAAAATGTCTAACAGAAAATGAAAAGAATTATAAACTATGGAAAAAGGCCAGAAAATATGGTCTAAAATCAAGAGAAAAAAAAAGATGACAAGATGACCCAGATGTTGGGAGTCAAAGAGAAGGACTTTATAACGGTTATTAGAAGTATATTAATGGGTGCCTGGGCTGCTCAGTGGGTTAAGCCTCTGCCTTCCACTCAGGTCATGATCCCAGATTCCTGGGATCGACCTGCATCAGGCTCTCTGCTCAAAAGGGCACCTGCTTTCTCCTCTCTCTCTGTGCCCGCTTCTCTGCCTACTTGCAATCTCTGTCAAATAAATAAATAAAATCTTAAAAAAAAAGAAGTATATTAATGGAATTAAAATAAAATAAAAAATAATTTAAAAGATTAAATTCTTTGAATTCTTATGAGACGTACGGATACCATAGCACAACAATAAAATGTACAATTTTGAATTTGCTAGAAATTTTGAAAATGTTGGAATTGAAAATTATAGCATATGAATTTTAAAAATTCATTCTATGTTCTTAATAGCAGGTTGAACACTGGCGGGGAAAGCCAGTGAATCTGAAGACAGGTAAATAGAAATTATCAACCTGAAGAACAAAGAAACAAAAGAGGCAGGGGGTGATGCAGAGCAGACCTTCTGTGACTGGAGATTATATAAACTACTCTCAGCAGAGTCCCAAAAGGAGAGAAGAGAGAGAGAGAGAAGCACTATACATTTTTTGAAGAAATGACAAGCGAACACTTCACACATTCAGTGAAAAATCTACAAAGCCAAGAAGTGCAACAACCAGAAAGATAAATGCTCTCTCTCAAGTATATCAAAATCATATATATAAAAGCAGAAATAAAGATTAAAACAGATGAGAGCTGCAAGAGAAGAATAAAAATAAACAAATTACACAAACAGGAAAACAAAAATGATAGGCTTCCTTCTTTTTACAAACAATGCATGCCAGCAAAAAAACAACCCAGAATACAGTATTCTGAGAAACATTCATCAAAAATTTGGATGAAATAAAGAAATTTTTGAATATTTAAAAGTTGAAAGATTTTATATTTGCTTTTTTTAGTAGATGTTATATATGACTGACATACAAGAAAATGCATAATTTTAATGTGTACATTTTGATGAGTTTTGACATGTGCACACACATAAAACTATTGCCACTTTCAAGAGAATCAACATTTTCACACTCCCAAAAGAAGCCTTGTGCTCCTTGGTAATCCATCCATCCTCATTCCTTCTCCTGTACACTTCCCTTGTGTCCCTAGAAAAATTACTGGTTAGCTTAATGCCATAAGTATTTGTAGATGAGTTTGCATTTTCTAGAATTTTACGGAATCTCACAGTAGGTACAGAGAGAAGGAGAGAGAACCTAAAGCAGAGTCCACATAGGCACAGAGCCCACACAGGCAGAGTCCACATAGGCACAGAGCCCACATAAGCAGAGTCCACCTAGGCACAGAGCCCTATAAGCTGCTCAATCCCACAGCTACAAGAGCATGCCCTGATTGAAACCAAGAGTAAGAGGCCCAACCAACTGAGCCACCCAGGTGGCTATATAGGTTCTTATTTATGAACTCATTCATTAGTCAACCCAGTATTTTTAAAACTAGGCATCAATTCCACTGCCAAAGATGTCCAGTTAATGGCAATGTCACTCATCCAGGTACTCAAAAATTGCATCTGATTCATTACTTATCCTATTGCCCAAGGTCACTGTTGGGAAAATAAAGATGACAGATTCAATTTAAGATTATATAATTTACTATTATTTCTTACTCAGGAGAAACAACGTGGATAGAAAGACACGTAAGCCTACTTACTAGCCTACTCCCCAGTCTTCTTAGGACCTAGAAGTTAAAAATGTTCTTCATGTGGAATGAGAGCATCAGCTTTCCAACTTAAATAAGCCAAAGATCTCTCTCAAGAAGTACTTTTTTTGTGTGCTTGAGAATCTCTCTCAACATAGGAAACTATGGAAAAGTGTATGTTGAACACATGGAGCTGCTGGTCCAGGATCTGTGTGGGCTTTCCAAACTAGAAAGTCTGAGTAAAGTTCACAAAAATTCAATCTTTTGTGTTGCACATTTAGACATTTAGTACGATTGGTAATATATTGTATGATTCCTATTATAGTTGACTATTTAAAAAAATGTACAATCACATGCTGGGATGATAGATGAAGACTGGCTTTGGAAGAGAGGACAATTTCTCCCCCCCACCACAGTGAGAAGGGATATTAACAAAAAGGAGGTAAAATGATGGAGAATGAATGTTTTCACAGATGGGAATAAACTATAAATATAGAAAATTATATTGAACTCTCCTAAATGGTATTAAACCAGAAGTTTTTAAAGACCATACCACAAGCACTGAAGTCATTTGCTCAGTGTTTCCAAATATTTCAAGGCTTTGCAAAATTCCCTATTTAGTCAATCTGCCCATACATCACTGGGCAATTCCTTGTCAATCTAGGTTGGAATTTTCACAGTACTGCTGAGACTCAGGTATTTCTTCTTAGATTTTGAAATTTATCTTGTAAATATTAATTCCTATTAATATTCATAGCATATGTTAACTACTTTTAAAGTCTATGAATAATGTCTAACTTATAAACACAAGTTTATAAATTCCATTCCTTTTATGAACTAAATGTCACTTTTATGAACTTTAGTTTCTTACCTAAAAAACATAATCATCCGTAATATTAAATACTTCTTATAAATCTAACAAATTAAATAATAAATAAAATAAGCCCAAAGTCATTTTAATAAATTTAGATTTTAATTTAAATCAGGGTAAATATATTATTCAGTTAAAACTTAAATTGGAGGGATGCCTGGGTGGCGCAGTTGGTTGGACGACTGCCTTCGGCTCAGGTCGTGATCCTAGAGTCTCGGGATCGAGTCCCACATCAGGCTCCCAGCTCCATGGGGAGTCTGCTTCGTTCTCTGACCTTCTCCTCGCTCAGGCTCTCTCTCACTGTCTCTCTCTCTCAAATAAATAAATAAAAAAAAAAAAAAAAAAAACTTAAATTGGAGTTATAAGATTATAAATCTTACAATCAAAATCATGCATTATAAATAAATAAAATGTCAACTATGTACAGTCTCTTGGCAAAAAATATATATTGTGATTCACACAGAACATATCTCTATATTTAAACTATATTATTTGGTCTCAAAGAATTCTGCTACATGAATATGAATAACTTTATTGTATTCTTTTATTCAGAATCTTAAAATATGAAATTTTCTTCTATTAAAAAAGTAAAACAATAGAAACCTGACTGTATGTTCACATTTTTATGTGCCCCTTAAATTTGATGGAATCTTTAATTTTCTTATAACCTCAGAGTTTTCCAACCCACAGATATTTTAAATAGCATTCATTTGAGATTTGAATATAACATGTAATTTTTTTACTTTAAATGACAATACATGGGCTGTTCAATTGACATTTATGTAGAGAGAAAAAATATATATCTATTTAACATTAATTTCTGCATTTTACATTGACATAATAAATGGTTAAGAAGTGTGGACATGACTAACAAGATTTAAAGAGTAATAAATTCTCTTCCATTTCCCACTAAACTTTTTTAATTTAATCTCTTAAATATGTCATTGTAGATTCTTGGCTTTTCATAGATTCAGTGTGATTTTATGAACTACAATTGCTGTTCCCATAAATTTGTACAATGTGTGCTTTTATAGCATAGTTGTTGCATATTTTTGACATGATCTCCTTAATCTATGAACTATTTGTTTCTGCCACATTAAGATATAACCGGGTCATCTTGCATAATTTGCCTTAGACATAGACTAGTTATTTCTTTAAGAAACCTTGCTCCTTTTGTGGAAAATGGTATAGAATTTCTATGAGAATTAAGTTAAAATATAAGAAATATTTTAATAATAATTAAACAATATTATTATTATTAATGGTTTCCCAATATGTAGTAGTCTCTTTCAAACCAATCTCTATTCCACTCTGGGGAGAAAAATAAATGACAAATACTTCCTATTTCATTATTATTAGATTTGATCCTGTGCACCTCTTTTCCCATTCCTGCTGATAAAATTAAACTCCATCTACAGAGATGAATTTTGCTTCTATAAAGCTAACAAAGGAAATTTTAGAGATCAAATGTGTAACTCTTTATAATTGCCAAATGGTATACAAAATGAGATAAAAGAGCTCAATATTCCTTCTTACCTGCAACTGTAGAAGGAAATATCGCAGCGCATTATTAACTAATTTAGGTAATCTGATTTGATAAAGTGTGAAATTGAGAACTTTTAGAAAAATAACAATTTTTTTTACATTCCCCATTTATTATTCCCCATAATATAAAATAGTCTCTGAAAGTATAATTTGAATAAGGGGATCTCATAGGACTCCCTAGGCTTTGAAATTATTTCTGTACCTTAATAAAATAACTTCAAAAATAAACATAAGGGTCTAGGTTGGCTCTAACCTGATAATCACCAATTACCACAGTAATAATCTTATAGCTGATATTTCTGTCACCCTAATTTGTAAAAATGCTTATAAAATCATCTGTTAAAAAAAAGGAGATAGTGACATTTTTCTATTTTCCCTACCATGATAGAAAAATAAAGGATGATGACTGTGCTAGACTTATTATTTAACAAAATAATTACAGAACACACGTTTTTGTCTGAATTTCACTTATTTTTTATCTTTCTAAAACCTAGAGTCAGTGCATTTATGCCAAACCTCTGTCTCTATTTATGAAGACTTGCCATCACCTGCTTAAATACCTGAGAAGGATATTTGAGCTCTTTTAAAATCTGGCATCAAGCGACATTTTAAATTTATCTATTTCTATTGGGATTTCTAACTATCCAGCTTTTTCTCTCTTTCCAAAACTATGCAGGCTCATATATCAGAGTATTGCCACAACCTGAGCATCATTCTGAAACATCACTGAAACACACTGAATATTTACACAATTTTTTGCTGCAATATAGAATATAAACGTTATGAATATAAATATGTATCTATAAATATATGTTGATATATATTTATTTAAATATAAACCATCTACCATCTGTCTTGCTCACAGTCCCAAGAGACACAGCACAAGGAACAACTGAATGCATCAATTCTATTCAATCGTTACTCTATACTTATGTTTATTTTTAATTTATTTGACTTTTTTCTTTATACATATGATCTTGGTTTAATTGCTGGAAAAAGAGTTGTAAGTTTTCCTCACTTTTCTTATGTATGCTAGAAGTCTAAGGATAGTCCAATTAGAACCCAAGAGATTAAAAAAGATTTTCAATAAATACCAAATAAAATCCTTGATATACTTAAAATCAAAGCCAAAAGTCTTTAAGAATTTGTTATTTATTCAAAAATCTGCTAGAGATCTCAGGCAACCCTGAGAAAGGACATGTTCAGGGAACTGGGTGTTTTCCTCCTGTTTTCTCCCTATATAGAGCACTTCCTAGTGTGTGATGGAGAAAAAAAATTACAATTGAATTTTATTTTATTTCAGTTCTTATTTTTCAGTTCTTATTTTGTTCTCTGGAGGGCTTGAGACATCTTACAAAATATTTATTCAATGCATGTCTTTAATAACTATCAGAGACTGCCTCTTCTCTGCCTGCCTTCTCTCTTGCTTAAAAAAAAAAAAAAACTTATTTATTTTTCATTAGTGAATTAAGACATCGTCTCTTTTAAAAGTCTTACTTAACAGAACCCTCAGATTACCTATCACTACTTTCCAGCACTTTGGCATCAGTTAGAATTACCTTTTATCACATATATCAAAACAAAATAAAAGAAGAGAATAGTTTGAAAATATACGTTGTACTCTTAGAAAACTGCACTGAGAATTAGGCAGACTTGTGGAATGACATGATCAACAGGAATGTACACTCCTCCATCTTAAGCACTTTATTATGTTTTTATTATTTTTTAAGATTTTATTTATTTGAGAGGGAAAGAATGATAGAGAGGGAGGGAGCACAAGAGGAGGAAAGTCAGAGAGTGAAGCAGAATCCTTGCTGAGCAAGAAGCTGGATGTGGGACTTGATCCCAGGACTCCAGGATCATGACATGAGCCAAAGGCAGTTGCTTAACCAACTGAGCCACTCAGGCACCCCTATTTTAGCACTTTAAATCACAATTTAAAATGGACAATTCTTGCAAAGTATTTTGACTTTGTTTTCATATTTTAATTGAATTGAAGGCAGTTTAAAGAAGTATCCATGAGAAGGAAAGAAAATACATGAGCAAAGGCTGGGGCTTGAGAAGAAAACTCTAACACATTTAGGTAGTGCAAGGTGATTGGAGTATTGGTCGAGTTCCTGGAAGGGCAAAGGGAGGAACTGAGAGGTCAACTAGGGTAGAAACAAAGAATATACTAATTGATATGCCATACAACAGAGCTTGGGTTTTCTTTGGAGGTACATAATCATCTTAGCATGATTAAATACATTTTATCAAAGTAACTAAGCCAATAGCATGAAGATAAAAAATGCAGTGCTAAAGGATGTACAGATTTACAGATTAAGAAATTCATCTTGATGAGAGGAAATGGAAGCTTCAGTTAGGTCCAAGGGAGTGAAATTGGACAAGCTTACATCAGATCTTATATTTAAGTCTCATTGCAGAAGGCACCTTCCCTTCCCAACAAGCAGTTTATGTTCTTACTGCCACAGGGGAGTGCTATTTTGTTTCTTTAATGAGGAGATTAAATATTTAGATTAAGTGGGAAAATCAGGGAGATGTCTTTTGCTGTTTTGAATGTAGTTTCTGTGGTCTTAATGAAGAAATTCTAAGGAAATAACAGTTTCAAAGGCAGAAAATGAATAAGCAATTATACTGATGAGCTCCAACTTGACCTCTATCAAATACAAAACATGTATCTACATAAATCAAAAGGTTGAACTGAAATTGAGCCAACAAAATAAAAGAAATTTATCTGTAAATATTTCATTTTTCATCTTGTTTCACTCACCATTTTATATGCTCTTTTATGTTCGTATTCTCCTTTAAACACTTCCAGTGTTACTACAGGGCATGTCAGTATAAATAGCAAAAAACTACATTTTCATTCCAAGAGGAATTCAGGAAGGTAGATGAATTTAATGAACTTAATTCATAACTTCTGACTATAAACATCTATGCTTATTCTTAAAGTTATTATTCAAAGAGAGTAAGCATATACATATGTATATGTATATAGTAGGGGACAGAATATATTTTCCTTCCATTTTCTATAAGCCTCGTAATATCAGTTTGAAAATCATTTCACAGACTTTTATATACATATACAAATATGTAATTATGCTACATAAGTAAAGTATTACACATAGATAAACTAGATATGTGTTAAAACTAGAAGGAGCTCTGAATAAATCCCTTTAGTCAATTAAGATCATAACAGAGTTGACCCTTGAACAACGTGGGGGGTTGGGGCACTATCTCCTGCACAGTCAAAAATCTGATAATTCGTATGTAATTTTGGCTCCCCCGAAACTTAACTACTCAGAGCCTACTGTTGACTAGAAGCCTTATCAATAACAGAAACGGTTGAGTAACACATATTTTGTATGTTATATGTATTATATACTCTTACAATAAAGTAAGCTGAAAAAAAGAAAATATTAAGAAAACCATAAGGAAAATAACTTGATAGTACTGGACTGTATTTATCTGAAAGAATCCGCATATAAAGGCACCCACACAGTTCGAATCCATGTTTTTCAAGGGTCAACTGTATATGAATGATCACACCCATGCCAACAGCATTACAGTCTCATATCCAGTACAAACAAACAAAAAATGAAAATATTAAACATGTATGGATATTGGTGGAGGTCAACCTCAAATATTCAGGTTTCATATAATAAGTTGAAATATATATATATATGTTTCAGACTGAAATTCTCAGAGACATCTCTTCCAATACATAATTTATATTTGACTCTAAGCACTCTGGAAGTAGGATTTGTGCCTGAATCATCTTCCTCTTCTAACTCTACTCCAAATACCTGCCATTGTTCTTTTATTATAGTACGCATTTGGGGAATTACATTAGGGTTTTTCAGGCATTTGTTGAAAAGACAATAAATCAGACATCATTGATTCTAAGATTGGTAAAAAAAAAAAAGTACTGAGTTAGAAATAAATTTATAAAAATTCTAGGATTAGCTCCTACACTGACTAACTCTAACCTGCAGGTATCACTCAATTTAAAATCAACTTAAGTTTCAGTTCTATTTAAACCTGAGAAAAAATAATTATTCTAATCCTTACTTTTGTGTCAGTGTAAGACACAAGTCATACAAAGATTGTGTAATAAGCTAGTAACTTTCTGCAACAGTTCTCTTACACATCTGGAGAGAAAACTAACCCTTGCCACCTTTTCAGGTGAAAGGATTTTGTTAACAACAACAACAAAAAAAGACAAGACAAAAGTGTTTTACAAGAAAATAATACATATACAACTATACATCTGTAAGAATGATAAGTTACTTACAGAGTTATGTGCATAAGTGTATTTAAGTAATTCTTCAATATGTTTATTCACTTAAACCAAGGAAATTTTTCATATAATCATGGGACTGAGGTTGTTAATGATTCTGATGATTCTGTGAATATCGTGGTCAATAATTTGTAAGTTTTCACACTGACAGCTGACAAGTGAGAAGTAACCTTTGCATGCACTTCTGTGGTTTTATTTACTTAATGATTTAAAATCAATCAAAAAAACTATCATGCCTAGAGTTAAATACATATGCAATTATGAACATATAACCACATAAACAAGTTTTTAGACTCTTAGTTAAGGATGGCAAAATGACTGCATGCATTTATCTCTTTCTTTTCAAAAAGCCACTAACACGACAGTGGGAAAGAACAGAAGAAAGTATGAAAATTTGGCAGAATCTGTTTTAACTTATGAAAGAAATTATAAACTTGATGTTTGGAATGGGAGAGATAAGTGAAAAAGGGAGATGATATTACCTACCATACTCTGAAGGTGTGGCAGTTTGCACTTCCACATAAAATGTAATCAGTGGTCGGGAAAGGAGCTAAAGGTCAGAAAACGTGTGAAAGTTTTGTGTTGAAACAGGACCACTTATATCCTCACTCTTCCAAAACAGTTGATGAACTATCACAAACTATCACGAACAAGACATTTTGTGTGTCTTGCACACAAAATGCTGGTAGTGAAGTATCAATTCCAATGTAAGACAACACACTGCCAAGCTATGGAAAATAACAGCTAAAAAGATGATTAAATAAAAAGGTTGATCTTTGAGAGCATCTCACTGGAAAAGCTGGCTTGTCTCTGAGTTACCCTATACTAGAACCATTCACATAATAAACTTAGGTCATGGCAACTCAATTCCAATCTGTTTAATGTCTTACTGTTATGTTTACAGGCTCTACCAGAGATCATCAGACATTTCAGAAAAAGCCCCCACCATAAAAGGGAGAAACTAAAACAGACAAGGCAATTTACAAGGCAGGGAACATGAAGGAAATATACAAATTTAGCGAGGAGAAAATATCTTTTTAAAAGCCAAGCTATAGGGGGAGGAGTCAAGATAGCGGAGAAGTAGCAGGCTGAGACTACATCAGGTAGCAGGAGATCAGCTAGATAGCTTATCAAACACCTACAAATCCAACAGGAGATTGAAGAGAAGAAGAACAGCAATTCTAGAAACAGAAAATCGACCACTTTCTAAAAGGTAGGACCAAGGAGAAGTGGATCCAAAGCAACAGGAAGATAGACCGTGGGAGGAGGGGCTGGCTCCCGGCAAGCAGCAGAACAACGGAGCACAAAATCAGGACTTTTAAAAATCTACTCTACTGAAAGACATCGCTCCAGAGGCTAAGTCGGGGTGAAGCCCATGCGGGGTTAGTGTGGCCCCAGGTCCCACAGGGTCACAGAAGGATCAGGGGTGTCTGAGTGTTGCAGAGCTCGCAGGTATTAGAACAGGGAAGCTGGCTACAGAGACAGAGCCAAGGAGTGAGCTCTCAGCTTGGGGTTACCTTGAACCGGTCACAGGCTGGGTGAACTTGGAGCGGGCTGGAGGCCTAGGAGATGGGAGTGATTGAGCGCTTTTCTCTGAGGGAGCACCGAGGAGTGGGGCCCGAATTCTCAGCTCCTCCAGGCCGGAGACTGGGAGGCCGCCATTTTCATTCCCGTCCTCCGGAACTCTACCAAAAGCACTCAGGGAACAGAAAATCCCGAAAGCAAACCCGAGCGGATTACTTAGCCCGGTCCCTGGTAAGGGCGGTGCAATTCCCCCTGGGCAAAGACACTTGAGAATCCTACCCACTTAAGCCCCCATGTTGCATCACCACTTCCTCATATCAGGGAGATTATATGATAGTTGTCTTTCTCCGCTTGACTTGTAAAACAATCTGAGGGGTTTGAAGTGGCGGTGGGGTGGGAGGTTGGGGTACCGGGTGGTGGGTATTATAGAGGGCACAGCTTGCATGGAGCACTGGGTGTGGTGAAAAAATAATGAATACTGTTTTTCTGAAAATAAATAAATTGGAAAAGAAAAAAAAAAAAAAGACACTTGAGAATCACTACAACAGGCCCCTCCCACAGAAGATCAACAAGAAATCCAGCCAAGACCAAGTTCAATTACCAAGGAGAACAGTAATTCCAGAGGAGGAGAAAGCAAAGCATGGAACTCATGGCTTTCTCCCCATGATTCTTTAGTCTTGCAGTTAATTTAATTTTTTTTAATTTAATTTTTTTCTTCTACTAATTTTTTTAACATTTACCCTTTCATTTTTTAACGTTTATTAACTAGTTTATCTTAATAATAACTTTCATTAAAAAAAATAATAATAATCTTTTTTTGAACCTTCATTATTATAGTCATATTTTATCCTTCATTGTATCTAATTTTATTTTTTGTATGTACATAGGGTTTTTTTCTTCTAAAAAATTTGGGGTACAACTTCTTCTAATAGATCAAAATATACCCTAAATCTAGCTCCAGGATTGTTCTAGTCTCCAGCCCAAGCAAATTCTATCCATTTCTTTTTCCTTATTCTCCTAACCAACTTACTTTATCAACTCCTTTCTTAGAAATTAAAAAAAAAAATTTTTTTTTCATCTTTATAGGCATATTCCATCCCTTCATTGTGTTTACACTTATATATGTTTTTCGTTCTTTAAAATTTTGGGAGGTAGTTTCTTCTAAGAGACCAAAATACTCCAAAAATTAAGTGGGTGACCATGATCTAGTCACCAGTCTAATATATACATTTTTTTTCTTTTTTGTATTTTTTCTTTATTTTTTCATTTTTTTAATTTTTTTTCTGAACTTCTTTTTATCCCCTTTCTCCCCCCCACAATTTGGGGTCTCTTTTGATTTGGTTAAAGCATATTTTCCTGGGGTCTTTGCCACCCTTTTAGTATTTTATTTGCTCCTTCATATATTCTTAACTGGACAAAATGACAAGACGGAAAAACTCACCACAAAAAAAAGAACAAGAGGCAATACCAAAAGGCTAGGGACCTAATCAATATGGACATTGGTAATATGACAGATCTAGAGTTCAGAATGATGATTCTCAAGGTTCTAGCTGAGCTCAAAAAAGGCATGAAAGATATTAGAGAAACCCTCTCAGGAGATATAAAAGCCCTTTCTAGAGAAATAAAAGAACTAAAATCTAACCAAGTTGAAATCAAAAAAGCTATTAGTGAGGTGCAATCAAATATGGAGGCTCTTACTGCTAGGATAAATGAGGCAGAAGAAAGAATTAGTGATATAGAAGAACAAATGACAGAATAAAGAAGCTGAACAAAAGAGAAACAAACAGCTACTGGAACACAAGGGGAGAATTCGAGGGATAAGTGTCACCATAAGACGGAACAACATTAGAATAATTGGGATTCCAGAAGAAGAAAGAGAGAGGGGAGCAGAAGGTATATTGGAGAGAATTATTGTAGAGAATTTCCCTAATATGGCAAAGGGAACAAGCATCAAAATCTGGGAGGCACAGAGAACCCCCTCAAAATCAACAAAAAAGGTCCACACCCATTGCCTAATAGTAAAATTTACAAGTCTTAGTGACAAAGAGAAAATCATGAAAGCAGCTTGGGACAAGAAGTCTGTAACATACAATGGTAAAAATATTAGATTGGCAGCTGACTTATCCACAGAGACCTGGCAGGCCAGAAAGAGCTGGCATGATACATTCAGAATACTAAATGAGAAAAACATGCAGCCAAGCATACTATATCCAGCTAGGCTATCATTGAAAATAGAAGGAGAGTTAGAAAGATTCCAGGACAAACAAAAAGTGAAAGAATTTGCAAACACCAAACCAGATCTACAGGAAATATTGAAAGGGATCCTTTAAGCAAAGAGAGAACCTAAAAGAAGTAGATCAGAAAGGAACAGAGAAAATATACATTAACAGTCACCTTACAGGCAATACAATGGCACTAAATTCATATCCCTCAATAGTTACCCTGAATGTTCATGGGCTCAATGCCCCAATCAAAAGACACAGGGTATCAGAATGAATAAAAAAACAAAACCCATCAATATGCTGCCTACAAGAAACTCATTTTAGACCCGAAGACACCTCCAGATTTAAAGTTAGGGGGTGGAAAACAATTTACCGTGCTAATGGACATGAGAAGAAAGCTGGGGTGGCAATCCTTATATCAGATAAATTAGATTTTAAGCCAAAGACTATAATAAGAGATGAGGAACGACACTATATCATACTCAAAGGGTCTGTCCAATAAGAAGATCTAACCATTTTACATATCTATGCTCCTAACATGGGAGCAGCCAACTATATAAATCAATTAATAACAAAATCAAGGAAACACATTGACAATAATAAAATAATAGTAGGGTACTTTAACACTCCCCTCACTGAAATGGACAGATCATCCAAGCAAAAGATCAACAAGGAAATAAAGGCCTTAAATGACACACTGGACCAGATGGACATCACAGATATATTCAGAACATTCCATCCCAAATCAACAGAACATACATTCTTCTCTAGTGCACAAGGAACATTCTCCAGAACAGATCAAATCCTGAGTCCTAAATCAGGTCCCAACCGGTATTAAAAGATTGGGATCATTCCCTATGTATGTTCAGACCACAATGCTCTCAAGCTAGAACTCAATCACAAGAGGCAAGTTGGAAACAACCTAAATGCATGGAGACTAAACAGCATCCTTCTAAAGAATGAATGGGTCAACCAGGAAATCAAAGAGAATTGAAAAAATTCATGGAAACAAATGATAATGAAAACACAACTGTTCAAAATCTGTGGGACACAGCAAAGGCAGTCCTGAGAGGAAAGTATATAGTGGAGAAGCCTTTCTCAAGAAACAAGAAAGGTCTCAAATACATAACCTAACCCTACACCTAAAGGAGCTGGAGAAAGAACAAGAAAGAAAGCCTAAACCCAGCAGGAGAAGAGAAATCATAAAGATCAGAGCAGAAATCAATGAAATAGAAACCAAAAAACAATGGAACAAATCAATAAAACTAGGAGCTGGTTATTTGAAAGAATTAATAAGATTGATAAACCCCTGGCCAGACTTATCAAAAGAAAAGAGAAAGGACCTAAATAAATAAAGTCATGAATGAAAGAGGAGAGATCACAACCAACACCAAAGAAGTATAAACAATTATAAGAACATACTATGAGCAACTCTACACCAACAAATTTGACAATCTGGAAGAAATGGATGCATTCCTAGAGACATATAAACTACCACAACTAAACCAGGAAGTAATAGAAAACCTGAAAGACCCATAACCAGTAAGGAGATTGAAGTAGTCATCAAAAATCTCCAAACAAACAAAAAAGCCCAGGTCCAGACGTCTTCCCAGGGGAATTCTACCAAACATTTAAAGAAGAATTAATTCCTATTCTCCTGAAACAGATCAGAAAATAGAAATGGAAGGAACATTTCCAAACTCATTTTATGAGGCCAGCATCACCTTGATCCCAAAACCAGACAAGGATCACATCAAAAAAGAGAATTACAGACCCATATCCTTGATAAACACTGATGCGAAAATTCTCACCAAAATACTAGCCAATAGGATCCAACAGTACATTAAAAGGATTATTCACCATGACCAAGTGGGATTTATTCCAGGGCTGCAAGGTTGGTTCAACATCAGCAAGTCAATCAATGTGATACAACACATCAATAAAAGAAAGAACAAGAACCATATGATACTCTCAATAAATGCTGAAAAAGCATTTGACAAAGTACAGCATCCCTTCCTGATCAAAACTCTTCAAAGTGTAGGGAAATAGGGCACATACCTCAATATTTTCAAAGCCATCTATGAAAAACTGACTGCAAATATCATTCTCAATGGAGAAAAACTGAAAGCTTTTCCGCTAAGGTCAGGAACAAGGCAGGGATGTCCATTATCACCACTGCTATTCATCACAGTACTAGAAGTCCTAGCCTCAGCAATAAGACAACAAAAGGAAATTAAAGGCATCCAAATCGGCAAAGAAGAAGTCAAACTATCACTCTTCACAGATGATATGATACTATATGTGGAAAACCCAAAAGACTCCACTCCAAAACTGCTAGAACTTGTACAGGAATTCAGTAAAGTGTCAGGATATAAAATCAATGCACAGAAATCAGTTGCATTTCTCTACACCAACAACAAGACAGAAGAAAGAGAAATTAAGGAGTCCATCCCATTTACAACTGCACCCAAAACCATAAGATACCTAGGAATAAACCTAACCAAAGAGGCAAAGAATCTATACTCAGAAAACTATAAAGTACTCATGAAAGAAATTGAGAAAGACACAAAGAAATGGAAAAATGTTCTATGCTCCTGGATTGGAAGAACAAATATTGTGAAAATGTCTATGCTACCTAAGGCAATCTACACATTTAAGGCAATCCCTATCAAAATCCCACCCTTTTTTTTTCAAATAAATGGAACAAATAATCCTAAAATTTATATGGAACCAGAAAAGACTTTGAATAGCCAAAGAAATATTGAAAAAGAAAGCCAAAGTTGATGGCATCACAATTCTGGACTTCAAGCTTTATTATAAAGCTGTCATCAAGACAGTATGGTACTGGCACAAAAACAGACACATAGGTCAATGGAACAGAATAGAGAGCCCAAAAATAGACTCTCAACTTTATGGTCAACTAATCTTTGACAAAGCAGGAAAGAATGTCCAATGAAGAAAAGACCGCCTCTTCAATAAATGGTGCTGGGAAAACTGGACAACCACATGCAGAAAAATGAAATTGGACCATTTCCTTACACCACACACAAAAATAGACTCAAAATGGATAAAGGACCTCAATGTGAGAAAGGAATCCATCAAAATCCTTGAGAAGAACACAGGCAGCCACCTCTTCGACCTCAGCTGCAGCAACTTCTTCCTAGGAACACTGCCAAAGACAAGGGAAGCAAGGGAAAATATGAACTATTGGGATTTCATCAAGATCAAAAGCTTTTGCACAGCAAAGCAAACAGTTAACAAAACCAAAAGAAAACTGACAGAATGGGAGAAGACATTTGCAAATGACATATCAGATAAAGGGCTAGTGTCCAAAATCTATAAAGAACTTAACAAACTCAACACCCATAGAACAAATAATCCAATCAAGAAATGAGAAGAGGACATGAACAGACATCTCTGCAAAGAAGACATCCAGATGGCCAACAGAAATGTGAAAAAGTGCTCCACATCACTCGGCATCAGGGAAATACATAGCAAAACCACAATGAGACACCACCTTACACCAGTCAGAATGCCTAAAATTAACAAGTGAGGGAGTGACAGATGCCGGCGAGGATGCAAAGAAAGGGGAACCCTCCTACACTGTTGGTGGGAATGCAAGCTGGTGCAACCACTCTGGAAAACAGCATGGAGGTTCCTCAAAATGTTGAAAATAGAGCTACCCTATGACCCAGCAATTGCACTACTGGGTATTTACCCTAAAGATACAAACGTAGTGATCCGAAGGGGCACATGCACCTGAATGTTTATAGCAGCAATGTCTACAATAGCCAAACTATGGAAAGAACCTAGATGTCCATCAACATATGAATGGATAAAGAAGAGATGGTATATATATATATATATATATATATACAATGGAATACTATGCAGCCATCAAAAGAAATGAAATCTTGCCATTTGTGATGATGTGGATGGAACTAGATGGTATTATGTTTAGCGAAATGAGTCAACTGGAGAAACACAACTATGATATGATCTCCCTGACATGAGGAAATGGAGGTGCAACATGGGGGCTTGGTGGGTAGGAAAAGACTAAATGAAACAAGATGGCATCCGGAGGGAGACAAATCATAAGTGGTTCTTAACCTCACAAAACAAACTGAGGGTTTCTGGGGGAAGTGGGGAGGGAGAGGAGGGTGGTGTTATGGACATTGGGGAGGGTATGTGCTATGGTGAGTGCTGCGAAGTGTGCAAACCTGGCAATTCACAGACCTGTACCCATGGGGATAAAAATACATCATATGTTTATAAAAAAATTTTTTTTAAATTTTTAAATAGTGAAAAAAAAGAGAAAATGCCAAGCTATAGTTCATATGCTTAGAAAGATTAAAAACAAACCAAAAGAGAAAAAAAAATAAGAAAAGAAAAGCATTCTATCCACAAAACAAGATGATAAAATAATAGAACAAGAAAGAACTTCCAGGGGTCTCTGGGTGGCTCAGTGGGTTATGCCTCTGCCTTTGGCTCAGGTCATGATCTCAGTGTCCTGGGATTGAGCCCCGCATTGGGCTTCCTGCACAGCGGGGAGCCTGCTTCCCCCCTCTCTCTCTGCCAGCCTCACTGCCTACTTGTGATCTCTCTGTGTCAAATAAATAAAAATCTTTAAAGAAAGAACTTCCAGATATTAGAAATAGGATGCCCAAAAGAAAAGAAAAGAAAAGAAAATTTTAAAAAAGCAGTAGGAGGAAAAACATAAGAAACAAAATTAGAATAAAAAGACAAGGAGATTTATTACAGGAATTCTAAAAAGAAAGAGGTCTGAAAACAGAAAGAAATAAGCTGTCAGGGGAATATTACAAAAATACGTCTTAAAGTCCAAATGTAATTATTGAATAAGCACACTTAATTGCCAGCTAAATGCGTGAATGTAGTTCATATTAGTGAGAAAGTTCTAGCTATAAACACTTTGAAAAAGAACCAAAAACTTATGCAAACACACACAAACAGTATTCAGGATGGTATCTAAAAGCTCAATAGTATATTGTATTCTAGAAGACAGTATCAATAAAGCCTTCAGAATTCTGGGAATATTACTTCATCCCAGAATTCTATTAATAGCCAAATTAGGAAGGTCTTCAAAAGCAATTTTGTTACCCAGTAAAATGAGAGAGTTAATGAAAAAGAAGATCTAGAATTCAGAAGACAGAATTCACAGGAGTCAAGGAGTGAAGGAAATACCAAGACGAAGACTTGTGACCGGCAGAGAGAGCTCTCAATCCATATTGTAGAAGGAAGCCAGAGAAGTGTATAAGGAAGACTATTAAAAAACAAACAAACAAACAAACAAAAATAACTCCAAATGATAGAATAGTGATGTTTGAGATTAAAAAGTATTGGTATTTGCAAAAAAATCTGACAGAAGTTTTGGACTCTAAAGATTAAAGTAATCAAATGGGAAAAAGTGAAATAGTGCGTAAGTCAAGGAAAAAAGAAGGTTTTATAACTTAAAAATTATAGCTCACTAATATCATTATTCAAAATTTGGTTCTCTGAACTGTTTGCCAGTCCTCAAACTGTGTATTATCAAGTAGCAAAGAGTAGCTTCAGCCAAAGTTGCTTAAACAAATCAAATACATCAATAAGCACACTGTTTTTTGTTTTTTTTTTTCCCATGGGTATCCTTTTTCACAAAAGACTTTCTCTAGGAAGGAAATGTATTGATTTTCTTTCCACATGCATTCCTTATTCTGTTGTAGCCCCAGCAGTCTAAGTACCATTGCATTAGTATAGTTTATTGGCTATGAATTTAAATGAAAATTCTGATAAAAGTGTTGTAAGAAATGGGTGAAAAGGAAATAAAAATGGCTAATGGGGAAAGTAAGCTAGATTTTCCAATTATATAGCAGGAAATTAAAATTTATCTAAAATGTACAAGTCAAAAACAACAGTATAAGAAAATTATTAAGATATATTGAGGCAAACTTTCAAAAATAAAATATGCTAGCATTGTTCTTGCAAACAGTAGAGAGCATATGGATGTGCTGGATAGAAGTGATTCCCATTTTTCATTATAAGCAACTTGGCACTAGGATATCTTCAACCATATATAGTTATTACTTTGATAAAATTTAAATTAATTTTTTAAATGTTTATTTATTTAAGAGAGAGCATGAGTGATGAGGATGGGGAGAGGGAAAAGCAAACTCCCCGCTGAGCAGAGAGCCTGATGTGGGACTCAATCCCAAGACCCTGGATCATGAGCTGAGCCGAAGGCAGATGCTTAACAGACTGAGCCACCCAGGCACCCTTAAATTAATTTTTAAATAAGAGTTTATAAGATTGCAATCTTCATTAGGAGTTTATTATCAAATAATTTTACACATATTAAGAACTTATTTACATATTTCAGAAGTAAAATAGCTGAACCATGTGTAAGACCTTTGACGAAATAATAAAACATGATAAAACCTTAGATGAGCCAGACATAAAATTAGAACAGATAAAAATACTAAAAAAAAAAAAAAGAAGAAGAAGAAGAAACACTGCAGAGGAGAGGAAGAACAAAAATTGTTAAAACTAGGAAAGATATAAATAAATAATCATTACCTTGTAATAAACACAGAAAATTTAATACAGGAACCATGTCTTATATTTCTGAATAATACTGAAAGGTATTGGGGAGCAGAGTTAAATTCATTCCATAAACACGACAGTACTTTGTAACTAAGAATTTCTAAAACAGCATACCTTGAACAACATAAAGCTTCTCAGAACTTTATAACTACTAACTTCGTGGAACAAACACAAAACTTATTATTTTTAGGAATCTGGATCCAACAGGAAAGTGAGGTAAGAAGACACAATAAATATGTGACTAGATTTTAAAACTGCTGTGGAAAAGGACTCTTTTTCTAAGAACCCTTTGTCTTCTAAAGACCCAACCTGAAATAGCAACTAAAGTCTCCTGCTGAATGCTGACTAGATTAATTAAAATAAGCAGAGCTGAGTGCTGTAATTGAATTACAGTCTTTTCTAAGAGCAGTTGTTGCCTTATTCTCTGTATTTTATTGACTCTTTTATGAGTTCTACTGCTAAATCAATTCTAATCACTGCATCAACTGGAAAAATTCCACTTTCCCCTGCCAGATCAATTAGAGTCACACAATCAATAGCTGGTACTTCAGCCTTTTTGATTAGAAGAAGGCAAAAAAAGAAAAAAAAAAGAAGAAGAAGAAGAAGACTGAAACAAAAAGTAAAAATAATTCTATTTCTGTATTAAAAGGAGAGCTAATTTAACACACAAATACATTGAATTTAAAGATGACAAAAATTATTTGCATTCAAATAATATTTTTAAAGTAATTATGTAATCTATTCTGATTTACTCAGGAAATTACTGGACAGTTTATAAAAATCTTTTGTGATGGTTATATATATCAGATTGAAATTAATTACAATGCCTATATTCCACATTAAGTCTAGGACCCAATGGCTCCTCTTGTGTTTATTTTATCATTTCTTTATTGTCTTTGTTGTCTCTCCAAGAATTTTCTCCTTTGAAGACCACACTACCTCTTCTTTTTTAAGACAAAACTTCTAGGGTACATTCCCACTATCCTCAATAGTTTCAATTTAATTGATAGTTCTCTTTTTCCTTAACATTCATTATCCTAAGTGATTGCAATACCATTTTAAGTAACTAATCATGTATTTATCTTAACTTTTTAATCTCCTCAAATATGACATTTATGTATATGATATAATTATAACTCAGAACACTAGGAAACATCCAATTTCCAACACATCAAATTTTATATTTTATTTTGTCTTTTGTGACTCTAAATACCTGACTGCTGTGTTTTCCTCTTCCTGTGACTATTGAAAATTTCTTATTAAGAATTGTGTTCAGTCTCACAGTGGTTTTGCAAGCCATCTCCCCTTCCTTAAGTAGCTTGACTCTGGCATAGTCAGAAACAAGTGGAGTTTTCTTCCTTGATCTGCATTATTTTGATGAGCCTCAAGCAGCATATTTTCAGTTCTGACATGATAAAGATGGCACACACATGAATAATATTAAAAGGGCGTCTCACAATCCAATGTGATTCCACAATCCACTTCATTCCCATGAAGCCTGCAACTACTTCGACTACAATGTAAACACATCGGCAGCATACAAGTAATTCTTAAAAGGTATCCTGTATCACCACCGAATACAGCCCATCTTCTCTAGACTTCTGAGGGTCACAGGAACATAGGATTGGTGAAATCATGTGAATTATCTTGGTTTAGACTTTCATTTGAATGTCCAAGAAAACCACCATTTAGGGTTGTTGGCGAGATTAAAAAAGGTATTACTCTAGTATTTGCTTGAAATGATAAATTTAGCTATCAGTTTGTGGGTGGTAATTGTAGGTGTTGGATGAGGATATGGGGTCTTGGAGAGTACCCAACAGTTTCCTTTTCTGCCATTTTGTCAATATATATTCTATAATCTCCCATTTAGTAACAACATAGAATTCTAATTAAATATATGTCTTTTTTAAACATCTGAGTAAACTTGCATCAAATAAGACAAATCCTCATGACTGTGGTAAGCTGAATAATGGCCTCCAAAAATGTTGATGTTTATGTTCTAATCCCTAGAATCTATGATTATGCTATCTTACATGGCAAAAGGAACTTTGTAGATATGATTAAGGTAATAGACCTAGAGTTTTTTCTGGATTATTCAGGTACGCCTAATCTGAATACATGAGTACTTAAAAGCAGAAAACCTTTCTCAGCCATGGTTAGACGGGGATGTAAAATAAGAGTCAGAGAGATGAAATGTTAATCTGTCCTAGAAGATGAAGGAAGAGGGTCACAAGCCAAGAGAGGTTAGTAGCCATAAGGCAGAAAAAAACAAGGAAATGGATGTCCCTCCAGAGCCTGCTGAAAGGAGTGCATTCCTGGTAACACCTCAATTTTAAACCACTGTGGCCTAGGTCAGATTTCTGACCTCCAGAAGTGCAAAATAATAAACTTATATTATTTAAGCTACAAAGTTTGTGGTAATTAATTACAGCAGTGATTTAAACAAAAAACAACATCCCAAAAAACAGCAGTATAGCCATTTATGAAGTGAATCCAGGGAAGAGATTACTGACTTTGCAGAATACCTTGACAGTACCTATAATACATAGTGGATTGACATTTTGGTTAAATTGCCATGTAAAGAGGTTAAGACAATTATTTGCATCCCCACAAAGTGGGTAAATCTAAATCAATCAATCAATCAATCAATCAATCTTCAGCCAAAGAAAGAAATTTTGTCTAGGTAAGATTCAGCTTTAATTTGAAATAAAATTACATCCTTCCTTGAGTGTTAGTGTCCAGAGTGCAGCTGTTAAGCTGTATCTCTTTTATTATCAGATAAAAGAGATACAATGAGTAGTAAGTACATGCTTAAAGAAATAAAGAGGAAATTTAAAAAATAGTAGGAAAAGACTATTAAAATTACCAGATACTATTTAAAAATACATTTCTAAAAAGGAAATATAATATCTGAAATTAGATCTATCTTTACTAAAAGATAGAACCCAAAAATTACCTCAAATGCAACTAAGACAAAGAAAAGCATTTTTGAAAGAGAAGTCCAACAACTTCTAGTTACAGTTTCAGGACTAAGATAAAAAAATATTAAGAGGAGAGACAATATTTAGAGAGATAATAATAGAGGATGTTTTTCCAAAATGGATAAAAATATTATTTCTTCAGACTCAATAAGCACAGAAAATTTCAATCAGGTTAAATAACTTTGTCTAGATACACTATAATAAAACACAGACTACCCAAGATGTTGAGGCAATATTACTAACAGACATAGAATAATAAGAGGTATAAATAATTATAGATACAAATAATAATCTCTAAGTACTTCCTATATCAAAACAGAAACCAAAATAAAATGAAATAATACTTCTAATTGAATATCAATGAAAATATGACATCAGATTTGTGGGATATATCAATATCTGTACTTGGTGAGAAATATATAGCATTAAATAATTATATTAGAATAGAAAGATCTTAAATATTAGTGACTGAATAAACCAATAAAATAGAAAGCAAATAAAAGGAAACAAAAGGAAAAATTAAATTAATATAATAGGTAATACACAATAAAAGAATCATCCAGAACCTGGTTCTTTGAAAAGATTAATAAACTTAACACAGCTCTGGGAAGAGCCCAAGAACAATACAGAGAAGATTCCCTCAAAATTCTGTATTTGGAAAAAATAATGGGACATGGCCAGCAAAGTTTTTTAAATTATAAGATAATTTAGTGTACTAATTTTCTTTCTCTGAAATTTTATGAGATATACAGACATTGCCTAAAGAGAATAAATATTATAGTAGGTACAACAACAACTATTTGATTTTACTGACTGAGATTTTTATTTCAATTTAAATTTAAAACACCATATATTAGAAAATGGGATTGTAATATAACTACTATATGAATCTCAGCTTTTTAAACTATCTTTCTTCCCTTTCCTGCCATAGAACACTGGTGTATCACGTTTCAAGTAACACTCCTAATTTTCCTAATTTAAAATGCTCATCCAGTATTTTAGTAAGGAATTCAGTCTTATCCTTCCTCTCCTCCCCATTACTCTCCTGAGGTATTTCCAGAAGGGAATCTAGAATATATTTAATCTCTGTCATTTCTCCAGTCCTCTTCCTGCTGTTCCCCATTTTTGTGGGCCACTGGCCCCAGCTTCTGCACCTAGTCACTTACTTACCATATCACTGTTCTTACAAAAGTCCTTTTTGAATTACTGAACTTTCATTTGGGTTAACAGCTCTTTCAGTGCGGGCTTTTGTCTACCAGTATTGTTGCTCCTGCCCATTCTATTTCTTCCTTTATTCCACACTCCCTCTCTTCTGTATGTTACATTGGCCTTTCAGGGATAGGCTAAACCAGAAAATGGTTAGGAACAGCTTCTAAAATATACGTGGAATCAATTCCCTCTCCCTCCCCAAGGCTTGCTGTTGAGTATGGACCACTCTCAAGGCCACCTCAAAGAAATCTCTGAGAAGTTCTACTACCTTTTCAGTCTCAAATTTCTTGTCCATCTGACAAGTCAATACACATATTAAATACAATGCTGGACTGAATGAAATTAGAGACTATTTCACCTCAAGAAGATCAATGGATGTGGCTATCTCAAAGTCTCAGAAGAATCAATTAGTGAAGAATCTCCCTAAAACTTTTATGACTATCGGTTGGTTATGTCTAAAACAAGTAACATATTTCTACTCTTGTTAAAACACTGTATTACAATAGTGATTATTTGTCTTAGTCAAAATATGCATATTTAATATGAAAACTTGATTCTACTTTAACTTCTGTAGCTTTCTCTTATACACACCTTATTTTAGACTCTCTGCTGGAGGTAGAGATGTGTTATCTTTTGCATTTGCTCCATGCAGAGAGGGAAAATGCTGACAATGCAGTATGAGTATAATTTGAAGATTCATGAAAATGTCATTTGCTTGAATAATATTGATTCCCTCAGACTTGCTACAGAGGTGAAATTCATTTTTAATAACTCTTTTGGTAATTTTTTAAAGCCATAGTACAAAAGCCATATTATATCTGTTGGGCTTTTACTGTTTATAAAGCACTTTCATAGACCTTTATGTCCTATAATTTCTATTAAAAAATCCTCTAAAGTAGACAGGATGGAGTAAATGGTTTGCACAATATCAGTCAAGCAGATAGTAGCAGTCAAAAATGGGAATCAGAGCATCTGCAATATATAAAAGTTAGAGTAATTCTCTACTTTCATTCTACCTACAACTACAACAGCCCACAACTAAACCCTGTTGCTATTTCTTTAAAAACATCTTTTAATCATTCTTCTTCTTCATTTATATTACTAACCCTCTAATATAATTATCAACTCATTCCTAGAGTAGAGTAATAATCTGCCTATGATCTTGATATTATCATATGACTTTCTTAATCAAATGCTTCAAAGGTCTATTATCCCCTAAAGGATAAACTCCACAATTCTTAGCCTGCCTTTCTCCTTCTTCCTCAGAATCCTTGGTAACACTAATTGGTTCACCCTAGAGGATCAGGGAAGCATACTATAAAAGATACCAACTTGAGAATCAGAGTCATCAGGAAAATTCTCCTTCTACCTCTTCTAGCTTTTAGTCACTAGCATATTTGTATCCTTGGTTAACTCAACTGTAAAACTAAAACAATTGTACTTAAGCCACTGTTTGTTTTAAACATTTGAGGTAATATATAAATACATGCTATACATACAAGTAAGTGGCTTTATTTATTTTTTTTTTTAGATTTTATTTATTTATTTGACAGAGAGAGATGGCGAGAGAGGGAATACAAGCAGGGGAAGCAGGAGAGAGAGAAGCAGGCTTCCCGCTGAGCAGGGAGCCCAATGTGAGGTTTAATCCCAGGACCCTGGGATCATGACCTGAGCCAAAGGCAGATGCTTAATGACTGAACCACCCAGCGCCCCCCGTGGTTTTAATTATTATTACCAAAACTTATTTTCTACTACTCCTTACACCAAAATGTTTCATCTTTTTTAAAAAGGAATTTATTATTTGAGAGTGAGAGCATGTTGGAGTGGGGAGTTGGGGCAGAGGGAGAGGGAAAGAATCTAAAGCAGACTCCTTGATGAGTGCTGAGCTGATGTGGAGCTGGATATCACAACCCCAAGAATTTCACTTGAGCTAAGAGTTGGATGCTCAACTGACTGAGCCACCCAGGCACCCCCTATTGTTTTATCTAAATACAATTTAAGAATTCCACAGAAATATTTTTCCTTGAAGGCCCGAGTGGCTCAGTCAGTTAAGCATCTGCCTTAGGTCATGATCCTGGGGTCCCAGGATCAAGCCCCACGCTGGGGCTCCCTGCTTAGCAGCGAGTCTGCTTCTCCTACTCCGTTTGTCCCTTCTCCCACACATGCTCGCATTCTCTCTCTGAAATAAATAAAATCTTTAGAAAAATAAATAAAAAAGAAATATTTTTTTCTTGCCACATGTCTCCCTTATTTGCCTATTTGTATTATGCTACTCCACCAAAATCTCAGAACAAATGGAGGCAAAGTGTAAAATTAAAAATAATAATAATAATAAAAGTCTCAGGTGAAATAGCTTTGAAAACTATAATTTAACAATTATTTTTATCACTATAAATAAATAAACAAGATAAACAATGAAACCAAGAGTATGTTTTTATATATTTAAAGTACTCCAACAACAAAGGTAAACATCTGAAATAACTAATTTGGATAGAAGTTATTCAAAGTAATGTCAACAAACATGCTCAAAATGATCACTTAAATGACAGAAAAAGTAAATGAAGAGAAAACTAGCTTTTAATATAGTCAAGTATGATGAGTTTGGGTTGTAAAATCAACTTACCATAGGAAAGATATTAATCTTCACTACAATAAATTTAAGCATTACCAGTGAATAACATGATGACTTTCAGTATATTCAAATATTAGTTTGCTATATCCATCTGCCCAGCACTTTTTTTTTAGTTCTTTAGAATGGTAATGATATATTTCTTCTAGCCTCCATTAAACTTTTATAAGCTCAATGATCCCAGATAATGTATATCTTCATTGGTTTACCAAGTGCTTATTTTTATATTCTATCAGTAAGCATATTTTGCATTTACTAGCAATGGTCCTAAATATTTCAGTAGCTCACAGTCCATTAAATACAATTAGTATAAAATGTCTGCAAGATGACAAAATGAGGACTTAAGTTATTAGCAAATCAATCAAAGAATCCTGCAAGGATAGCAGAAGTAGATAACAATAGCTGCATGGTGGAGAAGCCCATAAAAGCAAGTATGTGTGATGGTTTTAACAATTGAAGATAGGGAAAACTAGAATTACAGGTCTATTCTTTGATAATGATTCATATTTTAGATGGCATTTGACAGCAGTAAGAGAACATAGTAGCACCTCCACAAAGAAAAAATGGTGGATTTTCATTCTGTTAGAAAATGGTTACATTACATAATGTGGTGAACTTGACTCTAAACTACATTAGGTCTAATATTGAACTAAAATATTAGCAATTTTGCTATCATCCTTGTAAAGCCTGAGAAAAATTAGAGGAGTCCAATTTTCTGGTTCCCCTACCCCCACATTCTCTATTCCCTAATTGTGCTGTAATGTTTTATTTTTTCCAAGGACTTACTTCATTATCAGTCTCTCTGCAAAAGTGTAAGCTTCACAAGAACAGGGGTCTTTTTATTTTGTTCACTGATAAACCACAAGCACCTAGAACAGTGCCTGGAATGTAAGATCTCAGTATAATATTTGAGGAATACATAGGAATGCTCTGTAAACTTAGTAACTATATTAATAAGGCTTAATAATGCAATTTGTATAAGCATCTTTGCTTAGGTAACAATTCATAATTCTCTCTTTTCTTCTTGCACAGCAGTTGAATGCTTTATCAATCGGCAAAAACATGGGCTCCAACTATTCACGAGAAATACACACAATAAAAAATTAGAGGTCTTACCTTTAAAAAATGCCTCATAATCACTGTTTTATAAAACCAAATCATATTAACTAAAGGATTAAATGAAATATATACAATGAAACATACTATGCTATATTCTATACCATATTCTGACTTTTATTCATGAGTTTCCTCTTGAGAGTGGATAATAGTTCAAGAGGATGAACAAATCAAAGCTGATCTAATGAAGTGGATAATAGTTCAATAGGATGAACAAATTGAAGCTGATCTAATGAAATGAATAGGATCCAGATATCTGTGTACTTTTGAGATACTTACACATTCTTTCTCAAATAACATTGCTATTATTATTAGGATTTCTTATTACTCCCGAACATAATAATAGTGCTGAGGTTCTTTGTTTTTGTTTTTGTTTTTCTTTTAAATTCCAGTATAATTAACATACAGTGCTATATTAGCTTTAGGGGTACAATATACTGATTGAACAATTCTATACATCACTCAGTGCTCATCATGGTAAGTGTATTCTTGATTCTCTTCACCTGTTTCACACATTCCCCCACCCACTTCCCCTCTGGTAACCACCAGTCTGTTCTCTACAGTTTAAAGAGTCTGTTTCTTGGTTTGTGTGTGTGTGTCTCTCTCTCTTTCTTCCTTTGCTTGTTTGTTTTGTTTCTTAAATTCCACAAGTGAATGAAATCAAATGGCATTTGTATTTCTCCAAGGGACTTATTTTGCTTAGCTTTATACTCTCAAGCCCCACCCAAGTTGTTGCAAATGGCAGAATTTCATTCTTTTTTCATTGGCTGAATAGTATTTCATTATATATACACATAAATACATAAGAATGAATGAAAAAAATATATATATATATAATATATATAAAATCTCTTCTTTGTCCATTCATCTATCAGTGGATATTGGGCTGATTCCATAATTTGGCTATTGTAAATAATGCCACAATAAACATCAGGATGCATGCATCCCTCTGCATTAGTGTTTTTGTATTTTTTCGGGATTACACAGTAGCACAATTACTGGATTATAGGCAATAATGAAATCTTATTCTCTTTGTCTTGCAAAACTTGTGCTAAGTCTATTATAGAAGAAACCTCAGCTGGTATTAAATTCTGAGGAACTTCCATACTGTTTTCCACAGTGGCTACCCCAGGCTGCATTCCCACCAACAGAGCACAAGTGTTCTTTTTCTCCACATCCTTACCAATGTTTGTTGTTTCTTGTTTTTGATTTTACCCATTCTGACAGGTGTAAGGTCATATCTCATTTTAACTTCGATTTGCATTTCTTTGGTGATGAGTGATGTTGGCATCTTTTCGTGTATCTGTTGGCCTTCTGCATATCTTCTTCGGAGAAATATCTCCTTATATCTTCTGCCCGTTTTTTAATTTAATTATTTGGGGTTTTTGGTGTTGAATTGTACAAATCCTTTATATATTTTAGATACTAATACTTTTTCAGAGGTGTCATTTACTAACATCTTTTCCTATTTGGTAGCTTGTCTTTTTTTTCCATCCTACATTTTTTCTTCTGTTCTCTGAATTTGCAATGCAGTTCTCTTTTGACACAACTATCTTTTTTTTTTCCTTCCTCTTCTTAAGCACTTCTACCCACAATGGCCTAGATGCAAGGTACTGTGTGTGGTCTTTTCAGGGTTTATCTGTCTATAGTTCCAGGATTAAATAGTCTCTCTGTCAAAAGCATATACATTTCCATTAGGATACTATCTTTGGGGCTATGAAAGCGCTGCTTTCCCAAAACTCAAACCTCTTCTTCTTAGACTTTAAAGCATCCCAGCACATTAGTTGTAACAAATTATTTATAATCCATCTGGGTACACTATATAAGTAATATGTATCTCTTTAAAATAGAGTGTATTTAATGTATTTCCTTTTTATCAACTTTCTATTATACCAATTAACCTTTGGATTGAAACTGCAATATTTGCCTCCTTTTATTCCCTTTAATAATCCAAGAGTTCATAAAATCCCAATGGTCCTATAAAATAATATTTGCATAAGCATTCTTGCAGTGAATTAAACTCTCTGGGAAATGCTTTCTCTTTAAATGACCTTTATAACTGTGGATGTATCCATATGTATGTGTACAGATTGCATAGGAACACACTCTATTGTTATTTACTTGGATCTTTTTATGCTGCCAAATGATCAGATGCAAAATTTTGTTTGACCCATTCCATCTCCTCCAGATCATCATTGCTCATCATTTTATCAGCTTACTGGAAACAATATCAATTCCCGCTTCTTTTCACTTAATCAAGAGATTTATATATTATATTATATTATATTATTATATATAGTATAGCATATATTACATTCTATATTATATGGAATGACAGAGATTACCAAAGAATGGTAAGTATCATTATAGTGAGCTTTTGGAGGCTTTGTCAAATTGTTTGGGGTCTAGCAGATATCCCCTTTTCCTGTCATTTCTACAGTCATTCAAAGCTAGGCACATCTCACCTCTGGGATAATGTCAATGACAAACAAGCCTCCATTATGAAGAGAAGTTTGCTCAGTAGTTCAGGCACCTGATTGACTTTATAAGCAGCAATCAAAATATTACCTAAATAGCTCAGTGAAAAAAATAAAAAAAAATAATAAAAAAAAAATCTTTTCGCCAAGATAATTCCCCAGTATTTCTTTAGACTGAGAGCTCAGCAATTTATCTAGTAACAAAGTCCATTTTAAGAGCATAACAGCAAATACCTTCCTAGGAATCAAAATGATAGAAACTATTTGTATGTTTAGATGCCTAGGTTTTTGTAGGTGCACAAATTAATAAATATCACTACATGTTTTATCATAATTAAGACAACTAAGAATCATAAGATTTATCAGTATTTTACATCATATCATATGATGTATCAAATATTCGAAATTTCTTGAATATTACCCTTACTAACTTTAGGCTCAGGAGACTCTTTCATGGTACAACATTTTTCATCCCAAAGGATATTCTAAACTCCATTCCAGTTTGCCTGGGATTTCTCCAGTTTTAGCTGTAGAAGTCCTGCACTCTGGGTGTATTAGTCTTCTGTGCCTCCATAACAAAATATACAGATTTCATTGCATAAATAACAGAAAAAAAAATTTTTTTTTACACTTCTGGAGCCTGAAAGATCCAAAATCAAGGTTCTGGAAGGTCTAGTTTCTAATGGGCGCTCTCTTCCTGGTTTGCAGAGGACTGCTTTCTCACTGCATATTCTCATGGCCTTTCCTCTGAACGAAAACAAAAAGAGATATCTCTCTCTCTTCTTATGAAGTCACCAATCCTTTCAGACTAGGGCCTCACCTTTACTACCTGTTCAGCCCTAATTATCTCTTAAGGCCCTAACTCCAAATAGTCACATTGGGAGTTAGGGTTTCAACAGATGAATTTTGATGGGACACAACTCACTCCATATCACCAGGAAACCCCTCAATCCCAAGGAAACTGAGATGGTTAATCATTAAGTCATACTTTATTAAACAAGATTAAACAGAAAACCCATTGATTTTAATTCTTATATACAATTTTCAAAAATTAATACCATCTTAACCATAGATAAAATAGTTCTGCACAACTTATTTTTTTTCCTTGGACTAATTGATGTGTAAATTATTTAAAAACACAAAGAATATTTTAGGCATAGGGTAGAAGATACAGGCCATCAGATTAAATCAGATTAAATGATCACTGACCACAGAGTAGAAAATTATACCAGGATGTGTGAATCATTCTTCTCACCTCAATACTCTCCTTGTTCTGCGCAGTACATTTTATACAATCCATGGCCAGCAGAATTCCAGCTGAGGCTACTTTTATAATAGAGAGACAAGTTTTGCACAAGGTTTGCAAGACAAATAGAATAAGATGTCATTATTGCCCCAGAAACTTATGGTCAATAACTTTCAGTGATCTGGAAAGCAACAACTTCTTTGTTTCTTGCAGCTGAAATCATCAGGAGTTTCCTGGGATTCCTGTTTTCTGACCCCCTGCACACCAAGAACATCGTCTCTGACCTTCATTCCCATAAGCTTATCATTCCCTCTATTAGAAATCCTTTTCTTTGAAATACCTAGTGATTTCTACAATCCTGAAAGAATTATAACAAAATTATGTAAATTGGTTTCTGGAAATAATTCTGAAAAAAATTTAGTTTACTTATTTTATTTTTCTTTTCCTAATGAAACTTGTAAGAAAAAAAAATGAGTTAATTCAGTGAGGTTGACTTTCAGATACTGGAACATTAATTGCTCTTCTCATAACACTTTACAGCCTCCCACACTTCCTAAAGAGAAATAAAGACATAAAGTTATCTTATCTTTTTAAATAAAGCTATATATTTTAAAGAAAAAAACAAAAGAATGATTTTCTTCATTGCATTCAATATAACATCATCACTTTAAATTTCTTAAACTTTAGATTTTATTTTCTAGTAAGGAAAAATTAACTAATTAAAAATCTTGATAAAAACCACACACACAAAACAAAAACAACAGGCCTCTTCCATTTACTTTATCCCATCATTTTTTGCCCTGAGAGATGAGATCTCCATCTAAATATCCTAGAAAATGAGGCCTAGGTATTTATGTGTGATGTGCATTTAAATCTCTTTCAATTCAATTTATTCCCACTGGAAAGAATTAAGAGAAAGAATCTCTCACATAAATTCAGAAGGTCAGTCCACTAAAGTAGATAGGTAATCTTCAACAGTATCTTTTTTCTGTTTGTTTATATGTAAGAAATGCTACCTTAGTTTCAAAAACAATTTTGAAGTACTTCAATTATAACCTCATTATCCTTCAATGTCCAAGCCAAAAAATGTCTGGGACAATGTCTGTCCCAGAATGAAGATTTTTTTTTTTTTTTTTTTAAGATAAAAACAGGGGCGTCTGGGTGGCTCAGTGGGTTAAGCCTCTGCCTTCAGCTCGGGTCATGATCCAAGGGTCCTGGGATCGAGCCCCACATTGGGCTCTCTGCTTAGCAGGGAGCCTGCTTCCTCCTCTTTCTCTGCCTGCCTCTCTACCTACTTATCTCTGTCTGTCAAATAAATAAATAAAATCTTTAAAATAATAAAAATTAAAAATAAAAGATAAAAACAGTATAAATTGCTTGAATTGGGAAGCTCTTTTTAGATTTTGTCTTATCAGAGTCAAATCAATTCATCCACTACTTAGTGTTGAATTATTTACTTATCATTAGTCACTTTGGCATTGTATAGACATGTTTGCATGCTAACGTGTTTAATTTAATTCAAATAACCTCCTAGATCCCATAGCTGATAAGCTTGTTGAAAGACTCTCTTCTCTGGTTATCAATATAGATTATGCCATTAACTTTGTAATACAAGTAAATACATAACTCAATTTTCTTGTGATATTTTTAAATGTTACACCAAAGATAAGATTAATATTCAAGAGATAATTATGATTTAATACCACATGCATATCTGTCTAGCAGTTCTCTGTAAGTTATTGTTTGCTTTGAAAAATACAACTCAAAAATAACAATCAGAAAAACTAATTGTTCTTTGGAAATGAAGCCAAAGAGAAGCTAGGCAATTTTATCCTACATCACTGAATATTTTGGCAAGGTCTTCACAAACATTTCTTTATGTGTACAATTACAGTTGGCTCTGTTACCATTGCTAAATATGGGCCAAGGAAGTTAATTCTTTATATGTCATTTATGTTTTACTCTGAAATTTACTATGTGACATTTTAATACATCACTTTCTTAATTTCATTTGCACAGACTAATATAATCAGGCTGTGTGAAGCAGTCAGAATATTAATTTGAGTGTATCTAATACCAGGTATTTAATAGCTACGGCAGGACTTAATATGAGCTGCACCTGCCTAAAATCACATGTTCATAGATGTGCCATCCCATCCAGTGTTAAGCATGTTATTTCACTGCTTGCTAGGGAAAATGTATGTATTTAGGGAACTAATACGAAGTCACAGAATATAACATGAAAGTCAGTTGAATAGGGAAACAGTCTTTTCCCTGTATATAAATCATCTACATATTTTATGAAATTAAAAATATCTGTTCCTTTATTTAAATGTAGAGGATTAGACTGTGTACTGATTAGATTGCAAATACAGGAAAATACAAATGTTTCATATGGTTTACTATTTAAATTTCCTTTATGTTTACCATCATCTCTCTAAGAAATAGATTGTTGTCATTGTTTAAAAGACAGAACACCAGCTGAATAATGAAACACAAACACTTTTTAAAGCAATAAGGACTCCTGACAATAACTGATTGGTATGCCCTCATTGAAAGGCTACACATGCACCTTGTCCAGATACCAAAGCTAATTAATTGGGAGTAGTCCATTTTCCCATGGAAACTATAAGATTCTAAAAGTTACTTCCTTATTTTTCTTTTTAATTTTTTGAGGGAAGAGCGTAAGAGATATGAGGAGGAAAAAATGTTAGATCACTTACTATGTTTTCACACAATTTTTCTCATTCATTTTTTTTTAGGTCAGATTGATGACCTAAAGATGTTTTAGTTTGGAGCTAATGGCCAAGAAAGAATTCTTAAGACAGGGTACCTAGGTGGCTCAGTTGGTTAAGTGACTGCCTTAGGCTCAGGTCATGATCTTGAGTCCCAGGATTGAGCCTCGTATCAGGCTCCCTGCTCTGCAGGGAGTCTGCTTCTCCTTCTGACCCTCCCCCTCTCTCATGCTGTCTCTTTTTCTCATTTTCTCTCTCAAATAATAAATAAAATCTTTAAAAAAAAAAACTTAAAAAATTTTAAACAATTAAAAAAAGAATTCTTAAGACATCTTCAAAGGTGTCTGCAAAAGCACCTTTTTATTTATTTATTAAAGCACAGGGACAAGACTTGTGAGCAGAAAGAGCTGCACTGGGGTACGGAGGAGGGGCTGAGTGTATACTTCAAGTTGGGAGGGAGTTAGGGATAGCACAAGCTTCCAAGGTATTTTGGAAACAACGTTTCCAGGACTTTGAGGGGGTCAGCTATTGTTAGGAAAAGATCATTTATTATTCTTTAGTAAAAACTCAGTCATGAGAGCCTTCAGATGTATATAGGTGGGTCATATGCTTGGGAGGTGACTGCCAACATGCATCTTGGTGGGCAGAGACTGTAAGGGCCTATTTAGCCAGAGCGATTCCATCTCTGTTAAACAGTAATTTTGTTGTTTATGCAGTAAAACTTAAACTGACCCTGTACTCCGCCCGCCCCCCCACAAGGAACTTACTTAAAAGCAAATCCGGGAAACCAGTAAAATATGGTCAACCAGTCCCTGATAACGGAGCCCAGAATTCAAGGACGAGTCAGGCCAGGTGGAGATACAATCAGTAAAGTGCACATACTATCTCCCTAACTACCAAAGAATGTGGACCCTGCCTTTTGGGCAACTTTTGGGCGCCAATTTTGACCAAGGTGTTAGGCTAGTTCAAATAGCTACTATAGGGTGAATTGTAATTCAATTGGCCACCCGTGTGTGACTTAGCATGACTATGCAGCTTTCTCTGTGTGTTATAATCTCAGTGGCCACCTGTGTGTGACCAGTTTCAACCACATGGCCTATGCTCTACCTAAGTTAGTCTATAAGGCTGGGGGACATTCTCTCTGTAAGAGGTGGCCCTGACCAGTCGGTTTGATTTTCAGTGCTGGAGAGAAATAAAGCTTTGCTTGACCTTCGCTTTCTATCAGTCCTGCTCCTTTGATCAGGGACCCTAACAAGACAAAGGAAATTTTCAAAGGAATTTTTACATGTTGAAGTAGACTCCCCGGATCCTGGGTGGGGGCATAGCGGGGAGGAGTGTTTGGACTGAGATTGCCTTTGCCCTTAGTAAATTGTCAATTTTAAGGCAGCTGAGGTCCCAGCAGAATGTTACTTTGCTTCAAGGATGGGTCAATTGGCTGAAGGAAGTAAGGAAATTTAATTTTTCTTTTGCCTTTGTTTCCCACATCAAGATCACTTGAAGAAATCACGTAACTCTTACTTAGTTTGAATGTTAGACCAGCCAACACAACTCTTCCATTTCTAGAAGGAAAACAAAGTCTTTACAACAGTATTAATAGTAAAAAATAATCACTAGCAGGTACTGAGTACCTGCTAAAAAGCCAATCTTATTAACACATTTGCATGCATTATCTCTTTTACTCTCTCAAATTCCTGCCATCTAAGTGCCATCTCATTTCTGTTTTACAGGTAAAGAGATGGGGTAACAGAAAGATTATCAGAGAAAGAAAGCAGAATTGCTGTTCATACAATGTCCACCACCAGAAGCTGAGCTCTTAAAACTCCGTACTAAGTAATATATTAAGAGTTTATTCATCATGGCTGTAATTTATCTCCCTTAAATCATTGTGCCTTTCCTTGCTATCCCTGAGAAAGTAAAATAATATTTTTGATCAGCTTTAGTACCTCCATAGCAAGAGAATGACTTTAAAAGGCAGACTTTGTGGCAAGGGGCAGTTCCAAATTCCAAATCTTCTATTTGAGCAAGATATGCTTGACTAAATTTTTGATAGGTATATTCCTGGCTATAGGCCCCTGATGTCTCTGTATACAGCATTTACTTTAGAAAACTTGTAACTGTAAATTCTTTTTCTATTCTTTTGTGATGTAAATCTTATACAACCCAAGAAATGTCTTTCTCAAGGATCAGGAAACCATCCCTTTGAAAAGTAATCATCAAGAAAGGTAGGACCCCAGTGTCCTGGTCTCTGTGGAAGGGAGGAGTATAACTTCAATAAGCCACAATTAGAAAACACAGATGGCCTAATCACTTTGACCAACCCCCCCATGAAGTTCCTCTACTACTTTCCTTTAGCTCACCCCAGGGTTTCAAAATCCACCTTTTGTTTCAACTTGAGTTCAATCCCTTTCCTCTATTATAATAGTTTTTAATAAAGTCTGCCTTGCTGTTTTTAACAAATGTCCAGTGTGTGTGTGTGTGTGTGTGTGTGTGTGTATTTTTTTTTTCCTTTTGTATACCAAAGACTAGGTCATGAAGGCTCTAACTTAATAGCTTCTCTTCCATGTCCAGAAACAGAGCAGAGAATCTAGAGGAGGCTGGTGAGGGGAGGTGAGAATTAAATCAGGTCTTTGTCAACCTCATGTTAAGAGTACTAGCTTGTATTCAAAGAGGAATAGGCATCCACTGAAGGTTTTTAAGCTTTGCATACAGGGTAAAGGGCGAAAAGATTTTTTTTTTTTTTAAGATTTTATTTATTTGAGAGGGAGAGAGAGAGTGAGGGAGAGCATGAGAAGGGAGAAGGTCAGAAGGAGAAACAGACTCCCAGGGGAGCTGGAAGCCCAATACCGGACTCAATCCCAGGATTCCTAGGATCATGACCTGAGCCAAAGGCAGTGGCTTAACCAACTGAGCCACCCAGGCATCCTGAAAAGATGTGACTATGACATAATATAATGTACAGGTTGAAAAAAATAAATTTAAATAACACATGTGTAGAGGCCATTTTTAAACTTGAGCAACGGAAACTTGAGCAAGGCAAAAGGGCCCACAGAGACCACGGAGCTGAATGCAAGCAGGCTCACTGAGTGACCCACTCTGAAAAAGCCGTAAGCCACAACTGACCAATTATAATCAGACACAGGTCTAAGATTACTAAAAAGGGAAATCTGCATACACCCCCATGCTTTATCACTCCGGCCTGCGACTGTCACCCTCGCAGCTCACTGCCTTTTGGCACATAGTCTCTCCTCGTCAGGCCTGCCCGCCACTCCCGTGAGGTGGACTCAGTAAACTTCTCTCTCTTTTGTTCTGCCTTAGGTTCATTCTTTCACCACCCATGATCCCAGCCCCCATCCGATTAGAGTGCCCCATATTTTTCCTTTTGTGTTTTGGGCAAGGGTGATCTGGCGGGCTCCCCCGGGGGATTTAGACCTTCATCAAGGAGTAACCTCAGTCAGAAGTCATCAGTTTTCCAAGAAGTACTAGCATTGGTCCACTAAAATCCCAAGAAATTCTAGAAGAATCTGAGGAGAGTCCTAGATTGGCACAGGGTCCCTGTGCAGGCCACCATATGTGGGGCTCAAGAATGTTCCTAAAGGCAGCCTCTACAAGATGGTATATGAGGGGCCCTGAGTTACAGAAGTGAGTTTGGAGGGTTTTAGATTAACCAACTGAAGAAGACTGTAGACTGAAATAGGTAAGAATTGTAAGTATACAGTATATATTTAGGAGATATATTTGGGAGTGGGTGATGAGACTGAATAAGGTATGAGGGAAAATAGACAAAAAATTCCTTGGAAATATAGTCTTTGTTCTTGACACATACTCATTTAGTATCTCCAATCCTGCATATTCTATATAAATATGAATGACTGATAAGTGTTAGTCAAAATTCCAAAAGAACTGCCTATAAATAAATAAGCAAAATTGATTTATAAAAGTGGTAGCCAGATACCTAACACTTAACAAAATTCATGTTAAAATTTGATTTTCCTAATTTCTTAAAGGTATAGATAGAATTTAAAGAGAATTATGATTCCAATTTACTATGAATAATTTTTAAAGGTTTTTTTTTTAAGATTTTATTTATTTATCTGACAGACAGATCACAAGTAGGCAGAGAGGCAGGCAGAGGGTGAGGAGGAAGCAGTCTCCCCACTGAGCAGAGAGCCCAATGAGGGGCTTGATCCCAGGATCCTGGAATCATGACCTGAGCTGAAGGCAGAGGCTTTAACCCGCTGAGCCACCCAGATGCCCCACAATTTTTTAAGTTTTTTTAATAAATCTGAAAGCTGCTTTTAATATTCTGAAAAGCCTTACAAAATATGACTCTGCTACCATTGTTACAATTGCTATTTCCCCATAGATACGCATATTGATTTCTTTAATATTCAGAGCCATGAGTTATGATGAATAGTAAAGTGAAATGGATGATAAGATTATTTGTTGTTTGATGGAGTATATGCTGTCTAAATCAGAGGAAAAATGCTAAGATGAAAACATATCAATGCACATTATTCATACTATACAATAATAAAAATTTGAATATGCTTAATATACCTTAAATATGAAGGTTGCAACTCCCCTACATTTTCTTTCATTGAATTTTATCATAAATAACCTTTCATGATTTCCAAAAAAGGATCTAAAATTTAAAAATATAATTGTGAGGGGTGCCTGTGTGAGCCTGCCTTTGGCTCAGGTCATGATCCCAGGTCAGGATCAAGCCCCACATCGGGCTCCCTGCTCAGTGGGGAGCCTGCTTCTCCCTCTCCCACTCCCCCTGCTTGTGGTTCCCACTCTTGCTGTGTCTCTCTCTGTCAAATAAATAAATAATATTTTAAAAAAATAAACAAAAATAAAAATTTAATTGTGAGAAATTAAGAAATACCATTATTATAATAGAGGAAGATTAAATACCCCTTAATAGTCATTTAGGGACCCTTTTGATTTGAAATAACATGAAATAACATTTGTACCACAAATGGCCCATGTATATAAACCAAGAAAGAAGCTATTCTTCCCAGAGTTCTATGAAAAAACTGCATTTATAACTGTACCTAACAGAAAATTTTTAAATTGAATAAAATCATGGGGTGCCTGGGTGGCTCAGTGGGTTAAAGCCTCTGCCTTCAGCTCAAGTCATCATCCCAGGGTCCTGGGATGGAGCCCCATATCGGGCTCTCTGCTCAGCAGGGAGCATGCTTCCTCCTCTCTCTCTCTCTGCCTGCTTCTCTACCTACTTGTGAAACAACAACAACAACAAAACCTAAAAAAAGATGTATTTAAAAAAATTTTTTTGAATAAAATCAGTATTTAAAATCTTTATACAATATGGTTTCACTCACACCCCTTGGTTTTTCATCTCTGCATAGGTTTCATTCAGCAAAATATTTCTTTGAATGTTTCCCATTTAAACTTAGTTTCAAGAATTCTAAAACACACTCACAATCCTTCCTCCCTGCATACATAATCAGTGTTCATGAAACCACCTTGCTTCTAGCAGTTAGGTTTTAAAATCATTGATTCTATTGAATCTCCACTCTTTAATATTTTATCAATCCCAAAGTTCTGTTGATTTTTCTTTTTCCACAATATTATTCACCTCCACTTTTCTCTTCTGTCCCCAAAGGCAGCATATTAAATAAAACAGGTTTAGGTTCAAATTACTGACTGACGACCTACTATATCTATTAGTCACAAAGTACAAAGATTAAGAGCTGGCTACTTCTTTCAGGGAATTCATGTTCTGGATTTCAACATGGAGGATTTGTAATCTGGGGAACTGGTGTGCAGATTGATTAGCTACTTGTTAGGTCTTTCCTTCAAAATGATTTGGATTCCTATAGAAAAAGTACATAACCATTTCCACCTAGAAGGATTAAGATAAAAAGGAGGGGAAGAAAGAAGATAGAATGTGTGCACTGCTAAGGGGGACATAAAACAAGAGACAACAGGAGGAAACAAACCATGAGGAGGGGAGGGAAAAAAAAGAGAGAGAGAGAGAGCTGCTCACTGGAGTGAAATCTCCCTGAAGTAAATCCAACAGAAAAATAAAATGGCTTTAGAAACAACAATTAATTCAACGAGGAAATTAAGTGGACCATTATAGGAAATTCCAGCAAAAAATAACATACGATGAGAGACTGCTAGACAACTAGACATCTAGTCACATCTTTCTAATAAACTCTTTGTCAGTTCTTCATATAAAGAGGAAATAAATGTTTATGAAAACTACAAAGGCTAAGATACTTGAGATTTCAGAGGTGTAGTAAATTATGATATGAACAATATGACTAATTAACTCAAAAGATTAATCAGTGATTTAATCTTAACCAAATAATGTATACACTGAATTATGTTTAAATTATTTTTAATTAAATCTTCATTTAAGATCAGTATCTAATGTTGATTTATCTCCACTGTTACCACTGACTGGCTAGAAGAAAGATGAACAGACAGTCATATGTATAATCTAAGTGTTGGTAACCCTCTAAGAAAGTATAGAGTTAATAAAGTTTGAGCAAATTAATATCTGTCTCATCCACATATCTCCATAGGAATTCTTAAATGTTTTTAAAATTTTATGAGCATTTCCTTACCTTATCTTGCAGATCCAATCATACTGGGACAAATCTTTTTTTTTTAGCTATAACAAGGTAAATGATCCTAATGAAGCAATGAATGTCAAGTGCTATATGGGCTTCTTTTTTCCCCAAATTTTCGTATTTTCTTTCATAATAACTAGCATATGCTTCATACGTGCTTCATGCCAGATTCGCAGATGTAGAGTGAGGTCTATCTGAAGTCTTTCCCCTTGGATATGCCAAGAGTGGAATACATGGATCCCACTTTAACAGAACCTTTCTCCTACTCTCTTAGATATTTTTTAAGAATTTTACTTTTTCCACTATCTCATCCCTTTATAAGAAGGACTAAAGAGCTGGTATAAAATTTAATTACTCAAAATATTACAAAATACACTTTCGTTAATTTCCTGAAAATCTCCTGATAGGGATTCATTTAAACAAAAAATAAAAATAAAAATGAAATAGGGACACCTGGGTGGCTCAGTCAGTTAAGCATCCTGGGTCATGATCTCAGGGTCATGAGATAAAGCCCTAGGTGGGGTCATGATCTCAGGGTCATGAGATAAAGCCCTAGGTGGGGCTCCACACCCAGCATAGAGTCTTCCTAAGGATTTCTCTCCCTCTCCCTCTGCCCATCCTCCTGCTTGCTCTCTTTCTCTCAAATACATAACTTTTTTTAAAAAAATGAAATAAATCCCTCATGAAATATTTATTCATTGTGACTTTAGTTTTATACCTAAGAGCATTTTAATATTTTTTTAAAAATAAGAAATATTAAGACTATAGTTCATTCAAGCTCTTCAATATAAAATCCTTATTCAGCTACATCTGTCTTGCATGGTATGCTCTTTTCAGCCTGTAACTGTGTAATAGGAGAAGGTGATTTGGTTCCCTTGAGGCCCCTTTCATGAGCTAAAATATATTTTTCTGCATTTAGAATTTCTTTCTAGCAGGTATTCTATAACCCTAAATATATGCCTCACACAGTAGCCACATCTGTTCCACCACAGGTGATAGGGGCAAAGCTTCCACAGAATTGCTCAAACATTCAATAAAGCAGTTAGGCAGATGTCTTTGAGTTTCTCTGGTACACAGTTTTGTTGGATTTCATGCTGATTATGCAACAGACAACTGCTAAAAGTGTGCAACAGTGAAATATTATTGACTGTATTTTGAAAAGCTGAATTTAAATTCTAAATCCTAATTGTACAGCTGCTTACACAATGTGCCTAAAGGAGACTAAACATTGAAAGATTGACTCTGGTGAGATGCCTGGAAGAAAAGCAGTTATATGAAACTCTTTTTTTTTTTTTTTAAAAGATTTTATTTGACAGAGAGAAATCACAAGTAGACAGAGAGGCAGGCAGAGAGAGAGAGAGGGAAGCAGGCTCCCTGCTGAGCAGAGAGCCCGATGCAGGACTCGATCCCAGGACTCTGAGATCATGACCTGAGCCGAAGGCAGCGGCTTAACCCACTGAGCCACCCAGGCACCCCTATATGAAACTCTTATATAGCATCTATATAGCACCTACACATTATTAGGCATGTTAGTCCTTTTACAATGTAGCTTCACATTCAACCAATGTTATCATTAAATAATGATACAACTTAACAGCGCATGTTGATCTGTTTTAACTGCTAGGATAAAAGGAAGATAAAGTAGGTCATTAAAGTATTTATCTATCTCCACTCCCCAAGCTATCCTGATAATGCTAATAGAACCTGTGACTCCCCATATATACTATGTTGACATAAGTAAAGAGGTAAACTGAGGCAAGCTCAAAAAGATGAGTTTATTTGGGAATAGCAGAGAAAATGCAGTTCAGGATAAGCAAACTGTAGCAAGCCATGGGTAACTCTGTTGAGGATTTGGGGTAGGTTATATTTATGGGCAGGAAATATAAACAGGGTAGGGTTCAGTATGTGTCAGTTAAAAAGCAAATGGAGACCAGCCTTAGAAACTTCCTGAACAGATAGAATCAGTACAGTCACACATACAAAGATCAGTTTCACCCAATTTGTGGAACCAATGCAACTGGGGTCATCTCCCATTCCCACTTCTGGCCAAAGTTCCTAAGGTTGATACCTCTGATCATCCTCCCATCATCCAAGAAAATTCCTGTTTTCCATGAGAAAACAACCTTAGTCCTTAAGTTTTGTCTTCCTGAGTGCACATGCATGAGATGCACCATTTTATATCCTCTACTTCCATTTTATATTGAAATTCTTTCACAGCTGTAAAAGTTGGGTAATCACTTAGTTAAGTGAGAAGTATAATATTCTATTAGTCTGAGTTATTCCATACTTAACTGAACAATGAATGGTGTGGCATCAATATTAACATATATGTAGTAATATTGGACATATTAATATATCCTCACTTAGGTTTAAAATTGTCTGTGTTGTATTTTTTTTTAAGATTTTATTTATTTATTTGACAGACAGAGATCACAAGTAGGCAGAGAGGCAGGCAGAGAGGAGGAAGCAGGCTCCCCACAGAGCAGAGAGCCTGATGTGGGGCTCAATCCCAGGACCCTGAGATCATGACCTGAGCCGAAGGCAGAGGCTTAACCCACTGAGCCACCCAGGCGCCCCTGTGTTGTATTTTTAAAGGTAAGAGAAAATGGTCTTACAGATTTAGATTTTTGAAGTGATTGACTATTGTGCCCTTTTCCCCAGATTTTTTCCCTCTCAGGTGTGCTTCTCCAACTTTAGAGAAATGATGGAAAATTCTACCTTCTTTTCAACTTGTATGCAGATACTATAGATTGAAAACATTCTCTTTCAAAACTGCAGAGCTCCCCTACTATCTCTTTCCATCTGATCTGTTGGTACTAATTATATGCAAGCCAAGAGTTCTATTTTTTATTCACTCAAAATTCAAGTTATTTTCTCCTTGTACATTCAATACATAAAAAAAGATAATAAAATCTTAACAAAGAAACAATCATTAAGTATTATGTCCATTAATTCATTTAATAAATATGTATTGAGTACATATGCTGTTACCCTCGGCACTAAGTTACTACTCTAGGAACTAAATTACTACTCCAAGAACTAAGACTACAAAAGAAAAAAAATCCACTCTTTCCATGGAACTTACATTGTAGTGAGAGATGACAGATAATAAATATATAAAGGGATATACAAACTATGTGTATATATAAATTATATTATGAATTACATTTAAATAAATATAATTCTATATTATAAATATATAAATAACATGACAGGTGACAGTGAATGCAATGTAGAAAAATATAGAAGGAAACAGAAGGCATGTCAGGATTTGGGAATTGAAAAAAATAATTTTACTTTGGAGTCAAAACTTTTGTACAAATAATCTTGAATAAAAGAATAATGCCTCTGGGGCGCCCGAGTGGCTCAGTGGGTTAAGCCGCTGCCTTTGGCTCAGGTCATGATCTCAGGGTCCTGGGATCGAGTCCCGCATCGGGCTCTCTGCTCAGCAGGGAGCCTGCTTCCCTCTCTCTCTGCCTGCCTCTCTGTCTACTTGTGATCTCTATCTGTCAAATAAACAAATAAAATCTTTAAGAAAAAAAAAAGAATAATGCCTCTAGGCAGTTTTTCTATGTGTATACATACACTCACATATATGTGAATATGAATATATAAATGTAATTCCTCCAAGCTTTATTCAGTACAAATATGTTAACAACATTGCTCTTCTATTTCTAGGTAAAAGGTTTAAAAATACAAATAGATAACTGTGGCTAGAATTTGACTTCTTTAAGCAATCTAGAAATTTGGGAGCCAGATTTAGAAGAAAGAATGGGGTTGACTGGTTACTGCTTATTTTAGATAGCTGAAAATTGAACTAAGAATCTCTGAACTAAATCCAATCTGAAAACAAATAATCAATCAAATGTAAGAGACTAGGTCTACGAACAAGTCCAGGGAAGATATGAAACAAGCGAGAGCTCCAGAGCGGGGGCTTCTTCTATGTCACATCTACTTCAAGGTCAGGCTACTGGCTAGTAGGGGACAACGTAGGTTGGAATATCAAATATGGAGGATTATCAGGGCTTCTGTGTAATAGCTATAATGCATTCTAAAGCATGTCCTAGGATCACCTTGGAACTGAATGAGGTACGATAAATAGACATGTTCCTTGAACTACTACCTTGGTCTGCCTATGTAATTACCCTTCTATATTTTTTGCTCATTTATGATATATTATTTTGAAGTGTATTTGTTAACATTACAAAATTACATATATGAAGTAAAGATTTTGAAAGCCAAAAGAATATGTAATCAATCAAGTATAATTTTCAGACACATAAAGTATTATATAATCAGAATTTCTATAGAAATAGCTTTCCTAAATATTCTTACAATGAAAAATGTATTTCAATCTTACCTTTTATATAGTGACACATTATTCTGGGAAAAAAATCATAAGAGAATCTAAAATTTTATTTCCATAATAAACTAAATTGATACCAATTTTGTGAATATTTTTTAGTTTTTCATAAAATGAACAAAATTTTAATGTTTGTAGTAACACTTGACACTTAAAGTTCAAAGTCTAACATGATGTATTCTAAAATCAAAATAATTTATCTTTTTAACTAAAAAAGCAGGTTACAAAAACAATGAGAATATAAACATATTTTAGGGTACAAATATAACACATTCATGTTTATATGTACATACAAATATATAGAAGTATATGTGTTAATGGACTAGAAATTATTTCCCTTACCAAATAAAATTATGAATATTTAATATGATAATTTTACTTGTTATAGAAAAATAAATATTTTTATATAAGAAAATAAATAAATGATGGTGAGGGAAAAAAAATGTAGAGAATCCACTTTATAACAAAGGTATAAGGTGTTACCATATTTTTTTTCTCTCCAGTTTTTATTTAAATTTCAGTTAACATACAGTGTAATACTAGTTTCAGGGATAGTATTTAGTGATTCTTCACTTACATACAACACCCAGGGCTCATCACAGCAAGTGCCCTCCTTAACACAAAACGCATTTCACCCATCATCCAGCCCACCTCCCCCTCAATGAACCCTAATATGTTCTCTATAGTTATGAGTCTGTTTCCTACTTTCCCTCATTTTTTAATATGTTCACCTTTTTTGTTTCTTAAATTCTACATATGAGTGAAATCATACAGTATTTGTCTTTCTCTGACTTATTTCACTGGCATAATACAACCGAACTCCATCCATGACTCTATAAATGGCAAGATTTCATTCTTTTTTATGACTCAGTAATATTCCATTATATATAGATACCACCTCTTCTTTAACCGTTCATCAGTCAATGGACATTTGGGCTCTTTCTGTATTTGAGTGTTGTTGATAATACTGCTATAAACATCAGAGTGCATGTATCTCTTTGAATCAACACTTTTGCATCCTTTGGATAAATACTTAGTACCATTGTTGGGTTATAGGGTAGTTCTATTTTTTTAAATTAATTAATTTATTTATTTGACAGACAGAGATCACAAGTAGGCAGAGAGAGAGAAAGGGAAGCAGGCTCCCTGCTGAGCAGAGAGCCCTATGAGGGGCTCAATCCCAGGACCCTGGGATCATGACCCGAGCCGAAGGCAGAGGCTTTAACCCACTGAGCCACCCAGGTGCCCCAGGGTAGTTCTATTTTTAGTTTTTTGAGGAAACTCCATACTGTTTTCTGCAGTGGCTATACCAGTTTGCATTCCCACCAACAGTGCAAGAGCGTTCCCCTCTCTATGCATTCTCGCCAACACTGTTCTTTCCTGAGTTGTTAATTTTAGCCATTCTAACTAGTGTGAGGTGATACTGTAGTTTTGATTTGTATTTTCCTGGTGATGAGTGATGTTTAGCATCTTTTCATGTGTCTGTTAATCATCTGTCTATCTCCTTTGGAAAAATGTCTATTTGTGTCTTCTGCCCATTTCCCAACTGGATTATTTAGTTCTGGGTACTGAGTTTGATAAGTTCTTTATAGATTCTGTATACTAACCCTTTATCAGATATGTCATCTATAAATATCTTCTCCCATTCTTCAGTTGCCTTTTAGTTTTGTTGACTGTTTCCTTCGCTGTGCAGAAGCTTTTTTATCTGATGAAGTCCCAATAGTTCAATTTTGCTTTTGTTTCCCTTGCCTCAGGAGACATATCTAGTAAGAAGTTGCCACAGTCCAAGTCAAAAAGATTATTGCCGTGTTCTCCTCTAGGATTTTAATGGTTTCCTGTCTATATATAGATCTTTCATACATTTTGAATTTATTTTTGAGAACAGTGTAAAAAAGTGGTCCAGTTTCATTTTTTTGAATGTTGCTGTCTGGTTTTCCCAACACCATTTGTTGAAGAGACTGTCCTTTTCCCACTGAATATTCTTTCCTGCTTTATTGAAGACCAGTTAACCATTTCTATTTCTTGGAATAGTTTAAGAATAGGTAAAGCTCTTTAAATGTTTGGTAGAATTCCTCTGGGAAGCCATCTGGCCCTGGACTTTTGTTTGTTGGGAGATTTTTGATTAATGATTCAATTTCTTTTCTTTTATTCTTAACTTCAGTTAATTTATTTTTTTCAGTGTTCCAAAATAATGATGCAGTTTCTTTCCTGGTTATCAGTCTGCTCAAGCTTTCTATTTCTTTTTATTTCAGTTTCAGTAGTTTGTATGTTTCTTGGAATTTATTTCTTCCATATTATCCAATTTGTTTGCATATTATTTCCCATAATATTCTCTTCTAATTGTATTTCTGTGGTATGGTGATTTTTCCTGTCTCATTTGTCATTTTATTGATTCGGGTCCTTTCTTTTTTCTTTTTGATACGTCTGGTTAGGGGTTTATCAATTTTATTAATTTTTTAAAAGAATCATCTCCTGGTTACATTTATCTATTCTATTGTTTTTTAGTTTCTATATCATTTATTTCTGCTCTAATCTTTATTATTTGTCTTCTTCCACTGGCTTTAGGCTTCATGTGTCATTCTTTGTCTAGCTCCTTTATGAATAAGGTTAGGTTGTGTATTTGTGATATTTTTTCCTTTTGAGGTAGGCCTGTATTGCTATCTACTTCCCTCTTGTGACTATTTTTGCTGCATTCAATTTGCATTGGACAATTGTGTTCTCATTTCCAGTTTTTTCCCATGTATTATTTTTTATTTCTTCTTTAATTTCCTAGTTAACCCATTCCTTATTTAGTAGCATGTTTTTTAACTTCCATGTTTTTGTGGTTTTCTCAAGTTTTTCCTTCTGGTTAACTTCAAGTTTCACAACATTGTGCTCAGAAAAGCTGCATAGTATGATCTCAATCTTTCTGTACTTGTTGAGGCGTGATTTGTGACCTAGTATTTGATGTATTCTGGTGAATGTCCCATGTGCACTTGAAAAGAATGTGTATTCTGCTGCCATACGATGAAATGTTGTGAATATATCTGTTAAGTCCATCTGGTCCAAAATGTCATTTTAAGCCATTGTTTCCTTGTTGATTTTCTGCATAGATGATCTGTCCACTACATTAAGTGGGGGTGTGAAAGTCTGCTACTGTGATTATATTATTATCAATGAGTTCCTTTATGTTTGTTATTAACTGTTTGACATAATTGGGAGCTCCCAAGTTGGGAGCACAAATATTTACAAGTGTTAGATCTTCTTGTTGGGAGTTCCCTTTATTATGATATAGTGCCCTTCTTGATATCCTGTTACAGTCTCTTGTTTAAAATCTAATTTGTCTGATATAAGTATGGCTACTCTGTCTTTCTTTTGATGTCCACTTGCATGATAAATGGTTCTCCATCCCCTCACTTTCAACCTGCAGGTGTCCTTGGGTCTAAAATGAGTTTCTTGTAAGCAGCATATACATAGGCTTTTTTTTTTTAATATCCATTCATATACCCTATGTCTTTTGATTGGAGAATTTAGTACATTTACATTCAGAGTAATTATTGATAAATATGATTTTAGTCTTTTGTCTTTGTTTCCGGAGATTTTCTCTGTTCCTTTCTAGTCTTTGTCACTTTTGGTCTTTCCTTTTCACTCAAAGAGTCCCCTTTAAATATCTGTCAGGGCTGGTTTAGTGATTATGAACTCCTTTAGGTTTTGTTTGTCTGGGATACTCTCTATCTCTGCTATTCTGAATGAAAGTCTTGCTGGACAGAACATTCTTGGCTGCAGATTTTTCCTATTCAGTGTGTTCAATATATCATGTTACTCTCTTCTGGCATGTCAAGTTTCTGTGGAGAAATGTCCAGCTAGCCTTATAGGTTTTCCCCTGTAAGTTAGGAACATTTTCTGTCTTGCTGCTTGCAGGATTTTTTCTTTACCAATACATTTTGCAATCTTAATTACAATACATCTTGGTGTTAGCCTGCTATTGTTGGTTTTGATGGGAATTCTCTGTGCCTGCTGGATTTGGATGTCTGTTTCCTTCCCCAGATCAGGTAAGTTTTCAGCTATTATTTCCTCAAATAAACCTGCCTCCTTTCCTCCTTCTTCTGGGACTTCTATGATAGAAATGTTATCACATTTGATGGAGTCACTGAATTCCCTAAGTCTTTTTTGTTCAGCTTCATTATTTTCCATAATTCTATCTTCTGTGTCAATTTTTTTTTCCTTTGATTCTTCCATCCTTGTGGTCATTACATCTAGTCAGTTTCAAATCTCAGTTATTACATTTTTCATTTCTGCCTGATTGGTTTTTAGTTTTTTAAATCTCTGTGGTGAGGTTCTCCTGATGTCTCCTTTCTCAAGCCCAGTGAGTATCCTTATGATCATTTCTTTAAGTTCTGCATGAGGCATATTACTTATATCTATGTTGATTACATCTCTGGTTGTTACAGGAAAGGGTTCATTCCTTGGGATGAATTCCTCCACCCTGGCATTTTGTCTAGGTCTCTGTCTTCTCTGTGTTAGAAAATCCTGTTATGCTTCCTGCTTCTGAGAGTAATGGCTTTTGAAAAAGTGGTCATATAATACCCATGGCCTGGTGCTTCAGGGAAGTGTCTCTGGTGTGTGCTGCATGCACTCTGCTGCTGTGTTTTGGCTGCTCTATCCCTCGGGTCAGTGTCTATAGAGGTTTTCCTTGTTTACAGTGGGCAGTGTTTGTACCTTGGCCAGAGTTTGGCGAGTTTTAACTAGGTGTGCTCTGGTCTACTTGTTAAATGAGATTTAATGTTATTTCCACTAGAACTGAGAGTTTGCAGAAACCTATGGCCAGTAGATATGGTGTGCGTGGAGATTCATGATGGTCTTCTGGGGAAGAGGCCTGCTGGTCCTTAGGCACACTTGCCCAAGAAAAGCAATACGAACAGGGCACGGGAGGGCGTAATTTGGTGTAAATAAGGAGTTTAGGCCACCAGTGTTGGCACTGTGCTGTTTACTGAAGTTGATTTATGCTGAGGGTCATGGGAGGGAAATTGTGCCAGCCAGCTCCTTTGTTCCCACAGAGGGGAGCCCATGCTTACCGCTCTCAGGGAAACACTTTCAGAAGAGTGAAATACTTTCTCCTCATGTGGTCTAGGAAGTTTTCAGATACTCTTTTCAAACCGTCTGTCTGGGTTGCTTACCTGCCTTGAGCCACACAATGCACGCTGGGTTCTACCCCAAGCCTGCAAACTTTTAAAACTCCACACTTAGGGACCTGGTGTGGTGGAGACTTGTCTGGTCTTCTTGGAAACGGTGTCACCATGTTGGGACTGATGAAGGTTTGACTCAGGAGGGCACTCACACCAGACTTTAGGGGCATGGGATTTGAAGCAAAGCAGGCTAAACAGCCAGTGTCCCAGTTAGTCCCCCTCAGCAGGTATCTCTGCACGTATGTTAAGGGACGGCAGAGTGAAATGGCATCCACCAGTTCTTTTATCCCCAGAGAAGTAATGCCACTTCTCACAGATGTACTCTAAGAAGTACAAACTGTCTCTTCCCATGCCCCTTAGATGATCCTCAGATTGGACAGCCTGCCCGGGGTTGTTTGGCTGCCCTCTCTCCAGGAGTAGGGTAGTGTCTTCAGGTCTCTATCCCAGCCAAGCCTGGTGACATATAACTCTTGAGTCTTTGAGCCCCACTGGTTGTAAAATCTCAAGAAAATCAGCCCCTCTCATTTTCCCAGCCATTGGCTTTGGGGAAGTGTTCTTGTGCATATACCTTGGGCTCTACTCTCTTTTACCTTTCTCCACAGCCTCCCTCTCCTCAGCAGCACATGCAATCTATTTCTTCCCCAAACCACATCTCTGTACTTCCTTCTTCAGTGTGGCCTCTTCTCTCCCTTTAGTCTACAGTCTGTTATATCAGTCCTCGGGGCAATTTTTTTCATTATTCAGAATGATTTGATAGTTACCTACGTGTGACTGAGGGATGAAGCGAGCCTAGCATTCTCCTACTATGCCACCATCACATTGCCTTAAGGTATTATCACTTTTAATTCACCATGAGAAATGCTTTTATGTTTCTTGGTTGAGTGGTCTATATGACATGACAGATGCACTAGGGTTGTGTTTGTATCCTAACAGTACTAATATATTTTTCATGGCTCCCATAACAGAAAGAAAATATAAATATATATTTTTTCTCTATACTAATGAATTAATTTCCATTTTTCCTACCATGTATCATGTTAGTTTCTTCTCAAAAGTCTAACAGAACCTTCATCTTCATGTTGTCCTTAATAGTTTCAGGAATGCCATAGCAATGCTTCCGTTCCCAACAACTTGTAAAATTCATAGGATATTTAAATATTTTAGCTGTTGAAAAACAATAACCCCCTAAAACCCTGACAGATAACAGCATTAAAATAACTAACTCATTCCTGATATGCCTCTTTCTTTCTGAACATTTTGCCTCACCACAGCAGAGACATTAAAATTAAACAATTCCTCCTTTGACTTTTAATCTTTTAATACTTACACATTCTCACTAAAAAGTAACTTGATAGGGTGTTTTTTTTAATAGATTGTTATTTTTAATAGATTGTTCAGAAAATTTAATTTACTAAAAACAACTTTTGCTACAATGGAATCCTATATGCTTCAAATAACTCAGATGTGGCTCAAATAAACTTGAAGCTTGCCATGATTTCATTTCCAAAGACTAGTGACTTTAATATTAAGGAACAATATGAATCCTTCCAATGTTCAGTAAATTGTCTATGCAGGAAAAATTCTGATTTTTATATTAACAAAATAAAATTCAGGTAAAAGGGAAAAAAGTTTTATACTATCTTAAATAGTGCTGAATACATATCCTCATTAGTACACCAAAAAGGGAATCCTCAAGGGGATAAAACTTCTACTTATATCAGAGAGGCACTATTTATCACAATACAAGACAAGTTTCCAAGAGTGCTTCAAGTGAATGACAGTTTCATATTGTTGCATTCTTAACAAATGAAATCACTCCAAATAACTCAACTGTTGTGTAAACATGATATATTCACTCACTAAAGATGTTTTATCACTTCTGGGTACAAAGCAGAACTAAAGCAGACAGCATGAAATTAAGGTCAGAGTTAGAACTAAAACCGGCACATGATAATAATTGAATAGTATATATATAAGATTCTTTTTCTACTTTTTAGGAGAGAAAATTTTCATTCTTATAGGCTTTACTTTTTATTCTTTTGGAAGGTTTAAATTTTTGATACTATACGCAAAGTGATACAAGATGTAAATTAATTTTAGTATAGCATTATTCCAAATAAGCCCTCTCAAAGTTAGGTAAACAGGTAACTCTTAAGTTTGCTACAACCATACAGAAAACCACTTGCTACAGTACAATATGATTCACTCAATTAGATGGTGAAATATGATTTATATGTTGTCAGTTAGGTAGGCAGAAATTTGTGGAACTCTTATCCCAGAAGGAAAACATTTTTACAAATCAGATTTTTTTTTTAAAGATTTTATTTATTTATTTGACAGACAGCACACATAGGCAGAGAGGCAGGCAGAGAGAGATGGGGGAAGCAGGCTCCCTGCTGAATAGAGAGCCCGACATGGGGCTTGATCCCAGGACCCTGAGATCATGACCTGAGCCGAAGGCAGAGGCTTAACCCACTAAGCCACCCAGGTGCCCCTATTTCTATGCATCTAGTTAGGACAGAAAATGAAAAGTTCAAAATATTACTCAAAATGTGCAATGTTGGGATTATATCTTTGTACATAATTATCTTATACATTTTGTTATTGGCACATTATATCCTCCTTTATTTGACAACAGGATTTTTAAACAATATTTTACTATTACATTTACATTTAAAATATATAGAATAGTTATTTTATCTGAAAATTTTCAAAAAAGCTTTATTTTTCATTTTCATTATGTTAAAAATATAATTCTGCTTACATATTCAAAAGTCAAACCTATCTATATTCAAATAAAACCTACACATAGAATTGGGGTAATATGTCCAGACAAATGACAGAATATAAGAATTTATTCATGTATTACTATAATAAAGTCTGCTAAGAAAAAAATATATAAAATATATATAAAAATACATAAATCAATGTTGCCATTTATTATTTTTATACTATCTTACTTATTTTTATTTATAAGGAATTCTAAGTAGTATAGAATTTTATAACATATTTCATAAGCTCTGTCAAAATACTTTAAGTATATTTTAAATATATCTATCTATATTACTCACAGAGAAATTGAAATTGCCTTGAATTTATCTCAAAAATATCTATATTACTCACAGAGAAAGTAGAATGGCCTCCAATTTATCTCTAAACTATTTATAATTGGAATGTGATCATTATAATAACTCCATTGTATCACATTAACACCACTAATTTGTCACCTAACTTTTGGTTTCCCTAAAGTTACAAAATGACTTCCTGGGGAGGGGGGATGAGTAGGGATCTATGTCTTGACTCATATACTGAAGCAATATTCAATCAAAAGCTGATTATTAAAAGGATGAATTTCAACTTCTATAATTAATCTAATGAATTTTCATTGATAACCTACTTGTGACTTGGGTATAGAGCTAATTCAGAATATATAATATTTTGGTAGCCAGGCTGACTGCAGGGGGGCCAAATGTGGCCTGGAAACACAATAATTGGCAACACCACAATCTTGTGCTTTTGATACATACTGCCCTCAATGTAGTTACACATTTTCTTTACACAGTTGGCCTTGACAGTATATGAACTTGGGATACTTGCACCAGAATCTGGGACTACAACAATAATGAAGACATATGCAGGCCCTCAAGGATTTACAGTTTTGTATAGGTGACACAAACAATAGCTGGTAAATAAGATGAGAGAAGTAAGGATATGGTGCTTTGGGACCACTGAGCATAAGCAACTAACCCAACAACAGAGGATCTGGAACATCTTCACTCTGGGTGAGTGACATCTGGGGTAAATATGTATCAGGACTTGGTCTCATCCGTGAGGAATGGGAGGGGAGGAATTCTAAGCAGAGGAATAGAATGTAAAAGCCTTGAAAAAACACATGGCAATTTTGAATAAATGCATGCAATTCAGTATGATGTGAGAAGAAAGGGCTTAGAAAACAAATATGTTAAGAGAACAGTCCATCAGCTATTCAGTTCACAAGGAATTTTGACTTTAGCTGGAGAAATCAGTGTGGTATAGTCAGGAATGGGGATGGGATATGGTATTATATATTGAAGGAGCTGATGTAGGAGGCCATGTAGGTTTAGCAAAAGCATCTTGATAAGAGCTGAAGAATATAGTCCAAGAAACTAGACAAGAATGAAAGAGAGAAATAGGCAAGTTCTTAAGTGTTGTAGGCAGGAGATAATGGGGACTTTATGAAGGTAATGACAAGCTGAACAAATTGGAAAGATTCAAGAAATACAAAGTAGAGAAGCTCAAGAAGACCTGGTATAACTTTGTATGTTATGGTAAGAGAGGCAGAAATTCAGGACTAGATTCAAAATTCTGGCTTGGAATATTCATGATGCCACTCACTCGAAGAGAACTAAGGTAAAGGAGAAGGTTAAGATGTTTTTTTAAGTAACAGATTTGTACTTTGAAGCTATGTGCCTGCAGAAAAACAAAGTAGAAAATTCACTAGGCAATTGCATACCCATGTTTGAAATTTAGGAGGGAGAACAGGGCCAGAAATACCCATTTGGGGGGCGCCTGGGTGGCTCAGTGGGTTAAGCCGCTGCCTTCAGCTCGGGTCATGATCTCAGGGTCCTGGGATCGAGTCCCGCATCGGGCTCTCCACTCGGCGGGGAGCCTGCTTCCCTCTCTTTCTGCCTACTTGTGATCTTTCTCTGTTAAATGAATAAATAAAATCTTTAAAAAAAAATACCCATTTGGAGTTAAATGATATATAGGTGGTCAGTGAAACTATAGGAATGGATGGGTGGAATAACAGAAAAGGAGACACTCCATAAATAATCAGAGGAAAGGTAGCTCATATAAAAAGATGAAAAATAACAGGCAGAGATGTAGGAGAAAAACTATTTGCATGTGGGTATAATGCAAGACTCTATTCATTTGAATCAGTATTTTCTATCCAACAATATGGATCTCCTCCATTAACTCCCCCAACAGATAAAGGCAATATTTGTTTGGCTTCTAAATCTGATATGTGAATTACTCTCTGTTTTATATAATTCAGTCTTTAGATTTTCTGAAAATGTCAGCAACAACTATAAACACCTGTCACTTAAACAAGGAAAGACTGATTACACCTTTCACTATTGACATAGAGGAACACATATAGAAGACTGGTAGATACATATAAAGCAAACTCATTGGTATCCTATTAGTTCTTTAAGCATCTCTCAATTCATTCCTCCTATTTTAGAGATATTCAACCTCCAGACTGTACTCAGCAAAAAATGTCAAAATTGATTTTGTATGGATCAAGTCCCCAACCCTTTAGATGTCATCCAATTAAGTTATAGGTCTCAATTATATCATTACTTAAAGACTTAAGATTGCTATTCCAAAATGCCTTTAACATTTGTATTAGTTTCCTAGGGCTAGTGACTTTTTACATATTACCACAAACTTGGTCCCTTTAAACAATGGAAATCTATTATCCCCCAGTTCTTAAGGAAAGATGTACAAAATCAAGTTGTTAGTAGGCCTGCCCTCTCTCCAAAAACTCTAGTGGAAATCATTTCCTGCTTCTTGTAGCTTCTGGGAGATGCAGGCATTCCTTGGCGTGTGGCTATGTAACTCCTTTCTCTGCCTCAATCCACACGACCTTTTCTTCTGCCCCCCTTGTCCCTTCTCTGTATCTTTTATAAGGACTTTTACTAATGGATTTAGCATCCAACCAGGATAGTCTAAAATGACCACATTGGAAGATCCTTAACTTATATTTCCAAAGATGCTTTTTCCAAATAAGATCGTAACTACAGGTACAGGGATTAGAATATGGACAGATCATTTTGGAGGCCAGCATTCAACCCACTACAATGCCCATATATTAGGTCAAATCTCTCTGATGGTATAAACTGCTCTTAATACACACATTTTGAGTTGCCTCTTGAATTAGATTTCTAGTTTAATTCTATGTGGTCAAAAATAAACAAAATAGATTACATTCCTTGAAATTTGTTGACACTTGGTTACAGCCAATTATTTGGTCATTTATTCTGAACTTTCTTTATTCTTGGAAAAAAGTATATTTAAACTGAATATATACATATATACATACATACTCAAGGAATATTCATAGGACCATATATATGTTCTTTTAATATATAAATATACATAAAAGAATGGAAAAGTGTATTTTAAATACATACATTCGTATATATATATTCCTTGAATATACAAATATTCAAGGAATATTCATAAGATGTGTGTGTGTGTGAATATATATATATACATATATATATTCGTTGAATGTATAAGAGCCTTTAAACATTAAGTTCCATTTATCCACTTATTTTTTTCCAGTAATACCTTTACCCCAAAATTATCTGTATTTTAGGTCTTTTTTATTTTTTCCAAGATTTATTTATTTATTTGAGAGAGAGAGAGAGAGAGCATATAAGCAGGAGGGGCAAAGGGAGAGAGAATCTCAAGGGGACTCTGCGATGAGCGTGAATGAATGTGCTCTCCTCTGAAGAGGATTTGTGTTTACTTTAAGTACTAGGGGACCTACAAGTAATACTCATCTCAAATTAAGTTCAAAATTGGAGAAACTTTGGCCCCTGTAGACTATGTGCACCCAGGGAGAGAGCATAAATCCTAAGGAAGGGGTGCAGAATGGTCATTACCACCCAGAGAAGGTGTTTGTTTTATTCTTTCTTTCTCCTCCAGTGTCAGTATTCTCAGATTGCCCAGCACTTTTTGTTTGTTTTTGTAATAACTTTATCAAGATATAATTCACGTAGCAATAACGTGAAGAAAGGGAGTTTAAATCTTTTGCATGTAAATATGGATGTATCCCTGCACACTATTTGTTCAAAAGACTAGTTTTTTTTCACAATTGAATTATTTTAGTACTCTTGTTGTTTATCAAATGACCATAAATGCAAAGGTTTATTTCTGGCCTCTCAATTTTTTTCCTCTGATAAATACAACTATCCTGAACCCAGTCATACATTGTTTTGACCACTGTAGCTTATAGTAAGTTTTGAAATCAGGAAATATGAGTCCTCCAACTTTGCTTCTGTTAGGTGTTTTGTCTGTGTGCCTTGCCTTCCATTATGAATCTGACATCACCAAGAAGCCACTGAAAAGCAATTGTTTTCTGAGAATATTATTTTTATGCCGAGATTTCATCACGGGCCTTCTCTTCTTTTTAGAATTACATTGTGACGTTCTCCCTTTCCTTTTATGAATATAATTTGCAGTTCAGGTTAATTCAATTTGATCTCATGGTTTAAAATGCCATATATTCACAAAACATAATTCTATAACTGTGTATCTTATTGACTCTTAAATTCAATAATTACTCCTCAAATCTGCCTTGTTTGATGACTCATTTAAGAGAAATATAATGCTAGAAATCTGAAAAAAAGCAGCCAGGATCTCCATAGAGATTGTGCTGGCTGTACATCAAATAGGGGAGTATTTCCATTTTAGCCAAATGGAGAGATCCAATAAATGAGCATGGGACATAATTCCATTTATTTAGGTTGCTGTAAGACTGCTGGTCTTCAAGGCTACTGCAGGCTTAGAAAGATGTGATGGAGTGGTGCAAGCTAATATGCCACAGAGTTTGCTGTTCTTACCAAATTTCAGTAATTGTTCTTGATTAGACACTTGGGATTTTTTTTTTTTTGCAAGGTTTTGGTTAATTTCAGAGTTCTGAAAAAAGTTGATTTTGAAAATTATTGTCATTTTTTTATTTCTTTTACTGAGAAGTTAACTTTTGAAGGTCCTTACCTTGCCATTCCAAAATTGCTTCTTCCTTTTATTTTTAATGTCATTTTGGCAACGGAAGAATTGTAATCCAGATATAATGGCTCCTCAAGTCATTGTTCCATCTAATCCACCTCACCGAAGTGAGAGCTCTGATAAAATGTTCCACCCCAAGAGACTCTGGTCACAATCTCTGCTATATGGGCAAATACTTATGTGATATAATATATAACTTTAATGCTCAGAAACTACTTTATCTCTTTGATCACAGACTTCATGCATAAATTGTCCTTTGAGGTTTTTTTTTTTTTAAGATTTTATTTATTTATTTGACAGAGAGAGATTACAAGTAGGCAGAGAGGCAGGTAGAGAGAGAAGGAGGAGGAAGCAGGCTCCCTGCTGAGCAGAGAGCCCGATGCGGGACTCGATCCCAGGACCCGAGATCATGACCTGAGCCGAAGGCAGCGGCTTAACCCACTGAGCCACCCAGGCGCCCAGTCCTTTGAGTTTTTCATTGTGTTATATCTTAGTATCAGATCTTAATAATATGAAGAATATATTTTTAAAATTTATCTTATGCAGCATTGTTTATTATCAATAAATAGATTAATCCTTGAAGACTTAAAGCGATCTCATTTAGTGAAGATATGTGGAAAGAGAATTTTAAAGAGAGAAAATAATATGAAGAGGAACAAAAAGGCAAGTTTGAAAAAAATGTTTTTCTTTCCTGAGTGTGGATATACAAAGAGGTGAAAAAGCCTTTAGTCCAATGAGTAAGGACAGTGGTGGCAGAAAATGTGGCAGTGAAAGAGAACAGAACAAGCTCAGTGAGAGCTTAGGGACTGTAACAACCATATATACTCTTTATTCCCTCAGTCAGGTAAACCATTATCATGATCTGTACTACAGTCTTTAAAATGGTTACAAAGAGTAAAAAACATTAAAAAATATACAACTGATTTTATATTAATACATGATCCTTATAATAATTAATGATTATCCAGATATTATCTAAAGTTGTTCTGCTAATTAGCAAGGGGATTCATTACGGTAAAAAACACTTAGGAAACAAATTATTTCCTTTCTCCAAGATTCCACAATGACAATGACCTATAAATAAAGGTTTCTTAAATTTATTTAGCTAGTATTCTAATTTAATAGGATTTGTTTTGGGAAAATATGGGTTGGTTATTGTATACCAGGTCACTCTGCTTCTCTAGGTTTTGTGTAATATAAATTTAATTTTTGAAGAATTTTAACGTTGAAATAACAAGACATCTTATTTTGCTTTTTAGATTTTATGTGACTATTTACAAATTGGATTTCATAGAAGAAGACACCTGGAAAGCTGTGTCATCTGAATTAAGGTCATTGAATCCTTGTGAACAGATGTTATTTGCAATGGTGCTGTGGTTTTCATCTTGAAAATGTATTATGAGAGTGAGAATTTCACAGAAAGTGTACAAAGTTCACAGAGAGTTTAATGCTTATAATAGACCCACTCAAGAGACTAATGTACATACTATATATTTGTCCTTCATTAATATTTTATGGCCATGTATTTCTCTAAAATAAAATAAATAAAGCACATTAGTATGAATTATCTCTTTCTTTAAAGTTTGAAAGTTTGAAGAAAAGCTGAGCCATGAGGTGTAGCATTTTTCTTTTTTTTCATGCAATCATTTTTTTTTTTAATTACATGTGTAAGCTTGACAACCCAATTCTCCACTTGGAAAAAGGCTTATCTAGTTTGACCAACTTATATGAATTTGGAAGTTATGATAATCAGTTCTATGCTTTTATAAAATACGTAACTATTTTTAAAAAACTGCAAACTTACAGATAATTTCAACATTTTTTGCTTTACTAATCATACTATTTTTAGAAAGATATTTATTTATTTGACAGAGAGAGAGAGAGAATGAAAGAGAGAGAGAGTATAAGCAGGGGTAACAACAGAGGGAGAGGGAGAAGCAGGCTCCCCGCTGAGCAGGGAGCCCAATGCGTGCATGATCTCAGGACCCCAGGATCATGACCTGAGCCAAGGGCAGATGCTTAACCGACTAAGCCACCCAGATACCCCATAATCATACCATTTTGATATTTAAGAGCAATGCAAGAAAATAACCATGTCCAGTATTAATGCCACAATTATACCAAAGTTTTTTCTGTAGAGGTTATCTTCTATCTGTGAGGAATTGCATCCAACTGATATTTTTTGCACTGTATTTCACCATACTTACCTTTTCCTATGAGCAGAACAACTAAAAATGTCAACACTTTAAAACATTAAACCACATAAGATATTTTGCCTGAAAATTTGTCTTTATTAAAAGTAAAGCCTTTCTCTTTTTATTATTAGAAAATATGCCTCATATTAAAAGAGCTAAAGAAATAAGTGTCAAGAATTTCTCACTTATAAGAAATGCCATGGGGAAATAATTTACTTACATTTATTTTTGAATAAAGGCTTTATGGAGCATATATCCATCTCAGAGCTAATTCCTGATTTTTCAGAGTATATAATTTTCAAAATCACTTGAAAGCAAATTTCATCCACACATCAGAAGAAAAATTTTAGACATTTTGGAGATAATAAATGCCCATTAACTTAAATACAATTTCCCAGCCACCTGAGAACAATTGTCCCCAAAGCACTACATTGAGTAACTTTTATGATATTAAACATCCTTATTGAATAAGCTGACATTGAAATAGGACTAAATATACCCTTTATATTTGCCTCTGTACAAAGAAACAACTTTTTGACCTCTGAGTCTTTCTTTTTTTTCTTTTTTTTTTTAAGATTTTATGTATTTATTTGACAGAGAGAAATCACAAGTAGATGGAGAGGCAGGCAGAGAGAGAGAGGGAAGCAGGCTCCCTGCTGAGCAGAGAGCCCGATGCGGGACTCGATCCCAGGACCCTGAGATCATGACCCGAGCAGAAGGCAGTAGCTTAACCCACTGAGCCACACAGGCACCCCCCTCTGAGTCTTTCTAATGATAATATATAGCTGAGATTTGGGTGACTGTTCTTACTCCGATCAGTTCAGATTTATCTTACATCTCCCCACTCCTCTCTTACTTTTCTCTAAATAAAAGATTATATACAAATTGTATCTCATTGAACTATTTAAAATTAATCTTTGGCAATTCTCTAATTCAGATGCAAAATAAGATAAATATGTGGAGTATTTTTCATTAGTAAATTTTTGATAGAAGTATCAAGAAAACTTTTGGATATACTATCTTTAAGGCAAAAGTTTATTAATAAATCACTTCAAATAATGTCCTTCAACTTATGTCCTTCAATGTCCAACATTTCTGTGTAATATTTAGTGCACAAGGAGTAGGAATCGTATTTCTTGTCAAACCTGACTGTTTTGCTGTAAAATTTCATGGCTATTTCTGAGAGATTTAACACCAAGAAGCCACGGAAAAGCAACTTGTTTTCTGAAAAAATTATTTTTATGCTGAGATTTCATCATGGGTCTTCCTCTCTTCTTTTTAGAATTATATTATGACATTCTCCCTTTCCTTTTATGAATATAATTTGCAATTCAGGTGAATTCAATTCAATCTCATGGTTTAAATTGCCATATATTCACTGATGTAACAAATCATATTTCTATCACTTCCTTTACTGTGTCTCTTACTGACTCTTAAGTTCAATAATAACTCCTCAAATCTGCCTTGTTTAATGGCTCATTTAAGAGAAACAGAATGCTAGAAATCTGAGAATTAATACAGCAATTCTTCTTTATTACTCAAATATTACAGTTTATGTGCTATGATTTCTCATTCTGAGTGCTTCTCGGAGTCATCCTCTCCTTTCTGTCCCACTTCTGTAATCCAGTTCAGGACTTCATCATTGTTTGCTTAAACATGTATAAAAGCCACCCAATAATTCCACGTGCTTTCAGCTCCTTTATCTCCACAGTTAATCTGTTAAAGACTACTAATATTTTAAAAATATGGATCTGATTATATTTTTCTCATGATAATTACAAAGTAAAAGTTTTAATGGCTTTATGTTGTCTTTTATATTCAGGCCCCAAAGTTAATATTCTATGTTTATATTTGCCCATCATTCCTTTTCAATTTACCTCCAGCAAGCTGAAATACTTGCTATGTTTTGGTCTCACATTTTCATGTAGTTGATTATATGCTGTATTCTACACAAAATACATTGATATCGAAAAATAGAACCCTACTCAACACCTCAAGTCATGCATTATCTTTGTGAAGCCCTCTTTTTGTTTGTTGGTTGGTTTGTTTCTTCATTTTTTGTTGTTCTTGCTCATGGAATTAATTGCCTTTCCCTCTGCTTTCAGAACATTTTGTGGACAGCCTGGCTAAAGTACTCACCACGTAATATGAGAGTGAATCAATTTTGTTTTTAATTTGTGGTACCAGGGTTTATATATTACTCATACTCATAGTCTATCACCTAGCACAATGCTTACTAAAAAGATACATATTTATTTAAAGGTTTTATTAATTTTTTAATCTCATAAGCAGTCTTGACATCTAAAGGTAGTTACTGTTTATATTCCCAATTAAAGGCATCAATGGAAATAGAAGCAAATATTGCCTATAGTGACAAAATATATTGTTCATCGGTTAATAAAATCATAGCTACCAACTGAATCACTAAACCCCTCTTAAAGTTTCTGAGTAGATTTAAATAATTAGTAAGTGATTTATTAATATGTACAATATTTTCTATATACTCACAATGGCATTGCTGATTGAAAGCAAATCACAAAGCAGTAAGAGAAAGGGGGAACAGTCCCAGTCTTTGGTTAAAAATTCAGGGTGATTTTGTCCTTAGTTAATACTCTAGATACAGGAAATATTTTAGTGTGCTTCTTTTTCTCTAAGAGCTCTTGTTCATTTGGTTTAGGAAACCTTGGCCTTGGCCCCTCTGGCTAATGCAGCTTAACTAAAGAGAAAGAAGGTGCTATCATTTTTATCAGTGAAGCTATCTCATTTCTTCTTCTTCATAACCTATGAACAGATATTAGACGATCAAAAACATGAATTCTTGGCTAAAATGAACAAGAAACAAGGGGAACTCTATTGCACTGTTGGTGGGAATGCAAACTGCTGCAGCCACTGGAGAAAACAGTATGGAGGTTCCTCAAAAAGTTAAAAATAGAGTCACCCTATGACAACAATTGCATACTAGGTATTCACCCAAAGAATACAAAAATATTCATTCAGTATGCACCCTGAAGTTTATAGCAGCATTAACTACAATAGCTAAATTATGAAAACATCCCCCACCAATTGACAAATGGATAAAGGAGTGTGTATGTGTGTGTATGTGTGTGTGTGCACGTGAGTGCGCAACTTCTTTTCTGAGAATATTTATGCTGAGATTTCATTATTGACCTTCTTTTCTGATACATATATATGTGGCGGAATATTATCCATAAAAGGGAATGAAATCTTGCTATTCGTAACCACATGGATGGAGCTAAGGAGTATTATGCTAAGAAAAATCCATCAGAGAACGACAAATACCATATGATTTCACTCATATGTGGATTTAAGAAAAATACAAATAAGCAAAGGTGGGGGGAAAAAGAGAGGCAGACTAAGAAACTATAACTATAGAGAACTTAACTCTAGAGAACACACTGATGGTTACTAGAGAGAAGATGAGTAGCGGGGTGAGCAAAATAGGTGATAGGAATTAAGGTGTGCTCTTATGATGAGCGCGGGGTGTTGTTTGGAAGCATTGAATCACAGCATTTTATACCTGAAACTAGTATTACACTGTATGTTAACTAACTGGAATTTAAATAAAAACTTAAAAAGCATGAATTCTTAAGGTATGCAACTTTTAATATTTACAAAATGTCTCCTTAAGCTTGGATGATACTAAATATATAGCAAAATAATCTGGCATTTAATGTGCAAAGTTACATATGAACATATTTCATTGTAATTGAAAAGTACAATAGGTTTGAATCAGTCCTGTCACCTAAAAACTTGAGTGTAGGTTCCTCTTAAATACTTTAGAATTACTGTAGAGATTTCAAATAGATAATTTCCAATAAACTCATAATTATCTGAGAAATGTGAACTATAATTTATGACTGGAAAATGTTTTAAACTCTTTTTTCTTTTTTTTAAGATTTTATTTATTTATTTATTTGACAGATAGAGATCACAAGTAGGCAGAGAGAGAGAGAAGAGGAAGCAGGCTCCCCACTAAGCAGAGAGCCTGATGCGGGGCTTGATCCCAGGACCCTGGAATCATGACCCGAGCAGAAGGCAAAGGCTTTCACCCACTGGGCCACCCAGGTGCCCCTAAACTCTTTTTTTTAAACAATGAAGTTTAAGATGAAAAGATTTATTTTAAGTTATTTTGAATTATTGAGTATACCATTTTAAAATGTGTTTCAAGGGACGCCTGGGTGGCTCAGTTGGTTAAGCAGCTGCCTTCGGCTCAGGTCATGATCCCAGGGTCCTGGGATCGAGTCCCACATCGGGCTCCTTGCTTGGCAGGGAGCCTGCTTCTCCCTCTGCTTCTGCCTGCCTCTTTGTCTGCCTGTGTTCGCTCGCTCTCTCTCCCTCTCTCTCTGGCAAATAAATAAATAAAATCTTTAAAAAATAAAAAAAATAAAATGTGTTTCAATTTCAGATTTATGTTACTGAGAGTGCAATATATTAGGAACCCTTCAGCTATTCACAGTGTTTCATTAATATTTATCTATGACAAGAGAATGCATCCATATCTAACATAGTATTTGTGAGTTTCACATGTATGGCGCAAGAACTTGACTGAACAAAGACAAATTCTCAAAGATTTTCCTATCTTCTAAATGTGACCTTATAAGCCACTGACCTCTTCTTAATGCATTATTTGTCATACTGCTTTCTTTCTGTAATATTTTCTATTTTTTTAATTTGAAAATAAGCATATTTTCTACAGCAAGTTAAAAGACTGAAAGAGATAAAAGAAGTTAATAGTATCTCTTTACCTGACTTCTCCAAATATACTCTCTTAAAGTAATAAATAAAAGTAAAAAAATAAAGTTTGATGTGAATATGCCTAGACCTACATCTGTTAATCATATAAAATATGTATCTATTACCTATCTACTACTTATCCCTCCACCTATTTACCTATCAAGAGTTCTTAATGTTTGGGCGCCTGGGTGGCTCAGTGGGTTAAGCTGCTGCCTTCGGCTCAGGTCATGATCTCGGGGTCCTGGGATCGAGTCCCGCATCGGGCTCTCTGCTCAGCGGGGAGCCTGCTTCCCTCTGTTTCCCTCTCTGCCTGCCTCTCTGCCTGCCTTCTGTCTGCTTGTGATCTCTCTCTGTCAAATAAATAAATAAAATCTTTAAAAAAAAAAAGAGTTCTTAATGTTTAATGAAGCACAATACACATACATATAACTTTTAAAAAAATATACAACTCAACTGATTATCACAAGCACACCCATATGACAATCACCCAAACAATTAACAGAATGTTGACAGCCCCCAGAAGCTGCATTCTATCCTTATCAATCACCATCTCAATGCACATTTCAAGATTAATTGCTAAGCTGATTTCTAAGACTATATTTAAACTTTCTCTGATTTTTTTTGGAAACCTATACTGCAATATTTATTAAGGACATATATTTTTGTGCCTGCCTGTTTATGACATATAATTGCTACATAGTGATACTGTATCAATTTTAATTTCTCTTTGTTATTCCACTGTATTAAATTTATCCATCATTCTAGTATTATTGAACACTTGAAATGTTTATGGTTTAGAACTTCTTATGGGTTGAACTGTGTCCCCCCAAAATCATGTTGAAGTCCTACTCCCCAGTACATCAGAAAATGACCTTATTGGAGATAAGGTCTTTACAGAGATAGTCAAGTTAAAATACTTAGTCATTAAGGTAGTTTCTAACCCAACATAAATGATTTCTATAAAAACTAGAAATTTGGAGATAGATACACACTGGGAGAATGTAAAGATGAAGGCAGCAATCTGGATGATACTTATACCAGCTAAAAATTGCAAAAGACTGCCAGAAAACCTGTAAGCTAGGGAAGAGAAGTAGAAAAGATTCTTTCTCCGAGCCCTCAGAAGAGTGCAATATTCCCAACACCTTGATAGCAGACTTCTAACTTTCGGAACTGGGAGACAATCATTTCTGCTGTTTAAACCATTCAGTTTGTAATATTTGTTATGACAGTTCTGGCAAACTAATATAGAACTATCATGAATAATGTGACTGTGAACATTTTTGTATAGGTCTTCTTGTACACATAAATATGGATTTATATTGGGTATATAGATATGAGTACAATTGTTGTGTCAGAGAATTTATATGCTCAACTTCAAAAGATAATGCCAGTTTTCACACCATCAATGACAATTTACTACCAGGAGTATGAAAAGATTCCCATTTCTTTATATTTTTAGTATGACAAGGAGCTGTAGCATGTATTTAATATTAGTCATTTTGATGGATTTGTATGGCATATCATAATGATTTTAATATTACCACAGTTACTAATAAGATTAAACTCTTCATATTTTATTAGACATTTAATATATTCTTTTGTGAAATAACTCATATCTATTGCCCACTTTTTCTTTGTATTTTTGTTTCTTATTGTATTGTGGAGATTCCTTATATATTCAAGGAAAAGAACATATTGCATATTCTATACCTTACAAGTAAGTAACTTCTGTTCCTTTCATTTTCATTCACTTAATCATTTTTTTAAATGAACAGAAGTTTTTAATTTTAATATAGTCAATTAACTTTAAGAAAACAAAGCAAGCAAAATTTTCCAGACCCCCATATCTTTAAAATACTCTCATTTTGTAACTTCTCGAAAATTATTTCGTGTTTTGCATCAAGTTGAGACTTTTATTCTGTTTGCTCGAAAGTGGGCACAAGTTTGCATATGGATATCTGATTGGCCCAGCATGGTTTGTAATACAAAGTCGATCTATGGTGTCATGTTTGTTTTAAATCAATTTCCACATACACAGTTTCTGGATTGTCTAATTAGCGCCATTCTTCTATGTGTGTATTCTTATATTTTAAAACCTTAACTTAGCTTTATAATAAATCTTTAAAATAAAGCTTCATAAGCAAGTCCTCAAAATGTTTCTACCTTCTTCAGAGTGCCATAGCTATTCTTTTCTTGGCTTTCTGTATCTCCATAAAATTTTAGAAACATCTTGGCAATTTAGAAATACACCAACATACACACATATGCACATGCACACACAAAGGAACATACAAACACATATCCTACTGAGATTTTGTCTGCAACCAAAAAGAATCATTTTGGTAAGAACTGATAGCTTTACAATGTTGTATTATTTCCCAATCCATGAACAAGTATCTTCCCACATTTAGTTAGGTCTTTTTAATTTTTTTTAATGAAACATAGTTGATAGTTGCTGGGTAGAAATATTGCACATATTTTGCTTGACTTATTAGTCTGAATTCTGTGGGACTGATGATGCAAATGGTAACCTTATTTTTTATTTCATTATTAAAATTTGTCTGGAGGGGGGACAAGATGGCGGGGTACTAGAAAGAGGCGTCTTTTCAGCTGGTACCCCAAAGTGAGCAGATTACCTACCAAAGAACTCCGATCACCCATGAAATCAGCCTGAGATCAGAATTATACACGTCTGGATCTCTACAGGGGCAGAAGACGCCAGTGAGCAGGTAAAGCGGAATGGGAACAGCGGACTGATATCGGAAGATAAACAAAAGGGGGAGGGAGCCACCAGAGGCGACCGGTGCGAAAGTAATACCCCGATACAAGCGAGAGTGCCCTGCGTCTGGAGACCAGCATTAACTTGGAGACTGGTTGAAAGCACTCCAAAAGAGCAAAGGATTGCGGGGGGGGGGAAATTGTGGGAATCGGGGCAGCTAGGGACAGGGGCTTAAGTCCCCGGTCCCAGACGGCCTCCCCGGCGCGGAGGCAGAGAGAGTGCAGCGGAGAAACCAGCTCCTGGTCCCTAAGCCGCCAGCACGCCCCAGAGCGCATGGGTTCCGGCTCCTGTGAGGGGATGGGAGCAGCGCCGGTCTGCAGAACGCGCTCTAGCCCTACCACAAAGCTTGAGATGCGTGCGCACGTCCCTCCAGTTCTCCTGGGTTTCTAAGGCCCGGGGGCGCTTCTTGACCTGCGCCATTGTTTCAAAGTCTAAGCGGCGAAACTTTTCCCCGGACAGAGGCGCGCAAAAGCCCAGCCTGCGGCTTACGGACCAGCGCCCCGTTCTCAGTGCCCCAGACGCGCCCGACCCACAGCCGCCTCTGAAAAGAGGTGCGCGCAAGCCGGGCACTCCCAGCACGGGCCGGCGGCAAAATCTCAGTGTGCGATCGCTGCTTGGAACCTCTCTGGCGGTCAGGAGCTCCCAGACAGCCGCCACTGCCTTGGCTTTGGGGACGAGCAAAAGATCCTGCGCTCATCTTTAACTTGGAACCTGCACTGCCGCGTCCAAGGGGGAATTTATTCAGCTTCTGCACCCAGACTGAGGCTTTTCTCTGAGACGGAGATCAGGAAGTGTTCCAGGGTGCACCTTGACTGCACCAGAGTTGATACATCCAGCTACATCTGTTCAGTCTTCTCCCACCAAAATGACTAGGAGGAGGAATGCCCAACAGAAGAAAAATACAGAGGATGGACCTTCTGCAACAGAGCTAACGGCTATCAACATAGACAATATGTCGGAAAGAGAATTCAGGCTAACAATTATCCAGGCAATAGCTAGGTTGGAGAAAGCCATGGATGACCAAACAGAATTGATTAGGGCCGAAATGAAAGCGACCAGACAGGATGTTCACAATGTTAGGGCGGAGCTTAAAGCTACCAGGGAGGAGGTCCACAATGCTCTCAATGAGTTCCAATCCAATCTAAACTCTCTCAAAGCTAGGGTAACTGAGACAGAAGATAGAATTAGTGATCTAGAAGACAAACAGATAGAGAGAAAGGATCAGGAGGAAGCCTGGAACAAACAGCTTAGATCCTACGAAAGCAGAATCAGGGAAATAAATGATGCCATGAAGTGTTCCAACGTAAGAATTATTGGAATTCCTGAAGGGGAGGAGAAAAAAAGAAGCCTAGAAGATATCGTGGAACAAGTCCTTCATGAAAATTTTCCAAATCTCGCGAATGAAACCAGCGTTCATGTACTAGAGGCTGAACGGTCTCCACCCAAGATTATACACTCCAAAAAAACATCACGACACCTGATAGTCAAATTGAGAAATTATAATTGTAGGTATAATCTCTTGAAAGCCGCCAGGGCAAAGAGGCTCCTTACTTACAGAGGGAAGCCCATCAGAATAATGTCAGACCGGTCCACAGAGACCTGGCAAGCCAGAAGAGGCTGGCAAGATATATTCAGGGCACTAAATGAGAAGAACATGCAGCCAAGAATACTTTATCCAGCAAGACTGACATTCAAAATGGATGGAGAGATAAAGAGTTTCCAAGACCGGCAAGGCTTAAAAGACTATGCAACCACCAAGCCGATACTGCAGGAAATATTAAGGGGGGTTCTATAAAAGAGGAAAAATCCCAAGAATAGCATTGAACAGAAATATAGAGACAGTCTACAGAAAGAAAGACTTCAAAGGTAACTCGATGTCAATAAAAACGTATCTATCAATAATCACTCTCAATGTGAATGGGCTAAATGCACCCATAAAACAGCACAGGGTTGCAGACTGGATAAAACGACAGGACCCATCCATATGCTGTCTACAAGAGACCCATTTTGAACCTAAAGATACACGCAGACTGAAAGTGAAGGGGTGGAGAAGCATCTTTCATGCCAATGGGACTCAAAAGAAGGCTGGGGTAGCGATTCTCATATCAGATAAATTAGACTTCAAACTAAAGACTGTAGTCAGAGATACAGAAGGACACTACATAATCCTTAAAGGGACTATCCACCAAGATGATCTAACAATTATAAATATCTATGCTCCCAATATAGGAGCAGCCAATTACTTAAGAAAACTGTTAATCAAGATAAAGAGTCATATTGATATGAATACACTAATCGTAGGAGATCTTAACACGCCACTTTCAGAATTAGACAGATCATCGAAGCAGAAAACCAATAAAGAAACAAGAGCATTGAATGACACATTGGACCAGATGGACCTCATAGATATATACAGAACATTCCACCCCAAAACAGCAGAATACTCATTCTTCTCAAGTGCACACAGAACCTTCTCCAGAATAGACCACATACTGGGTCACAAATCAGGACTCAGCCGATACCAAAAGACTGAGATTATTCCCTGCATATTCTCAGATCACAATGCTTTGAAACTGGAGCTCAATCACAAGGAAAAGTTCCGAAGGAACTCAAACACCTGGAAGCTAAAGACCACCTTGCTTAAGAATGCTTGGATCAACCAGGAGATCAAAGAAGAACTGAAACAATTCATGGAAACCAATGAGAATGAAGACACTTCGGTCCAAAACCTATGGGATACAGCAAAGGCGGTCCTAAGGGGAAAATATATAGCCATCCAAGCCTTGCTCAAAAAAATTGAAAAATCCAGAACACACCAGCTGTCTCTACACCTTAAAGAACTGGAGGATCAACAACAAATCAAACCAACTCCACACATAAGAAGGGAAATCATCAAGATTAGAGCTGAGATCAATGAGGGAGAAACCAGAGATACAGTAGAACGTATCAATGAAACTAGAAGCTGGTTTTTTGAAAGAATCAATAAGATCGATAAGCCACTGGCTACACTAATCCGAAAGAAAAGAGAGAAATCCCAAATTCATAAAATTATGAATGAAAAGGGAGAGATCAAAACTAACGCCAAGGAAGTAGAAACAATCATCAGAAGTTATTACGAACAGTTATATGCCAATAAGCTTAGCAACCTAGATGAAATGGATGCATTCCTGGAAAAATATAAACTACCAAAATTGAACCAGGAAGAAATCGACAACCTGAATAGACCGATATCTAATAACGAGATTGAAGCAGTGATCAAAAATCTCCCAAAAAACAAGAGCCCAGGACCTGACGGATTCCCTGGGGAATTCTACCAAACCTTCAAAGAAGAAATAACACCTATTCTCCTGAAGCTGTTTCAAAAAATTGAAGCTGAAGGAAAACTTCCAGACTCTTTCTATGAAGCCAGCATTACCCTGATCCCCAAACCAGGCAAGGACCCTACCAAAAAGGAGAATTTCAGACCAATATCACTGATGAATATGGATGCTAAGATTCTCAACAAGATCCTAGCCAACAGGATCCAACAGCACATTAAAAAGATTATCCACCATGATCAGGTGGGATTCATCCCTGGGCTACAAGGATGGTTCAACATTCACAAATCAATCAATGTGATACAACAAATTAATATGAGAAGAGAGAAGAACCACATGGTCCTCTCAATTGATGCAGAAAAAGCATTTGACAAAATCCAACATCCGTTCCTGATTAAAACGCTTCAAAGTATAGGGATAGAGGGAACATTCCTGAACCTCATCAAATCTATCTATGAACGACCCACAGCAAATATCATCCTCAATGGGAAAAAGCTTGCAGCCTTCCCATTGAGATCAGGAACAAGACAAGGATGCCCCCTTTCACCACTCTTGTTCAACATAGTATTAGAAGTCCTAGCAACAGCAATCAGACAGCAGAGAGAAATAAAAGGTATCCAAATTGGTAATGAAGAAGTCAAACTCTCTCTCTTCGCAGATGACATGATTCTTTATATGGAAAACCCAAAAGACTCCACCCCCAAACTACTAGAACTCATACAGCAATTCAGCAGCGTGGCAGGATACAAAGTCAATGTGCAGAAATCAGTGGCTTTCTTATACACTAACAATGAAAATACAGAAAGGGAAATTAGAGAATCGATTCCATTTACTATAGCACCAAGAATCATAAGATACCTGGGAATAAACCTAACTAAAGAGGTAAAGGATCTATACTTGAGGAACTATAGAACACTCATGAAAGAAATTGAAGAAGACACAAAAAGATGGAAGACCATTCCATGCTCTTGGATCGGAAGAATAAACATTGTTAAAATGTCTATACTGGGGACGCCTGGGTGGCGCAGTTGGTTAAATGACTGCCTCCGGCTCAGGGCGTGATCCTGGAGTCCCGGGATCGAGTCCCACATCAGGCTCCCAGCTCCATGGGGAGTCTGCTTCTCCCTCTGACCTTCTCCTCGCTCATGCTCTCTCTCACTGTCTCTCTCTCTCAAATAAATAAAATAAAATCTTAAAATAAAAAAAAAATGTCTATACTGCCTAGAGCAATCTATACTTTTAATGCCATTCTGATCAAAATTCCACCGGCATTCTTCAAAGAGCTGGAGCAAATAATCCTAAAATTTGTATGGAATCAGAAGAGACCCCGAATCGCTAAGGAAATGTTGAAAAACAAAAATAAAGCTGGCGGCATCACCTTACCTGATTTCAAGCTTTATTACAAAGCTGTGATCACCAAGACAGCATGGTACTGGCATAAAAACAGACACATAGACCAGTGGAACAGAGTAGAGAGCCCTGATATGGACCCTCAACTCTATGGTCAATTAATCTTCGACAAAACAGGAAAAAATATACAGTGGAAAAAAGACAGTCTCTTCAATAAATGGTGCTGGGAAAACTGGACAGCTATATGTAGAAGAATGAAACTCGACCATTCTCTTACACCGTACACAAAGATCAACTCAAAATGGATAAAAGACCTCAACGTGAGACAGGAATCTATCAGAATCTTAGAGGAGAACATAAGCAGTAATCTCTTTGATATCAGCCACAGCAACTTCTTTCAAGATACGTCTCCAAAGGCAAAGGAAACAAAAGCGAAAATAAACTTCTGGGACTTCATCAAAATCAAAAGCTTCTGCACAGCAAAGGAAACAGTCAAAAAAACAAAGAGGCAACCCACGGAATGGGAGAAGATATTTGCAAATGACAGTACAGACAAAAGGTTGATATCCAGGATCTATAATGAACTCCTCAAACTCAACCCACACGAAACAGACAAACACATCAAAAAATGGGCAGAAGATATGAACAGACACTTCTCCAATCAAGAAATACAAATGGCTATCAGACACATGAAAAAATGCTCATCATCATTAGCCCTCAGGGAGATTCAAATTAAAACCACATTGAGATATCACCTTACACCAGTTAGAATGGCCAAAATTAACAAAACAGGAAACAACATGTGTTGGAGAGGATGTGGAGAAAGGGGAACCCTCTTACACTGTTGGTGGGAATGCAAGTTGGTGCAGCCTCTTTGGAGAACAGTGTGGAGATTCCTCAAGAAATTAAAAATAGAGCTTCCTGACGACCCTGCAATTGCACTCCTGGGTATTTACCCCAAAGACACAGATGTTGTGAAAAGAAGGGCCATCTGTACCCCAATGTTTAGAGCAGCAATGGCCACAGTCGCCAAACTATGGAAAGAACCAAGATGCCCTTCAACGGATGAATGGATAAGGAAGATGTGGTCCATATACACTATGGAATATTATGCCTCCATCAGAAAGGATGAATATCCAACTTTTGTAGCAACATGGACGGGACTGGAAGAGATTATGCTGAGTGAAATAAGTCAAGCAGAGAGAGTCAATTATCATATGGTTTCACTTATTTGTGGAGCATAACCAATAGCATGGAGGTCAAGGGGCATTAGAGAGGAGTAGGGAATTTGGGTAAATTGGAAGGGGAGGTGAACCATGAGAGACTATGGACTCTGAAAAACAGTCTGAGGGGTTTGAAGTGGCGGGGGGGTGGGAGGTTGGGGTACCAGGTGGTGGGTATTATAGAGGGCACGGCTTGCATGGAGCACTGGGTGTGGTGAAAAAATAATGAATACTGTTTTTCTGAAAATAAATAAATTGAAAAAAAAACATAAAAAAAAATTTGTCTGTACACAAACACAAAATATTTTTACATTTAACCTGCATCTAGAAAACATGGCAAAAATCACTTAATAATCTTAATAATTTAACTGCATATTCCTTTAACATTTTTACATAAAAACAATTTCATCTGCTAGTTGTGAGAGGTTTTGGGGGACAGACTTTAATTTTTAAAATCTGTTTTTCTGGTCTCACACTGATTACAATTTGCAGTGTGATGAACAGTAGTATTAATAGAAAGCATATTCATCTTTGAATATTTTTCCTTAAGGAAGATGTTTTCTATTGACATTTTATAGATACCCTTAATTAGATAAAGGATTTCTAATTCTTTCATAATTAGTGGCTTAAATCATGATTATATGTTAAATTTATTAAATGCTTTTCTGCATTTTTTGCCATAGTATTTGGAATATTTAATCTTTATCTCATTTTGTTACTTTGTTCAGATGTATTCTTAAATTTTGAAGCAAACTTCTTTTCCTGCAAAATTTAATTTGGTTGTGATGTGATGTATTACCTGTGTGTGTACGCATGCATGTGTCGTTATACTTTTTGTACACTGCCAGATTTGAAATGACATTATTTTGTTCAGAATCTTGGCATTTATATTCAGAACTGAGATTGCCCTTTAACGTTATCCCCTATTTTTTATTGCCCTTTCAGGTTTTGTTATATTGGTCTTCTATAATTTAATAATTTAATAATTTAGACAGTGGTTTCTCATGTCATATTTTCTGAAAGAGTTTCTCTGGCATTATTTATTCCTTAAATATTTGAAATGGATCACTGATGACATTTGGACCTAAGGTTTTCCTTGTGGAAGGTTTTTTAATAATGTATCCAATTTTTGTAATATCTCCAAATTTTCTTTGTATTCAGATTTTCTGTTTTTCATTCTGACATCATTTATCTAGAAATGTGCCCATTTCATCAAATTTTCAAGTGCACTAATATAAATTTATTTATAATATCAATTTAGGTCTTCTAATTTTCTAAGTCAATTCCCTTTTGTCTCATTGAATGTTTTTTTCTCCTTTGACTTTTATCGATTTTCTTTGCTCAGATAAGTTTATGCCTTTTCAAAGAAGTAACTTTTTAACTATTTTTTGGTATGATTTTCTTTATATCATTAATGTCTGCTCTTGATTTTAACTTCTCCATTCTTTCACTACTTTGAATTTGCTTATCTTTTTGGAGATCAATGTTAATTCATTTCAAATGGCTTTTTCTTTCTCCTCTTCTCTAATGCACGCTTTTAAAGCTTCAAATTCTCTTTAAAGCATAGCTTAGATTCATCACTCAAGTTTTGATATATTGTATTTTATTATAATTTATTTCAAAATATTTTTTAAGTTCCACTGTGATCTCTTCTTAAGTCTCATGATATTTAGAAGTGTGTTTCCTTTTCAAAATCTAAGATCTTTTGTTTTCAATATTTAGCTTAACTTCACTGTGTACTCATAAGATTTCCTTTCTTCCATTCCTTATGAATATGCTGAGACTCTTTTTGAAGTGCCAAGTATTCATTTTATTTATAAGTATGACATGTGAATGAAAAAAAAATAGATATTCTCCAGCTGTTGAGTATAATCACAAATGACTTTAGGTCAAGTTTGGAATTCAAATTGTTGCTTCTTATACCCTTCTGAGTAATAGATGCTAAAATCTCCCCAATCCAATAAAGTAATCAATATGCTTCTTACAGATCATTAATTTTGACTTATGTATATTTGAGCCATGTTATTACATAAAAAATAGTTTTGTTTCACCTTATTAATGCATTAAATATTTTTAATATTTCTTTTTCTCTAGTAATTATTTTTCCCTCAAAATCTACCTTTTTTTGGGGCACCTGGTTGGCTCAGTCAGTTGAGCATCTGCCTTTGGTTCAAGTCCTAATCCCTGAGTCCTGGAATTGAGCCCAGCATCAGGCTCCCTGCTCAGTGCAGAGTCTGCTGAGTCTGCTTTTCCCTCTCCCTCCACCCTCTCATTCTCTCTCTCAAAAAAAAAAAAAAAAATCTATTTTTTTCTTTTTTTTTTAATCTTCTTTCTGACATCACTATATATCTATACAAACTTTCTTTTTATTAGCTGTTACATGGCATATCTTTTTACCATCTTTTCATTTATATCTGCTAAAAAGCATATGGATGGGTTTCATTTTCTATCCCATTTGACTGTTTATCTTTTAATTGGCTATTGTATTTTGTTGGCTTTCACTAAGTATTGTTTTTATGAACAAATCCATAAGATCAGTAGCTACATTCTTTGTCTCACATGGCCTACTATCTTTTCTCTCCTTCTGCCTTTTTTTAGGGGTAGAGGAGGGATTTTTATTACCTTTTTTATCCAGAGAGCCTCACTTCAGCCTATATATTGGCCTATACTGGTTTTCTCAAGGCCTAAAACCTTCTATTGTCCCCTCTGCCCATAATCTCTTGCTTTCCGGTATCTGTGGATCCCAAATACACATACCAAAGTACCTATCACTGCCTTGTTTAATTTGGTATATACAGGTTAAAATTTGACTAATGGACAATTTTAACTTATTGATTTTTAACTTATTCTTCAGAGTAGGATAAGTTTATGGGAATATAAAATAAATTTATAGGAAATATATGAGTGTTATAAAATAAATTGATAAGGAAATACATAGTTTGTAGAATCCAAGAGAACAGACACAGACCACTCAACTGGTGGAACAGTCAGACTTCTCTAATGATTTAATATTTTCTACTTCCTAATAGTTTTATCATCAAATAAAGTACATACTATTTCAGAATTTCCCAGTAATTATTGAGTAAGGGCTCATGGACATCCATAAGATAGTCGATAGGCCGCATAATTATTCTAAACAATAAAAGAGAAAAATAAAGCTAAATAAATGCCATATTATTGTATTTGAACTCAAGAGATAAAATAACCAAATAGAAATGGTGTATCAAGAATACATCTGAATTCTCAGAAAAAGACCTCTATTTAACTACTATGAATCAAATGATTCAAATGAATCATTATCTTCTCAAAGGACATGGATAGTACTGATTTTTTCCAATAATTGTTGTACCAAGAACACTTTTCTTGGAGAGATACTTGGTGTCTTTTCTTTGTAATAAAACCTTTCATTCCATTTAACAATACATTGATAAACATCTAAAGTAATTAATAATGTTAGCAAAATACTCCAAAGAAGAAATTCATTAGGAATAGAATTTAATTTCTATAAAAGGAACCCATTACATGACTTATTCTTTACCAAATATCTTCAAGTATTCATTAGAATCCATTTTCTTACCTTCAGTATTTGTTCCACCTCATAGACATAATCTTTTTGAAAATTACCACTTTGAGTACTTCTTTATAATCTGTGGTTTATTAAATGTTAATGTAATTGCAAAAGGAAATGAACCAAAGCAAATTGTTCACAGAAAAGGAGGTACATTTGAAGGTTTGTGGGCACATTTCACTGAATTTTAAAGAAAGATAAAAACATGCAATTTTTCATGTTGTCACAAAATCAGAAGATAGGTATATCTTCCACTGTTGAGGTTTTATTATACATTGGTGTTCCTGTTTACATAATAATAGAAATATGTAAATTCATCAAAATCCATGTCTCTTTCACGAAGATTTTCACAGGCAAGGGGTGAGGGAAAGTAAAATTTATATTGTATTATTCAAAGAATCATGGCAATTATTTGAAATATATACATGTTACTTAAGACTAGGAGGGATAATTAAAGAATTATCCACTTGAAATCAGTAGATCAGTATTTAAATAGAAAGAAATGAATACCCCATGAATACCCATTTAGAATATTCTATTTTGATATGGAAACCAAACTTAACTGTAACTAGAATGTGTAGCACTATATATTCTCTAGAAAGTGAACTCTCACTTTAGATTTACTGTATAACACTGGTTCACATGTTATTTTGGGTTTTCAAATATGCAAGTAAAATGTTTTTATTTTTATTTATTGTAGTATATGTGCTGCCGAAGCAAGCACATATTTTTATTTATTGTAGATAAAATACTTCTAAACAGTAAAGGGGAGACATAAATTTTATGTAAATGTATGAAAATAAAATTATCTTTAATAAGTTCCTAAATGGATATTCTTAGCCATGTGTTTAATAAAATAAGATAGCTATAAATATATATTTGCATTAAATACAAATCCCTAGAATTCAATAAAGTTTATGCCTAATCATTTTGCTCACTCTGAGACCCAGACTTTTGACACTAATGATCAGTTTACCTTAACCTTACCTTTACCATACCAGAATAATACATACAACAATATATGAAGTAGCTTTTTATTCAAAAAGTTTATGAAAAATAAATTGAAAAGTCACATTATTTAGTCTAAACATGCCATCAGTTCTCCCTCCAAAAACTAATAATGCATAATTACTATGCCTGTGAGCATAAGTCTGGACAAGCCAGGACTTTCATCTTTCCGTCTTACATTATTTCAATTACAACATTTATCTATTACTGTGTAACATACTACTGCCAAACTTAATGGCTTAAAACATTAACAGTCATTTATTTTGCTCACAAATCTGCAATTTGTGGAAGCTTCGGTATGGCAGTCTATCTTTGTTCCGTGGGAACTCGGGTAAACTGACTGAGCTCTCAGCTTTCAAGATGGCATACTTCCATGGCTGGCTAGCTCTTCCCAGCAGTTGACTGGGATTCCAGTTGGGGCTCTCCATCATAGACCTTGGTTCCTGCAACTCACTATTCCCCAAATCATGGTGGTTATTTATGTTGTAAGACTACAGGAACGAGACTGTGACAATATGAAATATATTATTTGGTCTCTACCTCCAACTCCTGGCCAGAGCTCCCAAAAACATTATAATATCCTAAATGATAAGGATGATAGAATCATCTTTTATTATAATATTTGGTTTTTATCTGCAGCTCCTAAAATACTTCCAGAGCAGTAAAGGCAAAAGGAGAATCTTCTGTTAATTGTACCAACCTTCTTTCAACTTTGCCTCAGTTCATGTTAATAAGGTGACTTCTGGAAAGTCCTAAGGATGGGAAACCAGTTGACAGAGAAACCAAATACGTGATTAAAGAGTGGGATTTTTCATACCCACTATCCAGCCTCAAGGGAGGGAAGAAGGACTGGAGGTTGAGTTAATCACCTATGGCCAATAATTTGACCAATCCAAGCTTATATCACAAGGCCTCCATTAAAAATCCTGACCAAAGGGTTTCAGAGGGCTTCCTCACTAGTGAAAACATGGAGGTGCTGGGTGGATGACATTTTAGAGAGAGCATAGAAACTCCATACTTTATCCCCATACTTTGCTTTATGCATCTCTTCCATCTGGCTGTTCCTGACTTGTATCATTTTACGACAAGCTGATATCAGTAAGTAAAAAGTTTTCCTGAGGTGCCTGGGTGGCTCAGTGGGTTAAAGCCCTGCCTTTGGCTCCCGTCATGGTCTCGGGGTCCTGAGATCAAGCCCAACACTGGGCCCTCTAGTCAGCCAGAAAGCCTGCTTCCTCCTCTCTCTCTCTCTCTGCAGGCCTCTCTGCCTACTTGTGGTCTCTATCTGTTAAATAAATAAAATCTTGAAAAAAAATTTTTTTTCCTAAATTCTGTAAGCTGCTCTAGCAAATGACTGAAATTGAGGAATTCAGTCACAGCAATGAGAGTATTTATACCTTATAAGTCAGAAGCACAGGTAACAACCTAGACTTGTGACTGGCATCTGAAGTGGTAGTGGCAGCTGCAGGGTTGGGGATGCCTTTTGTGGGACTGGGCCCTTAAACTGTGGGATCTGATGTTATCTCCAGGTTGATGGCCTCAGAGTTGAGTTAAACTGTGGAGCACCCATCTGGTACGGCAGAATTACTTGGTGTGGGGAAACTCTCCTATGTACATTTGGTGATCAGATATGTCAGAAATGAAGTATTCAGTGTGCTGAATATTGAGAGTGGAAGAAACACATAGGAGTTTTGTTAAAACAGCAGAAAAAATTCATAAATGAATAAATGATAAAAGTGATTTACAAATTTTACTTGATGCTTCAAATAATTGATCTGTTCAGATAATTTCATGAATTACTTTATCTTTTCATGGGAATCAAAACTTTTGAAGTTATTTTCTAAAAAATATGATAATAGACTTAATGATTATTATAAATTCAATTAGAAATCTCAACTAAGAAATTGGAAGAAGTGATGTCACCAAGACGGTGATATGTCATTCCTAACTTCACAGTCCCTCACAAAAAGAACTACCATCTATTCAAACACAAGACACCACTGAGAGAATTCTAGACCACAAAAGTGAGACTGAAGCAACTCCTTGCACCACAGAGACCAAGAGACACTTCATTAGAAGGGAAAGAAAAGTGGCTACATCTTGACCACATTGTTCCCCCTTTCCCTGCTCCCAACAGTATAGCACAACATGGAGAGGCCTACCTCTTGTTTCTCCAGTGGGAAAAAGAAACTTGGGGGGCCAACAGGTCTCACCCAGTACTTTGTGGGATATCCTACTCTGACCTCGCACCACAGGGATTGCAGGAATATTTGGGGTCCAGTCACTGGGAATCTGAGCATGATGAATAAGTAGAGGAAGGTTTACAACAACCAGCACACAGATCTTGACAGACCAAATTCACACCTGCAGTGCCCAAGTAATAATCCCAACCACTGTCTTTGCCCATATGCAAAACAAAGTATACTCTGACCAAGGAATTCTGGTGGGGTGCAGATCCACCTGATTCAGGTCCTCAAATAGTTTTGCCAGCTCTAGATCCTGGGTTGTTCATGCCCATGGAAGGTGCTGAGTCATAGCTGAACCTGTAGGGTCTACCAAAATGTAATCAAGCTCCAATAACTGAACCTAAAGAAATGGAGACCTTGAACTGTCGAAAAATTCAGAGTAATACTCTTAGGGAAGTTTAGTGAAGAATAAGAATATACATACAGATAATTAAACAAAATTTGGAAAACAGCACAAGAACAAAAGAAGTTTGACAAAGAAACAGCAACCATAAAAAACAAACAATTATAGAATCGAAAAATACACTAGCTAAACTGAAGAACTCAATAGTTTCAAAAGTAGACTCAACAATAGAGAAGAAAGAATCAGAACTATGGAAAATAGAACATTGAAAATTACCATCAGAGGAGCAAAAAACAAAAATAAAAACAAAAACAAAAAACAAAACAGAAGGAAGGAAGGAAGAAAGGAGGGAGGGAAGGAAGGAAGGAAGAAAACAAGAAAAGAAAGCTGACAAGGTTGTGGGATACAAGAAAAAAATTACATTATGGGAATTCCAGAAAAAGAGAAAAGGACAGAATGTATATTTAAAGTAATAATGACTGAAAACATCTCAAACTTGGGGAGAAAAATGGACATCCAGATCCATGAGACCTAAAGGACCACAGTTAATAGGTTAATAGGCTACATGGAGACATATTATAATTAAACTGTCAAAAGTCAAAGACAAAGAAAGAAATTTAAGAGCAGCAAGAGAAAAGAAGAGAAATTACAAACCAGGAAACCTACATAAGATTTGGGGCATATTTCTCAACAGAAACTTTTTAGCCCTACAGAGAATGGGAAGACATATTCAAAATATTGACAAGAACTGTCAACCAAGAATTCTATATGTGGCAAAGCTCTCTTTCAGAAATAAAGGAGGTGGAAGAACTTTCCCAAAAAAAGCTTAGAGAGTCTGGTAGCACCAGACCTGCCTTATAAAAAATGCTAGAGAGAGATCTTTGAGTGGAGGTAAAAGAACACTGATTAACATCATAAAAACACAAAAAGGTAGGGGCACCTGGGTGGCTCAGTAGGTGAAGCATCCAACTCTTGATTTTGGCTCAGGTTATTATCTCAGGATTATGGAATCAGGCCCCACATCAGGCTCTGGGCTCAATGCAGTCCACGTGAGATTCTCTCTCTCTCCCTCTCTCTCTCTCTCTCTCTTCTTCTGCCCCTCCCACTCCCCCTGCTCCCTTTCTCTCTCTCTCTCTCAAATAAATAAATAAAATCTTAAAAAAAAACCCCACACACAAAAAGGTAACATAAATATCACTAGTAATGGTAAATATATAGTCACAGAATCTGCAATATGGTAATAAAGGTGAATAACTTACCACTCTGGTTTAAAAGTTTAAAAAACTAGGGATACATAGCAAAAATAACCATAAATACAATAATCCATTATTAGTTACACAATATTTTTAAAAAATGTAAATTATAACAGCAGTAATTGAAAATGTGGGGGGGTGGGAGAAGTAATAGTGTGAAGTATACAAATTTTATTGAAGTTAAGTTTTTATAAGTTTAAAAAGGTATTGAAAGTTTAAGGTATTTCATGTAAGCATGATTACAACTCCAGGAAAAATCTTACACTATTTATTTAAGAGAACACAATTTAGAAGTCCCATCCGTGCATGAGAGACTGTGGACTCCAAGAAACAAACTGAGAGTTTTAGAAGGGAGAGGGTAGGAGATGGGTTAGCCTGGTGATGGGTATTAAGGAAGGCACATATTGCATGGGGCACTGGGTGTTAAACTAAACAATGACTCTCAGAACACTGCATCAAAAACTAATAATGCATGGTATGGTGACTAACATAACACAGAAACACACAAAAAAGGAACACAATAAAGAAGTCAAAGTACATTGATGCCAAAAGACATCAACATACAAAAAAGGACGGCAAGATAGGAACAAAGAATAATGGATTTACAAAATAACCAGAAACAATTAACAAAATTGCAATAGTAAGTTCTTATCCATTAATAATTCCTTTAAAGATAAAAAGAATAAATTCTAAAATCTAAAGACATAAAATGAATGAATGGATAAAGAAAAACAAAACAAAAACACAATATCCAACAGTACCTCCTAAAAGAAACCTATTAGCTTTAAAGACAGAAATAGACTGAGAGTAAAGGAATGGAAAAAGATATTTCAAGCAAATGTAATTTTAAAAAAATGAAAAAGCAGGGACAACTTTACTTAGACAAAATAAACTTTAAAGATAACAAAAAGAGACAAGCTCATCATATAATAAACAGGCCAACCCATCAAGAAGATATAACTATTATAAATAATTATGTATTTACCATTGCAGCACCTAAATGTATAAAGCAAAAACTAACAGAGCTAAAAGGAGAAATAAACTGCAATACAATATTAGTTAGGGGCTTTAATATCCCACTGTCAACAATGGATAGATAATCCACACAGAGAGTCAATAAGGAAACAGTAGATTTGAACAGCACAATAAACCAAATGAACCTAACAGACATACATGAAACAGTCTATCCAACAAAAGCAGAATAGAGAATTCTCTCAAGCACCTAGATTATATGTTACACCACTAAACAAGTCTTACCAAAGAGATACCAAGAGTTAACTCTGCCCACAATAGCATGAAACTAAAAGCCAATAAAAAAAGAAACACTGGAAAATTTGCAAACACTTGGAAATTAAACACTCTCTTGAGCAACCAATAGATTAAAAAAAAAAAAGAAAGAAAGAAAAAAAGTGTCTAGGGGAGGGGAGTTTCCTGGACCACATGAAAATGGAAACATACCAGAACTTAAAAGGATACAGAAAAGGGAGTTCTAAGTGGGAATTCATTGCAATATATGCCTACACTGAAAAGCAAGAAAGATCCCAAATAAACAACCTAACTCTATGCCTAAGAAACTGGAAAAGAGAGAAGAGAGAGGGAGAGGGCAAAGAGAGGAAGAGGAGAGGAGAGAGGGGAGGAGAGGAGACAAGATGAATAAACTGGGCTCAAAGCTATAGAATAAAGATTAATAATAAAAATTAATAATAAAAATTAGAGCAGAAATAAATAAAATACAGAACAGAAAAACAATAGAAAACATCATGCAAACCAAGAGTTGATTCTTTGAAAAGGTAAACAAAATTGAACCTTTAGCTATACCAACCAAGTAACAAAAAGAGGGGACCAAAGTCAACAAAATTACAAATGAAAAAGATACATTACATCTGATACCACAGAAATACAAGTAAGAGGCTACTATGAACAACGATATACCAATGAACTGGGCAACCTAAAGGAGATATACCAATGAACTGGGCAACCTAAAGGAAAAGGAAAAATTCTTAGAAACATATAGCTTACCAAGATTGAATAAGGAAGAAATAGAAAATCTTAATAGACCAACTGCTAGTAAGGAAATTAAATCAATAATCAAAAATCTCTCAGCTAACAAAGCCCTGGACCAGAGGTTCTCACTGGAAAATATTATAAAATATTTAAGGAATTAACACCAGTTTTTCCCAAACTGTTCCCCAAAATGAAAGAGAAGCCAATACTCCCAAACTCATTTCATAAGGCAAAGATTATCCTAATAACAATGCCAGATAAAGATATTACTAGAAAATAAAACCATAAGCCAATATCCTAGATGAATACAGATGTAAAAATTCTCAACAAAATACTAGCAAACTGAATTCAGCTGCACATTAAAAGGTTCATTTATCATTATCAAGTGGGATTTATCTTTGAGATCCAATGATAGTTCTGACTACACAAATCAATCAATGTGAAACATCATCTGAATAGAATAAAATTTAAAAATCATATGATCATCTTTAAAGATGCAGAAAAAGCATTAACAAAATTCAACATCCATTCATAATAAAACTTGTTAAGCATAGAGAGAACGTATCTGAACATAATAAAGACCACATATAACAAGGCCATAGCTAACATCATACTCAATGCTAAAGAATAAAAAGCTTTTCCTCTAAGATCATGAACAAGACAAGGGTACCCACTCTCACGACTCCTATTCAACATAGTACTCTAAGTCCTAGGTAGAACAATCAGTCAAGAAAAAGAAATAAAAAGCAACAGAATTGAAAAGGAAGAAGTAAAATTGTCTTTTTTTGTAGATGACATGATTGATACATAGAAAATCCTAAGGACTCAAAAAAAAATTGTTAGAACTAACTAATGAATTCAATTAGGTGGCAGAATACAAAATTAACATACAAAATTCAGTAGCATTTCTATTGTATACATGGACATACTTCTAGAAAGAAGGAAAGAGAGAGAAAGAACGAAAGAAAATTGAACTCATTTACAATGACATCAAAAACAATAAAATGCTTAGGAATAAACTTATCCAAGTAGGTGAACGATCTCTACTCAGAACTACTAGACATTGATGAAATAATTCAAATACAAAAATAAATGGAAAGGTATCCTGTGTTCTTGAACTAAAACAATTAATATTGCTAATATGTCAATATTACCAAAAATCATATATAAATTCAGTGCAATCCCTATCAAGATTGCAATAGCATTTTTTTACAGAATTTTTTTTTAAGTCCTAAAATTGGGGCACCCAGGTGGCTCAGTCTATTAAGCATTTGTCTTTGCCTCAGGTCATGATCTCGGGGTCCTGGAATTGGCTCTGCATCAGGCTCCCTGCTCAGTGGAGTGCCCGCTTCTCCTCCCTCTGCATCTCCCCCAATTTGTGCTCTCTCTCCCTTGCTCTATCTCAAATAAGTAAATAAAATCTTCAAATAAATAAATAAACGTCCTGAAATTTATATAGAAACAAAAAAGACCCTGAACAGTCAAAGAAATCCTAAGAACAAGTCAGGAGGATCACACTTCCTGATTTCAAGTTATAATATAAAGCTATAATAATTAAAACAGTATGGTACTGATATAAAAACAGATAATAGACCATTGAAAGCCCAGAAATAAACCTGTTAGCACTAAACTTATATTTGACAAGGAGCCAAGAATATTCGTGTGCAAGTGATAGTTTGTTCAATAAATGGTGCTATGGAATTGGATATTCACATGTAAAAGAATGAAACTAGATCGGTGTCTTACATACTCAAAAATTAACTTCAAAGAGATTAAAAATTAACTTCAAAGGGATTATTTAAAACCAAAACCATGAAATTTAGAAGAAAACACAGAAACAAAACTCCTCGATATGGATCTTCATAATGTTTGTTTGTTTTTTTAAATCACACCTAAAGCACAGTCAACAAAATAAAAAAGTAGGACTACATGAAACTAAAAATTTTCTGCATAGCAAAAGAAACCATTAATAAAGTGAAATTCATTCCTGTGGAATAGAAAAAAAATTTTAACCACATATCTGATAAAGGGTTAATGTGCAAAATACATAAAGAACTCACACAACTCAATAGCAAAAATATAAATAATCCAATTAAAAATTAGGCAAAGGAACTAAGCAGACATTTCTCCAAAGAAGATATACCAACAGCCAACAGGTACATGAAAAGACGCTCAATATCAATAGCCATTAGTGAAATGCAATTTTAGAGGTATCACGTCATGTCTGTTAGAATGACCATCAATAAAAAGCCAAGAGATAACAAATGTTGGTGAGGATGTGGAGAAAAGGACACCTTTGCGCACTGTTGGTAGGTCTGTAAACCGGTTCAGCCATTACAAAAACAGTATGGAGGTTCCTCCAAAAATTAAAAGTAGAACATACCATATAATCTGGCAATTCCATTTCTGGGAATATATTCAAAGGAAACAAAACTACAAACTTGAAAAGCTGTTCGCACCTTCATGTTCATTAAAACATTATTCCCAGTAGTCAAGATAGGGAAATAACCCAAATATCCACTGATGGATGAATGGATAAGGAAGTTGTGGTATATACATAAAATGTGATATTATCAGTCATAAAAAGTAAAAAAATCTACAACTTGAAACAACATGAACAGACCTTAAGGCATTATGCTAAGTGAAATAAGTCAGACAGAGAAAGACAAGTACTGTATGATCTCACTTATATGTGGAATAAAAAAGAAAAAAACATGAAACTCAGAAAAAGAGCAGATTTGTGTTTACCAAAGGTGGGGGGCTGGGTAAGGGGAGAATTGGAGGAAAGTAGTCAAAAGATAAAAACTTTCAGGTACTGATAAATAAGTACTAGGGTAATGTACAACAGGAGAACTACAGTTAACACTGCTATATGATATAGAGAGATGTCATTAAGAGAGTAGATACTGAGTTCTCATCATAAGGGGAATTTTTTTTCTTTTTATTGTATCTATACAAGACAATGAATATTAACTAAACGTATTATGGTAATCATTTCACAACATGTATAAATCAAAGCATCAGGCTGTATGCCTTAAACTTAAATGTGATGTATGTCAATTATTTCTCTATAAAACTAGAAAAAAATTACTAAAATAAATAGTCTTTAAAGTTTCTAGATATAACTAGAGTGATCTCTATTTTCAGTGCAAATCCTATCAAAACCCCATCAACTTTTTTCACATAAATAGAACAAATAATCCCAAAAGTTGTATGAAACCAGAAAAGACCCAAAATAGCCAGAGGAATGTTGAAAAAGAAAACTGAAACTGGTGGCATCACAATTTCAGACTTCAAGCTCTGTTACAAAGCTGTCATCATCAAGACAGTATGGTACTGGCACAAAAACAGACACATAGGTCAATGGAACAGAATAGAGAACCCAAAAATAGACCCTAAACTCTATGGTCAACTATTCTTCGACAAAGCAGTAAGAATGTCCACTGGAAATAAGACAGTCTCTTAAACAAATGGGGTTGGGAAAATTGGACAGCCACATGTAGAAGAATGAAAGTAGGCCACATTTACACCACACACAAAACTAGACTCAAAATGGATGAAAGACCTGAATGTGAGACAGGAATCTGTCAAAATCTTTGAGGAGAACACAGGCAGCAATCTCTTCACCTCAGCCACAGCAACTTCTTCCTAGAAACATCACCAAAGACAAGGGAAGCAAGGGCAAAATGAACTATTGGAACTTCATCAAGATGAAAAGCTTTTGGGGGCGCCTGGGTGGCTCAGTGGGTTAAAGCCTCTGCCTTCAGCTCAGGTCACAATCCCAGAGTCCTGGGATTGAGCCCCGCATCAGGCTCTCTGCTCAGTGGGGAGCCTGCTTCCTCCTCTCTCTCTGCCTGCCTCTCTGCCTACTTGTGATCTCTGTCTGTCAAATAAATAAGTAAAATTTTTAAAAAATAAAAAAAGATGAAAAGCTTTTTCACATCAAAGGAAACAGTAACAAAACCAAAGACAATCAATTGAATGGGAAAAGATATTTGCAAACGACATATCAGATAAAGGGCTGGTATCTAAAATCTGGAAAGAACTTATCAAACTCAACACCCAAAGAACAAATAATCCAATCAAGAAATGGGCAGAAGATATGAACAGACATTTCTGCAAAGAAGATATCCAGATGGCCAACAGACACATGAAAAAGTATTCAACGTCACTTGGCATCAGGGAAATACAAATCAAAACCTCAGTGAGATACCAGCTCACACCAGTCAGCATGGCTAAAATTAACAAGTCAGGAAATGACAGATGTTGGCAAGGATGCAGGGAAAGGGGAACTCTCCTACACTGTTGTTGGGAATGCAAGCTGGTGTAGACAATCTGGAAAACAGTATGGAGGTTTCTCAAGAAGTTGAAAATAGAGCTACCCTATGACCCAGCAATTGCACTACTATTTACCCCAAAGATACAGATGTAGTGATCCAAAGGGGCACGTGCACCCCAATGTTTATAGCAGCAATGTTCACAATAGCCAAACAGCTTAGATGTCCATCAACAGATGAATGGATAAAGAAGATGTGGGAGATACATAAATGGAATATTATGCAGCCATCAAAAATGAAATCTTGCCATTTGCAATGACATGGTTGGAACTAGAGGGTATTATGCTAAGCGAAATAAGTCAATCAGAGAAAGGTAATTATCATATGATCTTGCTGATATATGGAATCTGAGAAACAAGGCAGAGGATCATGGGGGAAGAGAGGAAAAAATTAAACAGAAGAAACCAGAGAGGGAGACAAACTATAGGAGACTCTGAATCTCAGGAAACAAGCTAAGGGTTGCTGGAGTTAAGGGGAGTGGGAGGGATGGGGTGGCTGGGTGATGGACACTGGGGAGGGTATGTACTATGGTGGGCACTTTGAATTGTGTAAGACTGATGATTCACAGACCTGTACCCATGAAACAAGTAATACATTAAATTAAATGTAATTTAATGTTAATTAAAAAAAGGGAAAAAATAAAGTCTCTAGATAGATGATAGATAATAGATAGATATTGGCTAGTTAATAGAAAGATACATCTCAATATCTATAACTGTCTTTCTATCTGTCTATATATTCTTATAACAATCATTATAGAGTTTCTATTTAATCTTTCAATTTCTCCTTTCAATCTTCTTTCTCCTCTTGGAATCCTATTTTCTGCATATCTCAAATTACTGATATGTCCTGAATATACTATCTTATTTTCCTAAGTACTTTTGCAGAGAGGCTACATGTACCTAAAACACCTTCTACTTTCCTCTTCTACTCACATTCATCTGGCTCATTCTTGATTCCTACTATGCTTAACTATAAAAGAATAATGAATAAATTCTTCTATACTCTATTTTCCAATTCACTTTTATAATTTATTTTGGTATCAGTACTCACTTGTATTTGGATTATCCATGGAAATACCTCATATAAATTAAAGACCACATAAATATAGCATAAAACAAATAGGAGTATAGAAACATATAATTGAAGTAATAATTCAAAACAAATAGTTCAGATTTGAAAATGAATATTTTGCCTACTTTATTCAATTTGCTAGCTTGAACCATCATTTTGTTCAAGGATTAAAAGCCATTAGCATTTTTCCAAGTCTCATTAAAAATAAATTAATCTTTATGAAGCACATTTTAACATTTATTTCAAATTAAACCTGAAAACTGTAATTAGCAGAAATGCAGGGACAAGAGACTCATTTTCATCATGCATCATTTACAGAAAATTTTACTTAAGAAATAAAGCAAAGTAGACATAAAAACAAGCAAACAGAATAAAATATTCCCTTATCATTGGTATGACCTTGACTCAACCTCTAAGGAAGTTTCACAGTTTTGGAAGTTTACTAAAACACTACAGCTTTCCCATAATATTGACCCTATCAATATAGTCAATTTTCCACCAAAGAATAAAAACAATTCTCAAATATAATCTACATTTGAAACTAAATTTTAACACAAAATGCCAATGAAGAAAAAAAATACCTTTTAAAAAGTCACCACAAAACCCACTCTGCTTAAGAAGAAATTATTTCTAAGATTATGATTCAATTTTACCTATAGACAAGTGATAAGCCTGATTATGACTGAGGCCATATCTTAAATCAATAAAAATAATTTTCATTTTCATGCAAATATTAGCTTTCAATCAAATGCCATCTCTCAACTGGTTCTACTCAAACCATCCTCCTGCATCGAAGAGGCTAACTCTTCTTAGCCTGTTCTACTTTCCCCATAGCACAATAGTTTTCTAACATCCTATGAAATCTATTTGCTTGTAAAAAGTAAAAGGCAAGGAGGTTGTCTATTTTATTCTCTAATGTAGCTAAGAACCAAGAATACCTGCCATTTAATATCTGTTCTGAGTAAAACTAGGGCAAGTCAATCATATTAAAAAATAAAATAGCAAAAGGGATTTTCTCTTGGTTGAAATACAATAAAACAAGCAAACAGAATTGTACTGGTCCTGGATCATGTCATAATCTAAACTTCCCTATCATTAGAACATGCCATCAACACCCATTATTCTGCATCATCTCAGCACACTCACAGAAGCAATTGTGTCTATTGGGTCCTGGTTTCTGCACTTGAGAGTACCACAGATATTTACTATCTCAGATAACTAGGTCATTTCATTTTTGTTTATTTTTATTTTGAATTCTAAAAGTTAAATACTATGTATGACTTCTTCAAATTAAATCAAATTTTTATCCAGATAATCTGAAAATATTTTACCTTCTCTTTATCTTATTGAAGGTATCTTTGATTTATTAGCCTTAAAATAGTAGTGAAGCAAGAAAATTGCAATTATTGAAGAATAGGACTTATTATTTGTTCTTCTTGATATGATGGACAGAAAAATGAATCTTAAAAAAATCAAAAAAATGCATAATTACTGACTTATTGATGCTTTTCATGCTAATAATTATAAACATCAGTACTTTATAGATGATGTTTCATGCTAATAATTACAAACATCAGTACTTTAAAGAACATCAGTACTTTATAGGTGGAAAACCCTATTATTTACACATCAAGATTTATTTGACACTGAACAAAAACTGTGTTGATGCCTATGCTTAATCTGTAATAAACATGTCACTCATGTTTCACTACTGAAAAAAAACAAAATAATGTTTGTTGGTTGATTGGTACATTTCCTTTTCCTTTTGAGAATTTTCTAAACATTTTACAAGCTTATTTTTAACTGATTCTGAATATACTACTTTGAATCAAGACACTATCTCTTTCATCATAAGCCAATGTGAGATTTATACAACTGAGATAAATATTTCCTAATATTACTTCATGAAAATATCGAAAAATAAAGCTAAGCATTAGTATAGCTCATAATGTTGCAAGTGTTGATAAAATGAAGTTCATCATTAAACTTGACATTTCTTTTCTCCAATATAGAATTTAATTAAAGTAAGATATTTTTCTCCTATATTATACTGTTAATAAAATGGTGGCAGGGATGGAAGTGACCCATTGGCTTAGCACATGGACTTCCACTAACCAGCGATGACCTGGCTACAGCACTGCTGAGTGCCTAATATACCAGCAGCAGAGACTAATACTAAGTCCCTTTCCCCAGGGCTAATACTAATATTTTTCCCCAGGACTGATCAGCCAGCTACCTGGTGGCAAGCTAATTACACTATGTACTTTCCATCATGGAAGTTTTTGTTTGTTTGTTCGTTTGTCTTACTGGAATAGACACTTACTCTAAGAGCATATTTGACTTCTCTACACACAAAGCATCTGCCAAAACTACCATCTGTGTACTTACAGAGTGCCTTATATGCTGTCATGGTATTCTGCGTAGCATTCCTTCTGATCAACAAGCTCACTTCACTGCAAAATAATTGCAGAAGTAGGCCCATGCTCCTGGAATTCACTGGTCTTATCATATTCCCCACCATTCTGAAGCAGATTTGGAACAAGATTCTCCAGAAGGCAGTAAATGCTCTAAATCAGCATCTAATATATGGTGCTCTTCCTCCCAGAGCCAGGATTCACAGGTCAAGGAATCAAAGGATGGAAATGGAAGAAGCATCCCTCACTATACCACAAGCAATCCGTAGGAAAACTATTGCTTCTCATTACTATGACTTTATGCACTGCTGACCTAGTTCCAAAGAGAGGAATGCTTCCACCAAGAAACATAACAATAATTCCATGAATAGGAAGTTAAGACTACCACTCAGCCATTTTGGGCACCTCATGACTCTGAATCAATAAGCAAAGAAACAAGTTACTGTTCTGGCTGGGTTGACTGATCCTGATTCCCATGGGGAAATTGGATTTCTGCTCCACAATGGAGGTAACAAAAACTACATCTGGAATCATTTAGAACATCTCTTAGTTTTACCATGACCTGTAACTAAAGTCAATACAAAACTATTACAACCCAATTCATGCAAGACTACCAAGGGCCCAGATATAACACACACACACACACACACACACACACACACACATAAACACCCTATTGGATCTGTTTGTTAGAGAATTCTGACTAGTACAAGAGGTTACCTCTATTTTACAGATAAAAAAAGACGTAGATGAAAATGAGTTGACTGATCTGCTTCCAATGATCTGACCTGTTCAGACTCATCTCCAGACTAATTACCCCCAAGTAACTTCCCATCCCCAAGTAAGTTCCCACCCCAAAAGCCACATTTCTTCATGTCTCTGCAATTTTATCTATTCTGACTACCATTCACTGGAATGTTATTCTACCAATACTCTGAAAACCTAGTTCTCGTTCTTTAATGTTCAGAACAAGCAGCTCCTCCTAGCATCACTCCTTGACATCTTCCCCTCTGGTTGAGTGTGGGTTATTTGCTATTCTTATAGATATTTTGAGAACTGTGCCCTGTTTATTATCAAAATAAATTCTAATTACTTGTTCTATCACCAGTCTCCTTTAGTGAGTTATGATCTCATTTAAATTTATAAAATATTTTATTTCCTTAGTATTCTCCATGTGTATGTTATTGTACTATTTTAGTACCCACTTTTATGAATGTGGTATGAAAAAAAGCTTAGAAAATAATTACACTCATTATATGGCTCTCTATCCTAATTATAATGATAGTATGATACCCTACATTCTTGTTTTTAATGGGCTTGGCCTTCTAGTTATCTGTGTCCTCTTTTTTTTTTTTTTCTATTATCAGTTAAGTATCACTAGGTTTTACTCTAGGATAAGAAAGCATCTATTTTACACCATAAGTTTTCTTGTCTCCAAACCCTGTCATTATGGCTGAACCTGAATCAGACAATTAGTATTTTTCAGAGTCAGGCAGGCAAAAAGTCCAAAGTAACTAGTGAATAGATAAATATCTATGATGCTTAATTACATCTCTGATGTACACTGAAATAAAATTGTCCAAATTATCTGAATCAAATCCCAGGTACCCATGAAGATGGCTCTGCTCCAGTATTGGCTTGAATTTTATGAAACTGTTAAAGAGTATTGTTTAATAAATATTCTCTGTTAATTGGCCACCTGGTCAGGTCAGTTTGCTCTGTTGTATAAATCATCTTGTTCCCATATGGCCTTCCTGTTGTGAAAGCATTATACTTCCTCAAACATTTGCTTCATGTACTCATCATGTTAATATTGGGGGCACTGCTAGTGGTGGTAATGGTGAAAAATCCAGCATTATTTTAAGGAAATAAAAATCCTATAGAAAATAAATCCCTATCTTTACATTTATAACAAAAGAGACTCAAACATAAATTAAACAAACAAATTAGTAGTAGTATAATTTTAGATCAAATTATGTAATGATGATAGTGCAGTAGTTAGAATTGTAGACTGTTTGAGGGGCTTTCAGACATAGGTAAACAAACTTCCTTGGTTAGAAAGGTAAAGAACAGAAGCCAAAGTATCTATCTTCAACCAGGTTGTCCCTAAAAAGTACAAAAATAAAATAAACATGATCAAGTCCATTTTTATATGAATATACCTGTATGCCTTTTTTTTTAAAGATTGTATTTATTTATTTGACAGACAGAGAGAACAAGCAAGAGGAACCGCAGGCAGAGGGAGCCGGAGAAGCAGACTCCCTGCTGAGCAAGGAGTCCAACATGGGGCTTGATCGCAGGACCCTGGGGATCATGACTTGGGCTGAAGGCAGACTCAGCTACCCAGGTGCCCCTGTACCAGCTAGGCTTTGAAGAATATTATCTCAATACTGCTGGTAGCAGAATAATACACGACAATCCAATTAAGTTTCAGAAATCAAATCAGCAGCTGGAGAAAGTTTACCAGAATTTTCACTAAAGGACACCTGTAACTCAAGTAAGCTGTACTTTCTTTAAAAAAATAAAAACTATTTACTTGAGAGATAGGGAGAGACAGAGAAAGAGCAGGAGGAGGAGCTGAGAGAGAAAATCTTCATGCACACTCCCTGCTGAGTACAGAGCCCAAGATGGAGCTTGGCTGCACTACCCATGAGATCATGACCTGAGCTGAAACCAAGAGCCGAAAGCGTGACCAAATGAGCCATCCAGGTGCCCCTAAACTATACTTTCTATCTATAGCTTTCATAGCAGTAGGGATCATCCCTCAATTTGATTCTTTTACTGGAATCTTCTAGAGGTGATAAAGAAACTAAATTATTCTCTTTTCCCTTCCTTCACATCCAAGACTCCAGGTGCTGAATAATTATGACCAATGGCATGTATTAAGAAATTACATCCATAACTGGAAACCTGTATCTCCTACTCCCCTTCACTCATTTTGCCCATCCTGCACCCCGGTTATATTATGAATAAGCCGCAGAAATAAAAGTTACAGTACAGGAAATATAGTCAATGGCATTGTAATAGTTGTATGGTGACAGATGGTAGCTACACTTGTGTTGAGGATAGCATAACGTATAAAGCTGTTGAATCACTATGTGATACACCTGAAACTAAGGTAACATTGGGTGTCAACCATACTCAAATAAGAAATAAATTGTCCATCCACAGAAGAATGGATAAAAAAAGATGTCATACAAATACCCGCACACCCACACAATGGACTACTACTTGGTTATAAAAAAGAATGCAATCTTGCCATTTACAACAACATGGATGGATCTAGAGGGTATGATGCTAAGTGAAATAAGTTGTAGAAAAACAGATACCATATGGTTTTGCACTGTGGAATTTAAGAAACAAATGAGCAAAGGATAAAGGAGATTAAAAAACAAACCAAAAAACAGACTCTTAAATGTGGAGAACACAACTAATGATTACCAGAGGTAGGTGGGTGGTGGGATGGGTGAAATAGGTAAAGGGGATTAGGGATACATTTACCATGATGAGCACCGAGTAATATATAGAATTGTTGATCAGTTATATATTATATAACTGAAACTAACATAACACTGTATATTAATTATACTTGAATAAAAAATTACATCCAAATTAACCATTATTTTGAAGTTATCAATGCTTCCTATTTCAGCAATCACACAGATTTTCATAGTATTATGAAATTACAAAAATACCTGCTGGCATTATACCAATAACGAATATGAAGTAAGTTTCCACAAATTACTTGTACATTGTTACTGACTTGGTTAAATTCGACTGCCACTTGCCTCTTTAGCCTAAACTCTAACAACTGCCTCGGGCACAATGAACTACTGCAGTTTTTACCAAGAAGTGTTCTGTTCCAGCCTCCCGTTTTTATATATGTTCTATCCGTAAAGATCAACTTGTCAGTCTCTACCTAAATTCTGATTGTTCTTTAAGACTGGGCTGACGCATTCCTAGGAACCAAATCCTATCTCAATTCCTAACTCAATCTGAGTTAAGGATCCTCCTTAAGATATTTCCCTGGGACCCAGTGTTTCCCTTATCAGAGATCTGTCATATAAGGTTTTGTATGGCTCTTTTAACTTTGCTGCCTTCTCCCACAATAAGTTTCTTAAAGGCAAGGACTATATTATATTGAATATAATTATAGTCTAAACCCAGTCTATGAATAAAGATCCAGTTTCTGTGCTATTATTGCTACCTAATAATACCTAATAATGCCGGATTCCGGACATTGTTTTTTCCATGGTATTGTAGTATTACCCTAAAAATTCATGTAATATCATCATTAGTTAAAGAGAACTCATTATGTGATATTGGGGTTCTCAATACTCACCTTATTTAATTTCAGCCTAGTACAGTATTATATTAGAACTCAGTTATGAAATTTCTGTGATTGCCATCTATTATTTTTTTAATATTAAAAGCAGGTAAGCGCTAACCAAACTATAGCTTTCACAGATTAGTAACATTCAAATGTTTCAAATCTTAACTCATTGTTTTAGATGTCAAGAGTCATCCTGTTCCCATGAAAGATTTACCAAAGACCTAAGAATTACAGGTAAGTCTATGTGATAAACGCTCTTAGTCTCATTCTCATGACTAAAGAAACTTAAACTACTTTTTAAAGCTCCCTATAAGGCAAAGTGAGAATAAAATGAACATAGTATTTTTAAAATAAAAACTTTCATTTCCATTTCATCAAACAGAAGTATTTCACCCAGCCAATACTATGATTATAATCTTCTTGCGAATCTGACCATATTTCATTGAGAGATCAGAAAATGTAAGTAATCCATAGCCAATAATATGGAAATAGCTGAATTTAAGTAGCCCCAAAATAAATATTTTTCAGAGTCCCGTGAGCAAATATACAAATATAATTTTCACTCTAGTTTAAATTATATATTCTTTCAAAGTCTGTGTAACTCCCATGCCCTGCAAAGGGAATCAGGCTTGAGTTTACCCATAGTTATATGAAAATTTTTTAAATGTTTGATTTTTTAAAATGAACTTCACAAAAAGCATACTCCAACTGCTTTAGACTAACATTTTTATGTTAGAAACTAATTTTTAGATTGACAGAAAAGTTGAGGAGAGCTTACAGAGTTCCCATATACTCCCTACCCAGTTTGCCCATTGTTACCTTCTTACATTAGTATGGGATATTTGTCACACCTAAAGGATCATTACTGATATACTATTATTATGTAAAAGTCCACAATGTATTCATATTTCCTTATATTTACTAATGTCTACTTTCTATTAAAGTATCCCATCCAGGATATTATGTTACTTTCATTTGTCAAACCTCCTGAAACTCCTCCTAACTATGACAATTTCCCAGACTATTCTTGGTTTCAGTGATCTTGACAGTTTTAAGGAGTACTGGTCAATTACTTTATAGACTGTCCCTCAGTTGGGTTTTGCTCACTGATTTTTCTCATGATCAGACTGGGGATAGATTTTTGAGGGAGAAAGACCACAGAGGTAAGATGTTATTTTCATGATATTATATCAAGGGAACATTCTACCAATGTGATTCACCACTGTTAACGTTGACTTTGATCACCTGGCTAGGGTAGTGCTTAACAGGTTTTTCCATTATAAAGTTAAACTTTCCTTCCCCCTTTCCATACTGTACTCTTTGGAAGCAAGTCACGAAGCACCACCCAGATTTAAGGGTTGCGGCATCATGTTCCACCTTTTTGTGGATAGAGTTTCTACATAAAATAATTGGAATTAAACTGAATAAATGTACTAGTCTATTCCCTTTGATTACTTATTTATTCACTTATTTATATTAGTATGGACTGTCTGGATTTTGAGTTATAGTCTAATATGACTTAATTTTGGGAGGAGGATTTACTAGGAAATGAGTCCAGTTCATTTCTGCTGAAGTAGGTTTTTCAAATTGCTTCTTAGCTTTAGCCAAGGATTATTTCTAATGTAGCAATTTTTTGAATTAGAATTTTGTTTGGAGAACCCTATATACTAATAAATAATGCTGTCCATCCGGCCTGAAACATCTTACTCACTTTCTTCTCTAAGGAGACTCTCAAATAAACAATTTTATTCAGATTAAACATTCCTCACAAATCATTTTTGTTGACATGATGTCACTTGTAGAGACTGAAACAATAATTGGGATTGTAAGGAGAGTACACAAAAACGTAAGAAGTAGGAGCTTTCCCCGGAAGAGCATAGGATTTAGATTTAGATAACCCCATGAAAGGTAACAACGGTAACTCGAAAGCAACACTTGTATACTTTACATCTTGGTCTTCCAATCTGACTGGCAGGCCAACTCTGAACACAGACCTAGCAATTGCACCTCCACAACCAATGGAAACCTAGAGAGGACATTCTCACTGGTCTCAGGATAAAAATTTCAGGAGTAAGGATAAACTTGTCCAGGTTTCTTGCTGACCCGCAGCAAAGTTTGTTCAAATAGATAAATGTTTGATAAGAACCACAAATTCACTAGTCTTGTAAGGCTAGCTCCAACAATAGGCTTATAAGGCCTCTGCCTCCTTTTTATTTGAGATTCAACCTGTGATTCTCCTTATCACAAGCAACTCTTGTTAGGCAGCACAATACAAAAAGAGAAGCACAAAAGAACATAAAGGGATGACAAAAAAAAAAAATGCCTGTTTCTACCATGGATGCTAAACAAATTGAAACAAAATCTGAGTACCAAACTGAGAATAAATAGCTGAGGAATTCAGTCCAAGGAGAGCAGAGCTTTGATCTGGTGCTGACTTAACACATAGGCATCCATAAACCATGAGCAAGAAGGCACAAGAGGCCTCTGAATATCATACCTGGTTGAAGACTGGAAACCATAGCAATGGGCAGTGTAAACTCTATCTCCATAGAACCGCCAGGAAAACTGTGGAAAAAAAAAAGACCAACCAAATGAGAATAAGTGGAGGCAATTTATCCAGAGTTTGCTATTATCAAGGGAGTCAGCCACCATGAATTAGATTTGGCAGAAACTCAAAGGCTGGCAGAAGTGTGGGAAAGCTTGAGATAGATAGGGGTGGGGAGAGAGAGAGAGAGAAAGGGAGAGAGAGAGAAACTGAGAAAGAGAGAGAAAGGTGGGGAGCGAGGGAGAAAGGCTTCAAGTTATGTTCTGATTCTAGGTTGCTCATATGGGGAAGCTGAGAGTGGGCTAATTAGAAGTAGGGTATCTCAGGTGATTGATTTTGGAAATATTTCACTCTATCTTGTTGGTTCTGTGTTGGAAACAGGGACTAAGTTGGTAATCACTGAACAAGTCCTGTCCATTCTGGACTAACTGCTACGAGCTGTAGTTTGGCTTTCTTGGCTGGTTGCTACAGAAGTTATAGATCATATATTGTCACACACACTCTGGCCAGTGTCCATTTATATATTCACTTTTTTAATATTTTGTCAGGTAAACTTTTAGCAAATTTAATCATATTTCATAATCATTTAGCAGGAATAATTTAACTTTAGTAGATTAGTATTTTCACACTACCAAGCATCCCTGTATCAAATCAGTCAAGGTTCTCCAGAGAAACAGAACAAGTAGCATATATAAAAATAAACACACACATACTTATATGTGTATGGCCTCAAGGAAATGTCCTTATACTCAGGGATTGGCTTACAAAACTTGCAAGGCATGCTGACATCCTGGAACTCTTAGACAGGAAGTTCATACTGCACCTTGAGGGAGATTTCTTTTTCCCACAGGAAGAACCTCAGTTTTGCTCATAAGTCTTTTCAACTGATTAGATGAGGCCCATCCATATTTGCAAGGAAAATCTCTTTTACTTAAACTCAACTGATCATAGATATTTACCACATCTTCAAAATACCTTCATAGCAACACATATTTGACTGAATAAGTAAGTATTATAGACTAGCAAATTTCACACATAAAACTAAATATCACAATCCACAAACAGAAATATTTTTTTCCATTTGATTCTCTCCTTAAAATGATAGTATTATCTTAAGTAAAATTTGGGGGGTTATATATTTTACTTTTGTAAAATTTTTGTTATTTCTTTGGAAAACATCATAGGGCTCTTCATAAATTATATATTATGGCTGGCTATTATGGTTCTAACAGATAGCATTTTTAACAAAATTATATTGAACCAGCTAACTTATTGGAGAAGCAACTTTTCATAATAATATTTACTTAGATATGGAAATGGAGATATATCATTGTTGTATTCTAACATTTTTTATTATACAAAGAAGCATTAAAATTCAAATTCTGACAAGTGCATTTAAATATTGTAGTCTTATCCCCACCACCACCAAGGAGGAAAAAAAAAAAAAAAACAAGATCACACATCAGGAATTTTTGTTAAAATCCTGGGAGTCTTTTTCTTTCTGATTTTTTTCATATTGAATTTTCATAAGTGTAGTGAGATGTATAATAATGAAACTGATGGTGTTCCAGAGATATATCAAAATTTAGATTACTGGGGACAGTTTCCAAAGTTACACAGTACAGAAAGCTGGTGATAAGACCAAAGATAGAGAAACAGACACCATCTTCTGAATATTTTCAGCACAGCATGAGAAAATGCACACCTGCGGAGAGTTGGAATTTTCCACAAGGCAATGGGACTTCTTTGTACTTTACATGAAGTTCATTTCATTGGCTACATTTTAACACCTGGTAACCTAAATCCTATTCTCATTTATTGTTCTCTTATCAAATTTTATTGTTCTCTTATCCCCATATTTTAGTAAAATATGGATAAATGACCCTCATTTAAATTTTGTCACAACAATTTAAAAATAATTCTTAAAGATTGACTTATTTTTGGAGGAGAGAAGACACAGTTAAGGCCAAAGGCTTACAGATAGAAAAAATAACTTATAATTTCATTTTCTTTCCATTTTAAACCACTCAAATTATTGAGAGAACATGTTGAGATATTTATACTGTACTTGGAATATGTATTTACTAAACATTCCTTTAAAAGCACAACTGAAATTCATTTACTTTCTTTTAATATCATTTATTCCTTTCCACAGAGAGACAGTGCTTAAACACAATGTAATTCTATAGTGATCTAAATCTTGGATAAAATCAGACACATCTCCCAAATATAGTAACAAATTGTATTAAAAAAAATCCCCCAAATTAGAGGTTTATTTCACATTCTCACCATTTCTACATGGACTTAATAACACAAAAATATGACCAAAGGAAGAAGCAGTAGCATCTCCACTATACAGTTTAAGAAAATAGGTTGTAAAGGAAAACAACAGGATAAGTATAAAGAATACCATATGGGACAAAAATGTTGTATGTGGCGGTAGAGAAGAGGAGGAAAGGAAGAGGAGTGTATGTAGTTATATATATTTCAAAGAACACAAAAAAGGTGTCTCTAAGAAGGAAAATTTAAACTAAACTTGTTTAAATGCGATTTTCCAAGTAAGTGGACTTCTTAGTGTTATTGGTGTGTTTAGTTTATGTGGCTCAACCAGTTCCTAAGAAACAGGAAAGCTGTTTCTTCTACTGGAGCCAACTGAACAGAAATTACAAACAAAACACCTGTGGGAACAATTAACCAATTATTGTATCTGAAAGTACTTTACTACAAAGAGATAGTCTTTGTAGATATGTTCTCACAGTGTTTTCATGAAGCCCTCAGTTTTCTAAGTTACTTTGTTTTTTTTACGACTGAAGCTATGATTAGTGATGTTTCCTGAGCATCTCTTGGGTGAGGATGCTGCAAATCTTGGAGGGAAGGGCTTATGCCCCCCTAAATCTGTCCTCTCAGTTATCCATCTCTTTCTAACCTTCACTTTGACTGAGGAAACTTTTTTTTTTTAAATATTTATTTATTTGAGAGAGAGAAAGAGGGCACACACAGAGTAGGGGCAGAGGGACAGGGAGAATCTCAAGCAGACTGCCCACTGAACGCAAAGCCTGAGGTGGGTATGGGGAGTGGCTCAAGGCAGGGCTCCATCTCCTGAGGCTGAGATCATGACCTGAGCTGAAACCAAGAATCAGACACTCAACCAACTGAGCCACCCAGATGCCCCTAACTCATTCTGGAGAACTGTACCAACCTACAAGATTCTAAAAGCTTTCTGAATTACCAATGAATACAGATTTTTAATTAGGGTTGAGTGGTAAATATATTGTGGTCCTTTGGTTGCTATAATCATGTAAGACCCAGACGATAAATATTAGTCAAAAAATTCATCTCTAATATTATTTTACTAAAGTTTGATAAACAATTTTTCAATTTCAGTTACTTTGCCCTCATTCATAATTAACCCACATTAAAAGGGCACACATGAAAATGATCCATCTCGAGAACAACAGTAAAGAGATAGGGCATGCTAATATGGACATTTTTTTAAATAACCAGCTTCCAAATGCTGAACATTCTTTCAGAGACCTTTTATTTTCCCTCTTTCCAAACACTTACTTTCTTTTCTTTGCCCAAGATACCTTTTCTCCACCCCTCTATATTATTTGTATCCCTCAAATCTATGTTCATATTCCCAAAGGTTTATAACCTTAGAGTGACAAATCACCTGCATCTTTGCAGACACAGGTTTGTGTATCTATAGGGAACCCCCCCACCTGCTGACTGAAAAAACAAAATCATTAGGTTCTATTTTTTTAAATTAAGCTGCTATGCCTCCTGCTGATGTAATCTGTTATGGAATATAGGTAGGTCCCGCTGCCACAGCATAATTAAGTAGCAGACTCCAACAGCAAGACCTCTGACAATATCAATTTAAAATGCTTTTAAATAAACAAATCTAATATCAAAGATGCATAGCACTTTCCATAAAAGAACCATCAAAACACATGTTTGTTTTGTATCTGCAGTCCTGCTGGCTCCCTCAAAGGAGAGAGAGAGATGGCATGAACTCTAAGTGGCCTGACGAAAGGAATCATGCAGTTACCTGTGTCAGCATGTTTTCTTGTTCTACTGAGAAGAGATAAAACAAAACAGAAAAAGCTAATATCAAAATAAAATTTTTTTTCAAATAAAAATTTGAAAAAAAATTCTACTATTATAATTATGGATTTTGCACTAGGCAAAACAGATGCACTACTAAAAATTTTAAAAGAATAGAAAAGGTATTGCATATCTAGTGTTTTTCAACAAGTATATACATAAATCCAATTTTTTAGGTGTTTCTTAATTGGTAACATGAAAAGTTCCACTTAGATCTTGCCTTGGTTCTCTACAAATAATCAGCTTTACAGGAAAATATATCCATTGCTTAGACATCTGTGGGTTTGAATAATTGAAATTATCTACTGAGAGATTCCAAGCGGAATACCTAAAGCTTATGTACCAATTTTGTATCTGCTTGCTATTCTTGGGATTCACACTGATGCATTCTGATTCTCTTATAGATCATACATCAATACACTGTGCTAAATATCCCTTACCATATGTGAATAATAGAAGAACAAAAATGATTTCAAACACACACCATAGCAGAGTGCCATGTTTACATACATATTAATCAGTGAATGCTACTTTATAACATAATCAGTTTGCTGTATTTTTTTTTTAGCTTAGCCTTTATACAGCTTTTAATCATGTTCTTAGTTCTTTCATTGACTTGAAGCAAAGCTGTGCTGGGAAATGTCATACTCCTTTGTACAAGGGGTGTAAGTGATGAAGAATGAAATATATATAGATAATTGTCCAGCTTGAAAGATGAGTAGGATGTAGTTTAGGCATTCTCTGTCTTCTCCTTTTCCTGTAAGTGGGAGTTGAGTGGTTAGGGATGGGGAAAGCTGTATGAGCAGGCCCAGATCCATCAGTCCAAGGCAAGGTTGGACCTCATTTTCTACTGTGGAACAAGAACAAGGACTGGCTGCCACCACCCCATGCTTGAGCACCAGAGTGCCTGGCTTCTCTTTGTGGGCTTGGGTGAAGACCAACTTAATTACGATGCAGCCAAAATAATTAAGAAATGCATTGTCTACATTTACACATTTAACCGTCGTTGAAAGAGTGTGGTTTGGGATTGGGGTAATCTGGTTGATTCAATCCTGTAAAATGTAGATCAAGTCCTCATTTAGAATGAGAGCACAAGAGTGGGCAGGGTTTCAGAAGTTAGTGGGTATTTCAGTAAGCAAATATTTGTGGCATAGGTAAGTGGAGGATGGGGTAAAAGGATTAAACACTGGAAAATTTGAATTTACGACTGTGCCTGTTATTCTTCCAGTAACTGTATTTTTAAACATCTGCTGACTGAGCTTTTCTTCCTTGGGTGTTTGGATTCTGCATAAAGAAAAGTTGGTTGGCTGTATCAGGGTCCCATTTATCTTGTCTGTGTCTCCTCTGACAGTCACCTGCACCAGTGTGTCCATCTTTAATTGCAGTCTCCTGAGGACAGACCTGTGGAGTGTCTGCTCCATTCTTCTTTTTTTAATTAACATGTAATGTATTATTTGCCCCAGGGGTACAGGTCTGTGAATCATCATTCACATGTGTGAATCAGCACACATTTCACAGCACTCACCATAGCACAAACCCTCCCCAATGTCCATAACCCAGTCACCATATCTCTACCTCCCCACCCCCCACACTTTGCTATATATATATACATATATGTGTGTGTGTGTGTGTGTGTGTGTATCATAAACTATATTCCCAGGGGCATTTTTCAATATTTAATAGTAAGTACATGAATTATATTACAGCAGTAACAGAATTTATTTCTTTGAACCCAACCCTTGTCATGTAGTTTTTCAGTGATTCCAAGTTCACTCCAAGCAATCTATAAATGTTCCTAGAATTGTGTTTTTCTCTTTTATCGATCAGTGCCCAGTATATAGTATATAGACAGTATCATTCTGATTATCTGGAAAGTTTCGGGATTAATATGATCTATTCAAGTCAGTAAAGAAGTCAGGTATATAAGATAGTGGTGTCAGTCAAGTCAGAAAAATAGGAAAACAGAAACCACACATTTTTTGGCAGTGAATGTTATGTAAGGAATTGGTTAAACAGAAATTGGAGGACTTACTATATACCTCTAGAGCAGAGAGAACACAAAGAAGAGGATGGGGTTATTAGAACCTAGAGCTATAGGATTTTCCTGTCTCAGAAAAGGAGGTGTCACCTGCCGATGTTGATAAATCTGAAATTGGTTGGGGAAATACGGATAAATCAAACTTGGGAACTGAAACCTACTGCCTGTACTGAGACTGCTGAGACAACATTAATGGGAAGAGTAAGGAGCAAGTTTCTTCTTCCTTCCTTTCTTCTGCCTTTGGGCGTCCCTCAACTGCCTTCTGGGGGCAGACCATAAGAGAGATCCAGCAAGGGAAGGAGAAGTGGGATTCGCAGACTCACAGCCCCAGTGTTAACAAAGCAGGATATAGAATTAGCATAACAGCCTAGTAACAACACTCACAGAAATCCCAGTTCTTAAGAGACGTTCCAATATATTCATATTTCGTGTTCCTTTTCCTCTTAAACATGCAGTGATGTGGATGACAAATTATATGGATACTCTAGAGATAAAGCTGTTTATCCAAATTGAATCAAATAAAGTTCTGTGGTAAATAGGTTCCAAAGATAGCCAACCTCAGTTTCTCCCCTCCTATTTGTACGGTGCTGCTTCCCACATGAGGAGTTAGAATCTACACCCCTTCACCTTGAATCTGGGCTGATCTTGGTAACTTGCTTGATGACAAGAATGTAGTAATAGCAACCTTCTGGAAATTCTGAGGTTAGTCACAGAAAGCGTTGCAGTATCTGCCTAAGTCTCTTGAAATGTTTGCTCCAGAGACACTTCCCATCAGAATCCAGCCACACTATGCTGTGGGGTGCCCAAAGGACATGAAGAAACCATGTGGAGGGGCTACACTGGACAGCACAACTGAAATCCCAGCTTAGAACCAGCATCAAGTACCTACCATGTCTTTCACGCATCCAGCAACGCTAAGGCTTCAGATGATGAATGGCCCCAGCTGATAGCCAATTACCACCACATGAGAGACAGAAATGAGAACTGCTCAGCCAGGCCACATTAACAAACATAAATACCGAGGATAAGAAATTGTAGTTTTGAGCAACCAAGTTTTAGGGTGTTTTAGTTATACAGCATATACAACTACAACTCCTTATCTATTTAGTTTTCCAAGAACTTTTACTGGTGAATTTTGGCCCACCAAATAAACAACTCTATCCTCACCCAACTAATATTGGGCTCATTAATAACTTGGGTTTATCAATAACCTTGGTTTTCCTCACCATGGTTTCCAGTATTTTCCATTTCACTCTCCAAGAGATTATAAACATTTGTGAAAGGAAGAAATCATGTTCTATTTCACGTCCGTATCTCCCACTTGATAACTGATGCTTAATTAGGTATAATATCATGTGAGTTCTGCTGCATAACCACTAGACTCAAAGTGTCACATTCATGGGTCAGCAGATTGACTGCAATTCAGCTGATCAGGCTGGGATTAACTTCACAGCTCTGTATCAGCATGTGTTTTATCTGGACATAAGTATATTCAGGACATATTCAGGACATAAGGACATATTCAGGCTGTGGGTTATGTTTAGATCTATTCCATATGTTTTTCTTGGAGGCTAAGGCTGAAGGGCAACAGCTCCTGAGATCATTCTCTTCTTGTGTTTTTATTGTATTTATTATTTCTAAATTTGTAATTTTATGAGTATTTACTGTTAGGATTACCTATTTAGATCAACACTGGTTAAATTTAAAAGCCCTTTAAAGCACTGAAAGCATACCTTGTAAAAAGTAAGTGAGCTGGGAAAAAATGTGCACTCAAGTACTGCATCATTTTTCTTCTATTTTGTAAGGACCAGAGTAAATCCACTGATACATCAATGCCTTCAAAATAAGTGATTAAAATATTCTGAGTTCACACTTTATGGATATCCATAGTTGTCCCAAATGAACATTTGAAAACACAGAAAGTGTTAGCCACACACATACAGGTGAATATTATTAAACAGAATAAATCAACTCCAAATACTTTGTATTCTCTGCTGTAAATCACTGTTTCACGTTAGAATGATGCATTATTTTAATTCAAAATGAATTGTGGAGGCATGTCTAAGATTTATATGATAATCCATGATAAATACCTACACAGGTAAGGATGTGCCCTGAACCATAAAAATAAACTATGGAAAAGTATTAATTTTATTTGTTTAGTTAGATTTGTACAATTAAGTATTTATATATAGACTATGTTTGATCAAAATATTATTGGATTTTTTAGTTAAACTATTACTGAAACACTAGAAGCCTTTGTTTTTTTCTGGCTAACTACCAAGTAGCTCTGGTCTCCATGTTTTTATTATTTATATTATGATCTACAACAGTTGAAAGTAATGTGTAGTAAAAAAATTAAAAAGTGAGGTTTTATGAGTGTGAGGCATTAATTAGGAAAGCACATGAAGGGAATTTCCAGTGTGGTCGAAATGATCTATAATGTGATAAAGGTGTGGATTACATGCCTGTGTGTCTATGTTAAACTCACTGAACTGTACACCTACTGCTAGATATTTGGAATGTTTCTGGTTTGGGTCTATTTTGAATAAAGCTACCATGAAAATTTTTAAACGTTTCTTGAAATATATGCCTACATTATCTACCGATTATATACTGGGAAGTGAAATTGCTTGGAGTATTAGTCTGCTAGGACCACAATAACAGGATGTTACAGACTGGGTGATGTGAACAACAAAAACTTGTTTTTTCACAGCTCTGAGGGTTAGAAATCTAAGATCAAAGTGCTGGCTGAGTTGGTTTCTGGTAAGGCCTCTCTCCTTGACCTACGGACGTCCACCTTCTTACTATGTCTTTTTTTTTTTTAATTTACATATAATGAATGTTATTGTTTCAAGGGTACAGTTCTGTGATTTATCAGTCTTACACAATTCACAGCACTCACCATTGCACATACCCTCCCCAATGTCCGTCACCAGCCACCCCATCCCTCCCAACATCCTCCCCTCCAGCAACGCTCAGTTTCCCGAGATTAAGAGTTTCTTACCGGGGCGCCTGGGTGGCTCAGTGGGTTGAGCCGCTGCCTTCGGTGGCTCGGGGTCATGGGATCGAGTCCCGCATCGGGCTCTCTGCTCTGCAGGGAGCCTGCTTCCTCCTCTCCCTCTCTCTGCCTGCCTGTCTGCCTGCTTGTGATCTCTGTCTGTCAAATAAATAAATAAAATCTTTAAAAAAAAAAAAGAGTTTCTTACCGTGTCTTAACACAGCCTTTCCTCCATGTATGGGCACTTGAAGGTATCTCTTCTTCTTATAAAGAAGTCCTATCGATTAGGGCGCCACCCTTACCACCTCAGCTAGTCTTAAATACCTCCTTACACAACCTGTCTCCAAATGCAGTCATGTTCGAGGTTAGAACTCCAACACATAAATTTGGAGGAAACAATTCAGTCTGGGGCATGGTATCTGTGTTTTTGCTTTCTGTTTTTTGAGGGTTTTTTGTTTGTTTTTGCTTTTTCAAGGTGCATTTTAACAGCTTTATTGAGGGGGCACCTGGGTGGCTCAGTGGGTTAAAGACTCTGCCTTCAGCTTGGGTCATGATCTCAGGATCCTGGGGTCGAGTCCCACATCGGGCTCTCTGCTCAGCACGGAGCCTGCTTCCCCCTCTCTCTCTCTGCCTGACTCTCTGCCTACTTGTGATCTCTGCCTGTCAAATAAATAAGTAAGATCTTTAACAGCTTTTTGAGGTATAATTGACATAGGAAAAACTGCACCTATTTAATGTATACAATTTGATGATTTTGAACATTGCATACACTCATGAAACCACCACTGCAGTCAAAGTATTAGACATGTCCATCACCTCCAAAAGTTTTCTTGAGTCTCTTTCTTCTTGTCATTTTAAGAACACTTAATATGGGATCTATCCTCAATAAATTTTTAAGTCCACAATACGGTATTGTTAACTACAGGCACAAAGTTGCACAATAGATCTGAACAACTTATTCATCTTGTATAACTGAAACTTTATACTAATTGAATTCCCCATTTTCCCCTTCCCCCAACTCCTGCCACCACTATTCTATTCTCTGCTTCTATGAGTTAGATTATTTTAGATACCTCATATAAGTGGAATCATTTGTCCTTCTGATTTATATCACTTAGCATAGTATCTACCAAGTTTATCTGTTGTCACATATGACAGAATTTCCTTCTTTTTTTAAGGCAGAATAATATTCTGTTGTATAAATATACCATATATTCTTTTTTCATTCATCTGTTGATGGACATGTGGATTATTTTCCTAGCTTGGCTACTGTGAATACTGTTGCAAAGAACACTGGAGTGCACAGATCTCTTTGAGATCCTGATTTCAATTATTTTGGATATATACTCAAAAGTGGCATGCTGTCCAACAATTTTAATCATATTTTAATACATCTTTAATGTATTACTAATAATAGATTCATTGAGATATAATTCACATACTATAAATTTCACCCTTTAAAAGTACCATCTTCTCCTAGATTTGTCCCATATGCTTTGAAGCCATACCTTTTTTGTTTATTTACTACAGTTGGCCTTGGTTTATAATTATATGTATCTGTCACATAATCTCATATGCTACCTGGCTCTTTTATTTTTTTTTAACTTTTCATGTGAGTATTGTTGGCACACAATGTTACATTAGTTTCAGATGTACAACATGGTGATTCAACATCTCTGTACGTTGTTATGTTTACCACAAGTGGCACTACCATCTGTCACCATACAATGCTATTGCAATATCATTGACTATATTCTCTATGCTGTATTTTTTAAATGAGATATCACCTTATAACTGTCAAAATGGCTAAAATTGAAAAGAAAAATAACTTGTGTTGGCAGGACGTGGAGAAAAAGAAACTCTTGTGCACTGTTGGTTGGAATGTCAATTGGTGCAGCCACTGTGGAAAACAATATAGAAATTCCTCAAAAAATTAAAAATAGAAATACCATATGATCCAATAATTTCAAAGAAACAAAAACTCGGGACGCCTGGGTGGCTCAGTTGGTTAAGCAGCTGCCTTCGGCTCAGATCATGATCCCAGCGTCCTGGGATCAAGTCCCACATCAGGCTCCTTGCTCTGCCATTCTGCCTGCCTGGGCTCGCTTTCTCCCCCTCCCCTCTCTCTCTGATAAATAAATAAAAAATCTTAAAAAAAAAAAAACTCAAATTCAAAAAGATACATGCACCACTCTGTTTATTGCAGTATTATTTACAGTAGCTAACATATGGAAGCAACTCAGTGTCCAGCAATAGATGAATGGATAAAGATGTGTGCATATCACATACACACATATTTGACTATGACACAGCCATCAGAGATCTTGCCATTTGCAACAACATATGTGGACCTTGAGGGTAGTATGCTAAATGAATAAGTCAGACTGATATGACAAATATCATATGATTTCGCTCATATGTGGAATCTAAACAATAAAGTGAATGAATAAACAAACAAAAAAGCAGAATAAGACCTACAAATACAGAGAACAAACTGATAGTTACCAGAGGAAAGGGTACTGGCGGAAAGGCAAAATGGGTGAAGAGGAGTGGGAAATTCAGGCTTCCAGTTATTGAATGGTGCCCATGTTTTTGGTGAAAAGGGGATACTTCTGGGACACCTGGGTGGCTCAGACAAGCATCTGTCTGCCTTTGGCTAGGGTTGTGATCCTAAGATCCTGGGATTGAGCCCCACATCAGGCTCCCTGCTCAGTGAGCAGCCTACCTCTCCCTCTCTCACTCCCCCGCTTGTGTTCCCTCTCTCGCTCTCTCTCTCTCTGTCAAATAAATAAATAAGTCTTTTTAAAAAAAGAAAAGAAAAGAAAGAAAGAAAAGGGAATATTTCAAATTACTTGGGAGCTTTTCGGATTGAGATGGTCATAGACTCAGATCTGCAGGTCATAGTTTTATGGAAATATAATTTCTGAAGGACCTTATTATGAAGCTTTTTAGTGTCTTCCCTGTGTTTCAGAATTAAAATAAAAAGACAACATATTACACCACTCCTCACAGATCACCACATACATTTGATAGTGCTTCTGAACAGCTACAACTCTGCCTCAGTGGCCACACCTAATATACAACAGAATGTGCCCTGCTGTCTAAACTCAAACATATGTTACTGTTGCACAGTTGACCTAGCTTGAAATATATTTATTCAGAAAACAAGACAGAACATAAGATACTGCAGTCAGCATTAACTTAGCCAAGTACAGCAGAGGTTCTGAACCTTGGCTCAACCTCGGCTGTGTATCAAAATCACCTGGGGAGTTTTTAAAGTCCCTAGCCTCATTCTTAACCCCAGACAAATTAAATCAGAATCTTTGCAGGTGAGAACCATGCATCAGCATTTTTTTTAAAATTCCCAGGTGATTCCTATGTGCAGCTGAGATTGAGGGCCACTGATATAGAGCTTCCAATAACTGCAGTTCACATGAGGATAATTTTATTAAGTCTGATTATTCACTCTGAATTATTTTTAGACTCTTGCTACACTATTCCCTTGCATGCAAAGCACAGCTGGTAGTTATATTAATGTAAAATATTTCAAATTAAAGACCTTTTTTCAAAGGATAAATGTGTCTTATTAATGAATCTTATGTTCTATATAAGAATCTTATGTTCTATATATGTTCTTATGTCCCACTCGCAGGTGGTGCCAAAAAAGATTAAATGCAGGAAAAATTTAAAATAAAAAATTTTAAATAAAGTATATTTAGCTAAGTTTCTCATCTTCAGAGAGAGAAATTATATATAATTTAAAAAGGTGGTAATAAACCATATGGTACTAAATTAGAGTCAGGATCATCAGAATAAACAAATGTTTAGCTTAATAAGATTGATAGACAGCAAAACAATTATAGATATATTCTTCACATAGGTTATTACATCTACATATATATTTATAGTTTGTTTGCAGACAAGTCCTAAAAATTTGACCTAGCTTGAAATATATCTTTTCAGAAAACAAGACCAAAGATACTGCAATCAGCAACAAGTATACCCAGTGCCCTAAACTTAGCTTCTAAATACCATTCCTTAATAAAAGAAACCAAGTTAGAAAAATTACAGTTATAGGGCTGGACAGGCAAAATACAAGATGAGCTTTGAGCATCTTACAGTACCAGAAATTAAGGACATACTCCAAATGCAAAGGAATGGGGACATGTTATAGAGACAAAGGATCTAACTGTAGAGAACTCCCAGTGGCTAAAGTTGGAACAATTTTGAGCAGCAAAAGATATCACAGTATTAAATTACAACACAAAGTATAAAATAAATATACATGAGTCCATACTGACATAAATAAATGAGTAAATAAATGGTAGAGAACAGATGAATCTTTCTTACAGAAGAATCCATTTAATATATGCAGATATTCCCACTTCCAGGGGGTAGAGCTTGTAATACACACAGTCTAGGGTGGGCTTGACTTAGTAATTTGCTTCCAAAGAACAGAATAGGAAAGGGGAGAAAAAAATTACTTTACACTGAAGAAACCTAGCAAACACTACCTTAAGCAAGTGATAAAACTTAATATCCTCAGTGATGTCTGGGGATCATGTACCCCCTTGATATGATATAATATGATATGGTATGATGTGATAAGAAGGTGTTTTGCCTCTGCTCATAAACCCATAAACTCAGCCTAATCATCAGAAAAACACCAAAAATCAGACTGGAAGATGTTTTATAGGATACTTGGTACTAGTCTCATCATTCAAGGCCTCTAAAAAACAAAAAACAAAAACAAACAAACAAAAAACACCAAAAACCAAAAAAACCAGGAAAGCGTAAGAAAGTGTCACTGACCAGAGGAGACTAGATGCAGTATGGTACTCTGGACTGGGTCCTGGAACAAGAAGAGAATATTAACGGCAGAACTGATGAAACTGAAATTAGAACGGTAGTTTAGTCAAAGACAATGTACCAAGGTCAGTTTCTTAGTTTTGAAAATGTACTATGACAACGTAAGATGTAAACAATGCAGAAAATTGGACAAGGGGTATATAGGACATCTCTGTACTACCTTTGCCATTTTCTGAAAATCAAAAATTATTCCAAAATAAAAGTTCATTTTAAAAAAAAATCTATGTAATTGGAAAGATATCCCTCTCAGAATAGAAATGTAGACAAGCACATTTAACTATTATAGGCACCACAGAGATTTTTTTTTCCTTTTCCACAATTAAAGAGTATATTTTTAAAAGAAGGAAATGTGATAGCCATTAAAACCTAAATTGCTCTTCCACAATAAGTGAAATTGTATTTTATACCATTCCCAAGGCAGCTACTTAAGGTCATGTGTTATGCTTATTCTGGGTATAAATCAAGTATTGAAACTAAAAACCCATTTAGATAAATGTTGCTTCAAAGCTTTTCAAAGCTTTTTTTTTTCCCCCCCTCTTCACTATATGTGTATCCAAGAGTTTAAGTACATTTAAGCACAGGGAAGAATCAGTTGCCTAAATTCTTTTTCTTGTCACAGATTTAGTAGGTGGAATTTTATTTCTCTCGTCTCTTGCAACTGATATCAATTTTGCAATGTTATTTCTTTAGAAGAAATTTAGTTTAATATTGCTCCTGCCTCAGGACATATTGTTTCTATGGAATTTTATTTAGGTCTTAGAATTCATTTGGGTTAGGAAATGTTTCAGAAATTACATCTCAACTTTATTTAAGTTTTAATTCTACTAAGAAACAGTGGACCTAAGGATTGTGTGAAAGACTGCTACATAAAATTTAGGGCTTCACCTAGTCAAGATCTATATATAGAAAGTCAAGTGAATGGGCTCTTCAATAATTTCAATCAAGAGAACACTACAATCATTAAAGTTTAAGATCCATATAATTATAGTATATTAAGTATTACAGTATAATATGTAGAATATTTTTCACAAATGGAATAGAACAAGGACAGTCCTGAGTTTTATTTTGGTTTTTGAGTGTATGTCTATGTCTGTGTGTGTGTGTATTTGTGTTCTCGCACTTCTATAACATTATTTTTCTTTTCATTCATTCTTTTCTGCTGTTTTCTATGTCTACTTTCAAATAAGAAAATCAGATTTTGCTTTCCAATGAGCAAATAGTTGATAAAAAGAAAATGAATGCTAGAAGGGAAATGACAATTAACTAAAATTAAACCCATTCAACTTCTCAGTAACTACATTCATTTCTCTAAACATCTATGCTGGACTGTTATTTTGGTAATTCTTCAATGAACCAGGCTTCAGAGATTTCAAGTTTTATGTAACTGCCCTCTCACTACTGTGACTGTTTTGACATATTTTTTTCTTAGAAAAAGAGACACAGAAGTGACTTTATACCAGTTCTGAGCCTAGCCCCTAACTGGCCTGATAACTTTGTGCTTTCTCCTCTTTGAAATATCTGCTCTAGAATACTTCTTGAAATCCAGCTGCCATGCTGTGAAGTAGCCCAAGTAGCCAGATAGAGGAAATCCTTGGCCCTGACTAAAAACTCTAGCTGAGAAACCCACTAGAGCCTCTGGATGACTATAGCTACTGCAATACCCCTGCTGACACTATGTGGAGCAGAACAAACCAATCAACCTATAGAATCATGAAGGATAATAAACTGCTGTTTTAAGACACTAACTTTTGGGATGGCTTCTTTTATAGTAATAGATAACTAAAACAACTTCACAGTAATGCTTAGACTGAAAGAAGAGCCATTGTTAGACATGGTTTTTAGGATGACTGCTATTGTCAGTGAGTCCCTGAGATAAAGAAAGATAGATGACAGTTTGGAAACTGCCCAGAGAAAGGATGCAATATGTTAATTCCTCTTATATGATTATGTTCTTCTAAGAGGAATTAGGAGGCCTTTGACCCAATAATTTAGAACCACAGCGTAGCACACTGCTACTCAAAATACAGTTTCCAATTGGCAAAATTAGCATCATCTAGAAACTTGTTAGAAATAAAGAATTTCAGACCCCACAAAGACCTACTAAATTAGATTCTGTATTTTAGCATGATCCCTGGGTGACTAGTTTGCACATGCATATAATAATAAGTGATCTGACAAAATTAAATCATGCAATTACCTAATAGTGTATGATCTTATCTTTCCAACCAAATGAAAATGTTCTTTCTACCCAGGCTAACGGCTCCTCAAATAAAACTTACCTAATGTAGAAAACAAAGTCTAAAAACAAAAACAACAAAAACAGAAAATAAAGTCTAATCATACTTTTCCAACTCTCTAATTTCATATGGAAACTATAAATTATACCTTTTTTATATGATGTGGGGCCCACATCACTACCCATCTGATCTATTCCAGTGGTTACTGCCACCCTTAGATGGACAAGCGAGGCCCCTGCTCTGGTCTTATGCCTCAGAGGCCTGTGTTTGAAGTCTTTCTTCAAAATTGTTAACCCCTCGTCTGGTGGCTGGGACTAACCAGAGCCAATACTGCCATCCAGCAAGAATGCAGAAACTGTTCTATTCTTTGGATTCTATTGTCCATCTAAGCCCCAGTGTTTCTCCCCTTCAGCTCTATACTTGCCTCCTCCCTCTCCTTCTACACCCCTCACCATGTACAGTCAATCAGATAACCCCAAAGTGCTTTCAAAGTCATGCCTCTGGAGTCATCTGTGGCCCTCGTGCCCAAAATGATAGCTCCCAGTGATAGGTGTGATGTCTTACTTGGGACTGGATGAGATTAGGCTACCAGAATGGTGCTGACATACTGATTTTGGTGATTCTTACTCACATTGGACACAGGTGAGTTCAGGGCCCTAGGGCTTAGAAGCTATGGATGGTCAACAATGACCCTTGGGCTTAACTGTGTGTCAGCTCTCTCCTACTCATGTTCCCAACCTGGTGACACCTCCAGTCTAGAGCACATAAAGGTGGCAGGAGTAGCATCAAAAATCATTCATCCTATGCCTACCCACCCTACCCATACTCTCTATCCCATGTCAGTTACTGGCCATGCTACATGAATGATACCATTCTTCTTACTCTACACCGACACCTTTCCTATCTTCTCCCCCCCCCCGGTTGCAGTATATAGAAATATAAGGATGACATAAGCTTTGAAAGAGACTATATTCTAAGAATTCACTGATGAAACCCTGAAGAGTTCAAGAGAAGACATAGTCTTACCTCTATACGACATCACGATGACCAGTGGATGGATTTAAAATGACCAGAAAACAAATTATTGTTCACATATTGCTGTAGCAAGATTCATGTATGTAGTTATCATCAACTAAGCAGAGTAACAACATTGGTATGAGTCTTTGGAAGCCACTATTCATTGGTGGTTTGATGGATGATACAGTATCATGACTAATGATATAACCTCCACGAAATAAATGGTTTTACAGATTGGCAGAGACAAGATTTATGTTGTTTCAGTAGGGGGGAAAAAGGCCATGCTGTTGAAGTAGAAAGTGTTGCTACTATTTACTCATGATAGGAGAAGTGAAACTAGTCAGGAATAACACATTGGACAATAAAGAACACAAAGAGATAGTTCCTAGACCTAAACAAGAAGAGACAGTATCTTGACAATGCAAAGAATCTTCATGTGACTGACTGGATTAAGTATTTCTTGTCTTCCCGTTATTCTCCCCAATCTCTCCTGACTCCCCTCACGATCCCCCACCCCCACCAACCCTTATGGTTTTTCAGACATCCCTGTGTTTCCTGTGGTGGCTAGTTCTTATTCATTCTTGAAAACCCACATCAGGTATCCACTAATCTAGAACAATTTATTCAAAAGATATTTAAGAAAAGATAGTTATCTTGCTCTTTATAAAATAGCTATAATAGAGATAGGGATAGAGGAGATTACAAAAACAGAGATAGATACCTATGCACGCTAGATCAGTCTTTTTTATGAGTCTACCACACCTTCAGACTATGAACTCCTTGTAGAACCATATATTATCATTCTATCTTACAGGCAAGATGAATGATATACAGATAGAGACCAAAAATGAATTTTAAATAAATAAGCAAATACACTTAAACCTGTGATTGGACCTCCTATGAATTACTTTCACAACATTTATTTTCACTGATAATGCAAGATATATAATTATTGTAAAAATGTTGAAAAATATAGTACATTTTTAAAAAGGAAATAAAAATCATTCATAATTCTTCCACAGTCATGTTAACATATTTCCTCTTAATTAAAAAATATTATAAGGCAACTACTGGAAAATGAAAAAAATAAAATTTTAATCTACTTTCCTACCAATTAGATAGATTAGTGAATATGGGAAACAAAAATCCTCAAACTATTTTCTGGTTGAAGTTAAGGAGAGAAAATACATATTTTAACACTCCTCTTGTCTTTATATTAAAAATGGGAGCAATTGTGGGTAGATGGTACAGTTATGGGGCATGACTTTTAGCCTGGTTAGGTTTCACTGCATGGAGGGAGAAAGAAGAATTTAGCTACAGTATCACCAAGACTAATAATTATTTTTTAAAGATTCTATTTATTTAACTGAAAGAGAGAGAATGAGAGAGAGAGAGAGGAGCAGGGGGAGGTGCAGAAAGAGGGAGAAGCAGCTCCCCACTGAGCAGACAGCCAGCTGCTGGACTCAATCCCAGGACACTGGGATCATGACCCAAGCTGAAAGCAGATGCTTAAGCGACTGAGTCACCCAGGCACCCAATAATTATCTTTTACCTTGGGTTTGTATATGTGTGTGAATGACTGCATATTTGTAACCCAACAGTTTTCCATAAGAGACTAAAAATCCAATGAGGAAATTAATATATACATCTTCACAGGATGCCAGGAGTAAAGCCAGACTGTTGAACATAATACAGCCCACTCTGAACTTGTCATCCAAAGCTGCCCCCTTGATCTGAAGCACTATGCCCACTTTAACCCTGCTATGTGGATTATGGTGCTCAGTTGAATGGCTCTAGGGCATGGTTGCAAGACAGTTGTGTGCAAACCCTGGTGTGAGACCTCTTCATATGGATATAAGGACATTGTCCTACAAGAAAGTGGAGTGAGGGTAGAGGCTCTCAGAGAAAGGAAATAAGGGGGAATCTAGATAAGATACTGAGGGTTACCTATTACGATATCCATTAGGTTCCTATCTTTCTTCTTTTTTTTTTTGGTCTGATCTTGGAGTCCAGAAACAGTCATGTCCAACATTCACAGCTTCCAATTTTATTTGTGTTGTTTCTTTTCTTGAAATTCCATCAGGTTATTTCCAAAATTACTGTTAAACACACAGCTTCATAGTCCAGGCAGAACTAATAGATGAGGCTTTGAAGGAAATGAGGCCAGTTGGGTTGTGTCAAGCACTGGATTGAAGGAAGAGTCCCAGAATACCAAGTGGCAGTCTCTAGCCTCGTTTTAAAATTTACTTCGTTATATTTCCTTCACTTATTCCTTAGAGAAATGAAATACTACCAATATTTCCCAGAATTCTATCCCCATCTTACTTCCCACAGGAGTAACTCCTTGGTTGAGGTTCTACAAATCATTCCTGTGGTCTCCTTTACATTTTTTACTATACAATACATTGCTCCTAACATAAGATGTAGCAACTTTCAGTGCATTTTTAAGATTTACTAAAATTGTATGTAATATTTTTCAAGTTGCTATATTTACTCATGACTATATTCACTCACACTGATACAGTTTATATAGTTTACTTTAAATACAAGGTGGTATAGCATTTTATAAATATAATTTATCCATCCCTCAGCTGTAGGCTGTCTCATATTTACACCCTCCCCTATTGCCAACAGTGATAAAATAAACTTTATTGAGATTACTTTGTGCACATGTTAGACGCTTTCTATGGGCTACACTTCAAACCAGAATTGCTCAGTTGTATGTTATGTGCATTTTTAACTTTAACTGGTATTTAAAAATTATTCTCCAAAGAAAAAGAATAACATTGTGAATGAATGAAGAAAGGAGAAAAATAGATCATTTTTTCATTTCCCAAATACACTAGAACAGAATTTCTCCAATCCAGCTGCACATATAAATAGCCAAAGAACTCTTTTAAAAAATCAACAAACTCTAGGCCCAGACTGGAGATTCTAATTGTAATTGGGCAGGCATTGGTCCTGGCCAATAGTATGATTTTAAAGACCCCCTCCCCAGATGATTCTGACATGAAGTCAGGACAGAAAACAATTTCACCTGGTGTTCTCAAACATTAGCTAACATCAGAATCACCTGGACCAGAGGGTCTGTTAATACAAAGATTGCTTGGCTCCACCTCCAGTTTCTGATCCAGCAGGCTGGAGTGGGTTTGGGAATTCACACTGCTAACAAGTTCACAGAAGATACTGATGCTACACTTTGAAAACAATTCCTCCACAATATAGAATGTGAAAATGAAAAAAAATAGATTTCACAACTAGTACTAGCAGGCTACAGTGTTCCCACTTAAACAGTGAACATACACAAAAATAATTAGTCACTGAATCCATAATGAATAAGACAAAAACAAAACCATTTTATAACAGCATCTTAACAGACAAAAACTAGAACTCAGTGCAAACCACAAAAATGATGAAACATCTTCTCCTAACATTAATGACTGTTTCTTTATCCATTACAACTTTAACCCCCTCTCCTTTTTTCTGCCTCTTATATAAAAATTATTAAATTAATCATGAAATAACGCCCACTTTCATCCATGACTCAATCTAGCAAAAACTCCTAACATAAGCCCAAATACTGCAAAATCCTCCTCCCCCCACCTCCCTACTCAGCATATCCTCTGACTGAAACACCCATATTTTCCCAAGGTTTTCAGTCTCGTTTCCTAGAACAAGAAATAAACCCAAATTTGTCTGACTGCTGGTGTGCTTCTGCTGATCTTTAGTGGACAATGACAAAAGTTACCAATAAGGTAGGAATGGAAGGTATATATACATAAATTCAAGTATATATATCTACTGAAATACTGTATACACTTAAAAAACATATTTTAACACTTGTTTCTGGTGGTCTTTGGTAGACATTGACAAAGGTTACCAATAAGGTGGGAGTGAGGATAAATATATATATCTCACACATAGACATACTTAAATACTGTGCACATGTAAAAAATACATGTTACCATTATAAATATTAATATTAGGCATATCCATTGTACAAGTAGACATAATTCACAAAGGAGAAAGAAGAAAAATAATCAACTAGATATCTGTCACATTGAGAATATTATTTTAGTTTTTTCTCAACGCAAAGATAACAAATTAGTTATCCAACTATTCGTAATACTTTCACTTAACAGCCATATACTTAGGGGCGCCTGGGTGGCTCAATTAAGTGTCTGTTTTTGGCTTGGGTCATGATCCCAGGGTCCTGGAATTGGGCCCCGCATCAGGTTCCCTGCTAGGCAGGAAGCCTGCTTCTCCCTCTCCCACTCCCCTTGCTTGTGTTCCCTCTCTCACTGTGTCTCTCTCTGTCAAATAAATAAATAAAGCCATATGCTTAAAAAAAAAAAAAGCCATATACTTTTCCATGTTACTAAGTGAGAAATCATTAATTAATAATATTGGTATTAATATTAACTAGTATTAATATTAGCATATACATCACATAATTTAATCACTTGTGAATTTCATCTCTCTCAGAACAGAAATTCAGAATTTTCTAAAATACAAATAATTAATATAAGTGACTCCAAATTCTTAATATTTGTCATTTTTTTTGTTTTCAAGGTAATTTTTTCCCTTTTTATTTTTTTGAAGATTGATTTTTAGAGGGAGCAAAGAGAGAGAGGGAGAGAACATGGGGCAGAAGGGGGAGAGGAAGAGGGAAAAGGAGACAGTCTCAAGCAGGGGAGTTCCTTTTCACAACCCTGAGATCATGTCTGGAGCCAAAACCAAGCATTAGAGGCTTGACTGAGCCACTCAGGCACCCTAGGTTAATTTTCTTTCTTTTTAGACTTAGAAAAGTATTTCTGTAGAGTAAAAACACCAAGGTGGGCCAGATTTGACCTGCAGACTGTGGAATGACAACACCTGTGCTAGAGCATTAAGATCCCTCACTCTAATGGCGAACGTTAAATGCAATTATGTGAAACATGAATATGCTCTCACTTTAGGCCTAAACCTCTGTCATGAGCATTCTAATATTGTCCCTTACAAGTCTGACCAACTCAGGAAAACCGTTAGGGATACAGATCCTAACCTCAAGTTAGTTTTATTTTAGAATATTCAGAAGTTTGCTTTTGGCTTAGGCAATTAGTGTTCAATTTATTAAAGCTACAGTTTTAAGAAAGGAGTTCTTTAGGCTACTAAATTCAGCAAGAAAATTATTTTTCTTCTGTTTAATAGTATAGTATATTTTAAAAATCACTTTCTAGGGAGTTCCACTTTACAATATTAAAGAAACACCTTCAAGTGTTTCACAATGCATCCCATTTAAATGAGTTTGCCCATCCAGGAAGAACACAGGCATTATCCCCATTAATTGAAGTTACCCACAATCAGGTTCCAGTTAAGTGTGAGACCTGGAGCCGCAGACATGCATACTGAATATTGTCAATGAGCTATTTTAGAAATAATTATTGTATCTTCAGCTACAACAGTCAAAGGGTGATTATCTAATTACAAAGCACATAATTCCTACCAGGTAGACCAGTGGAATGAAATTTCATAATCTGTTGTTCTTGAAATGTATGCCTGTATTTACCCATTTGTCTTTAATAACCCTTAAAAGGATAAAGGACTCCTAAGGTTTAGTTTCAATCTAATGACAAAGACCTTTGAATGTCATGAAAATATGACATTTCCTCATATATCTACTATCAATATAAGTAATTATTATATTCTAATTGAATTTTGGATAACTCACATTGATTTATCTGACTTATGGTGAAACTCCTGAAGTCATTCTATTGGAGCCAACTAAAATAAACAATGAGATATAATATTCAGAAATCTGTGTTTAGTCTGTTTTTCTTTTCATTCTTCTTTAGAGCCACTTGTGGCTATAACCTCGATTTATATTTGTTAATGTGGTGCAAATGGTTTTGTCTGCTCAGGGAATTTTTAAGTCTTTTCTACATTTTGTATTTAATTTTAAATATATACATATGTTCATAATTAAATATATATTTATAAGTATATATATCATTATATGACATACATTGTAGATGCATCATTATGTATTTATTATATATACATGTATGTTATATATAAATATATATCATAAAATATGTGTGTGTGTGAGTGTGTGTGTGTGTGTGTGTATACATGTATACACACCCATACATCAGCAATGTTCTCAGAAATGAGACAATGGTTATACAGGAGTCTTTGGAGAACATGATTCATAGCATGTATCTGTAATGTCATAGGAAAAAAATTCCTCAAGAATAACTGATCACTCTTTTACGACCTACGAATCTATAAAGAAACTCAGGTCTTAGAATCAGGTGAACAATCATAAATTTCAAGCATTATGACTTAGGACACTTATTTCCCACAAGTTAGGAATACTACCTTAATGTAGTGAACATCTACTAGGGATCCTAGTGAGATAAGTCAATCATTCCATCAGTTTTGGCCTTTTTGATAATCATACATGCTTGCTAAGCATTATTTTAATTAATAGAAGAATATTGATGGGGAAACTGCTCAAGTATGTAGAAGAGAACTTAATTTTTTTTCAAGATAGAAAATTTACAAAGACACTTAAAAAAGTGAAAAAATCATCATATATAAAAAAATAAATTAGGAAATATAGTTGAATAAAAATAATATTAGAATGTGATAAAATAGGGGCACCTGGGTGGCTCGGTGGGTTAAAGCCCCTGCATTTGGCTCAGGACATGATCCCAGGGTCCCGGGATCTAGCCCCACATCGGGCTCTCTGCTCAGCAAGGAGCCTGCTTCCACCTCTCTCTCTGTCTGCCTGCCTCTCTGCCTACTTGTGATCTCTGCCTGTCAAATAAATAAATTTTAAAAATCTTTAAAAAAATAAAATAAATATTAAAAAAAGAATGTGATAAAATATAATTCATGAAACATGAGTAAATTACACATATATTTGGTGATAACCCTTGCAATGGGTGAAATAGGGGATCTATTTTGTAGACATGTAGTTGAGTGCTGCAATCTTCGTTACTGACATTAGACTAGAGTTGATCCGCTAGTGTTCTTGTTTCTTTCCATCAGTAGCTGTGCCGAGGGAGCAGGAGGCTGGCTGAGGACAGAGCAGGGGCTGGCACCTTGCACCCCCTCTCCACCCACTCCCCTTGTAATATGTGTGACATTCCTCAGGCACCCCTGACTGCCCTAAAAGAAGAACAAATGGTTAGCTTGCAGAGATCACAGTCCTGTAAGGCAAGAGTCTCCCTTGGTTTACAAATGTCCTTGAGATTTACAACAAAGAAGTTACCTTATCAATAGCCCAATTTCCAAGGACACATAACTCAGTTCCTCAAGCCATAACGTCACCCTCCCTTCCAAAAAAAAAAAAAAAAACACGAAGGAGGCGGAGGTAAAAAGAAAAGTAAATAAAGTTAAATTTCTTCTAAACATAAATCTCGGGGTGCCTGGGTGGCTCAGTGGGTTAAAGCCTCTGCCTTCAGCTCAGGTCATGATCCCAGGGTACTGGGATCGAGCCCCGCATTGGGCTCTCTGCTCAGCAGGGAGCCTGCTTCCTCCTCTCTCTCTCTCTCTGCCTGCCTCTCTGCCTACTTGTGATCTCTGTCTGCCAAATAAATAAATAAAATCTTTAAACCTAAATCTCACTCACAAGGACGCTTGATAGCAGGAATGTAACATTCTACCAGGAGACTCCCAATTGTCTTTGTGTTAATGCCTCATTAGAGGGAGGGTGACCTTGGCTTGATAGTAACCAGGCCTTCAATATCCTGATAGTCTTCTTTACCCCAATAGCCCTTCTGAACACCCCTCTGTCCTCACCTACCCAACTCCTGTGTATATAACCAGCCACTCCTCACAGGCCCTGGGCAGCAGCTCTTCCTGCCCACGGGTCCTGTCCCCGTGCTTTAATAAACCACCATTTTGCACCAAAGATGTCTCAAGAATTCTTTCTTGGTCATCAGCTCTGGACCTTAGCCCACCGAACCTCACCTAGGTTCTAGAACTTCATCATATGGCGCCCAACGTGGGGCTGTGAGTCTTTACATTTGGACTTTGAGCTTCGGTGCAAAATTGGTGAGTACTTTCTCTCCTTTTCCTCTACTCTGATTTCAGGGCTTTTCAAGGAGTATGGTCTTATTGGAACACTTGCATGTCAGTTGCTCAGGCTGTAATCCTCTAGCCCATGGCTACTCTACAAACTAAATTGTAAACTCCCATGTCTCTTCAGCTCTAACCATATCCATTCTGAGTTTTTGTCATTTATAATTGTTTTAATTCTTTTGTAAAATGAGTTTTATCTTCAAGGAGATTCATACAAAGGACTTTCAGGACAAATACAGATATCTGATATACTTGAAAATCCTAAAACTGACATGGGTAAGAATTTTCCAAAACTAAACAAAAGCTGGATTCACCAGATTTAGTAACATGGGACTAAATGAACTAAAAGATTATAGTGTTGTGTTTCTTAATGTTTTGTCTTTAAACATTGCTGGTTCTCTAATGTTTGCTCTTCCAGACTAGGGGTACTTTTTCTTAAGTTATCTGTAACTTACAGAGATGTAAAATATTTGCAAACAAATCAAATCAAATCATTCAACTTTTCTCTTTATCTGAACCCTCTGAAACCAAAAGGTCTCAGTAACTATTCTTTCTTCCATGGCAATCAGTCATTTGCATAAGTTCAATAAGAATCTGTTCTCCTTGTAACAGGATAGCATTGGAAACTGGTTATTTTACCAAGGCTTTGACTGGAATGTCATATTTGAGAAAGACATGCATAGAATCAGATATGACCAGACAGTTTAAAGGAACTAAGGTTGACTTTATGGAACTTGGAGCCATAAAGCCCCTTGGGACTGTTGGTCTGTTACCTTGCTTACAGAGTTCCCAGCAGCCTCACGAGGTGAGTAAAGAATGTCACTCCTTGGTAGGTGCAGTCTCAGAAGAGGAATTCACCCAAATCAACAGGTATTGCAGGCATGCCTGATGGCAAGTACATGGTTTGGCTTCTGGCCTGGAGAGGCTACTAAAAGTTCAACCTAGAGATTCCTTATAAGAAGTTCCAGCAAAGCAGATTCTAAAAGATCTATTTGATCACACTCAGCTGTTCTTGCTGAGCTTATGTAAATAATAGGCCAAGTTTGTTAAAACTGGACTTGTTTCACAAGTGAATTAGTCCTGATTTGGCTATCTCTGTAAATGAGGGTTATTTTAGAGGGAAAAATTATGTTTTAATAACACACCTTTATGGATGTTAAATTCTAGATTCGATTGTCTTTAAATGTTTACCTAAGCTAAACAATTTGAGGTAAACTTCAGAGAAGTTACACAATAGCTTCTTTAGTCGATCTTATTATTTTGTGGGTATATTAGCAAGACCCCAAGGCACATGAGCAAACAAATGGAAAATGGGATTAATTCCCCTACAATTGTATAACTTAACTAACACCTTGTTTGTGGCTGGGATAATGAAATTGCCTAAAAGCCAGCCTATCGCACTCCATAGGATTAACTATGGACTTGTGGAGATAATGGATGACCCCACTTTCTTTATGATTGGATCGGATGATGCATGGGGAACTCCCCTTATCTCTTGACAAGTTTTCTCCCACTTGCCAGTGATCCTCTGTAATCAGGATATTGTTAAGGCTGGACCACTCAAAGGGCTACTTAATGGTTTCATCCCTTAGTCATATTTATCCTAGAAGCCACCTCTGTTGAGGTGCAATTGCAAACAGATGCTTTAGCTAAGCATAGAACAGCCCTCATAAAAGGAGCCTCAAAGCTCACTATGGGACAGCCCCTAACTAATGAGTTCACATCAGGTCCAGATTTGTCTTAGAATTCAAAGGCCATCAATGGATGATGGAGGCCAACTAATTAAATATTGGGCTATACTTACAGATATGCCAGAAATAATACTTAAAATGCCTAAACCTGACCACTGTACTTCTTTATAGAGCAAAACTGTTCAGAGGTTATTGATCTTACTTACTGTATTTGGCCATATTTAAGATGCCTCTGTTAAAAATGTGAATGACAGTTTACGGATGACAGTAATTTTCATAGAAAGAATAAGAAAAGCTAGGTATACTGTAGTGCTCACTAGCACTTTTCAATTGCCAAAGCCTTAAAAATAAACATTAACATTGACTCCAAATATGCCTTCCTGGTACTACATGCCCATGGAGCTATTTGGAAGGAAAGGGGATTGCTGTCAAGCCATGACTCCCCAATCAAATATGGGCCTAAGTTATAAGACCCTTCTTATGGCTATACTAAGGATGGCGTATATCAAATCTGGGATACATATTTCATACCCACACCCATTGGACAGCTCAGTCAAAAGGCAGTTTTATGCTGGGAACAAAGAAATCATACGAGTGATACTTGGGCAAATAACGCACGATATCTGGGATGGCTATCACTAGAAATGTGTTCCCAAGTAATAGTACTCCAGGCTACTGATTGGTTTGCTACTGACTGGGCAAGGCGACCTGGCATTAGATGGCCAGCTCCAAACAGAACCCACTGGATATGTGGAACCAACCTGTGGCCCTGGCTTCCTCCAGGGTGGATAGGTCGCTGTACTTTAGGATTTGCCTGGATTCATGGGTGCATTACTAAAACCATTACAACTCCAGCTTATCTCCCCAACTTGAAGCAAAGATGGACACGATCTGTTTTTAAATGGTATGATGACTTAGCATCCATTTTTGTTCCATCTGCGGGACTAAAGGATGTCATGTGCCATGTAGAAGCCCTTAGTAAATATATTACAAAGGCACTCAGTGATTCACTAAATAGCCTCTCCCTACTTAATACCAAAGTCTCAGATACACAAGGCAGTCCTACAAAATAGGATGGCCTTAGATGTCCTGAGAGCAGCAGAGGGTGGCACATGTGCAATTATCAAGACAGAATGTTGTGTGTACATCCCAGACTATCACAAAAATGTCACAGGACTAATAAAAGATATGAATACCCAGATTAAGGCCCTACAAGATCCTTCTCTCTCTCTCTCGGCGAGTGGTTAAGTTCCTGGTTTGAAGGAGGACTATGGCCAACAATTAGGAATCTCCTTTCGGGCTTCTCACTCTTATCGCCTTATTAACCTTAATATGTTGCTTTGTTCAATGTTTCTCTACTTGGTGCCGAGACTCCATTGCTGCAATGACTTCACCATGACAGATGATCCTTACCACGCGCAAAGACACTTCTTCACTGTCAGTGCTGGATTCAGCTGCCTCCGCCTTTCGTAACTCCCCTATACATTCCTCCACTGATCAATGTTGACCCGAGTAGGTAGGGACAGCTCTACGCCCCTATTCAGCAGGAAGAAGTTACAGAAGATGAGACCTTCCACCCTCAACAACCTTAAAGATTTAAGGGTTAAAATTGTTCAGGGGGGGAATGATGAGGGAGCAGGAGGCTGGCTGAGGACAGAGCAGGGGCTGGCACCTTGCAGCCCTTCTCCACCCACTCCCCTTGGTAATATGTGTGACATTCCTCAGGTACCTCTGACTGCCCTCAAAGAAGAACAAATAGTTAACTTGCAGAGATCACAGTCCTGTAAGGCAGGAGTCTCCCTTGGTTTACAAATGTCCTTGAGATTTACAACAAAGAAGTTACCTTATCAATAGCCCAATTTCCAAGGACACATAACTCAGTTCCTCAAGCCCTAACGTCACCCTCCCTTCCATTAAAAAAAAAAAAAAAAAAAAAAAAAAAAACTGAAGGAGGCGGAGGTAAAAAGAAAAGTAAATAAAGTTAAATTTCTTCTAAACCTAAATCTCACTCACAAGGATGCTTAATAGCAGGAATGTAACATTCCACCAGGAGACTCCCAATTGTCTTTGTGTTAATGCCTCATTAGAGGGAGGGTGACCTTGGCTTGATAGTAACCAGGCCTTCAATATCCTGATAGTCTTCTTTACCCCAATAGCCCTTCTGAACACCCCTCTGTCCTCACCTACCCAACTCCTGTGTATATAACCAGCCACTCCTCACAGGCCCTGGGCAGCAGCTCTTCCTGCCCACGGGTCCTGTCCCCGTGCTTTAATAAACCACCATTTTGCACCAAAGATGTCTCAAGAATTATTTCTTGGTCATCAGCTCTGGACCTCAGCCCACCGAACCTCACCTAGGTTCTAGAACTTCATCAGCTGCTAATTCAAAATCCTTGATGATTATTTCAAACTGATCCGGGCTAGGTTAAAGTTCTTCCCCATTTTCTATACAGGGTCTGTGTGCCTGTATTGGTGGCAGAGGGAAGACTGAGAGGACTTGCAGTCAAAACAGCTTTCTTTTGGTTGTAACAGGTGATACCTCCCATTTCCTATCATAAGCCTCCAGAGTGTACGTTCACTGAAGGCAGTGGCTTTGCCTATTGTGTCACTATGGCATGTCCAGTTCAATGTTCACATAGTTAGCACTACATGTAAATGATTTAAACTAATTTGTAAATGAATGAATAACAAGAATTGCCTAAATATATTAAGGATTTTCAGATGCTTGGCAGCCAGAAAATGACAACCTGCTATGTTGTGTTTCCAGTGTTGCTTTTTCCTTCTTTAAACTTTCTTTTTTATTCTTCTGCATTTATTTATAATCCCATCCCAATAACTTCTCCCTTTTCCATTTACAATAGCAGACAAACAAAAAAAGTGGGTTGGATTTTGTAGCATCATAAATTCATAAAGACACTTTGCTCTAGAGATCACAGTGAATATGAAGCATATACTTAATGATATTTTAAAAATAGAAATAATTATGATGTTTTATAATTTTTAAGTAGCTATTTCTTCTCCTGGAAGTCACTCCTCCCTTTCAGTGACTACCTATGGATAAAACAAAAAATAAGTCTCAATAGACAGCATTTATACTAATTTGATATTTATTTTTTATTGATTGTGAACTAGTTAATAAAATATTAACTTTTTATACCCTATCACATGAATATGCCCAAATCTTTATTGTGTTTAAACAGCTATATCTTTTATATATATTTTTGGTTTTCCTATTTACTGTTTTATGATAAAAAGGGAGTATACAAATTATCTAAATAATTTAAAATATTAGAGCATTAAAAAAATGTTACAATCCAGTTAGGAAGTAAGAGATACTGTGTGATAAAGTATGAGATACTATGCTTCAATCACTGAGTTGTCTATTACTCATTTTTTAGCATTATTACTATTAAGCTACCCAATTCAACTTTGTAAAAAATCCCTATACTTTGCCCAATTATATACAACCTACAAGAGTTAAAAAGCATATACTTTAACCATCATATACTTAAATCACCCCATTTCTACTGAATCACTCAGAGGGAGGATAGATGGAAGAAGCAAGCTGAAAACAAAAGAATCAATAAGAAAACTATAATAATACCATATATTAAGAGATAATACAGTTTGAAGGTGTGGTCATTCCATCAGGACATATTTTTGTCTTCATCATCTCCTTTCCACAGAAATACAGTAAGATCTATATCATTCCTTGATAAGCGAAATAGTTGATGTGGAAATACCAACCTAAGTTTCATTTTCTGGAAGCAGAAAAAGAGGATCAGGAAGAAGAAAGTTCAGATAAATGAATTTTCTTCTAATTCCTGCGCAAATGTTTTGTTATTGTTGTTTTTCCCTATAGTTCTGGACGTCATTCTTGGCACAGACTTAGTAACAGGCAAAATACAAAATGAGACTTTTCTATTTAAACACTTTACTTTTAAGAAAACACAATATGGAATTGTTCCCAAACTATCACAGTGATAATAAATAGCGTTTGTTTATTTACTGTGAGTGTTTACTGTGCTAACCTCTTTAAAAGGATTTTCTAATCTAACCCTAACAGTAACACTGGAGGGTATGTACTATTATTTCTCTGTTTTGCACCTATAAAAGCTGAAAATCACAAAGTTGAAATAATGCCTAATGCCACACAACAACTAATTTATAAATCCAAGTTTCAAATACAGCTATTGTGGCTCCAAAGCTATATTAATTTGATTATCTAACTTTTGAATAATATATAACTGTGTCTTAGTTATGATATTGTAATTGTATCTAGAAATCACTGAAACTTACCGTATGAAAATATGCTGAAGGATTTATATGGATTTTCTTAATTCTTATTTAATTCTTAATTAATTATTTAATTCTTAAAGCTGTGATGTTACTGTGACCATTTTTTAGAAGAAGTAACTGAATGAAGACTTTGGAAGGTTAATTACCTAAACATACAAATGAAATTAATTTGATGTTGATGTTCATTAAATTAGCTGAGGCCCCTATAAAGGAACAAGAGAAGTTCCTTGCTTAGGGTTAGTATGGAAAGGTAAGTGGGAAGGTGAGAAGTGTGCTATCACAGAAAGAATGGAGAGGAAGGCAAAAGACAGGAAGTGTGACAAGGATAAATGGTCTACCTTACCACAACTGTGGCTCACTCCTGTCTGTGACTAGTCATGTCAAATAACTTTAGCATCCCTCTTCTGAAAAGATTACTAGCCTATACTCAATTCCATAAGAAACTGAAAATCACTGATGTCCACTTTTTTTTTCTCATTTGCTGCATTATAATTTAAAGAAATGTACAGTGTACATTTAACTAAAATGTACAGTGGCATTTAACTAAGCTCTGTTTAAGGGGATATGAGAGTTCATATGTAATCCTTTATTTTCTGTCAATGCTAATGTAACAAGCTTTTTTGCTCAAGGTAGCATTTATGAACTGTACATCTCTGAAGGGTTTATTTAAGATTATTTAAATGGCACATACCATCTTTGGTACTACATTATCACTACCTATATTCAGTCAGTAAATAAGATAGCATACCCAGGAAGATAACATGACATCTCACTTAAGCATAATTGCTAGCACATGTAAAGGACTTGGATAGGCATATAACTCTATGACATGTGCAACATTATTATTACACCTTTATGAAAGAGGTAGTTGAATCTAAAACTAAATTGCCCAGGGGCGCCTGGGTGGCTCAGTGAGTTAAAGCCTCTGCCTTTGGCTCAGGTCATGATTCCAGGGTCCTGGGATGGAGCCTGTTTCCTCCTATCTCTCTGCCTTTCTCTGCCTACTTGTGACCTCTGTCTGTCAAATAAATAAATAAAATCTTTAAAATAAATAAATAAATAAAACTAAATTGCCCAGTGTTAGGAAAACAATAAGAGGCAAAGCAATGGCTTAAAACGTTTTTGTTGTTGTTGTTGTTGTTGTTGTTTTTATAAAATCCTGTGCCTTGGTGCATAAACAATGAATCTTGGAACACTGAAAAAATTAAATTTAATTTAAAATAAATAATAAGATAAAATAAAATCCTGTGCTTTATGCACAGAATGATACTATTCACTTCAGAGAACAGAGAATGGGCTCAAGGAAGTACCAAACTGCCCATTATGGGATGTGTCCAAATACAGGCAGAAACCCTCTGACAGAGAGGCACAGGCCTCCAGCCAAAGATGGACTAGGTAGTTTCTACAGTACCTCTTAACTCTGAGAGGCCGAATTAGATTAAATATAACATGTTTGTGAAGTATGACGATCTCCGTCTCGGGGGCATGTTCCGGGTCTGTGCTGCTCTCCGGTTATTCCACCAGACACCACAAACTCAGTGTGATGTACTGGATCTTCACCTGAAAGAGGGGCTTAAATTTTGTTGTTGTGCTCTGGAGTTTTTAATGCACTTTTACATATGTGAATTCATTTCTGCCACAACCCTGTGTAGTAGAGAGCACAGGTGCTTTAATTTGTGTATAATAAATTTGAAAATTAGGTCCCCGCAAGGAAGAAAGTGACTTGGCCAGATTTCCATAATTAATAATTCATAAAATTGAAGCTAGACTCTATTTATTTCCTCTTCATTTTTTGCCGTTGAAGTCTGTACCTGATACAAAAACCCTCCTACTTTCCTTAATTTTTCCAGGAATAAAAGAGAAACTTCTTTAAAAGCTACATTTCTCTTGAAACGTCCAGTGCCTATTAAATGTCACTTTGTTATCTGTAATTTTATGCTTGCTCTATACCAGGAAAATGCAAACATTAACCAGGTAATGAACTGTTTTATCTCTGATGCCAAATAGTCTATGTTCTATTTGCCTCCTTTTAAATTTGCTGCTTCAGTGCTTTGTGGAGAGACCTGGTCTTAATCTGCAAGAGCAGGCCGCCTGCAGTTAGTTAGAAAACAATTTCCCTTAGCCTTTGCATGACTAGCGTTTTATATTTGAAACGGTATTGACATAACACTTACACCATTTGATAACTCAACTACCCTGACAAGAGAAAGTAACGAGGGGAGAAAGGACAGCCAGGAATGTTGCAGGCACTGCTATCTAATCAGGTGTTGCTCTTGAGGAAGCTGGAAGCTTTGCAGAAAGGAAACCACCATGAAGAATCCGCTTGTGTAAAACTGGGGAACATCTGTAGCTCTGTGGCCTCTGTAGCCTGTTCTATGTTGCCAGTATCACCCTACAGACTCCCCGATATGTTCTCTGGGGTTGAGAAGACATAAGGGCTCCAGATAGAAGCAAAGCCAATTGCATATTATTGAAACTTCCTTTTCTCTCGGAAGGGAGAATCTGTTTACATTATAGTTCCCAGAAAGAACAATAAGCACACGCGAACACTAACCTGATTCCTCACCTCTTAACAGCGCACATAAGCTTCTAATCCTCTTTGCTCTACAGAGTCTTTTAATATGTCTATATGCAAGCTCTACACTGCGGTTCAATGCCATTCTAACTTAATAAGGGGCAAAAAGTCTCCTTTTTTTATGCAAATGAAATCACCACTGAGCGCTCAAAATTGTAGTTTAGCAGATGCCTGGCAACTGCAGGTCGGTAATAAAGGTGAACATATGGGCAGTCGCCCCCAGGGATGGAAGCTTCAGGTGCTGTGGGGAACCCTGAAACCGGAACAAATGCTGCGCACAGTGGAGGGGCCCCGAGTTGCCCCACCCTGCATGTTAAGTCCTGTTTCTCTGAGGCTGTTGTGTTTCCTGTAGTTTAACAGTCTGCCAGCACCTGACCCTATGAAGAGGACAACAGCAGAGCCTGAGATAAATGAACATACTAACAACAGTAGAGCTAAATTGAAGTATGTGTCATTTTAAGTGCTTTAAACACTGAGAACCAGAAAACCCAAATCAAGCAGGCCTGAAAAATGAGGAAATGCGTTATTTAAAAAAATTTAGAGCATGGAGGTAGAGCAGACTTGAGAAATAGGACGCTCAGTCAGATTATTCTGCTCTCTGCTGTCTGCCTCCGCGTCCGCTTTCTCCCAAGGCTACACCACCCCTCCCCACATGGTTACAGTAAGATCTCTGTGGCAATCAGGGAATGAGTTAAACAAACAAACAAACAAACAAACACCCATCACTCTCCCTGAAGAGTTTAGCTGTGAACATCTATATTCACAATGAATTACCTCAGAGGAATATAAAAAGAAAAATCAGTTGCCATGTGGCTTCATGGGTGGGAAGAGAACTTTCAGAGGGCACTCTTTCAACGTAAGCACATTCCTTATAGTTTATTATCTAAAGCTTGAAATAACTCAGGAAAACAGATACTATTAACGGATATAATAGAGATAAAAGAGTTGAGGCTCAGATGGAATAACTGGTTGCAAATATAATGTCATCATGACAAACTTTTCCAAACCCAGAAGTTGGGATTGAAGCAAATGCTACAAAGTACACACACACACACACACACACAGAGAGAGAGAGAGAGAGAGAGAGAGAGAGAGAAAGAAAGAAAGAAAATTCTTGTCTTTGGGAAAATTGTCTTCATTAGGGCAACCAGAGATCCCTCACTGGGATATAAGAGGAGGAGGAAATGGCTTTTTCCTAATGGGGCAAAATCAACGAGGGATAATCTGAGCTGGGAATTAAAGGAAAGGCAAAATTAGGACAGGCAGAACTGAGAACAGCACTTAAAAGTACAGATTTGCTTGATGAAAATAAGCAAGTGGGAAAGGAGAGATCAGGTTCACCAAATAAAAAGTAATCTGGTATATTAAAATGTAGGATAATCACATTGAGCCAAACATCTCTTATGTACGGCTTTACATTCTTTCCATTCATTTCTTATTTTAGCAATGATCTAATTCCAAGCATTTTTAACCACCATAGGCCAGCTTCTTGTAAGTGTAACTCAAGTGTACTACCTCGCTGCCTACTGTGAACCTCTTTCTGTCCTGGGGCTTCTCAGGGGCTTGAAAGTCAGATAATTGCAGAATCCATAGGTATTCGGGTACTTACAGAGGTCTGGAAAGAGTTTAACAAGTAGAACAATTCTTATCCAAAAATCACTAAAGACGTTGGCTAAATGCTTATCCCTTCTATTCTTCCAGTTGATGGATTCTTAGCTGTGCCATAAAAACTCTCAGAAGTCCTGTAATCAAATGCACATCTTCCCCAACTCCAACTCTAATCTGCTTTCAACCTACCCCAGAATTTACATCTTTGTCTCTGTCTCTCTCACTATCCTTTGAAACATAATGGTTTTGATATATATGAAGTAAACAATAACAGCAGGCAAATAGTGGTGTCATTCAGAGAACATTAATATGCTAGAGGAATATCCAATACTGAAGAGAAAAAAAGTTTGTTTGCAGATTTATTAAGTTTGAAAAGTAAGTTACTAATATAGAGCTGTTAATACAAATGCACATTTTCATTCATCACCACTTAACTTAATAGAATTTAATAGAAAAAATACATGTGGCAATGTCATAAAAAACAGTAGTTGAAGTGACCTAATTAATCATCAGTGGAAGACTATAGAGAGAGAAGGCCCAATACAGAATGTGAAATAAAAGAATCATCAGAGCATATGGAAGAGATCTACACCTAAACCAAACTAAAACTGGTTTTTAAGAAGGAAAAGGTAATCAACAAGCATAAATGTTAAAGAAAGTCAAAGAAGGAAGGATTACAAAAGGTCTTCTATTAGAAGACTACGATGACTTTAATGATTTGAGAGAGGAATTGCACTAGGGTGACAGTGACAAAATTTGTATTATAAAATTTTGAAGAGTAAGAAGATGGTAAGAAAGTAAATTATATAAACACTGGTCTTTGGAAAGTTTTTCCACTGAATGAACAGAAATGTAGCAAGCCAAGAATAGCAGTTTTGAGACTTTGGAAAATATATGCTTGTTTGACATACAAGGGAAAGAATCTAAAACAGAGGTAAAATTCAAAAGTGCAAGAAACATATCCAGTTAACATTAAACCATGTTCTTAAAGACCTGGATAATGAGTAGCTCTCAATACAGAAAAGGGCTAAATAGCTTACCATGAAAATAAGATGACCTACAACTTTCTCTGAGGTAATATGGCAAGAAGACAGAATGACTGAATGTTTAAAAAAAAAAAAAGAAAGAAAGAATAAAGATATGTTTATTAGTTAAAAAGAAAAAAAAGAATATGAGGGCAATCACATTTGGTCACATTTATATTTTAAGTAAATTTTAAAAAAATAATTATTAAGTAATTTAAATTTAGTTACAAATTTAATAATGGCCTTACCAGAAATGTTAAAGAAACTCCATTAGGCTGAAAAGAATGGGTGCTAACTAGTAACAAGAACATACATGAAAGAATAAATCTCTCTGGAAAGGTAAATATATAGTAAGGGTAGTGGATTAATCATTGATAAAGCTAGTATGAAGGTTAAATGACAAAAGTAGTAAAAATAACTGTGATTATGATAATTGCTTATGGGATATATAAGATGTAGGTAAAAAGATGTAACATATGACATCAAAAACAAAATGTCAGAAGAGAGAGAGCAATAATGTTGAGCTTTATAATGGGGTCAAACTTAAGTTGTTTTAAAGATTTTAGTAGATACAAGCTGTTATATGTAAGCCCCATGGTAAGCACAAAGCAGAAAGTTATAGTAAATACACAAAAGATAAATATAAGCATACTATTAAATAATCAAACCCCAAAGTCAGAGAGCAATAGAAGAAACTGAGAAGAACTACAAAAACAATCAGAAAATAATTAACAAAACGGCAATAAGCAATTCCTATCAATAATTACTTTAGGAGTGCCTGGGTGGTTCAGTCAGTTCAGTGTCTGCCTTCAGCTCAGGTCATGATCCCAAGGTCCTGGGATTAAGACCCCATAGGGCTTCCTGCTCTGTGGGAAGCTTGCTTCTCCTTTTCCCTCTGCTTCTCCCCACCACCTCTCCTGCTCATGCTCTCTTTCACTCTACATTATCTATCTCAAATAAATAAATAAAATATTTTTAAAAAACCTACTTTAAATGTAAGGGGACTAAATTCTCCAACCAAGAGATATAGAGTGGCTGAATGGATTGGAAGAAAGAAAAAGAGAGAGAGAGAGAGGGAGAAGGGACAAGAAAGAGAAGAAAGACAGACAAGACCCATCTATATGCTGCCTACAAGGATTCATTTTAAATGCAAGAACATACACATATTGAAAGGGAAGGGATGAAAAAAATAGTCCACGGAAATGGAAACCAAAAGAAAGCTGGACTAACTACAGTTAGACACAACAGACTTAAAAACAAAGATGGTAATAAGAAACAAAGAAGAGCATTAAATGATGATAAAGGGGTCAATTCCAAAGAAGATACAGCATTTATAAATATTCATGCAGCCAACATATGAACACCTAACTATATAATATAAAGCAAATATTAACAGACATAAAAGGAGAAACAGACAGATATACAATAATACCAGGAGATTTAATACCTCACTTACATGAATGGATAGATCATCCTGACAGAAAATCAGTGAGGAAAATTGGCCTTAAATGACACATTAGACCAAAGGGACTTCATAGGTATTTATAGAACATTATATCTATAAGCAACAGAAAGCATTATTTTTAAGTGCACATGGGGCTTTTTCCAAATTAATCATATACTAGGCCATAAAACTAGTCTTAATAAATTTAAGAGAACTAAAATGATATCAAGCATCTTTTCTGATCACAATGGTATGACACAAAATTAATTACATCAAAAAAAACCTGCAAAATTCACAAATAGGTAGAAATTAAAGAACATGCTACTGAACAACAAGAAATCAAAAGAGAAATCAAAAAATACTTTGAAATAAATGGAAATGTAACATATCTAAGTCCATGAGATGCAGCAAAAGCAGTTTTTTAAAATTTAATTTTATTTTTTCAGTGTTCCAAGATTCACTGTTTATGCACCACACCCAGTGATCCATGCATAAGCAGTTCTAAGAGGGAAAATTCATAGTGATAAATGCCTACCTCAGGAAAAAAGAGTCTCAAATAAATAACTTAACTTTACACCTCAGAAAGACTAGGGAAAAAAAAATAACAAATCCCAAAGTTAGTAGAAAGAAGGAAATAATAAAGATTAGAGCAGAAATAAATGAAATAGAGACCAAAAGACAATAGAAAAGATCACTGAAATTAAGATAGTTCTTTGAAAAGATAAACAAAATTGAAAAACCTTTAGGTAGACTCACCTGGGGTGGGAGGGAAGAGGACTCAAATAAAATCTGGAATGAAAGAGAAGTGCTACCACAGAAATGTGAAGGATCGTAAGAGATAACTATGAACAGTTATATGTGAACAAATTGGAGAACCTAATAAAAATGGTTAAGTTATTGGAAACATATAACCTACCATGACTGAAGCATGATGAAGTAGAAAATCTGAACACACTGATTACTTGTAAGAATAGTGAATCAGTTATCAAAAACCTCCCAACAAACGAAAGTGCAGGACTAGAAAGTTTCACTGGTGAATTCTACTAAAAATTCAGAGAAAAAGTAATACCAACCCTTCTCAAACTCTCAAAAAACAGAGGAGAAGGAAACTCTTCCAAACTCATTTAATGAGGCCAGCATTACCCCGATACAAAACCAGATAAGGATGCCAACAACAACAACACCAACAGGAAAAAAAAAGAAAAGAAAATTATAGGCTAATATCCACAAGAAACATACACATAAAAATCCTCAATAAAAGATTAGCAAACCAAATTCAATAATTCATTAAAATGATTATATTCCATGATCAATTAATTTGGAGAGACTTAATTTGGAGAGACAGGGATGATTTGACATCTGCAAATCAGTTGATGTATTACACCATATTAACAAAATAAAGGATAAAAATCATATAATCAATCCAACAAAGAAAAAGCATCTGTCAAAATTCAACAGCCCTTTATGACAAAAACTCTCAAAAAGCAGGTATAGAAAGAATGTACCTTACCATAATAAAGACTATATGTGATAAACTCACAGCCAACATCATACTCAAAGGAAAAAAGCTGAAATCTTTTCCTCCAAGATCAGGAACAAGACAAGGATGCCCAATCTCCCCACTTTTATTCTATACAGTATTAGAAGTCCTAACCAGAACTAGTCCGAAAGAAAGAAAGAAAGGGCAACAAATTGGAAAGAAAAAAAGTGTAACTGTCATTATTTGTTGATGATATCTACAGGAAACCCTAAAGATCATTTTTGCTTTTGTTTGCCTTTGGAGATGTGTTCTGAAGAAGTTGCTGTGGGTGATATCGAAGAGGTTGCTGCCGCCCATGTTCTCCTCTAGGATTTTGATGGATTCCTGTTTCACACTGAGGTCTTTCATCCATTTTGAGTTTATCTTTGTGTATGGTATAAGAGAAGGTCAAGTATCATTCTTCTGTATATAGCTGTCTAATTTTCCCAGCACCATTTATCAAAGAGACTCTTTTTTCCATTGGATATTTTCTCCTGCTTTGCCGAAGATTAAATGACCATAGAGCTGAGGGTCCATATCTGGAATCTCTATTCTGTTCTATTGGTCTATGTGTCTGTTTTTGTGCCAGTACCATGCTGTCCTGGTGATCACAGCTTTATAATATAGCTTGAAATCAGGCAACGTGACACCCCCAGTTTTGTTTTTCTTTTTCAATATTTCCTTGGTGATTTGGGGTCTTTTCTGATTCCATACAAATTTTAGGATTGTTTGTTTAGCACTTTGAAAAACGCTAATGATATTTGATTGGAATGGCGTTGAAAGTACAGATTGCTCTAGGAAGTACAGACATTTTAACAATGTTCATTCTTCTGATCCATGAGCACAGAATGTTCTTCCATCTTTTTGTGTTTTCTTCAATTTCCTTCGTAAGTGTTCTATAGTTTCTAGAGTATAGATCCTTTACTTCTTTGGGGACTTCACCAAGATAAAAAGCTGCTGCATAGCAAGGGGACAGCCAATAAAACAAAAAGACAACCCATGGAATGGGAGAAGATACTTACAAATGACACTAAAGATAAAGGGCTGGTATCCAAGATCTATAAAGAACTTCTCAAACTCAACACCCCAAAAAACAAATAAGCAAATCAAAAAATGGGCAGAAGACATGAAAAGACACTTCTCAAAAAAAAGACACATAATTAGCTAACAGACACATGAAAAAATGTTCAACATCATTAGCAATCAGGGAAATTCAAATCAAAACCACACTGAGATAACACCTCACATCAGTTACAATGGCAAAAATTGACAAGACCAGAAACTGACAAGACCAAAAATTGACAAGACCAGACAAGACTCCAACAAATGTTGGAGAGGTGTGGAGAAAGAGGAACCTTCTTACACTGTTGGTGGGAAATCAAGTTGGTATAGCCACTTTGGAAAATAGTATGGAGGTTCTTCAAAAAATTAAAAATAGAACTATCCTATGACCCAGCAATTGCAGGGTATTTACCCCAAAGATACAGAAGTAATGAAAACAAGGGCCATATGCATCCCAATGTTCATAGAAGCAATGTCCACAACAGCCAAACTGTGGAAGGAGCCAAGATGATCTTCAACAGATGAATGGATAAAGAAGATGTGGTCCATATATACAATGGAATATTACTCAGCCATCAGAAAGGATGAATACCCAACATCTGCATCAATATGGATGGAACTGGAGGAGATTATGCTAAGTGAAATAGGTCAAACAGAGAAAGACAATTATATGTTATCACTTATTTGTAGAACATAAGGAATAGTATGGAGGACATTAGAAGAAGGAAAGGAAAAATGAAGGGGGAAAGTCAAAGAGGGAGACAAACCATGAGAGACCATGGACTCCAAAAAACAAACTGAGGATTTTAGAGGTGGGGGTAGGGGGAATGGATGAGCCTGATGATGGGTATTAAGGAGGACACATACTGCATGAAGCACTGGATGTTATATGCAAACAATGAATCATGGAACACTACATCAAAAACTAATGATGCTGACTAACATAATAATTAAAAAAAGAACTATTTAAAAAAAAGGAAAGAAAACCCTAAAGACTCCATCAAAAAACTGTTAGAAGTAACAAATCAGTAAAGTTGCAGTATACAAAAATTAATACATAAAAATCTGTTGCATTTCTAGTTCTTAAATAAATTAAGAAAATAATCCCACTGACAACTGCACCAAAAAGAATAAAATACCTAGAAATATATTTAACCAAAAAGATAAAAGACTTGTATATCAAAACTATAAGACATTAATGAAAGAAACAGAAGAAAACACAAATAAATGGAAAGATATTCTGTGCTCATGCATTAGAAGAACTAATATTATTTAAATGTCCATACTACCCAAAACAATATACAAACTGAATATAATCCCTATGAAAATTCCAAAAGCATTTTTTAAAGAGATAGTCCAAATAACCTTAAAATTTATATGGAACAATAAGATCCCAAATAGTCAAAGCAATCTTGAGAAAGAAAAAAGCTGAAAGCATCATGCTTTCTGGTTTCAACTATTTTACAAAGCTAGACTAATTAAAATAGTATGGTTGGCATAGAAACAGATGTAGATCAATAGAACAGAATACAGCCCAAGAATAAATTCATTCATATATGGTCAATTAATTCACAACAAAGAAACCAAGAACATACAAAGGAAAAAAAACAGTCTCTTCAAAAGACAGTGCTGGGAAAATTGGACAGTCACAGGTAAAAGACTGAAACTTGATCACTATCTTACATCATACACAAAAATCAATTCAAAATGGATTAAGGACTTTAACATTGGACCCAAAACCATAAAATTCCTTAAAGAAAACCTACACAGTAAATTCCTGACATATATCTTGGCAATGATATTTTTGAATCTGATAAGAAAAGCAAAAGCAACAAAAGTAAAAATAAAAATAAACAAGTAAAAATACATCAAACTAAAAAGCTTCTGCATAACAAAGGAAACCATCAACAAAATTAAAAGGCAACCTAGTCCATGAAAGAATATATTTGCAAATCATGTATCTGATAAGAGGCTAATATCTGAAATCTATAAAGAACTCATACAACTCAAAAGCAAAAAACAATCGAATTTTAAAATGTGCAGAATATCTTAACAGATATTTCTCCAAAGAAAACATACAGATGGCCAACAGGTACGTGAAAAGATGCTCAACATCATTAATCATTAGGGAAATGTAAATCAAAATCACAATGAGATGAGGATGTGAAGAAAAGGGAAGCCTTGTGCAATGATGGTAGGAATGGGAATTGGAGAAATCCTGATGGAAAACACTAGTATGGAGGATCCTCAAAAGATTAAAAAAATAACTACCATATGATGCAGCAATTCCACTTCTGGATATTTATCCCAAGAAAATGAAAACACCAAAACAAAAAGATACACAACCCTCATGATCATTGCAGCATTATTTACAATAGCCAAGATATGAAACGACTTAAGCATCCATTGATAGAAGAATGGATAAAGAAATTGTGGTGTATATAAATACAATGGAATACTACTCGGCTGCGAAAAAATAACGAAATTTTGTCATTTGTGACAACAGGGATGGACCCAGCTGGCATGATGCTAAGTTAAATAAGACAGAAAAACAAATACTGCATGCTCTCACTTATATGTGGAATCAGGGGGGAAAAAGTAATTAAAACAATATAAAAACAAGCTCACAGATAACACAAAACAGATTGGTGGTTGAAAGGTGGAGGTGCTGGGGTAAATGAAATGGGTCAGAGGTCAAAGTCGCAAACTTCAAGTTATAAATGTCATGGGGCTATAACGTACAGCATAGTAACAACAGTTAAGAATACTTTATTGCATATTTGAGTAAATCTTACAAATCCTCATCACATGAAAAAAATTGTAACGAAAATGATGATAAATGGTAACTAGATTTTCATTGTGATGATTATTTTGCAAAATATACAAATACTGAATCATTATATACACCTGAAATTAATATAATGTTATATGTCAATTACACAACTTAGTTAAAAAGAAAGAACGAAAGAACGAAAGACAGACAGACAGACTTAGGACCTTTAGAGTCTACAATGGTCCTTGGATTTTTTTTTTTTTTAATTTCTGCTTTTACTATTCAAGGTGATTTGCTTATTTACATTCATCGGGATTATTATTATATCCTTCTAAAAAGGTCAATTTACTACAAGCCTTCCTTTCTAAACCATGAAATGTCAGTAGTAGTTTAATACTCTAAACAGATTATCTTAAACCAAAACTCTTCAAAGGGATCATCCTATTGCTTAACAAATTAAGTAGTTAGTTGTCAACACAGTTTTTGTCTGTTTGTTTAAAGAAGTCCTTTATAAAGTAGCCCCACTAATTTCTAAACCTTGTCTTACATTTCTTTCAGATTTTTGTTCTACAAAGCTGGAAAAGAGTATGACCAGCTATTATTTAGAAATATCCCACAGTTCTCAACAGTTCCTTTTCAGCTCAAGTCATCATCTTTTCCTGGAGTGCCCTTGTCTCACCCTTACCCTTAATTATTTCCTGTAACAAGTATAGCCATTCCCCAATCCTCTAAACTCCTTTTCAATTGCTTCACACAGATAGATGTTTTTTATACTACTAGCATGAACTTGACCTTAAGATTAAAGAGCTTTCCCTTTTATTTAAAAATCTAAGGGACACAGATACTGGAACCTTATAACAGTGACTACTTTATAACCTATTAAAATGTGAAAAATATATTAAAAATAAAAAAGTGAACTGTTCCTTAAATATTGATTTAGATGGCGACTTCCTTCAGAAAAGTGTTGTGTATCTTACCTTTTCCCTATCACAGTACCTCTTGCATATTTAAAAACTCGCTAAGTATTTTGTGAATTGAAGCGTATTTTACTAAAGTAGAATACACATGTACACTGTCATTGAGGGGAACTTTACATTCTCAGATAACGAGAGGTAGAGATTTTTGTATACCATTATCTTTTCTACTCAATTTCACACTATTTTATCTTATGTTGTTTTAAACTAGTGTATGTAGGACCACGTCAGACAATGAGAAGATTGTTTTTTGTTCTTTAAAGATTTTATTTGTTTATTAGTGAGACAGTGAGAGAACATAAGCACGCAGAGAGGCAGAAGGCAAGGGAGAAGCAGACTCCCCGCTGAGCAGGGAGTCTGACATGGGTTTTGATCCCAGGACCCTGGGGATCATGACCTGAACAGATGTTTAACTAACTGAGCCATCCAGGCATCCCCAGAAAAAAATTGTTTTTGTTAAATAACACTAATTTAAATTTTATTCAGTTTAATTTGTTGATTAAATTCTTTGCATCTGAACTATATTTGTTAAGTTACACAAAAATAATCATATCTTAAGCTAAATTATTTAACTTTTCATTTGTAGTCTTCATAAGTGCACAAACAGTAAGTCTATAGCTGAATGAATTATTACAAAGTGAGTGGACCTATTAAACTATTACTTGGTTAAACAAATTGAAACGTATCTGAGAGTACATTCTCCAGTACTGTCCCAACTGCCACACTTTCTCTCTTCTTTCAAGGAAACCCTTATTCTGACTTCTTTCAGAATAAAAATTTTGTCTGTTGTTGGACTTATGTAACTAGGATCATACAATATTACACTATTTTGTTTCTTGTGCCCAACATTATATTTGTGAGATTTATCTGTGTTTTTTAAAAAGTTTTCATAGCTATAGTATACCTATTCTATGAATATATCACAATTTATTTTATACTTGATGGAAATCTGTTTTCCAATATGAAGTTATTATAAATAAAGCTGCCACAAACATTCTTGCATAGGTGTTGTTTGACGTGTACTTTTGTGGTATATTTGGGAATGACATGCTTTAGTAATAAGGTCTATATATTTTTAGTTTTAGAAGACAGTGACAATTCTCCAAATAAGTTGAACCAGTTTACATTATCACAGCTTGGTAGAATTTTGCACCAGATTATAGTATCACCTCTAGTGTGTAAGATTTTCCATGCTTCACATTCTTGCCAATATTCAGCATTGCCTGTTTTAGCTTTTCACATATGTATTCAGATATGTCCAGATTATAGTCAATCAGTTCTGTGTGTGGTGATATTTCATTGTAGTTTTAGTCTGCATTTCTCTGATGACTAAAGGTTGAACAAATCGTGTATTTATGTGGTTACTGGTGTCTATTTTTCATGAAGTGCCTATGGAATTCTTTTGCCCATTTCTATGGGATGGTTTGTTTCTACTTTCTGACTTATATAAGTTCTTCATGTTTTCTGAGATTTTCATGGGCTATATACCTTGCAAATATATTTCTTGTTACATGGCTCTCAGTTTCATCAACCTTCTTAATGTTGTCAAGTGATGAACACAAGATCTTAGCCCCAATGTACATCTTCCCAGGTCACCATTTTTGTGTTCTGTTTAAAAACATTTTTCTACCCAATGTTCATAAAAAGTCTCCTATAAATTATACTCCTTTAAGCAAATCATAAAAAATGTCCCATGTTGACCAGCATTTGATTCCCCACCCGCCTTGGATCTTGTTTTGAGTGTTTTTCAGCATAGCTTTCAATACTACCAACTCTTCCTCGTATTTTATAGTTGTAAATTTTCACACACAAAACTGTGGTTTTATAGCAGGTATTTGACTTGAATTTATTTTCTCCCAAGCTATTGGTAGAAATTCCGTAACTTTGCTTTCAACTGAATTTTAACAGCTGTATATGAATTTTGATATGAATGTAGATATCAAACATAAATAATACAAATATTCTTATTCTTATTTTCTTATTATTATCATTATTTGAGAACTCAACCAGTAGGAATTGTCTGCCTTTTCCAGAATGTTATTTTGGCAATACCTAAATTGCTTAATTTTCATTATAACATTATTGTTCACTGTCTTCTAAAATCAGAACTAATACCATTATAAATAGTCATGGGCATTACCATTTAAACAAAATTCTAGCAGGTTAATGACATGCCAACCCAAAATTATAAGTGATAAAGTGAACAGTAATTAAACATTTATAGCTTGTTTTCTTTTTCAAACATCTGAACAATGGTATAAAGTAACAGCTAATACTGATCACTGTGACAAAACTGAAACTAATTACCTGAAAAATGGTGAAGTAAATATTGAGAATGTGAGTTGCAGACAAAATTCTCATAAGCAGACTAAATCCAAATATCTTATCTATTTATCACATTAACTACTCAGTGTAATGGCTATCAAAACCCATGTACATAAAAACCCCACAGGAGCTGGTTAAAATTACAGATTCCCAAATCCCACACTTAATGATTTTCGTTCCAGAGGCTCAATTCTGGGTCTAGAAATCTGAATATTATATGCGGTCTCCTGGGTACTGTTACACACAGTATAAAATCCACTCAGGGTTAAATTTGTTCTGGATAGATCTGTAAAATAAAATTTACAAGAGTCTATCATCCACTTCCTGGTGGTTCCAGTTTCTCTCTTGCTCTCCCTTACTGCACCTCAATTCACAGTACTTGTACTGACCAGGCCCTGACTGAGCAAGATGTGTGTGGCAAAAGGGCCTCTCCCAATCAAAAATGATCATTGGAATTTACCTCTAATTAAATACCTTGCAGACAGTTCTCCAAAATTGTATTCATTCTTGCGGAAAGTTTTACTAAAAACACTTTATACTAAGTTGTCAATAATTGATACATTTATCGGTATTTTAGTATCGGTATTTTAGTTATTTTAGTATCTTCCCATTTCTATATTTAAAAATGAAACTTTAAGAATTTAACAATGCACTTTAAGGTTTCCTAAAAACTTGTTGGAATAGTAGATAGAGAAAGAAGTGGTAAATGACAAGATTCTTATATTTGTGCGTATATGTGTGTGCTTGCTTTGGTATGTCTTATAAAGTAGAAAGTTTGGCTCTGTACAATACTGAATACCAAGATGCCAAAATGATAAGGAGCCTGGCTTGGAATTAGTCTCTACTAAATACTCTTTGAATAAGTGAGGAGAAAACCAGGTTGAGAAATGAGAGTTTATAGGCTCTATGAGAGGAGTTGGCAAAGGCAGATTTTAGGATACTAAAGATAAGTGAAAAGGAATACTGTATATGCCACGAGAAAACAGGACACTCTAGAAGCTATAGTTAACAATTCCAAGCTGGAGAAGCAAGTTCATACAAAATTTATCTTTTTCTCTCTATGAGCTCATAAGCATACTTATCTACTAAAATTGAACAAATATGACTAGAGTCTGAGAATTGTGATGAAATATCGAATAGTTGCTATAAGGATCATAAAAGTTTTCTTCTGCTATCTTTTCTTTTTTGGGGGGGTGGGAGGGTTGTTTCTTTGACTTGTTTTCCTGGTTTATATCAGGAACAATCAGAATTGCCTGGTGACTTTAATCCATTCAAATGTATAATGACACCAATCTGTGGGTCTGTGATCAGCTATAGTTGTGTTCTGGAGCCTAAAACTATGAATAGAACTTATGGATGGCAGTATTGCTCTCTGGTGTTAGGTTGGAGAACTGCTACAATAGAAGGAAAAGACAGCAAAAAGGAGTAAAATTTATGATGAACACATGAATAAAGGATAAACAGAAAGAAGTAAAAACAGGGGTAGTTTGATAGTGAGGGAGACAGGATGGATGGACTTTGATGGCAAGTATGCTAAGTGAGATTAGTTAGAATCACAAATACCTTATGATAATCACTTTTATGTGAAATCTAAAAAAAGCTGAACTCATAGAAACAGAGTAGAATGATGGATACCAGAGGCTAGGGGGAAGGGGAAAAGTGGCAATGTTGGTAAAAGGGTATACACCTGCAGTTAGAACATGAATAAATTCTGGGGATCTAATGCACAGCACTGTAATAATAATTAACAACACAGTATAACATACTTGAAGGGTGCTAAAAAACTAGATCTTAATGTTTCACCACAAAAAAAGATAATTATGTGATTGTGATGGAGTAAATGGCTAACACTAAGGTGGTAATCCTATTACAATACACAAATGTATCACATCAACATGTTGCACATCTTAAACTTATACAATGTTACAGATCAATTATATCTCAATAAAAATACTGACAATGTCAACTTCCATTTGAAGTGAGCATAAAGGAGACAGAAAACAGAAAATGTTGGATGTTGTGGGTGGAGATGTGGCTATTTGTTGTTATATTTTCACAATGGAGTTGTTCTAGCTATGATCACTCAGATAGGGTGGTCAAGGTAAGTGCATTGTGCAAGAACGATTTAGTGGTCAGCGAAGAATCATACTGACAAGAGAAGAAAATGGTATGGATAGATAACATGAGTCACAAAGGAAGAATGGATTTAATAGCAATGGACGAATGATAGGAAAGAATGGCAGTAGAGAAGAAAGATAATACCAACCTGTATTTTTTTTTTTATTGACCAAGAGGTTTCTATTCAAGATGTTTTATAAGGAATTAGATCGTTAGAGAATATGCACATTTAAATTGAGAACAGAGATTATAAAAACCTTCTGTAAAAAAGATTTGGATCAGAATGAGATGACAACCCTGCCCTCTGTCTCACACTCTGCTACTAAAACATAGAAAAGCTGGATTCCATATATAAAAATGTATACCAGTCTGAGCTCTTAAGAAATAAAGATCCTCTGGAGCCAAATGAAAAAGTATCTCACAACCAAGATATACAAGCTGAATGTCTTGTCATTTCTATTCCAAGTAGCTTAGAAATGCAAGGATGGAAGAACAGGTTAGCTGACACCATGAGAAAATGTTCATGTAAGACATTTTATAAGGCCATTAATCTGGTGTCTGGTGTCTCCAAAATACAGTGACATAGGGTGTGTGTGAACTCTTCTAGATTGGGTTGTGTGTGGTGTGGGGAGGATGTGTAATCAAATGCAATAATCCTGTTCGAAAAAAAAGAAAGAAAAGCTCCAAAGTAATAGCTCCAAAGTAATATTTTAGGATGATCATAGACATTTCAACAAAGGCAGGATATTAAAGAAATGTCTATAAATTACTTTAAAATATTACAAAGTATTGGCAATTGTTGGGAAGGATACTGAATAGATTGTTCATTGTACTATTCTAATTTCTTCCATTTAATAACTTTCAAAATAAAATTAACAAAAGTAGAAAAATGAAATAAAGTACAATGTTATCAACAATTAGCTATTCTTAGAGAACTTTTTATTTATAGATAACTAACCTGAAAATTTGATTTAAGGTAAAGAAACTTGAGTTGCAACGGAAAATTATTTCTGGTAAATATTATCTCTTTTTAATAAGGTAGCTGCCTTTTATATGTTACATTAAATAACTCTTAATACTTGACATATATAAAACGTAGAGTACTGGAAGAATAATATTAGAATTATGGGATTTTTTATGTATTTGAACCAAGCAATATATTTTGCTTGTTCTCAAGGCAGACCTTAAAACCTTTTCAACATTTCATTTAAACTCCTACCAAAATCACTCTAAGTAGAATAATTATTATTTCTTTTCACATAATTTCTTAATCTTCCTACTAGATTTCATATTCCAAATATATCTTTTCTTCAGACCAACATGCCTAGTAATAAAATATTGACACATTTTGCTATATTTATGATACTTATCCTTACATGCTTTTTACCAGTTAGGGTGTAAGCTACTAAAATGTACACATATGCTTTCATTCAATACTCTTTTCAAAGTAACTGTTACAGAATTGTTGTTATCTGGAAGTGCTCAATGACTGATTTTCCTTCAGAAAGGTTTTATTTCATAACAATAGGCTTACTTATCTTAATACATGTTTATTCAAAGAATAAATACTAATTTTACGACATACAGAAATGAATTAATCCAATTAAACTTCTAATATCTTTTATAATAATGCAATTTAATCAGGAAAAAAATGACAATTCAATTCTCTTGACCATCATCTGCTAAACTGATCAGTAGAAAAAATGTATTTATACCTGCATTAGACCTAAGTATATATAATTTTATGTTTTACCATCCTGTACCAAAACATTTTAAAAATGAAAATTATATTCAGTTTGTTTCCATATATTCCTAAACTATATAATGTTTTATCAAACAATTGAATTGACTAGTTAAATAAAGAAAAGAGACCAGTGTTAGCCAACCTATCTTCCTAAAATGATGGAAATACTCTGTAACTGTGCCAGTATAGTTTCTATAACTATCTATAACAATCCCAGTATAGTTTGGCTACTGACTACCTGAAATGTGGGTAATCTGACTGAAAATTGAGTTTAAAATTTCATTTAATTTTAATTAACTTAAACTATATGTATATATAATTTTTAGGCTTATAGTCTAATATATGAATTTTATGTCTTTATTAACATATAATGTATTATTTGTTTCAGGGGTACAGATCTGAGATTCATCAGTCTTACACAATTCAGTGCTCACCACAGCACATACCCTCTTAAATATATATTTAAATAAACATATGTAGCTAGTGGCTGACATATTATACAGTTCAGCATAGATAATGAAAACTATAGGCATAAGAAATAGTCTCTATTTATTGATACAATCCATCTTTTAAAAAATACTTATGAAAATGTCATAATTTGTAGGTAACAATGGCATATGTCTTAGATCAATATTAATAATAATAATAGCAAACACTTCTGTTCATTTATTTCATGCCATGCACTGATATACCAATTCATTTACTCTTTACATTAACTTTGATACTGGTAGTAGTATTATCCTTATTTTAAAACTGACTAGATTGAGACACTGTGTACCTACAATTAGTCACAGAGTAAGTAAAAAGCAGAGACTTGATTTGAACCAAAAGATCTGGCTCCAGAATTTTTTAACTGTCTTTAGGTAGAAATATTGCTTCCCGATCTAATTATTTTCACTTATAAAATATATAGAAACAAACATACAGTCATTTGATGTAGCATGTGCCTATTCTTTGAAATTAATTGAAATCAATTTGGGAAAGTTTATTTCTTACCTAACATAGTATTCTATTCCCATCTCTCCAGAGGTTTCACTGAAATGGCAAATACAGAGATACATACATATATATATATACATCACCATGCAAACATATCTGTGTGTGTATTTTCATATATAATAAAACTATTACAATATTTGAAAATAGGGAAACCTGAGATCAACAAATTCAAAACCTTAAGGAATACTTGGGTTAGTAGAATGTAATAACATAGAGGCAACCACAGGCTGATATAACTTGTTCCCAGCATGCTCCAGAAGATGCTTCAGGTCAGAGTCAACACACTGGCAAGCAGTTGTGCATAGGAATATAAATTACTGGAGAACTAAGCACAAAAAACTTGAGTTATTCAGGCCATTCCCTTTTCAGCTGCCCACACCAGGGCTCAGAGAGTTATTTTCTAGAGGATATGAGAGGTCTATTCCTGTGGTGGGTATTGGGAAAAAGAGGAAAACAGAGAGAGAATGAAGAAAGAAAATGCAGCTCTGTATAATAGTGAAAACCTCAAATAACTCTGATGCCACAGTCAGAGGAAAAATCCCGTCTGTGTGTAGCCTACCCAACTGCCAGAAAGGAAATCGAACCACTTAAAATATCTGTTCATTGAGGCCAATCTGCAGTAAGTCATCTATTTCAAGGAGAGGGCCTATTGAGAAATCAATCCTAATCTTTTACGTGTGAAACAGAACCAGCCACTCCTATTAATCAATATAATTATTTGATTATTTTTTAAAAAGAGAAATTAATATCAACAGAACTCCAGAAATAAGAAAAATGAACTTTTAATTCATTCAAATTACTCATGTCAGTGATATTTAAGGGGATAATGTATCCCTGTAATAAGCACAGACTACTAGGAAAAAACAGCAATCAGAGAACAAACAGTACAAGAAATTAATATATACAATGCTGAACTAATAAAATGGTCACATATGCAAACAAGTTGGTGATACAAGTCAATATCAAAAATATCAGGACAGAGCATAAAGATATAAATAGAAAGATAGAAAAGTTAATATTCATGTAGTCCAACATCAAGCCACTGAATGCAACATTTGCCTAAGGGTGGTTTTAGCAAACTCGGGGGAGGATTTCATGTGAAAGTTCTCAAAGCTGGAAAAAAGGCTAAGTTGAAAGGGCCCATGCAGACCAAGCAGGAGAAGTAACCACAGCACCACATTTAGACACAATACTATGAAATTTTAAACTATTAAGAAAAAAACTGAACAATTTTTAATGAGAAAATTTCCCAAAAAAAAACAAAAAACAAAAAACAAATTAACACCAGACTTTTATTCAACAAAGCTGAATGTTAGTTCTGACAAAAAATTATATTAAACCAGAATTTTTTTTGTGAGGTCAGTCTTTCTATAAAGTTTGAAAGCCTAAAACAAAAATACGTATAGATGCATCTGAATTTTAAATTACTCATAATTTTTAAAAAACTGGAAAAAGAATCCAAGAATTTAGTGAAGCTAGGAGAAAAAAAATAAAACAAAAATAGAGGAATTACCGAGTATTTTTTAGAATTGGTGTTGATAGCTGGATCCTGATGTTGGAAAGAGTCTTATTCAGTGAAAGATGTTTATAATTATATATTTCATTCTATTTTATTGATTCTCAATCTTATCACCAACCTAAAAGCAAAATGCAGGCTTAAATTTATATCTGCTAGTGAATAATCAAAATATTGTTAGGTAGAAGGTAGTTTATGAGCAATAGAAGGACCTTCTGGAGAGAGTCCCAAGTCCTTGGTTAGAGAATGACAGAGACATGAGGTAGAGGCAAGGGAGGTGATAAATAGGTTACACATTAGAAGTCAGGTGGCACAACATACTGACCCTGTGGCTTCCAAGACCTTGAGGCTGACAGACCAAGAGCCACAGGTACAGAGCATATGCTTTCCTTTTCCACCTCTGCCCCTAGACACATTATAATATATTATCATTGTGGTTATAGCCTTCCCACCCCAAGGAGAAAGGCAACCTTTATAGTTCTGGTACCAATTTATTTGGTCAAAAACTTCCCCTCCCAACCGTAAGAGGAGTCCCCCAAATGACTGGAAGCAGCCTTCATTAGAGACCACCCTGCTAACAGTCACAGCTCCTACCAGTCCAGAAAGACCCTCCCAAAACAACCTAGGGGCTGGGTCTACCAGGCAGAACATGACCACTTGCCCACCTTGAGCATATAATTTTGCTTTAGTAAACTGCTTTGTGCATGCTACTTCCTTTCTGGCTGTCTATTCTAGCACCAATCCTCACGTAAATCTTTCCGCGGGAAATCCAAGAACAGAGACTCCATTCACACAATGCAGACCCTCATCCCAGTAACAATGCTGTATGTCAATTATACCTCAATAAATCTTAAAAATATTATAAATAACTATAAATATGTAAAATACAGCCAACACATAGTAAAAGAGACAGTGGACTAGGATACAAAAGGGATAGACGGTGTATTACAAAACCCTTATCGGGGAGAATAAAGTGTTTATATTGACAGGAAGTAAATTTAGAAATAAGTATATTTATATTTTCAAGATTTTATTTATTTATTTGACAGAGAGATATCACAAGTAGGCTGAGAGGCAGGCAGAGAGAGAGGGGAAAGCAGGCTCCCTGCCCAGCAGAGAGCCAGATGTGGGACTCCATCCCAAGACCCTGAAATCATGATCTGAGCTGAATAGATAGACAAGCCCTATTTGGCCCACAGACCTTATTTTGTCACTACCTGTACTCAAGTAATCCAGACTTGTCTGCTTTTCTTCATACCTATTTCCATGTTACCTGATGTGAGGAATAAAGGCAAAATAAAAATTGAATTTCCTTACAACTGACTGCCCCACTGACAAGTCCTTGAGACTTGCTGACACTTTATTAAGAGCAAAAGGCAATTTTGGTTAATATTAGCCAGATTTCTCTGTAAGTTTCCTTTAATATGTAAAAATTCCTTTGGAAATTTCCTCTATCTTTACCACCCAAGATATATGTTAGCAACCATCCTCCAAGCAGATGGCCCCTTAAGAAATACATATTCATTTGAAGGGTCTCATGACTAAGGTTTTATCAGACTGAAATAAATGACCTTGTCCTAACAATAGCTAACCCCCCCAGGATCCTGGAAACCTTGTTCCCAAAATACACTGGAGGCTTGTGCTGTTCCTAACCCTTTCCCAATTTGAAGGTCTAATATCAGTCATCCGTCACAATCCTGTGTAGCTCTTTATGCCCATGGGTCTGGTCCCCATGCTTTAATAAAACCACCCTTTTGCTCCAAAGATGTCTCAAGAACTCATTCTCAACTGCTCCCTACCAAACCCCAACACTGCCATGTCATTACCTACTTGGCGCAATTTTGCCCCATTATAATACATATGTTAGTATTAAATTGTGATCAGGTTTTAGCAAAACTATATAGTAGATCTATAATGTTTACAGTTGTCTCTGCTTCATGCTGGGCACATACTGCTTACCCAGTTTTTTCTCCTCAGTTAATTTAATAGATTTATAACTGGTTCATGATCCAGGTCATTTACACTGATTAGAAACAAGGTTTCCCACACTGACCCTGGAGAATGCAATCCACACTTTCACTCTATCTGAAAAATATACTTATGTTCAATTCTAATTTCCTGTTGCTTATAACCAAAGAGGCTAAACACATTGTGAAGTATTAAAAAAAAAAAAAAAAAGTGTGCAGTACTAAGACGAAAGTGACAGTGCACTGCAATTCAATTGGGTCACTGATGGAATGACCTTAATTTCTATTCAAAATGCTCTGGTACACAGTTATTCAGATGTAGATGAGAGATAATGGGCTTACAATGAACATTGCCTGCCAGCCTGAGAAAACTGACAAGACAGAGATAAGGAAGTTCCACATCCTCTTAGATTCATGTTTAGCCCTTGGGGTATTTTGTATCAGAGTATTGTTGATGCTTTGTCTGGTAAAGCCAGGTTAAGATATTTATGGAAAGATTGTGAAATGCTCAGAAGGAGACAACTGACAGGAATTTGAGACACACACAATGGAGCTGGAAATCTCTAAACAGAAATTTATGCTGGTGTCAGGATAAAAAATGAAAAGTCATTTGAAATCCATTGATGTTTAACTTCAATGATACCACCACCGAAGGCACATTATATAGTGGGTTCTTCCTATATTTCTCAGAACTAAAAAGGGTATGCGCCCAGGGTTTTATGCTGTAAAGTTATATAGTTCTGAGACAAGGAAACGGAAGGGACCCAATGGGGGTGTGTGTGGATAAAGAAAAGAGCTGTTTTTCTTTTCTTTTCTTTGTTTTTTTTCCTTTGCTTCGTTTCTGGCTTCTGTTCCTAGGAGGAACACTCCACTCCACTCTACACTTGCCTTGTAATGCAAATAAGCTATGTCTTCCTTGTAAGTGACAAAGAGATAATGATATACTGGAGTCTTCCACCACAAAAGATATCATCTAAGGTGTGAACGGGCAGGGTTGTCAAAAGTTCTCTGAGACCACTATTTCCAAACACCAAGACCCTTGAGATAAGGGAATGAGTTACTTAGGAAGGACATCTGAACCCTATCCCTGTTCTAATCAGTTCTTGGATGCTTAAGAAGATCCATGAACCAGGACCATGATTACTAAATAAAACCCTCAGACACCAAGCAAAGACAAGACTCATGCTCTTGTCCTTTCCTGAGTCTCCCAGACTCTGGTCCATTCTCTTTCCCTCTCTCCCTCTTCCTCCCTATTGCACTCCTCCCTTCCACCCTCCCCTTCCCTCCCTCCTCTCTCTCTCTCTCTCTCTCTCTCATATATATACATATATATGTGTATATATGTATATATGTGTGTGTGTGTGTGTGTGTAGCATACATATATATATGCGTGTGTGTGTGTATATATATATAGAGAGAGAGGTAGATAAATATAGATATATATCTTCAACAAGCCCTGCTTTCACCTCCTGCTGACTCATTTTTGATTTCCATCCCATGTGAAGCCAAGGACCCTCTTGGCTAGTCCTCTGGGTCCCTGCTCTGGATCTTGGGACCCAGCATCAGCTCTACTCTCCAAATTTTACGAAAAAGGGTTTATTTTCAGGTGTTGGAAAATTTAGCCTTCTGAGAAAAGAGGTAAATTCATAATAAGCAGAATTAGAGTAGAAAGGTCTAGTATTACACTACACTCATTCTTGTATTCCCCCACCTAAAATGAGGCTGCAGACGGAACTGTCACTCCTTTTTATGTATTGTATCGTAGCAATTTGTCTATGTTGGGTCCATGGTTAAAGGAGCAAGACTGATACAAAGCGAAGGTCAAGCGAAGCTTTATTTCGTGCCAAGCATTGAGAATCAAACCAACCGTCAAACCCACCAGTCGGGGCCACGCCTTACAGAGAGGGCGACTCCTCCCTGCCTTACAGACTAAGTTTTATAGAGCAAAGGTCATGTGGTTGAGCCTAACCACACACAGGTGGCCAATGAGATTGTAACACACAGAGAAAGCTGCAGTCATCCTAGGTCACACCCGGGTGGCCAACTGAATTCACCCCATAGTAGCTATTTGAACTAGCCTATCACCTTGGTCAGAATTGGCGCCCAAAAGGCACTCAAAAGGCGGGGCCTACACTGCTTGGTAGCTAGGGAGACGGTATGCACGCTCTACTGATTGGAAGTCTCCACCTGACCCGACTCATCTCTGCTTTCAGGCCATTATCTCCATCTGACCTGACCCACCCTTTTATTTGGGCTTTGTTACCTGGGACTGGTTTCCCAGACTTGCTTTTAAGTAAGTTCCCCTGGGGGGTGGGGGGGCAGGGTCAATTTAAATTTTACTGCATAAACAACAAAATGGCTATTCCACCAAGGTGGGGCTGCTCCGGCTAAATAGGACCTTACAGTCTATTTCTCCCCTAGTTCCATGCTTTGCTCCAAGTTCTGGAAGTTGTTCACTATGCACATATCTCCAAAATGTAAAACATTGTTTTTCTTCCAAACTATTCTTCTAAAAAGACCTCTCTCTCAATATTTGGCTAAACAGAAGGAAGATTGGAGGATCCCAAAAATATATTCATTATTTATATGTGTACTGTTGATGAAGGATCGTTGGAAGGCAGGCAGGGAGGGACAATGCACGTCCTGTCCCTCAGCCCAAGACAAAACTGCCCTTTTAAGGATTTTACACCACCCTGGGAAGGACCTGTCCACCCTTTCCCATGTGATAAGATACATGACAAAAGTAAGAACCTCACTGGAGGACAGACTCAGGAAGGATTAATCAGATTAAAATAGCCCACTATCAAGCCCACAAAAGCCCTGGAGTTAGAAACTCCAGTGTCAACCCTCTTGGGCCCCCTCCCTCTTTGGCAGCTTTGTACTATTGCTCAATAAATTCTGCTTTGCTGCCCACCACTTCACCTGGTCTACCTCTTCATTCTCTGAAGTGGCTTGACCAAGAACTGTGGATACCAAAGGAAAAACTTCCTGTAACACCTTCATCCTTGCTGCTGCCCCTCGGAACAATTTGTTACTTAAACTGTAACCCCTGGAGGATTTTGCTAGTTACCAAGCACATTCAGATATGGCCTTAAGAAATACATATACTGGCAACAGGTCTTTGGGGAGAAGGACGATGTACGACCATGAAGCTGGGCAGCTGGGGATGCCCGGCTTGCCCGGGGCAGAACGCCCACCCTTCACAGAAGCCGGGAATGCCCGGCCCACCCAGGGCGGAACTCCGCCTGCTTCAGGGAAGCCGAGCACCCGGGAACACCCGGTCAGCTCAGGATGGAATGAAAACCGCCTGCTTCCCTTTTCCGTTATTGCTCCCTTCTCTTCCCAGAAGCACCCGTTGTTAGTTAGATGAGTCCTTTGAATGTGCTTGTTTAACTATAAACTTTATCCTCCTCCTTGCTTGCCTGCAAGACCTGACCAACGTTTGACCTTCATCGATCCTTCTCTTGGCTATTGTTTCTATCCAATAAAAGTGAGACTGTGGAGTTGCTCGCGGTAGCAGTCCTTTTCGACTGTTGTTCCCTGCTCCCAGTCTCTTGCAGCTGACGTGTTTGTGTCTAATTCTACTCTCCTCGCCGACTGGAAGTGGTAATCCTAAGTATCCCTTACATTTACGATCCAGGATCTCTTGTTTTTATTTCCTTTTCTAAGAAGGTAAATATATATATAGATATAGATAGATATAGATATAGATATAGATATATAGATATATCTGAAGATTTTGTAGGTACTGAAACTCAGAGTTCAGCACACAATCCTTTCTCATCAACAGTTAAAATGGAGAAAGGGTGACTTATTAAAGAGCAAGCACAGTCTCTTACTGTTTAAGCTCCTCTAGCACAAAAGACACATCTTTAATTTGCAGAGCCCATAGCCACTGCCTATCTCTCTTTTCCCCCACCTTCAGCCAAGTACTGGACTATCTCATCCTCTTAAAATCTCATATTTTCGGGGCCTGGGTGGCTCAGTGGGTTAAAGGCTCTGCCTTTGGCTCAGGTCATGATCCCAGGGTCCTGGGATGGAGCCCCACATCGGGCTCTCTGCTCCGTGGAGAGCCTTCTTCCTCCTCTCTCTGCCTGCCTCTCTGCCTACTTGTGATCTCTGTCAAGTAAATAAATAAAATCTTAAAAAAAAAAAAATCTCGTATTTTCTACACACAGGTATTTATGGAACATCATTGGCAAATAGCCAAATAATTCTAATTGGTCAATCAGAGGCTCTTAGTGAATCAGAAATCAAATAGGTGCTACAGCCCATTTTCCAGGCACTAAACTGGAGGCTCTGGAGGCAACTGATTATAATTCGTTAACCTTCCTATCACTACCTGCTAAAGATTAACTGGAAATTGTTGGGGAAATATAATTAAAAACAAAATTATCTGCCAAGCCAGAAAACCTCTCCACAAAAGAAGAGAAAGAGAAGATTTTTATCATTGGTTAAGCATTAAATCAGAATCTGATGCACATCACAGGCAACCACTGAAGAGTTTACAAACACAAAAAGAAAGCTCATACTTTTAACCAGACAGAAACAAACCACTGCATACATGTTCACAAAATAAACAATAACTAGCCCTCAAATAAGAGAACTTGACAGCATCATTTTTCACACACAGTTCATCTTAAATTAACCTGGTGATTAGGTTGGCCATTTTTGTTTTCAAATTGCCTTTATCCAAAGGAATAATAAACTTCTTACATCCCCATGAAGGTAGGTAGAATTTGAAGCCAGATGACCTACATTAAACTCTCATGGGATGAGGACCTGGATGGGGATTGGGGGTGTACTATCTTCTTTGCTAATTACATTTCTAAGCAATGGATCCCAGATCTTTAAAAAAGATGTTCCCCAATGTAAAGCTGACCTAAAGCTTTTATTTAGCTTTTCATTAGATTTATATAACATCTCAACAGGGCAGAAAAAGAATTCGCAAGTATTCTAAAGTAAACGCTCTACGAAAAGAGAGAAAGTCTCTCTCTTTTTACACAGGGGAATTTCCATATTTTTTCGCATAATCAGATTTGTATCTACACTCACAGAGTCTATCTTGAAAAGATGCCCTAACATTATGCATACCCATCTTCCTTGTCCTGCTCTAGGTCCTACTCATTGTGACATTGAAAGATACGCCTCTGTTGTCTTCAAATTCTTACATAAATTCATGTAGGTTGAGAATTCAGGCTAAATAGCGATTGTGTTCAATACTATGTATTACAAGTACAATGTTTCTTCTCCTCAAAGTTCCCCAAACCATGAAAAGTCAGAGCAGAGAGCAAAATGGAGTCTCTCATGTCAAGCAGGAGCCTGTGTCAAGCAACAATGCAAGTAGTTCAGGTACGGCAACTAGGAGATATTACCGGGAGCAACATCAGCTGGCACCCTAGAACAGATAACAAGCAGAACTACTGGAGGTCTGAAGAAACCCAAAACTGATTAAAGTCCTTTAAAAAGGGAAGGATTTTGGCAGCAAACTGTCAGACTCTTCAGACCTGACGCCTCTATGTCTGACCACTTAAAACAGATAACCGCCGCTGAACGCGCTACACGATTGATCTCTGAACAGAGCCAGATCCTTCACTGCCACGACATCAGAAGCAGTAAGTGCCGAGACCTGTACCAGGCAAGACCACAGCCTTATCTCAACTGTGTGCCCACAGACTGGCTCTGTGGTTGGTTTGTTAACTTCCTGCACCCTTCTGCTATCTTGTTCGTTGTGTAACTTGTCTTCAGTCCTGCTCTGTGTGCTGTGTAAGAAGCCAAGTTTAATCACATGGTGAATTGTCATAGAGTCTGGAATCCTGAACCTGCTTTATCATTGTGATCTAACTTTGCTTTATGATTGAATAAAGCTGACACTGTGGAAAGACACAACTCGTGTGTGGCTTCATAATGTGCTTATGAACAGTTTAGGAGTTTTTGAGTCTCCTAATTTTTTCTGATTCCCCAATAAAGAAAATTGCACTAAGCTGCTGATGTGTCACTTTACAAACTTATTAAAATCTCAGTTACTAAAGGGCAGTAGTTTAAAGAATAGCTAAGAAATTGCATAATGTATAAAACAAAAGAAAAACAAGAATGGCAGTATTACTACCCAAAAGTGAAAAGTTCTTTTAAGTGGTTAGTCCACAATGAAATTATCACTTCTGGGAACAACTAGATACAAAAGTAGCAAATCAATCAACTGATCAACACCAATGCATATGTACTTCACTACAGATATACATCAATAACAAACAAATACACAGAAAGGATAACTGTATTTAACATTGAAGATCATGACATACTTGTTTGTACTTTCTAGATTAAGAAGCAAAAAATAACTAAGATTTGAGCTGTAAGAGTAAGAAAATTTACACCTTAATAAAAATTCATGAAACTGTCTCTAAGGACAGTTAACTTCCCTGTATATGTAGAATATTTCCATAAAACTGACTGACTTCAAAAATAAAAAAGTATGCAAGCAACAGAAATTGATAACAATACTATAAACAAAGAAAAGAAAAATAGCATTTAGGGAAAAAAATCCATATAATGTCTAGATCAATGAGTAAATCCAAACATTAATTACAGAATTTTTTTTTAAAGATTTGATTTATTTATTTGAGAGAGAGAGCATGGTGGGGTCAGAGGGAGAAGCAGGTTCCCCACTGAGCAGGGAACCCATCATGGAGCTTAACACTGGACTGTGGGGATCATGACCTGAGCTGAAGGCAGACACTTAATGGACTGAGCCACTCAGCCCCTTAACTGCAGAGTTTTTAAAGATAAACAAAAATCAGAACAAAACATTAAAATGTATAGGTTTTCAAAAACTGTATTCTTAGAGAAAAATACATGTTTAATTATTTTTGTTATTAAACAAGAAACCATGATAATACATTAAATAAGATTCAAAGTATAAATCCTAATGTAAATTGCAGTTTTTGAGGCTAATAAGAACAAAAACTGACAAAGCTTATAGACTTCCCCAAAATTATATTCAGAGAAAAAGGCAGAATTTAATCATTTTAGTACTTAACAAAAATAATAACCATAGCTAAACTTGAACTTAATTAATACTTATAATTAAACAAATATAACTGAAGCAGAATTGACCAATGTTAAATGACATACACAGATTAATTTTTTAATAAAAAAGTAAAGGTAGCATCATTGAATTTAAGAATTCATGATTTTATGTAGTATATATATATATTCTTTTCAACAAGCCTAACCCAAAAAGCAAAGGTAAAGCAAAAGTATACATCTTTAGGATTAAATATTTTAAATATAAATATAAACAATTTAAAATGTTTAAAAAAAATGCAATACGTTACCTTGAAAACTAATTTAAAAACATAAAAATTATAATTATATACATACACATACTCATACTTTTTCCAAAAAATGTTTAAAAAGAGACAGAAAAGTAAGTATAGAAAAAAATGAGATATTTAAAGACAAGCATCTTTCCATATACTAACTCTAGCACTGATAACTCCCAAGAGGCAAGGTTTCCAACTGAGTTACCAGTCCACAGTTTCCTAGGAATACAAGGTAAAAACAAAACAGATCACAGTCCTCTCAGAGACTGTATATATAACTGTATTGCTAACCTACTACTGCATAATTCCAATGATAATTCTTAGGTGTCCATAACTGCACTGATAGGAAATCTTTTGATAAAGTCATATAAACCTAGAAATGAAGAGTCTTCTAGTGGACAGGACTAGAGCCAACTAGATTTTGATCAGTTAATCATTCCACTGACAGGAAAATGATTGTGTTTCTGATCGTATGCAGCAAATGATATGGAAGAGTCATCATTATGAACCTTTCTGCTTTTATAAATAGGAAATTTTATATGTGCTCCATATTCAACCATATATTGTACTGGTAACTTGGGGATTATTATGTTTACCTGTTAGTTTCTAAAAGACATGTGTTGGAACATGTGTCTGGTTGTGAAGTTCAACCACAGGTTAATGCCTAACATGAAAGAGAGGCCAAGATGAAAAGATAGAGAAATGGATAGATAGAGAGAGAGACAGATACCCAAGAGATATCTCTGAGATCAAGGAACAGGTGTAGAGAGAGTGAAAGTTAAGCAGCTGAAAGTTGTTGTTACAACAGGATAATAAAATTTCATATTTTTATTCTTTAAAATTTTAGATAATCCATAGTGTGACTAAGACTGAAGCAGAGTGGAGAAAGTACAGGATATGAAGCAATCCAGAAACTGTGATGGTACAGGGTTCCAAGATCTGTTCAGAAGAAATAATTAAAGATATTGGAAATAAAAAGCAAATTTATTTTTTTAAAAAAACTAGATACTCAGGATATAGGCAGAGACAAAGATTCAATTAGCAAGTTAGAATCATTTGCCCAGTTCAAAGCAGAAATAGCGGAATAGAAAAATATAAAATAAAACTGGAGAAATAAAGAATGAATGCTAAAGTCTTAATACTTTATTAATAAAAGGTTCAGAAAAAGAAAAAGTAAGGAAATATTTAAAGAATTGATAGTAAAGGATTCTCAGAACTAAAGTATGCTGTTTTCAAAAAGCTTATTTAAATGGAACAAGCTTGTATAAGAAAAAGAAACTAAAAATAACCCTTTCTAGATACATGGAAGTGAAATTTCATAAAATCAAAAATAAATAAAGCTTATAAAAGATACCGAAGATTAGCAGCCTCTAAGAGTTCAGCAATCCTGCACTGTACCATTCCTTGGCCTCCTGAAGGTTCTTGATAGCCATGCTTTCATACTGCTGGAGTACCTCATGCAGGACAGCTGTGAGGTCGGGCTTGGAAACATATGTATTGAGTTGGACATGCTGGTACTGAATCTGGGCCTGCAGTTCCTGGATTTCCTCATCATGTAGGTTCTTCAAAAAAGCAATCTCCATGATCTCGGGATCATGACCCAACCTGAAGGCAGAGGCTTCAACCCACTGAGCCACCCAGGCACCCCAAAAGCAATCTCTTCTTGCAAGTATTCCATTTTGTGCTCAAGGTCAAGATATGCCAAAGAAGCACTTGTCAACACCCTGTCTCAAAGGCTGCAGGGAGCTCTTGGCTTCCTCTCTCTTAAGCATCTTCCCTTGCAACTTCTCCTGCAGCCACATGATGTCCTCAGCCAGGGTGTCCTGCTCCACCTTGACACAGGCCTTGTCATTGGTGAGCTGGTGAATCTCCTCCTCACAGAGTCTCCCAGGTGCAACTTACCCAGATCCTTGTGCTGCTCCAGTTCGGCCAGGTGGATCTTGTTCTGCTGCTCCAAGAAGCCCACAATGATGTAGTTGACAAAGCCGTCATTCAGCTCCTGCAGCTCCACGTTCTCATTGGCACAAGTGTTCCCAAACTCAGTGTCCATGGCATCGGCCAGTGAAAAGGATACTGAGTCCTGCAGCAGATGCATTCCGGGCACACTGTTCCTCACCTTCCGGCATACCAGGACAGCTGAATGTTAAGACGGTTCTCAACACTGACACTGCCTCCTACAGGAAACTGCTGGAAGGTGAAGAGAGCAGGATTGCTCTGCCTCTTACAAACTTTCCTTCCCTGAACCTGAGGGAAACCAATCTGGATTCACCAACGCCCCCAACCACTTGACACTCACTCAAGGACACTTTTGATTAAGACACTTGAAACTAGAGATGGACAGGTCATCAATGAAACTTCCCAGCATCACGATGACCTTGAGTAAAGATTGCGCATATTGGGTACAGCAATTATTACCAGCAAGAGTTAAAAAAATAAATCCATATCTTAAAGAAACAGCTTTCAAATGACTTTCTGCAGTTTTTTAGGAGCGTAAGATCGATTTATAATAGGAATAACCTCTAGTTCTTAAGAAATAACACTCTTGAAAGTTTACAACATAGTCTAGTTTATGAAGAAAAGTTGTGTTAGAATATTTCTGAAAAAGTATTTTTGAGTACCATTAAAACTGCTTTTTTCCAAGAAGTATCTGACCGATTTGTTTCTGCTTCAATAAATCTTTGGAAAACACACACACACAGACACACCAAAAAAGATATGAAAGAGCTTGCTAAAATACCTATAGTTAATTAGCATAAGATTGACATCTGATTTCTCTTCAACAACATTCTCAGCAATCAAAAAAGTCTTAAAAGTTGAGAAAACAAAACCCTTTGAAAATAAAACTATTTCCAGCTGGAGTAATATTTAAATATGAGTTGTTACTGTCAGATATATATAGGATTCAAAAAGTTTATCACCAAGAGACAATCTCCAAAATGATTATTAAATGACGCTTTCCTAAGAAGGAAAAAAATGAATCTAGAAGACCAAGATAATATAAGGAACAAAAGTAAATTATTAAAGTTTGCTTAATGCCTACCCAGTAATAATAGTTTTTTCCATAAAAGTCCAGAACTAAAATCCGAGAGGTTAAAAATACTGGATCTACATTGGGGAAGAAAGGAGAAAAGAGTAAGAAGTGGAAGGGACAAAGGAAGGGAAGTAATACTTAAATAAGCATGAATACAAAAATATGCTAAGGGATAAAATATATTAAATATTCTTCTTTATAATTTGAAGATAAAACAATAGAAATAATACATATCAGGCAAATACTAAAAAGAGAGAGAAGAAGAGGATGATGTGGACCAGCAGCAGCAGCAGCAGACGTGACACAAAGAGGATAATGATCAGTTTCATAATTAACATATTTCTCCCCTAAATCAATATACAAAGCAGACAAAAAATTAGAAATAAAGTGATTTATATTAGAATTCTATAATATAATGTAATTTAAACCTAAGGAATAGGAAATCAAAATTTTTACCACATAATAAAAATATTAAGAAATATTGGCTACATAATAGAGAATAGTGGCTCTCTCAAGAAATTATCATAATTTCCATGTTACAGGATAAATCCTAAAAAAAGGGGGGATAAATTCTTAGTTTACAATGCAATGCAATCAGAAATCTACAGCAGAAAGATCGTTTTTTTGAATCACATAGGAAGAAAGGAAAGCCCCCCATATTACACACAGTCAATACAGGGGAAATCTGTGCAAGTTTTAGCAAGAACTCCAGTGAAATCACTACAAAACAAAATCTGCTGGAACAAACTAAAATGTATGTAACAGGGTGCCTGGGTGGCTTAGTTGGTTTGGCAACTGCCTTTAGCTCCTGCCTTGGGCTCAGGTCATGACCCTGAAGTGTCGGGATCAAGTCCTTCATCCGGCTCCCAGCTCCACGGGGAGTTTGCTTCTCCCTCTGACCTTTTCCCTTCTCATGCTCTCTCTCACTCAAATAAATAAATAAAATCTTTTATAAATAAATAAATAAAATGTACCTAACACAAAACTTCAGAAGGTTAAAAGAGCTAATGTGATTAACTATAAAATAATATCATATGATATTAGAATATCATATGAAGAAAATATTTTATGTTTGAAAACACATAAGACTGGTAGTGAGAAATCACAAATTAAAATGAATATACAAATTTACATAAATAAGAACTGGTAACTATAGACATATGGGCAGAGACTATGAGGAGGCAATTCCTAGGTGAACCATGAAGCTCAAGCTCACTAGTACTCAAAAGAAATGCAAACTGGAACAAGGAGAAAACATTTTTCACCCACTGGGTAGGGAAATTTTAGAAGTGTGATTACATCAATATTTGAGAGTATGGGGAAAAGAGAAACTCATATATGTTGATGATAAACCTATAACACAGTCATATTAAAGAACCATTTGGTAGCTTAAGTAAAATGAAAATGCATTTATCTTTAGGTCCTAGAAATACTCTTCTACATATATATCCTAAAAAAATTTGTACATTGTACAAAAGGAGGTATGTGTGAGGATAGCTACTGTGGCATCCTAAGGAACAACTTAATATGCTTTGGTGAGGTCAATGGATTGATAAAATGTGAAATAACATGATGTAATTAATGAAATATATAACAAAATATGTTGAAAATGCTGATAGAAAAATCAAGTTGCAATAGAACGTGTACACTAAATTTACATAATTTTTTTAAAGATTTATCAGAGAGAGAGTAAGCACAAGCAGGCAGAATGGCAGGCAGAGGCAGAAAGAGAAGCAGGCTCCCTGCTGAGCAAGGAGCCCGATGTGGGACTTGATCCCAGAACCCTGGGATCATGACCTGAGCCAAAGGCAGCAGCTTAACAGACTGAGCCACCCAGCCTCACCCAATTTATATAATTTTTTTTTTAAAGATTTTATTTATTTATTTGACAGAGAGAAATCACAAGTAGATGGAGAGGCAGGCAGAGAGAGAGAGAGGGAAGCAGGCTCCCCGCTGAGCAGAGAGCCCGATGCGGGACTCGATCCCAGGACCCTGAGATCATGACCCGAGCCGAAGGCAGCGGCTTAACCCACTGAGCCACCCAGGCGCCCCTATATAATTTTTAAAAGTACATATGATACAACATTAAGTAGTCTCACATATGTATATCTGTAAATAAAGGTAGAGATGGAAGATTTGCAGGTTAAGCATTTAATTTGTGATAATGTTTTTATGATGAGAAGAAAAAGTACTGAAATGGAAGATTAAAGAAAAAAATGGGGTCTCAACTAAGGAGGAGGTTGAGAAGATAAACTGATTTAAATCTGTGTGACTAAGATCCAGCATGATACAAATACCTAAATGAATTAAATATATGCAATTTGAGCCAAGGAAAACACCTGCTTTGATAGAAAAAATATGTAGATACACCTAATAAAGCTCCTGAGTTTTGTTTTCTGGCTCTACCAATCTATGAAATAATTGTGAATATTGACATTGACAAGAATGTGTAAGCTTTATATATTTATATACACACACATGCTTATGTATACCTATATATATGTATATACATAGTTATTTTCAAACATACATATGATTCAAATGCCTTCCAAAAGAAAAATAATGACTCTAAGAGGAAAACTAAGACACACAGAGAGTAAAAGTAAATTTTATATATGTATAATACTTTTTGCAGTATTTTCAACCCATATCAAACAGAAACATAACCAAATTGAAGCGCTGGTTATCTCCTAATGTCCATGGAATATGCCAGCTGGTTTGCTCAAGGCTGAGCTGGTAATGGGTCATCAAAATATAGGAGAATAGAAAAGTTTAGCTTAATACAACACAGTAATATTTCGAAATGAATGACTAGAACAGTTTCAAGTCAGAAACTTTCCATGAGGGAATGGATTATGTATGACAGTGTGTAAGATTTGATTAAATACTGATGATAATGTGTTTTATTAATTACATTCAGACAGGTGCTGAGCAGAAGTAACTGAAAAACAAAACAACTTTGAAGATTCATTTAGATTAAGGTTTAACTAATTAATATTACTGAGATAAATATATCACATAATTATCCTGTGTGTTGCAAATGACTGATAAATAAATGAATGAATATTGGTCTCCTTTACCATAAGTGTCTCTGATCCTTTTTCCTTCCCATTTCTTTGCCTGTGGCCAGGGACATCCATAGTCACTTCATGTCTTTTCCTGACCTTAGATGTTGCTTCTGTTGCTGCCTCATAAGATGATTTTTCCAGTTACTCTTGACTTTATATCTTAGCATAGATATCAATATGTTTGTCAAGATTTGGTCTTCTGATTGAAAAACTGTAATATTCTTCCTATATAGCTGAAAATTAATTAATAGGACAAAAACAGGGCCCTATTAGTTTCTTACAACCTTCTATATAACTCCTGACTTATTTTTGACTTTATATAGTCTCCATACTATAATATTCTTATTCAAATTCTTGGGCAGACAGCATCAAAAGAAAATGGGGAAGAGGCATCACACAGGACATTCCAAGTCATCCATTCTCAAGAGCAGTTCCAAGTGCTCCAGAAGCATTTCAAAGCATTCTTGCTCTTCTTCCACCAAATCTCTTTCATCCCACTAATTGCTTGGGAGCTTAAGGATTGTGTTCCCAACCCCTCCTGCTCCTGTCTCATTCTGAGACTGTGACCTGAGCTGAAAGCAGAGGCTTAACCCACTGAGCCACCCAGGTGCCACAAAGAAATACCCTCGAAACTTTTTAGATCATGGCTCCCCCAGAGATATATAAAGATACAAGTATACAATATGTGCACGTATGCCTGAACATATGTGTATAAGAAAGTTTCAGCAGCTGGTCAGAGCGAGCACCCAGAACTCCAAGATACTCTAATCTGTACCAGTGAAGGAGAAGAAGATCACAGATGTCAAACTAGGAAAGCTGCCAAGCTGGATGCTGATGGGGGATTTCACCCCTGAAAGCACTGTTGGAGCATTTCAAAGAGGTTACTACCAGAATTACAAGTATGCCAATATGAAGAAAGGGAGTGTCACTGGGATTTCTACAGTGCTGGCAGCCTACATGCTTTTCAACCACAGCCTCCTTGCAACAAACTCAAAGGTGATCAGCTGTGCAAGAATCACTGGAGAGGACCCAGCGTGAACATTCTGCATTCCTGACTATGACTTTTGCCCTGCAACCCTTGAATCCTTTCATATGTTAATTGAGAATTAACATCCAATAAAAGACAATGGGGAGGGAATGGAGGATGACAAAATTTCATATAAAAATCCTTAATCTTACTATATGTGATAGATCTCGTATTTTCTATTCATCTATTATTTTTAATACTGATCATAACCTACTGGACTGATTTTATGAATCCTGAAAGTGTCATGGTTGTAAACTTAGGAAGAAGAAAACCCCAGCAGAATTATCTCCTCTTTCCCCTTAGGTAGATCACTCTGTTATCTACCATCACTGTACTTAGTACATACCTATGTGATAGAACTTATGCTTTTTTAACATTTATTTAAACATTGCCATCATGTGCTTTTTAGATTAGGGCCCTTTTCAATTCATATTTTTTTATCTTTTTTTTTTTTTTAAGATTTTATTTATTTATTTGACAGAGAGAGACAGAGAGGCAGGCAGAGAGGGGGAAGCAGGCTCCCTGCTGAGCAGAGAGCTCGATGCAGGGCTGGATCTCAGGACCCTGAGATCATGACCTGAGCTGAAGGTAGAGGCTTAACCCATTGTGCCACCCAGGCACCCTGCAATTCATATTTTAAAAAAAAAAAAAAAGATTCTATTTATTTATTTATTTGAGAGAGAATAAGCATGGGGAGAGGAACAAGCAGACTCCCTGCTGAGTAGTGAGCCCCATTCAGAACTTGGTCCCAGAACCTTTAGATATGACCTGAGCTGAAGTCAGATGCTTAACCAACTGACCCACTAAGGTACCCCCAAATCATCTCTATATCCCTTAGCACACTTAGAACACTTAGCATAGGGTTCAGCATATAAAAATTATTCAATAAATGTTTCTTCACTAAATTTGATAATACTTAAATATTCCCCAAAACTTATCATTTCAAATGCCTAAAATGGAAAAAGTTATACTACTATAATTTTTAGTTCAATAAAACTGTAGACTGATGAAAGATATGCTACAGTTATAAAAGAGACTCAGATTAGATAACATATGGAAGAATGCTGAGCCATTTCAGTCACCAAGTATTATGGACTGTTTTTGTCCCCCCAGCTCATATGCTGAAACTCTACCTCTCAATTTAATATCAGGGTATAAAGAGGTAGGGTCTTTGCGAGATAATTAGGACCAGATAAGCTCATGAGAACGGGATTCTTACCCTTATAAGAGAGCTTGCTTCCCCTCTCTACTCTGTCGTGGAGGATAAAATGAGAAGCTAGCAGTGCAGCCCAGAAGAGAGCTCTCCCCGGAACATGACTACGTTGATACACTGATCTTGGACCTCCAATATCTCCAACTGTAAGAAATAATTTCTGTGGTTTATTAAGGCACCCATTCCATGGCATTTTTGTTAGAGCAGCCTGAGATATCTAAGACATCTAGAAATGGCCAAGATATCCTCACTAGTTTCAAAGAAGGCAGAAAGGATGAAATAGTTCATCCTTATTTCCATTAAGAATAATAAAATTAAACATTTTGAGGTCTAGTTAGTTAGGCTTCAGTTATCTGGAATATGTTTCTATCCATGCTGATTTTTTCTTTCATTAGGCTAGGAAGAAAAATATATTTTGCATCCTAATTTCTTAAAATCTTTACTTAAAAAATACATGGATAAAAATACATTAGAGTCTGATATGTTTTAAAGCAACAAAATGAATTTTTTTTAAATCTGACATAATTTTGTAAGAACATTACAGACTTTTATAAAATTTCAATATTTTATTCCTAAGACATTAAGCCTAAAATAAATAAATAAATAAAGCATTAACACTATGTATAAGGGTAAGTAAGTATAGTTAGAATTAAATACCATAGCTTTTACAGTATCTGGAGGATGTCACAGTTACAGTTTACCGTATTTCTACGAATTATTATGGATGAATGCTTTGTAAACTCTAAATTCTGTAACCCTTGGAGAAATTTTTACCTTTATAAGATGGGAGAAAATTTTCTTAAAATGAGTCCACTGGGGCACCTGGGTGGCTCAGTGGGTTAAAGACTCTGCCTTCAGCTCAGGTCATGATCCCAGGGTCCTTGGGCTCTCTGCTCGGTGGGGAGCCTGCTCCCTCCACCCTCCGCCTTCCTCTCTGCCTACTTGTGATCTCTATCTGTCAAATAAGTAGAAAAAGTCTTAAAAAAAAAAAAAAAAAGAGTCCACTGAAGTGCAAAATTTACTTGTCATCACGTATCAGAAATAAACATAAATGGACTAAGGAGGTGTTCTGGAAATGAAATAAACCATTTTTCCTAATCTTTTAAATGTCAGACTAGCATAGAATATAAAGCAATACTTCTAAAAAGCTGCAACCCCAGTTAAAAATGTTTTATGGCTACTTGATGTAAAATCACCAAGTGTTATCTTTCTTAATTAGAGATGTGCTTATTTGATGGACAAACTAATTCAGAACTACAAAAATCTTAAACTCAAAGTCAACACTGAAATTTAAGTCTTCAAGCAGTCAATGTAAAGGCATTACATGTACTGACACAGGAAATTTCTCAAGCATATATCGCTTTTATATTGGGAGGGGAAAAGAATACGACTAATATATTGCCCATATGACCAAAAAGGTGGTACACTTGGGCAAACATGGGAATAAATTGCTTAAAATTACTGTCAGCATCAAGACTCAGGCTGACAAGAAGCCTCTCACTGTCATGATGTAAAATGAATAATTTGTAATTATATCATGTATTCTCTAGTCTACTTCTAAAAGCACAAGTCTTGATTTTCTTATTTAAGGAACAAATAAATGCATTAACAAATAACTTATAATTATTACAGTTAATTATAAACTTTTAAAGTATGTATAAATTTAATGAAAATTTAAAGTTAAATAATACTACCTACAACCTACCCTACAGAGTTGAAGATTACTTTTTAAGACAATGTTTTTTTAAATATATCATATATACTGAGATATGCACAGGCCACAAAAGTATAGTTCAACACATTTTCACAACATGCCCATGCATGTATAACTGTGACCAGACTTCTTAGCACAGAGGTTCTCATATGGCCTGCCGAGATTCTTTCCTTCCATCACGAAGAGTAATCTCTATCCTGACTTCTATCGCAATCAACTGTGATGTTCCTATTCTTATTCTTATAATTCATATTCTTCATATTCTTATAATTCATATGAATTATAGTTCCTATTCTTATAATTCATATAATTGAATCATAGAGAAATTCAAGTTCTTGCACATGATTTCTCAAGTTCAATATCTATGAGATTCATCTTCTTGAATGTAGAAATAATTCATGAATTGCTATTCCTCATTTACATTACATTATATGAATATACCATAATTTACTTGTCCATTCTCCCACTGATAAACATTTGGATTGTTTCCAAATTGGGGCAAATGCAAATAGTGCTGCTGTAAATATTCTACCTTTTGATGCATATAGAAGAATAACTTCCTAGAAGTGGTATGTCTGAATAATAAGGTTTGCAACATGACAGCTTTGTAGACACAACCATGCTTTTCTCCAAAGTGGTTCTATCAGATTACATTCTGACAATAATGTAATAGATTTCTGATTATTCTACATAATATCCAAGACTGGGAGTGACAATGTTGTTGTTGTTGTTTAATTTTACCCATTCCACACTAAATGAGAAGAACACGCAGCCAAAAATACTTTATCCGAGTCTGACATTCAAAATGGATGGAGAGGGGCGCCTGGGTGGCTCAGTAGGTTAAAGCCTCTGCCTTGGGCTGGGATCATGATCCCAGGGTCCTGGGATCGAGCCCCAAGTCGGGCTCTCTGCTCAGCAGGGAGCCTGCTTCCCTCCCTTCTGTCTGCCTGCCTCTATGCCTGCTTGTAATCTCTGCCTGTCAAGTAAATAAATAAAATCTTAAAAAAAAAATTATGGAGAGATAAAAAGCTTCCAAGACCAGTAAGGTTTAAAAGAATATGTGACCCCCCAAGCCCGCACTACAAGAAATATTAAGGGGGGTTCTATAAAACAAGAAGAACCCAAGAGTGTCATAGAACAGAAATTTACAGAGACAATATATAGAAATGAGGACTTCATAGGCAACATGATGTCAATAAAAACATACCTTTCAACAACCACTCTCAACATGAACAGTCTACATGCCTCCATAAAATGACACAAGGTTGCAGATTGGATAAAACGACAGGACCCATCCATGTATTGTCTATAGGAGACCCATTTTGAACTCAGAATACATCCAGACTGAAAGTGAAGGGATGGAGAAGCATTGTTCATGCCAATGGGCCTCAAAAGAAATCTGGGAGAGCAATTCTCGTATCAGATAAATTAGATTTAAACTAAAGAGTATAGTCAGAGATAAAGAAGGACACTTCATAATTCTTAAAGGGTCTATCCATCAAGGAGATCTAACAATTGTAAATATTTATGCCCCTAGTACGGGAGCAGCCAACTACGTGAGACACCTGTTAATCAAGATAAAGAATCATAAGGATATGAATACATTAATAGCAGGGGATCTTAACACACCACTCTCAGTAATAAACAGATCACCGAAGCAGAAAATCAATAAAGAAATAAGAGCATTGAATGACACATTGGACCAGATGGACCTCATAGATATATACAGAAACATTCCACCCTAAAACAACAGAATACTCATTCTTCTTGAACAGACATGGAACTTTCTCCAGAAAAGACCACATACGGGGTCAAAATCATGGCTCAACCAATACCAAAAGATTGAAATCATTGCCTGCATATTCTTAGACCACCATGTTTTGAAACTGGAACTCAACCACAAAAAAAAGTATGGAAGTAATTCAAACACTTGGAAGCTAAAGACCACCCTGCTTAAGAATATTTGGGTCAACCAGGAAATCAGAGAAAAACTTAAACAATTCATGGAAACCAGTGAGAATGAAGACACATCGGTCCAAAACCTATGGGATTCAACAAAGGCAGTCCTAAGTGGGAAATACATAGCCATCCAAGACTTCCTCAAAAAAAAAAAAAAAAAAAAAATTAAAAATACTGAATACACCAGTTCTCTTTACACCTTGAAGAACTGGAAAATCAACAACAAATTAAGCCAACCTCACACACAAGAAGGGAAATAATCAAGATTAGAGCAGAAATCAATGAGATAGAAACTAGAGATACAGTAGAACACATCAACGAAACTAAAAGATGGTTTTTTTGAAATTATCAGTAAGACCAATAAACCACTGGCTAATCCAAAAGAAAGGAGAGAGGACTCAAGTTAATAAAATTATGAATGAAAAGGGAGAGATCATGACTAACACCAAGGAAATAGAAATGATCATCAGAAATTATTATCAACAGATATATGCCAACAAAGTTAAGCAACCTAGATGGAATGGATGCATTCCTGGAAACCTATAAACTTCCAAAACTGATTCAGGAAGAAGAAATTGACAACCGGAATAGAACAATATCTAGTAAAAAAGATTGAAGAGACCAAAATCCTCCCAAATAGCAAAGAGTCCAAGACCTAAGGGATTCCCTGGAGAATTCTACCAAACATTCAAAGAAGAAATAATACCCATTCTCCTGAAGTTGTTTCAAAAAATAGAAAGAGAAGGAAAACTTCCAGACTCTTTCTATGAAGCCAGCATTACCCTGATCCCCAAGCCAGGCAAAGACCTCACCAAAAAGAATTTCAGACCAATATCCTTGATGAATATGGATGCCAAGATTCTTGAAAAGATCCTAGCTAATAGGACCCAGCCGTACATTAAAAATATTAACCACCATGACCAGGTGCACCATGGGATGCAAGCGTGGTTCAACATTAGCAAATCAATCAAGAGAAGAGAGACTCAAATCAATAAGAGAAGAGAGAACCACCTGGTCCTCTCAACTGACGCAGAAAAAGCATTTGACAAGATACAACATCCATTCCTGATTAAAAGGATTCAAAGTACAGGGATAGAGGGAACATTCCTCAACTTCATTAAATCTACCTAAGAAAAACCCACAGCAGATATCATCCTCAATGACAGCCTTCCCTTTGAGATCAGGAACACAACAAGGATGCCCCCTCTCACCACTGTTGTTCAACATAGTACTAGAAGCTCTAGCAACAGCAATCTGACAGCAAAAAGAAATAAAAGGTATTCAAATTGGCAAAGAAGAAGTCAAACTCTCTCTTCACAGATGACATGATACTTTATATGGAAAACACAAAAGACTCCACCCCTAAACTACTAAAACTCATGCAGCAATTCTAGCACCAAGAACTATAATATACTTGGGAACAAACCTAACCAAAGAGGTAAAAGATCTGTACTCGAGGAACTACAGAACACTCATGAAAGAATTTGAAGAAGACGCAAAAAGATGGAAGAGCATTCCATGCTCATGGCTCCGAAGAATAAGCATTGTTAAATTGTCTATGCAGCCTAGAGCACTCTATACTTTCAATGCCATCCTAATCAGAAATCCACTGGTATTTTTCAAAGAGCTGGAACAAACAATCCTGCAACTTGTATGGAACGAGAAAAGACCCCAAATCACCAAGGAAATACTGAAAAAGAAAAACAAAACTGGGGGGGACATCATGTTGCCTGATTTCAAGCTTTACTACAAAGCTGTGATTATCAAGGCAGCATGGAACTGGTTCAAAAACAGACACATAGACCAGTGGAACACAGTAGAGAGCCGAGATATGGACCCTCAACTCTATGGTCAAATGATCTTCAACAAAGCAGGAGAAAACATACAGTGGAAAAAAAAGACAGTCTCTTCAATAAATGGTGCTGGGAAAATTGGACAGTTGCGTGTAGAAGAATGAAATTCAACCATTCTCTTACACTATACACAAAGATAACTCAAAATGAAGAAAAGACCTCAACATGAGCAGGAATCTATCAAAATCCTAGAGGAGAACATAGGTAGTAACTTCTTCCACATCGACCACAGCAACTTCTTTTAAGACATGTCTCCAAAAGCAAAGGAAACAAAAGCAAAAATGAACTTTTGGGACTTGATCAAGATCAAAGCTTCTGCACAGCAAAGGAAACAGTCAACAAAACAAAGGGGCAACCCATGGAATGGGAGAAGATATTTGCAAATGACACTACAGACAAAGGGCTGATATCCAAGATCTATAAAGAACTCCTCAAACTCAACACACACAAAAAAGAAAATCACGTCAAAAAATGGGCAAAAGACATGAACAGACACTTCTCCAAAGAAGACATACAAATGGCTAACAGACACATGAAAAAATGTTCATCATAATAATGATGATTATTATTCATCATCTCCATCAGGGAGATTCAAATCAAAACCACATTGAGATACCACCTTATACCAGTTAGAATGGCCAAAATCAACAAGACAGTAAACATGTGTTGCAGTGGATGTAGATAAAGGGGAACCCTCTTACACCGTTGATGGGAATGAAAGTTGGTGCAGCCACTTGGGAAAACAGTGTGGAGATTCCTTAAGAAATTAAAAACAGAGCTTCCCTATGACCCTGCAATTGCCCTACTGGGTATTTACGACAAAGATACTGATGTTGTGAAAAGAAAGACCATCTGTGCCCGAATGTTCATAGAAGCAATGGCCATAGTTGCTGAACTGTGGAAAGAACCAAGATGCCTTTAAACAGACGAATGGATAAAGAAGATATATGGTCCATATACACAATGGAGTATTATGCCTCCATCAGAAAGGATGAATACCCAACTTTTGTATCAACATGGATGGGATTTTAAGCTGCCAAATTTGTTGTAACTTACAGAAATAAAAAGCTGATACAAATAATTTTACCTTTTTAAACGTTTTCATTTCTACATATATTCTAAAATCTTGTCAATTTCCAGTTTTAAAAACCTGCTGAGGGGCACCTGGTGGCTCAGTGGGTTAAAGCCTCTGCCTTCAGCTCAGGTCATGATCCCAGGGTGCTGGGATTGATCCCTGCATTGGGCTCTCTGCTCAGCGGGGAGCCTGCTTCCTCCTCTCTCTCTGCCTGCCTCTCTGCCTACTTGTGATCTCTGTCTGTCAAACAAATAAATAAAATCTTTAAAAAAAAAAAAAACCTGCTGAAAATCTGAAGGGAAAGGTACTAATTTTGTACATAAAACAGAGGAGACTTTGGTTTTTCTTTAGTTTCTCTCAATACGGTTGTTTGTTCGCTTGTTTTCCAGTTTAGAGGACCTGCACAGCTTATATTACTTATATCTAGTTATTTCATTCCCTTTAGATGCTATGGAGTTAAATATTTGTTTTATTTTCCCATTACTTGTTGAGAGCATACAGAAATACTCATTGAATTCTGAATACTTTCATTTAAAACTTTGATTAAATTAACTATTGATTTTTTTAATAGAATCTGTAGATTCTTTTGGATTTTCTGTAAAAATTATAATGTTATATTCATTAGTTTCATTTATTCCTTTCTAATGTCTGTATCTTTTCTCTCCTAGCTTATTGCAATGGCTTATAACTCAAATATAGTATTGAATATACTTAGTCTTGCCAGACATCCTTTATATTTTCCCAGTCTTAGAATAAAATTTTTCAATATATAATCATTAAGACAAATGGCTTCTCTAAGTGTTTTTAAATAAAATATATCAAAGTAAGAGTTCCAGTCCATTCGAAATTTTCTATATTTTTAAACAGTTTTAAACATGGGCTGAATCTATCAGATGTTTCTCCTGCATCTGTTGAAATGACCATTTGAGTTCTTTCCTTTATTCTTTTAATGAGGTAAGATGCAATGACTGTTTTAAATACTAAACCAAACTTACATTACTGCAATAGGTCCCACTTCATCATAAAATATTATCCTCTTGATATATTACTGGAACTTATTTGAAATTTTTCATTTAGGTTGTATGCACATAGGCATGCATGTTCAGATACAGAAAAAGACTAACTTGTAATTCTCCTTTCTGTAATGTTCTTGTTACAATTTGGTATAAAAATTATGCTGACTTCTAACAAGTATTAGTGTTCTCTTTTTCTTAGTCTCAAGAAAAATGCTTGTAAAAATGGTGTTTTGTTTTTGACCTTAACTATTTAGAAAAATTCACTAATAAAATTATACAAATTCTACTTTTTTGAGGAAAGTATTTTTTGGAGATTCAATTTCTTTAGTAGATATAAAATTTTGAATTTCAACTAGTGTCACTTTTGGGGGAGAAAAAATATATATAAGGTCATATATATGTGGTCACTGCATAATATAATATTTCCTTTTATATAGATTATTATCCTTATTACCTTTTTAATATCTGTGGGGTCTGTTAAGTCATTGCTTTTTTAGCTATTATAATAATAAATATGACATATATAAATTATACACATATTTGTATTAGTCTTACTAGTCTTATCAAAATGTTGTCAATTTATCAAACATTTCAATAAACCAACTTTCACCTTTGTTGATTTTATTTATGCATGTTATGCTTCTTTTTCACTGACTTTTGTCCCTAGCTTTGTAATTTACTTTCTTCTATTTTCTTTAGGATTAATTTGCTGTTATTTTTCTAGCTTTTTAAGAGAGATGTTTATGTCACTAAACTCAGAATTTTATGATTTTGAATTTATGCCTTTAGGCCTATAACTTTTCCTCTGAAATACGGAAGAAATAATACAGGCAAAATTAAAATTAAGAAAGGTTCAGGGAATATGGAGTTTTCTGTTTTTTCTTGAGGGTTGTGCAGATCAAGGGCAAGAGTAAGAATCATTTCCAGAAGACCTGGTTGAAATCACAGTGTAAGACTCTAATATTTAATTAATAAATTATACTTAATTCTAATGTTATCTAATTGGCCCTAGAAAATATATCATCAGCTATTTTAATAAGGTTACTATTAACAGTATTCAAAATAGATTAGGGCACAGGGGCAACGAATTACAATTTCCCATGCAGGATGTACTGCTGGTTTGTATTATTACAAAAGCCTCTCCTAGGCATAAAAACATTAAAGAGGTCATAGTTGAGAGAGATAATAGAATTTAAACTGGGAAGCAATTAATTAGATTTAAAAACAAAGTAAAAGGCAGAATCAACAACATCTTTAAAGTTTTAACTTGAGTAGTACAGATGATGGAATGGGGTAGCTGTCATCAGAGGAAAGAGGGACTTCTAAAAGAAGAGTTGTCTTGGGGCGCTTGGGTGGCTCAGTGGGTTGAGCCCCTGCCTTTGGCTCAGGTCATGATCTCAGGGTCCTGGGATCGGTGGGGAGCCTGCTTCCCCCCCACCCCCTGCCTCTGTCTACCTCTCTGCCTACTTGTGATCTTTGTCGAATAAATAAATAAAATTTTAAAAAAAAAAGTTGTCTTGAATGAGGCTAAAAATGGTGGAAGTAGATAAAAGGATTAAGGACTAAAAATTATTCTTCTCCCCTCTCAGTTTGTTTTGGGATAGACTTTCTCAACATTAAGTAAGTAGGAGGGATAATAATTTTTACTAGCAATTGCTCTGAAATGAACCAAACACAAAAGATAAGAAATTGGAGAAAAAAAAAAGATAAGAAATTGGGCACTATAAAGATGTCAGATTGCAATGCAAGTACAAAAACAGTTGTTAATTATATAGCGAGATAAATGAAGATAAGAGATGATAGAGAGATGAATCAGAGATTTAGACTGGAAATGTTTATCAAGAATCAAGAAAGCCAAAGAAGAAGTCAGCAGCAAGCAAAAGGGATTTGCTGAGAACAGTGTGGTAAATGGTGGGCTTTCTTTAGGTCTTTTCAAAAACTAATCTCTCAATTTGAAGGGAGTCAAACCTCTTATTTCATTATCTTTGATTTGGAATTATGAATTCTCTAAAGTTTCAAGGGTAATGGATTAATAATTTTGAAGCTACTTTGGATGTACACTAGGAATTGTTAAACAAGTAAATATGTTAGAGAAAAAGAAAGCCAAGTTTCTGTCAGAGAAAAAAGTTACAAATAGGATAGGTGGAAGGCTGAAATAAACTTAGGGGAGTTAGAATGAAATTAGATGCATCAATATAAATTTCTGTGGTTTTTTTTTTAAAGCTATATGCATTCAGATAGAGAAATAAAGGTATCTGTGTGTTCAGGAGCTAAAATATATACATTATTTCCTCATTCTATCTGATGAAAAGACCTAGAAGCTATCTTATAGCAATAAACAAAGTGTCCAGACCTTGATACCTTGATTTAATATGCATATATACACACACAACCTCTTGTATATACATATATACATACACATATATAATCATTTACACATAAAATTGCCATTTACATATGTAAACCATATATATATATTTATGTAACTATTTTAAGTATCTAGAAATTCATATTCAGCATTAAGTAAATATAGCTTCAATTCTTTCTCTTAAAATCCTTATGGTCTCTTATACATAGTTATTCATTCTATCTACCTATCTATCTATCTATATAGGTCTGTGTTCTATACACCTATTGTATATAGAATATATAGAATATACCTATTGTATATAGAATATATGTTTTATATTCCTGTTTTGTCATCACACACAATAAAGTTTTCTTCCCTCCTGTCTCATATTCACCTGGGGGAGATAGACATTAAGTAACAGAAATAAAATATATTTTCAGTCCATGAGAACTGAACATTCAATAACTGAGAACAAAATGGAAATGTGTTATGAGAGAGTAACCTGATTGGGCTGATAGGGAGAAAGAGTGGTCTCGTAAATAAAATGACTAGGAATGGCAAACCTCTCCTTCTCGGATACCTAGAGGAGGAGTGTAAGTAAGATATTCTCTAGCTGGGGAAATGGATTTAAGCCCTCTGTGAAAGAAGGCCTTGAAAAGATTTTGGAATATGGGACAGACAAAGAAACCACTATACCTAGAGAAAGGAGAAATAACATCCAACACCACAGAAATAGAAACAAATATAAGAGAATATTATGAAAAATTAGGTGCCACAAACTACACAATCTGGAAGAAGTGGATGAATTTTTAAAAACAAATAAACTAAAATAGGAAGGAATAGAAAACTTGAACAGACTGACTACCACCAAAAAAAACTGAATCAGTATTCAAAAAACTCCGAACAAACAAAAGTCCAGAAGCAGATGGCTTCACAGGTAAATTCCACCAAACATTTAAAGAAGAGTCAATACCTAATTCTTTTCAAACTTTCTAAAAATTAGGAAGAAAACTTCCAAATCTATTCTACGAGATCAGCATTATCCCAAAACCAGATAAAGATGCCACTAAAAAAAGAGTACTACAGGCCAATATTCCTGATGAACATGGATACAAAAATTCTCAAGAAAATACTAGCAAACTGAATCCAAAATGCTGAATCCAACTAGCATTAAAAAATCACTCAACACGATCAAGTGGGATTTATTCCTGTGTTGCAAGAATGGTTCATTATAAACAAATTCAATCAACAGGATACCACATTAACAAAAGAAAAGAATCATATGATCCTCACATTAGATGCAGAAAAAGCATCTGACTAAGTACAATATCCACGGATGATAAAAACCTTGAATCAAGAAGGTTTACAGGGAACATACCTCAGCATAATAAAGGACGTATATGAAAAACCCACAGCTAATAAAATCTTCAATGGGGAAAAACTGTGGGGTTTTCCTCTATGATCAGGAACAAAACAGGGATGTCCACTCTTGCTACTTTTACTCAAAATAGTACTAGAAGACTTAGTAACCACAATCGGACAACAAAAAGAAATAAAAGACATCCAACTCAGCAAGGAAAAAGTCAAACTTTCACTATTTGCAGATGACATGATACTATATACAGAAAACCTGAAGACTCCACCAAAAAATGACTAGAACTGATACACGAATTTAGTAAAGTCACAGGATACAAACTCAACATGCAGAAATCTGTTGGATTTCTATATACCAATAATGAAGCAGAAAGAGAAATTAAGGAATCAATCCCATTTATTGCACCAATTGCATCAAAAATTACACCAAAAATAAGATGCTTAGGAATAAAACTAACCAAAGATGTGAAAGACCTGTATTTTGAAAATCACAAAACACTGATGAAAGAAATTGAAGATGACACAAAGAAATGGAAAGACATTCCATGCTTACAGATGTGTGTGTGTGTGTGTGTGTGTGTAAAATAAAGAACTTATAAAACTCAACACCCAAAAAATGAATAATCCAATAAAAAAATGAGAAGACATGAATAGTCATTTTTCTAAAGAACACATACAGATGGCTAACATACATGAAAAGACGCTTTATATTACTTACCGATGAGTATTTGATTATTTATCAAAACAACAATGAGAGAACACCTATCAGAATGGTTAAAATCAACAACACAAAATGGCAGGTGTTGGGGAGGATGTGGAGAAAGGGGAACCCTCTTGCACTATTGGTGGGAATGCAAACTGGTGCAGCTAGTGTGGAAAAGAGTATGGAGGTGCCTCAAAAAGTTTAAAATAGAACTACCCTATGATCCAGCAATTGCACTAGTAGGTATTTACCCAAAGAACACAAAAATACCAATTGAAAGTTGGTACCCTGATGTTTAAAGCAGCATTATCTACAATAGCCAAATCATGAAAACAGACCAAGTGTCCATCAACACATGAATAAAGAAGAGGTGATCTTATGCTGAGCAAAAGAAGTTAGAGAAGACAAATACCATTTGATTTCACTTGTATGTGGAATTTAAGAAGCAAAGCAAACAAGCAAAGGGAAAAAAAAAGAGAGGCCAACCAAGAAACAAACCCTTAACTAGAGAATAAACCGATGGTTACCAAAGAAGGAGGTAGGAGGTAGGTGGGGGATCGGTGGAACAGGTAATAGGGATTAAAGAGGACAATTAATGATGAGCATTGGTGTGTATAGAAGTGTTGAATCGCTATACTGTAGACCTGCAACTAATATAACACTGTATATTAACTATAATTTAAATAAGAAGTAAAAAAAAAGAAAAAAGAAAAAAGAAACTACTGTGCCTGGATCTCAGGGGGTAGTGTGAATGGTGGATTATGAAACTCAGAAGTAGGTAGAAATAATTTTGTGAACATCCAAAATCTAGATCATATAAGAAATATTTGCAATTTACTACATACAGCAAAGGGTGAAAATATTACTCCCATTCTCCTAAAGCTAGAATCACCTTTCCTTACAGGCAGGAATATTTGACTTTGGGGAATTAAATTTCAGTTATCAAACCTGAGCAGAAGTATATAATCTTTTTCAATTTGGATACTTAGGAATTAATCCCTTGCCCCCTCCCCAAACTGAGCCTAGAGCTCTTTATTTCCACAAAACTTTTTTTAAACACAAATACATTTAGGAAGGTGGAAGTACCTAAAGAATATAAATATCCTCTTGCTGTAGAAAATGGATACTACTGCCAACAATGTAATTTATTGATGTGTTAGACACTGATTTTCCTTTAAGAGAATGGGAATTCATAAAATGAGTATTTCAAAAAGTCTCTCAATTATACTCTACTTTTATGAGAGCTACCAGTATGACCTTAACTTTCTAAAGGATTATTCTTAGTAACACCTTCATTGAACATGGTTCTCTAAGAACAGTAGATATTAGTTAACAAATGAATATATTCAGTAACTTTGTTGCCATTTGTACCTTTCTTCATGAGCTGATTTTAGAAAGGTTATGATAAATGGCTATCTGTTTCTATTCCTCATTAGGTTATCTTTGAATTTACTATCTCTTGGTCTCAAGGATGATTGCAGAAATAGAACCATAAAATGGCAGCTTATCATTACACCTGGAAGCAGGAGGAATACAGTATTTATAATCTCATTATCTCAATGGATAGTTGTAGCTGTGCATATGCTCTCATTATCTCTACTGGGGACTGTAATGATATATATAGTCTCATTTTCTGTGCTGTGGAATTGGAGAGATACATTTAAAATTGAGTGGTCTGCACTGTAAGTAATATGAGGTGGGTGGATAACTGCTTGAAAGTGCATCTAGCTTTTTTTTTTCTTATTACAGTTTTCATTTTTCACTTATATTTTATATTTACTCCTAAAATTTTTACAATTAGAAAATTCTGGTAATAGTAGAGAAATAAGAATGAAGTAAAAAATACTGAAGAAAATGTAAGAAAAGGTAAGAAAAACTATCAATATCATAGATGATACCCTCTCCTCTCCTCAACACCCCCAACCCACAAGATTGTCATTTAAGTAAAACACAAATGAGAAATAACATAGTAACAAGTTCATATGACAAAAAAATAATACTGTAGTTTTGAACTTTCCTGTTCTCATTTCAATCCCATGACTATCAGCTTTCTTACATAAGGCATTATGGAAAATACCCTCTGCTTAAAATAATTCAAAATACAAGTTTGATTATAAGCAGTCTCATAAACATAATGTTTCACAATCTTATAGCAGTTTCAAGGTGGTAACTAAAGCTCAAAGAACAAAATAAAAACCCACAGTTTACATAGCTTATAAATTATGTTGTCAAATAAACTACTCCAAAATAAAGCCAAAGACAAGGATAAAATTTTAGCTCTCAAAGGCTAAATGGGATATATATTTTCAAGTAGCTTGCTAATGTGATTTACAAAAAATCTCCTAAACTCAATTCTTCCCACTTTTTACTAAGGAAGTTAATAAATATTTAAATTCATGACTTTAAATAAAGAAGTACATTGACAAATAGAGACAATTCCAGTATTAATGTTAGGTCCCAAATAACTAACTTGGAAATAAGTAAATCATTCCTCTTTTAAATATTTTTATTAAATTCTGGAACTCTCACCTGCTTATATTAACAGGACATCCAATTTATGTTAATTACTTCATAATATATAATATCCCAACACATGAAGAAAACAGAGGGGTTTGTTTTGTTTTTAAATACTTTCATCATGTCGAAATATAGGGGAGTTTTTCCTCATTTATATTTAAATATAAAATTTATTTTCTTTGTATTGCCTTGAGAAACAGTGCTTCAATGTACATGTTGTACATACCTATAGGTTTGGAAGTTTCTCTAAGATAAACATACTTTTTGCACTAAAAGTTGTGTCTAAGATGACATTTTCTGGGATTAGTGTGTATACATCTACAATGTCATTAGGTATTTTGCCAAATTTTCTCCTCAGATTTGTTGTGTCAAATTACCCTCCCACAGTTCACAAGATTCCGTGTTTTCTCATATTGTCACCAACAGTTAAAGATGTTGCTGCTTTAAAAGGTATGACTGAGACCAATATATCATTGTTGAATTTGCATTCTGGTTATCAGCACTAAAGTGGAGTAGTCTCCTAAGTATTAGCCTTTTGAATTTATTTCTCTGTACATAGTTTTTATGTTACTTGCTATTTTTTTATTGGTTCTTTTTTACTTATTTATGAGAGCTCCCTTGTGTTCTGTATATTAATCCTTTGCACACTTTGAAGTTATATTATGCCTTGCATAGAATTTGATGAAAAGTCCGCTGTCAGTCTTATCTTTGTTCCCAAGTATATGTTCTTTTTGTTCTGGCTAGTTTTAAAGTTTTCTCTTTATCACTGCATCTCAGCTACTTGTTTACTTCCTGGCACTTCACAAGTAATGGTGAAACTGTAGGTCTTTCATAGCTATCAATCAATTAAAGACATTCACTTCTCTCCATAATTTACTTTGTCACAGCTAGTTAGTTTTTGTCATGACTCATAGTTCTTCTGCACATACTGGAAAGATCAAAGGAAGTATCTGCTTTGTTAATTTTGTTAATGACATTTTCTTGTATTAAAATATATTTGCATTCCCAGGATATAGTAAAGTAGGATAACAATGGTACATATGTTATATATTACTGAATTCAGTTTTATAACATATTTTTGATTTTTTTTAAGATTTTATTTATTTATCAGAGAGAGAGGGCGAGAGAGCAAGCACAGGCAGACAGAATGGCAGGCAGAGGCAGAGGGAGAAGCAGGCTCCCTGCTGAGCAAGGAGCCCGATGTGGGACTCGATCCCAGGACGCTGGGATCATGACCTGAGCCGAAGGCAGCTGCTTAACCAACTGAGCCACCCAGGCATCCCTCTTTTATGATTTTTGAATTTGTATTTAAAAGGAGACTTTTATCACTTTTCCTCCACTTTGTCTTCCTTAATTCCTCTATTATGATTATATGAACATAATATGAGATAATTTGCCTTTTCTTTTCTAGAATACTATTTATTAGATTGCTTTTATAGAATAAGAGAAAAAAAACATCTGTAGCTTATGGAATTTTAGTACAGATTTCAAGTACTTTAATGGCTATAATTTTATTTTTCCCTCTGAAGTTACCTATTTAATTTACTTTTTCCAAGTATCTTCCAATGAAAATTTTAATAATGTTTTCAATCCCTTTTATAGTATCTTTTATTTCAATTATTTTTTTCTTGGTGTGACTCAACAAAAAAAAAAATTTTTTTTACTATTTAACTAAACTCTTCATAGGACCAGCTTCAAAAATCCTAGTAACATATTTATTTTCTATATCATTAAGTATATTCTTATATTTGTTATCCTTTCCACATTTCCACATTGTTTCTTTTTTTAATTGATTACATATAGGGATATTTAGATTATTAAATTATAATTTTTCTTTTTAATGTATGTGAAAAATTTTTAGTTTTAAATATTGCTTTATTATATCATAGATTACTAAATATGTAATTTTTCTTTATTCTTTATTTTTAGATTTTATTTACTTATTTAAGAGACAGAAAGAGAGAGAGAGCATATGCATGAACAGGGGAAGGGTCAGAGAGAGAGGAAGAAGCAGGGTCTCCACTGAGCAGGGAGCCCAATGCAGGGCTTGATCCCAGGACTCTGGGATCATGACTTGAGCCAAAGGCAGCTGTTTAACTGACTGAGCCCCCCAGGCTCCCATCAGGATGGATTTTATTACAACACGACTAGAACAGATCAACTTCTGTAGTAGCACAGCCTCTCCCCATTACAGAGGCTGAAAATTCTAGATGTTCTTCAAATAATCCTAAAATTTGTGGAACCACAAAAGACCCTGTATAGACAAAGCAACCTTAAAAAAGAAAAACAGACCTAGAAGCATAATTCTGGACTTCAAGTTATATTCCAGAGCTGTAGTAATCAAAACAGTATGGTATTGGTACAAAAATAGACACACAGATCAATAAAGCATAAAAGAAAATCCAGAAATGAGCCCAAAATTATATGGCCAATTAATCTTTGACCAATCGGGGAAAAAACATCCAATGGGAAAAAGTCTCCTCAACAAACTGTGTTGGGAACACTGGACAGCAACATGCTGCAAAAGAATGAAAATGGACCATTTTCTTAACCATACACAAAAATAAATTCAGAATGGACTAAGGACATAAATGTGAGACTTGATACCATAAAAATCCTAGACAGAAAAGAGGCAGTAACTTCTTCAACTTTGGCCGTACCAACCCCTTTCTTCTGGGGAGAAAGGGAAGCAAAGGCAAAAATAAATTATTGGACTTCATCAAAATAAAAATCTTACACACAGCAAAGGAAACAATCGATAAAATTGTGGTGTCTGGGTGGCACAGTCAGTTAGGCATCTGCCTTCAGGTGAAGTTATGATCCCAGGGTCCCATGATCCCTGCTCAGAGCAGAAGCTCACTTTTCCCTCTGCCCTCCCACTGCCCCTACCCTTCTACTCATGCATGTGCTCCCGTTTCTCTCTTTCTCCGCCTCTCTCAAATAAATAAAATCTTAAATGGAAAAAAAAAAAAAAAACAAACCTAAAAGGCCACCTAAGGAATGGGAGAAGATATTTGCAAATGACATATCTCATAAAGGGTCAGTATCCAAAATATATATATAAGTTATATAACTTAATACCCAAAAAGCAAATAATCCAATTTAAAAATGGGCGGAGGACATGAAAAGAGATTTTTCTACAGAAGACCTACAGATGGCCAACAGACACATGAAAAGATGCCCAACATTACACATCATCAGGGAAATGCAAATCAAAAGTACAGTGAGATATCACCTCTCACGTGTCAGAATGGCTAAAACAACAGCACACATACACACACACACACACACACAAAACAGGTGCTGGTGAGGATACAGAGAAAGGGGAACCCTCTTACACTGTTTTTGGGAAAGCAAACTGGAATAGTCCCTCTGGAAAACAGTATGGAATTTCCTCAAAAGGTTAAAAATAGAGCTACCCTATGATCCAGCAATTGCATACTAGGTATTTACCCAAAGGATACAAAAAATACAGACTTGAAGGGATACATGCATCCTGATGTTTACAGCAGCATTATCTACAATATACAAACTATGCAAAAAGCCCAATTTCTGAATAACTAATGAATGGATGAAGAAGAGATGGTATTTAAAAAAAAGAGAGGAAGGGAGAGTTGGTATATATATATATATATATATATACAACAATATACTATTACTCAGCATAAAAGAGAATTAAATTTTGACATTTGCAGTGACATGGATAGAACCAGTGTTACGTTGACCAAAATAAGTCAGTCAGAAAAAACAAATACCTTATGATTTCACTCATAGAATTTAAGAAACAAAGCAAATGAGCAAAAGGAAGAGAGTGAGAGGGATAGAGAAAGAGAGGCAAACAAAGAAAGAGACTCTTAAATTATAGAGAGCAAATTGATGATTACCAGAAGGAAGGCGGGTGGGGGGGGCAGGTTAAATAGGTGATGGGGATTAAGGAGTACACCTGATGTGATGAGTACCAGGTGATGTATGAAAGTGTTGAAGTACTATATTGTATATCTGCAACTAGTATTACACTGTATGTTAACTAACTGGAATTTAAATAAAAACTTTAAAAAAAAAGAAAATTCTAGATGTTCCTTTCTTACTACATTTACAACTCGGAGCAGACAATATGACATAAGAGAAAGTCTATTTGAGGACTATTTCTAAAAATAGACTGTTTTCAGATATAATTTTATGATCACAGAGAAACTGAATGAAAGGTACAGAGAATTCTCATATATACCCTTTGTTCCTCCTAGCTCCTCACAGCTTCCTCATTATCAACTCTCACCAGAGTGGGATGTGTTAGTCATGCATAGTCCATGGTTTACATTAGGTTCACTCTGGTGTTGTGTATGCCATGGTTCAGACAAATGTATAATGGCAAGTATGCGCCACTGTAGTATCATACAAGTTTCATTGCCCTAAAAATTCTATTCATCCCTCTCTCCAACCCCCGAACTCCTAGCAACCACATCTTTTTACTATCTCTATAATTTTGCCTTTTCCAAAATGTCATATAGTTGGAATCATATGTATACAGCTTTTCAGACTGGCTTTTTAACATGCTAATACACATTTAAGGTTCTTGCATTCCTTTCCAAGGCTTGGAATTTCTTTTTTCTTTTTTCTTTTTTTTTTTTTTTTTAGTTTATCTGATAGACAGAGATCACAAGCAGACAGAGAGTTGGGGAAGCGGGCTCCCCGTTGAGCAGAGAGCCTGATGCGGGTCTCGATGCCAGGACCCTGGGATCACGACCTGAGGCAAAGGCAGAGGCTTTAATCCAATGAGCCACTCAGGCGCCCCTTGGCATTTCTTATTAATGCTGAATAATATTTCATTGTCTGGGTGTACCAGTTTATTTATCTACTTACCCACTGAAGGATATCTCACTTGGTTGCTTCCAGTATTTCAGCAAATGTTAATAAAGCTACTATAAACATCCTTGTGTAGGTTTCTTCAAGGATGTAAATTTTCAAATTCTTTGGGTAAACGCCAAGGACCATTATTGATGGATTATATGGTAAAAGTATGTTTACTTTTATAAGAAACTGCTGAACTATCTTCCTAAATGGCTGTACCATCTTCCTAAATGGCTGTACCATTTTGTATTCCCATCAGCAATGAGTAAGAGTTTCTTTTGCTCCACATCCTTGCTGGCATTTGGTGTTGTCAGTGTTCCAGATTTTGGTCATTCCAGTAAGTATCTCATTGCTTTAATTTGTATTTCCCTTATAACATATGATGTGGAACATCTTTTCACATGCTTATTTGGTATCTTTATGTCTTCTTTGATGAAATGTCTATTAGGGTCCTTGACTCGTTTTTTAATCAGGTTGTTTGTTAATTTTCTTATTATTGAGTTTCAAAGATTCTTGTATATTCTAGTTAACTCTTTTATCTGTATTTTATATTTTTTGCAAATATTTTCTTCCCATCTGTGGTTTGTCTCCTCATTTTTTGACTTAGTCTTTCACAGAACAGAAGTTTTTCATTTTAGTAAAGTCCAGCTCACCAATTATTTTTTTCACAGATCATGACTTTGATGTTTTTTCTAAGAAGTCACCACCTTCCCCAAACTCATCTAGGTTTTCTTTTCTTTTATTCATCTAGGTTTTCTTCTATGTTTTCTTATGGGAGTTTTATATTTTTGCATTTTACAGTTAAGTCTATGATCCATCTCAGGTTAATTTTTAAGAAGGGTGTAAGGTCTATATTTAGACTGTTTTTTCTTTTACACATGATGTCCAGTTGTTCTAACACCATTTGTTGAAAGACTATCTCTGCCCTGTTGTACTTCCTTTGCTCCTCTGCCAAAGATCAACAGACTATATTTATGTGGGTCTATTTCTGGGCTCCTTATTCTGTCACACTGATCTATTTGAGCTATTCATATATTCTTTTTTTTTTTTTGTATCTTCTTTTATCAATATCACACTGTCTTGATTACTGTACTTTTTAAGTACTTTATAAGTACAGATTTTCTTCTTCTTCAATATTGTGTTTGCCATTCTGGGTCTTTTGCCTCTTCATTTAATCTTCAGAATCAGTTTTCCAATATCTGCAAATTAACTTGCTGGAATTGCCACTGGGATTGCATTGAAATATAGGGCAAGTAGTGGAAAACGGGCATGTTGACAGTATTGAGTATTCTTATTCATGAACATTGAATATCTCTCCATTCACTTAGTTCTTCTTTGATTTCATTAACCAGTTTTGTAGTCTTCCTCACACAGATCTTACATATCTTTTGTTCGATTTACACCTAAATGTTCAATTTCAAAGGTTGCTAAATTAAGTGGTACTATGTTTTTAATTTCAAGTTCCACTTATTCACTGTCAGTATAAAATAAAATGACTTCTGTATATTAACCTTATGAGTTGCAATTTTGCTATAATCACTTCTTAGTTCCAGGAGATTTTTAGTGATTCTTTTAAAATTTTTTACAAAGAATTATGTATAAATTATGCATGTAAGGAAGAAATTACACCAATTCCATTATGTATATGTCTTTTGTAGTTCTCCCACCGTTCTTGGATATTGTGTTCTATTTTTTTGAAGTCTTTTTTCTGTTTGCTTTTTAGCTTTGCAGACTTCTACTGAGATAATGTCAAACTCAGAAATTCTTTCCTCAATCATGTCAAAGGCATCTGACGAAAATCAAATAATCAAAGGTATTCTTCATTTCTGTGAAAAAAATTCATTGTTTTGGTTCTTAGAATTTCCAATTTCCTGCTTACGTTGGCCACCTATTCTTGCTTGTGGTCTCCTTTATCGTTAGAGCCCTTAGCATCTTAATCATAGTTGTTTCAAATTCCTGGCCTGATAATGCCAATATCCCTGTCATGTTGGATTCTAATGACTGTTCTGTTCCTTCAAACTGTATTTTTCCCCTTGCTTTTAGTATATCTTGTGCTTTTTTCTCTTGATAGCTAGATATGATGTGCTGGATAAAAGGTACTGGGTACTACTGTAAACAGGTGTTTAGTAGTGTAGTGGTAAGTTGTGAGGAAAGGAACTATTCCATAGTCCTATGATTAGAATACTCTATCATGATATGAGCCTATTCCTCTGGACTACAAACTTCACATGTGCTTTCTGGTTATCTCCCTCCTTAGGTGTGACAGGATGGCTAGAATGAAATGGGCTTGAAGGCCAGAGTTAGATGGAGTTTCTTCTCTGATATTCACTGTGAGAATCTTGCAGGGTTTAAGAGGCAAAAATCACAAAGAGTGCAGTTCCCCTGTTTGTTGGGTCATCTTGAAGTTTTTATCTCCCACTCTTTCATAGTTAGCCAGAAGAAATTCAACTATAGTTCAAGTTTCCCTATTCTGGCACTTGTTGCTGTGTGAGTTTTAGCTTCAAAAAGTTGTGATTCTTTGTATTAGCCTATCAGTCTCCAATTTGGAAAGCAGCAATTTGTCCTGTAAACTCATTTCCCTTATAGACCTAAGAAGAGTTGCTGATATTTTATTCTGTTCAGCTATTGTTGTTAGAATGGGCTGGTGATTTCCAAATATCCAGAAACTGGAAGTCTGCTTGAGGTTTTTCAGAAATAAATTTCTCTGAATAAGAAGGGAAAGGTGTATAAGAAAGCTTGTCTTTATCACCTGCTCATCAACATCCTCTTCCTGCTTTATGGAAGGCTTTGCTGGCATACTAAGAATAGCATATCAGAACAATTAAAGGAATTTTGGACCCAGATTTACAATCTTGATCTCTGTGCTATCTGGGACTATCTATCTCTGGAATTGTTATGTGATTAAAAATAAGTCCCTATTGTCCAAGTCACTTTGGTCAGTTTTTCTGTTGTTTTGCAACTAGTATTAACTGACAGACTTAAAAAAGAAGAACCAGTGTTAAAATAGCAAATTTATGGTATTACAGACTCATTTGAAATTGTTAAAGCATTCAGCTATGTTCTGCTTCCTCTCTTTTACCCAACCTAAGATGATATTTAGAAGGCCAAAGGAAATATTACTATGCTCTTGAGGTCTCTGAAAAGGACAGTGTCAGATCTCCACTGTCTTCTGGTTTTCTTAGGTCCCTGCTGGTAACTGGTTGGCAAAGATCAGTTTCTGCTGAGTATCTTCTTGACCCCGGCAGCATAGGCATTTATTCTCCACCTACTCACTATTCACTTTTTTGCTGTTTGAGAATACTTTGCTCTTCACTAGATTAGCTCCACAGGTCCCCTACCTGTTGACTTTGCCCCACCTCAATGCTGGTGCATCACAGCCTCTGAAATTTGTCTGTAACTTTATTCAAACTCTACCAACTGATTCCCCTGTTGATTACAAAATCACATCTTTGCTACACTGCACATGAGGGAACTACATCATATTTTTTATGTCTGGCTAGAACAACAAAGTTGAGGGGTAACCCAAAGAAGCTAAAAAGAAGGCATTCATGGTAGCTAAACACTCTACAGCCCAGCTAATAGGTGAACATACCCCATCTCCTCATAGTTCAGTCAGATTTCAAAGTCCAAAACAGACTGCTGGGGAATAAAAAGCCCCTTATTTTCTTTGACTTTTCCCACTAATTCTTTTAAATACTCTCTCCTTCAGTAACTTCAGTCCTGATAAAAGAGAGACAGGAATATTTATCTCAACACCTGAAACTTTCCCTCCATGCTGTTCTTCTTAAAATTTATCAGGGACCAAAAGAGTAGATTTTCTACTTAATTTTTTTTCCTTAACATCTTATCTCCCATTTCCCTACACCTCTTCCAGTGTTATGATGCTAGAATAACACCAAGAAGCATGATTTATGGGGAGAAAAGTAAAAAGGTTTAGCAACTTAACATTGTCAGACATTATTCCTTTCACCCAAGCAACTTAAACTGATAAAGGCTAAGTTAATTAGAGATGGGATTTATTGCAAAAGTAGTGGATAGCTCAAAAATCTAAAGGGAATGCTTTAGGTCAGAAGGAAACCAAGGGTAATTCAGTAGGTAATGAGAACCAATGTGATTCTCTCCAAGGTACCAAAAATTAGTATAGATGAGTAAGTTCCAATCTTGCTCAGCCTTTTTACATTCATTTTGCTCAAAGTTCAAATTCCCAGGGAAGAAAGTCAGCCTAGCCCAGCTTGAGTTTTGTTCCCTCAGCTGAGACAAGGTTTGGACAAACTCTCTCACTAGATCAAATCGAAGGATAATTTCCCACACAGAAAGTCAAAGTGCTGTTTTCAGAAAGCTAAGCAGATGCTGGGCAGCAAAACAACAGATGTGTTTTATATGAGAAGAGTTTGGACAAGGGAGATTTCTTAATCTCTTTCTTCCTTTGAAAAATTTCCGTACTTAATAATCCTTAACATAATGTTGTTGTCATTACCTCTAGGGCAGAAGTTACTGTTCCACACCAGTGAGCAAATAGAAATAAGGACTGTTTCACCATTAAAACATTTTATTTTTTTAATCATTTCAGTGTATGCTAAGAGGACTCAGAGACATTAGGGTCCAAAAAAATGGTACAATTAGCAAACATACATAGGATGTGGATTTAGCTGTGGGAGCAGCTCACCATCATTTAAAAAATAAACACATATTACTTATTTACCCTCTGGGTAAATAAGAGAGAGCTTCCAGTCTCAGTTACATAATTTATAGAGAATTATAGTAATAGAGTTTAATGAATTTGGGTCTGTAACTTGACAGTCCTTGGCTTAGTTTCCCCAATATGTAAAACTGGAACAATAATATAGTTTCTCTAAACTATCTTGTAGGAATCAGGGAAAAGCAAATAAAATAACAGAAATAAAATATTTTAGAGTTCAACTATATTCCTTACCATAAATATTAAAAGGTTACATTAAATTAATGCTAGATATATGAAAACTTTCAGCAGAAAATAATACTCTGCACATGGCTTATGTAAATTACAATTATAAAATGAGTTTTCCACAATTTTCAAATCAATATTTTATTCAAAACTCTCTCATGGCTAACATCAACCTATTCAATGGAATCACTAAATGCCACCTCTTCCCCAGAAAAGTCAACATTTAGTAAATAAAATAAACTTCAACAAAGTATTTTTTCCTTTTTTTTTTTTTTTTTTTAAGACATTCATTTTAGAGAGACAGGGCATGCATGCATGCAAGTGGGGGTAGGGGCAGAAGGAGAAAATCTTCAAGCCCACTCCCTGCTGAACACAGAGCTTGACATGGGGGCCTGATCTCTTGACCCATGAGATTATGTCCTGAGCAGAAACCAAGGGTCACATGTTCAACCAGCTGAGCCATCCAGATGCCCATTTCCTTATCCTTCTGAAAGGAAAATAATCAACTGCCAGAGATATAAAAATATAAAACATGCCAAAGATATGTATCAGCATAAAAAGATTATAAAAAATAATCTTATCCCTCTATGCAATGCAGTTTTTGTCAAATTTTATAATCAGGAGTAAAATAAGCTTTGATATTTTGCTGCCAATCAATTTTTGTAAAAAATGTATTTTACATTATGTTTCTTTGTTGTTGTTTAAAGGTTAACTATATCATTTGTTTCTCAAATTTAGCTTCAATCTTCCCATCTGAATTCATAAAGATTATAAAAGGATTTTCTCCTTTCTCACACAACTGTTTAGCAGAAGAAATTCCTACAATATTATGAACAGAGTCCTTAAATTACATTCCAAGGCAAAACATATCTCTCTAGGGTATGTGATATTTAAGGACCTCAGAAATTTACAGTTTTAAGAAGTTCCACCTTGGAGTACCCATTTTTCAGTCTGTCCCAAGTGCCAATATATAAGACACAGGCAATTTATAATGCAGTAAACAGACACTCAGATTGGTCTTTTTTGCTGAGCAGTTTAAACAAGGCCACTAAAACAATGACACACTGAAAATAACCTCTTTCATCTTGTGTATAAGCAATCGATATTAAGACACTAGAATGACTATAACACTAAGATAAGTAGTTTGAAATATCCTGTTCTAGAAAAAACAGCATGGAAAATAATATAAAATATGGAAAAGGTAATATAGAAATATGAAACATGAAATATGAAAATGCATACATTCCGGTATTAGAGAAAATGCAAATTAATGCATAAAATGATGATTGTGCTTAGGTCACATGACAGAAAAAAATCACTTAAGTAAGTAAATATTGAACAGACCATCTAGTTACTTTGGTCAAAATCAACCTCTTTTTTCATTGATTTATCATTAAAAAAAGGATTTTGGAATATTTACTGCTTAAGATAAAATAAATATAAGACCTACTTCATTAAATATATGATATAAATCTCACTTCAATTAAGATACATAAAATATATTGTTGACTATTTAAATTATCTTCTAAGAACAGCATGATTTATATTTGGGTCTGGAATACAACAAACTAAGTAAAAAGGAAAAGGTCAGAACTTGAAACATAATTATTTCTCAAAATAATAATATTCAGGACTTTTTTCTATGTGAATATAATAATGGTATTATATATTTATGGGTGTGATTTGAAAAGGTAGATAGATAAGTGATATATAGAGTCATATTCCTAAACCGAGATTTTATCTGGAATTTGCAAAAGCTGGTACAATTTGCAAAAATACTTCATTCTCAACAAATAAAGAAGCTAAAATCCAAGCAGCAAAAGTATCAAGCAGCAAAAGTAGCAAACACCTTAGCAGAGGTGTTTGTCAAGTTTTGGAAATAGCCATTTTTATTAAACTAAATATAACTCTAAGCAATTTCCAACTTATGATCAATAACATGTAATAATAAAAGTCATACCAGCAGCTTTAATTTATTGAATATCTTTGCTAAACTTTGTGTTAGTCACTAGTAACATGAATACATTCTCTCATTTAAAAGTTACAATATGGGATGCCTGGGTGGCTCAGTCATTAAGTGTCTGCCTTCAGCTCAGGTCGTGATCCTGGGGTCCTGGGATCAAGCCCCACATCAGGCTCCTGCTTGGCAGGAAGCCTGCTTCTCCCCTCCCACCAGCCCTGCTTGTGTTCCTTCTCTCGCTGTGTTTGCGTTCCTTCTCTCGCTGTGTCTCTCTCTCTATCAAATAAATAAAAATAAAATCTTTAAAAAATTTTTTAAAATTTTAAAAAGTTACAATATATTAGATAATTGAACATAATAAAAAATTTTAATAAAATTAAAACTTAAAAAAATAAAAAATAAAAGTCACAATATAGCTATTCAAATAATTTTCTTTGAATTTAAAATGCTATAAAATTTGACAATATGTTTAGTTTCATTGATTGATATAAGTAATCTATTATACTTAGTTTAAATACCTCCAAATAAATCATTTAATGACACGTTATCAATGACCTCTCAACAAAAAATTCTAAATTTTTTTTTCTTAAAGTTTTCTTCAACCTTCAAACCATTTGAACACATTTTCCCGCTGAAACTCTAATCCCTTGAGTTCTGTGATGTTTTCTCCCCTCATCTCTTGGATTGCATCTTCTTTGTCTCCATAGCCAGCTGCTCTCCTTTATTTGTTTTCCCTGCATATAAATTCACAGGCCCATTCAGAAAATGTTCCCCTTTTCTTCATAGCTTCACATATGGGCACAGATTGCCCTAGCACCTTCATTCAAATGGCTCCAAACTTTTCTTAGCAATGAGGGGTTTTGTTTTGTTTTGTAAATATTTCATTGTTTTGTTATCTACTACATAATTATTTTCCTCTATAGTTTCTCCCTTGAGTTTTGTGTAAGAAAAAGGTATTTTAGAGACAAGGTTTGATAAATATTGGTAGATACAGTCTTCTACAAACCTAATTTTTTTAATATATGTCATATTTTAATGATAGATGTGAGGTAAAAAACCTTTGCTTAATTCACTCTATTATTCAAAGTATGTCTAATCCTAAATTATGATCTTACTGAACTTTAATTTGGGGATAACAATGTTTCAGTTCATTTGTTGGATTTATCCCGAAGATAGTTATGCTTAAAGAATTATAAAAATATGAGGATTTTATTGTTACTTAGGATACTTGTTTTTTAAATATTTCTCTTATTTTTGTATTAGACAGTATACTATGAATAATAGTGAAAAATGACAGCAAGCACTACTGAATTATTCCAGAACAATTTGACCATTAAGTTTTATCATTAATTGTGATGGTGGCTGCTAGAGATGATTTGTTGTGATATGGAAATAGGACTAATTTTTCTAATCCAAGGGCAGTGAAAATTTTGTTTGCTTAGTTGTGTCAACCATAAATGGACTGCACTAGAAATATAGATTCAATAACAACTGAATAACAATTCCCTAGATTTTGGAAGAGTTGGATTATTTTAGGAATTACTTGTACTTTAAATATTAATGAAAATTGCCTTTAAAGCTATCTGGGCTGACTATTTGGGGCTAACTTTCAGAAAATGTATATGATTTTCCCAGTTTACTCTCAGTTTCTTATTCATTTTGTTGTTGTTGTTAATGAACATTCTCCTGAGGGTGCAAAACAAGAAACTTTGCACTGTAAGAAAAACAGTTTCAATAGGAAAAAAATCTAAGGATGAGCATGATGTTGGAATGATCAGAAATAGGCTTCAAACATGAAATTAAAAGTATGTTCAAGGTCTTTAAGCAGACTGTAATAAGTTAAGGATGCATATTATAATCTTGCCCAGAGCAATTACTCAAAAACAAATGCAAAGAAATGTAGCTTTAAAGCCAGCAGAGGGGCAGCTGGCTGATGCAGTTGGTTAAGCATCCAGCTCTTGGTTTTGGCTCAGGTCGTGATCTCAGGGTCATGATCTCAGGGTCCTGAGATGGGAGCACCACCCCATTATGGGCCTCGGCACTCGGAACGGAGTTTGCCTGAGATTCTCGCTCTGCTCCTACTCATGCATGCTCTCCCGCTAATAAATAAATAAATACATCTTTAAAATAGTAATAATAATAAAGCCAACAGAGAAACTGAAATGGAATACTGAAAATCAATCAGTCCAAAAAAACAAGAAATGAAAAATATACAGGAGTAAAAAATAAAAACTCAAAAATGATATGACAAATAGAAAGTAATTAGTAGACTGGCAAACTAAATGCAAACATAACAAAAAACTATTAAAGTATTACTGCGCTCAACTTTCCAATCTAAAGGCCTTGATTTTCAGACAGCAAGATTTAACTCTATATTGTCCATAGAGACGGACTTTAAAAAGAAAGACACCTATCTTTTGAAGGTAAAAAAAAATTTAAATATAGACACAAGAGGAAGCTGGAGAGCCTACATTAATATCAGCTAAAATAGATTTTTTTAAAAAAGGATTATTACTAAAGTAAAGTAAGACACTTCCAAATGGAAAAAAAAGTGTCAATTCATCAGGAAGACATAACAATCATAAATATGTATATGCCTAATAAATGAATTTGGGAATACATGAAGTAACAATTGAGAATAAATGAAGGGAGAAATAGATAAGTCTAAAGTGATGTTTACAGATTTTACCCTATCTATCTTGATGATTAATAGAATATTTAGGAAACAAAATAAGTATGGATATAAAAAATGTGAGCAACATTATTAACCAACACGGGTTGAATGATATTTATGGAAGAGATATAAATGTAATTAAGCATTTTATAAAAAAAAATTCTGCAGTTTCTGTTCCTTTAATAAACAAAGCAGTCACGGATAGCATTTCATCAAATTGCAGAAAATATTAGCATTATTTGTACAAATAATATTTTGTAACAAATGCATTATTGTTCATCTGTTTTTTAGGAATTATTTTATAAGACTTAATATCACTCAATAATAGTCTAGTCTCTCACTAAGATAAAATTTAGTCATATTTTGGTATGTTTGGTTTGTGTTAAATATTTCTTATTGTAACATAGGGGCTATATGTGGTAGTTATTTGGTAAATATTTTTGGTAATTTTAAGTCTATCTCCCAAAATCAGATTCATTGTCTACACTTGTTTTTCCTACTCTATGTCTAATGATAAGAATATGACAGGTTCCACCATTCCTAGATTTAACTGTCCCTCAGAACAATCTATTACTTGAAATATAACGCATGAGAAATTATACTGGTTACCAAGCATGTTTAGATATTGCCTTAAGAAAAACATGTACTGGCAACAGGCCTCTGGGGGAGAGGATGATATACATCCTTGAAACCAAGCAGCTGGGGATGCCCAACGCGCTCAGGGCAGAACGCCGCCTGCTTCATTTTTCCGTTATCACCCCTTCCCCAGAGAGCACCTGTGGCTAATTAGATGATCCCGTTGAATGTGCTTGCTCAACTATAAACTTTATACTGCTTGACCAGATAATATTTTGCCTTCGTTCTTGTTTATCTCCAAGGCATATGATTAATGGCTTGAAATTAATCATAAAGGCTCCTTTGTTGATTACTGTCTATATCTAATAAATACGGGACTGAGGAGTTGTTCGGGGCAACAGTCTTTTCTACTGTTGTCCCCTGCTCCCTTCCTCTTGCAGCTGACTTGTTTGTGCCTCATTCTTCTCCTGTGTGCCGTCAGAAAGCGGCACCTAGACCTTTTAAGTTTTTGATGGTAATATCTGCAATTCTTCCAGAAATGTAGTACTGCTTCTGATTTACTATTCTGTTGGCAGGGGGAAGGACTGTGGTTTTGAAGTCCTCCACATGGCCATTCTTGCCATAATATGACTTAGATGAATGATCAAGGCATCACTGTGAGGCTTCTTTCAGAGGTGAGGTAGGGCTATCTCATTCAAAAAAAAAAAAAAGAGAGAGAGAGAGAGAAATAGGCAAATAATGACAGATTCGGTCTGAAGTCCTATTGAAACCACTATAAAATAAACTTGTGCCAAAATTCCATTGATCACTTGGTCTCCATATGGCATTTTTGGTAATCTGGATTTAGTGTCAGACTCCCTATTTAATAGACGTATTAAATAGAACAACAAAGTTTTCCGCCTTTTTTCTACTATGGTTTTACCCTGGTGAATGCTTTCAGACACTTTAGGAGAAAGTTCAGGGTGGTATTTATTGCACACAGGTTGATGGAGCTATAAGGTCCCTCAAGAAGATCTACTCTCCCCTTAAATCAATAAGCAATGGGTTTGTAAACTAGCATAGATACTGAAACCCATTATGGAGATGACAGTCTCGATGGTAGCAACTGATACAGTCTTCTGTTCTCCAGTTTTTTGGTCATTTTTAAAGGTTTTATTTATTTATTTATTTATTTATTTGAGAGAGAGAGGGAGATCACAGAGGGAGAACTAGAGGGTGAGAGTGAGCAGAGAGCCCAATATAGGACTTGATCCCAGGACTCCTTGATCATGACCCAGTCTGAAGGCAGATGCTTAACTGACTGAGCCACACAAGTGCCCCTCCAGTGTTTGAGTTTTCTGATTATATAAATTGAATAAAATCTCCTCTCTTGGCTCCAGCCATCCTGACTGCTTTTTTTTTTTTTTTAAGATTTTATGTATTTATTTGACAGAGAGAAATCACAAGTAGATGGAGAGGCAGGCAGAGAGAGAGAGAGGGAAGCAGGCTCCCTGCTGAGCAGAGAGCCCGATGCGGGACTCCATCCCAGGACCCTGAGATCATGACCTGAGCCGAAGGCAGCGGCTTAACCCACTGAGCCACCCAGGTGCCCCCTGACTGCTTTTTAATTACTACCATTCACAATACTTCCACCACTATTAGGACAATGAACTTCATGTAGTTAGCTCTCATCTTGCCAAAAGAACACCATGTTATATTGGCCATTTCACAAATTTCTACAGATCTAATCATCCTGATTGCTACTCTGGCGCTGAAGACAATTTCAAGTAGTCACAGTTCACCTTGCCACTGCCAATAGTAATCCTACCAGGATTTATCATTCTAAGATCATTTATGAATATTATTCATAAATTCATTTATGAATATTATTTGTTCATAATATTATCCAGATTAATATTATCCCAGATCAATGGCAATGTCTCCACCATCAATACTTGATTAGAGAAGACAGGCACTTCCAAACTTTAAAAATTCTAGTACCCTCTGAACGAGTGCATCCTTTACCGCATTAGTAAGGGAGTATCCACCAAGAAAAGCTGGTGGGTTCTCAAGCCATAAATAACAAATCAATTCTAACATTCCAACCTTCTTGAATTTTCTAATCACTCTTTAATATCATGCCAAGAAGTTCTGGGATATCGGAGAAACTCCAGGTATTTGGCTGGTAGTTGGCCTGGCTTCAGTCAGCAGCCATTCAGGGGGACCAGGATATCTCAGAGCAAGTTCATTTTGGTATCAATAGTCTGGTCCTGGAAAAGAATCTGAGAAGACAACTAAATTTTGGGTTCAATAGAGTGAATAAACATATTTATCCCATGCACAAATCACTTTCCCTATTTCTATCATAAACACTGCAGGCCAAACTATATTATGATTAACATCTTGACTTCTCTCTGCTCATTCATTAAGTACCTTTCCTTCCATTTTCCACATTGGAAACAAAGAGATTATTTTGAAACTTAAATCTAATTTTGCTTAATTATCTTCTAACAGCATCCCATTATTCTCAGTAAAAGACAAGACCACCTAATTTGGCTTTCAAGATCCTATCTGACCTAACTTATCATTCCTACCTCTCCAGGTCTATTTCTTGCCACTACCAGCTCCTTCCTTCCTGGCTCCAACCAACCTGGCAGCCTTTTAACTACTTCTATTCACAATACTTCTACCACTATAAAGACAATGAATATTATGTAGTTAGTTCCTACCCTATTGGTTTGCATTCTTTTTCCTCAAGAAATTTTTATTAGGAGCAATTATTAGTATACAATTTCTAAACTCTTTTAAGACAGATGTGTCTCAGACAAGACTAATGTATTTTCTGTGTACACAATTCATAGATCACTATAATTTACATTAAAATATATAAGCATTGTCTTAGTAAATTTATGAAGTTTTAAAAGTTACAGAAAAATGTGTTATCAATCTACTTCTTTTTAAACTGTAATTTGGGTTTTATTGGCCTAGATGCTTAAAGGATACTTTTTTTACTATATTCTCATAAACCACCCACATTTCACTATAATAAGTTAGAGTGGTATTTCAAGATGCAGATGCACTTCTTTCTTCAGCTCAGAGAAATGTTATTCTGTTTTCTTCTTCTTTAATTTCCCCTATTATATTTGTTTTTCTCCTCTCCCTGCATTTTTATATAATAGATATTCATGAAATATGTGAAAAAATTAATAAATTAGACTACATTGGGTATCTGAGATCTATTCCGTGTCTTATATTTTATTTTCATGATTCATCAATTTCCTAACTTTGTTCTCTATTTCACATAATGGGTTTTCCTACTACCCTATCTTATACTCCCTCCAAGTGTGCTTTTTAAGCAAAAGTAGTTAATCATATTGTCCTCTACTTTTCTTAGTTTTTTTCAGTTCAATCTCATCAAATGTCCTATTGAATTTTATTAAAGATTTAAGTTGACAATTTATAAAATTCACCTATTTCTCACAGAAACACTGTTCTAAAGATCATGATTTTGTCCCAATATCAAGATGTGTACCTCTTCTTTGTGCTTTATACTAAGTTTTTTTATAAGCTATGTGAATTATATTCATATGATATTCATGTCACCAGGGCTTTGACCAGGAAACACACATTAACCTGGTTCTGGCTGCAACATATTTCCCAAGATGACTCAAACAAAGAAATACACACCAAGAAATGAAAAAATAAAAATAATATGTTAATTATAATTTGACCTTTGGTCCCAAATCACTATGTACACTAATGATATAGGTGAACTGACATGAAAGATGTGGAATACCTTTGTCACATAGGCAGTAAACTAGTACCCAAAGCCAAAGCAAATAAAATGACCTACTTCGCCTAAGCCATGCAAATAACAAAATTTATAATTCCATTGAGATGAGATGCGCCAGCACTTAAGAACACATTATCTAGAGAGACAGAGTAGGAAACAGAGTTTGTGCCCAAGGTCAAGAATCTCCCACCCAGTCATTCCCAAATTGTAGCAGCATCTTTTGGCAAGGCTGCTATATGAAAACAAGATGGAAAAGGAGGAGGCAACAAAGGTGAACACAAGGGAGAAAGGTAGGAAGGAAAAGAAGGCAGGATGAAAAAGAGGAGACTCACTTTAACAAAAAGCTCTGACTTATTTATCATAGGTGGAGACTGTATTTTCTAAAAAGAGCTGCAACATAGGAGCACCTGGGTGGCTCACTGGGTTAAGCAACAGACTTGATTTCAGCTGAAGTCATGATTTCAGGCTCCTGGGATCAAGCACTGCATCAAGCCCCACAATCAGCAGGGAGTCTGCTTGTCTCTTTTCCTCGGCTCCTCTTCCATCTATCTTTCTCTCTCTCCACCAAATAAATAAGTAATAATATTTTAAAAAATAAATAAAAGCTGTAACATAATTTCTCAATGTCTATGATCTTCTACATTAGGACCTTGCCACTCTCCAAAACAAATGTGATGTCTACTTCTCTCCCACTTTGAATCTGGACAGGCCCTGTCACTGCTCTAACTAATGGAATGTGGCAGAAGTGACACTATACCAGTTCTAAACACGGACTTTAACAGTCCTGGCTGCACCTGTCTTGACCCTTGCATATTTTTGAGATGCTCTCCCTCAGAACCCAGCTGCCATGTTGTAAAACGCCAGAGTCATATGGAGAGGTCATGACTCAGCTAGCAGGCCCAACGTAGCTTTTGAACAACATTGACTGCCACCATGGAAGTGAATCACCTGGGAGGAGCAGTCCAACCAAGACTTCAGACGACCTCAACTCTAGCCAACATCTGACACAATACTGTACAAGCCCCCAAGGGAGACTACCAGGTGGAGTCAGGTCAAACAACAAAGTTGTGAGAGACAATGATAAATTGTTGTTTAAAAGCACCATGTTTGGGGTGCCTGGGTGGCTCAGTGGGTTGAGCCGCTGCCTTCAGCTCAGATCATGATCTCAGGGTCCTGGGATCGAGTCCCGCATCAGGCTCTCTGCTCAGCAGGGAGCCTGCTTCCTCCTCTCTCTCTGCCTGCCTCTCTGCCTGCTTGTCATCGCTCTCTATTAAATAAATAAATAAAATCTTTAAAAAAAAAAAAAAAAGCACCATGTTTTGTGGTAGTTTACTACCCACCAATATAAAGCCAGCACAGACTTTGGTACCTAGAAGTGAAGGACTGCTGCAACAAAACATGAAATACAGTTAACTCTTGAACAACATGGGTCTGAACTGTATGGGTCCACATACAGGTGGATATTTTTCAATAAGATATTGGAAATACTTTTGGAGATCTGTGACAATATGAAAAAACTCACAGATGAATAATGTAGCCTAGAAATGTTAAAAAGACTGTTAGGTATGTCATGAATGCATAAAATATATGCAGACACTAGTCTATTTTATATTTTGCTACCGTAAAATACACACAAATCTATTATAAAAAGTTTAAAAATTATCAAAACTTCTGCACATGAACACTGACAGACTCCACATGGTGCCATTCCCAGTAGAGGGAAATGTAAACAAATGGTAAGATGCAGTATTAAGTCATAACTGTATAAAATTAACTATACTACAGACTGTACTACTGTAATAATTTCACAGCTACCTCCTGTTGCTATCACAATGAGCTCAAGTGTTGTAAGTATCCACTTAAAATGTGATGTGATGTTAATCCTTTTCACATAGCCAGTTTGCTCTCCAGTATTGTGTACTGAAGTAAAAAGTGATCTTTCACAGTTCCCTTGTATTTTTCATGGTATTTAGTGCAATACAGTAAACCTTGAAATAATACCAGGGGACCCATATAAAGTGCCCTTACTGGTGCTAGAAGTGCTCCCAAGAAGGAGAAAAAACAAGTCATGACATTACAAGCAGAAGTTTCTCTTGACATGTATCACAGACTGAGGTGTGCAGCAGCAGTTGCCAACGATGTCAAGATAAACGGATACAAGGTTAGGAACACTATAAACAAACAGAAGTGAATTTGTGAAGTCACTGCTGCAGTTATGCCAGCAGGTGTGAAAACCTTGCACTTTTTGAAAAATACTTTCATATTTCACAATAAAAATGCAGCTCTTATGGAGTACAGACTTGCAATAGTTAAGGCACACCTATACCCTGTAATAGGATTTGAGGGGGAAAAAAAGGAAGCCCTAATATGACAAAGCAAAATTTGGAAGGTGAAGGATCTAAAGCTGGAGAATTCAATGTCAGCAAAGGGAAGTTTGATGATTTTTGAAAGAGGTTTAGCTTAAAAGAAGCAGCTTCTGCCAACACAACAGGCAGTAAACAATTAAGAAAATCACTGAGAAGAAAGGATATCTGCCTGAACAAGTTTTCATGCAGACAAAAGTGACCTATTCTGGAAAAAAATGCCACAGAGTACATTTATTAGTAAGAAAGAGACAAGCACCAGGATTTAAGGTAAGAGGGAACAGCTAACTCCACTGTTTCATGCAAATGCAGTTGGGTTTATGATCAGTTGGGTTTATAACTACCTTCACTTACAAAGCTGCTATCCCCAAGGCCTGAAGGGAAAAGATAAACGCTAGTCACCATTCTTTTGGCTGTACAACAAGTAGACCTGGACAATGACAATGAGTACTCTTTTCCTGGAGAGGGTCCATCGATACTTTGTCCCTAAAGTCAGGAAGTACCTTACTAGTAAGGAACTGCCTTTTAAAATTCTTTTGATATTAGACAAAGCACCCAGAGCCCCTGAGTTCAACACCGAAGGTGTTAACGTGGTCTACTTGCCCTCAAACTCAATGTTTTAATTCAACCTTTAGATTAGGAGGTCTTAGGGACCTTTAAGACTCATTACACATGGTACTCTATGGAAAGTATTATTAGCAATATCAAAGGAACTCCCAAAAAAGAGAATATCATGAAAGTCTATCAACGATTACACCATTAAAGAAGACATTGTTGTTATAGCCCTGAAACCAATCAAACCTGCAAACAATAAATTCCTGCTAGAGATAACTGTTCAGTTGTGCATGAATTCACAGGATTTACAATAAAGCCAATCAAGAAAGTCATGAGAGAGATTGTGGCTATGTCCAAAAAAAAAAAAAAAAAGGTGGGGTGATTTTAAGATATGGATCTTGGAGAAATTTAAGAGCTAACAGACACCACACCAGAGGAATAACAACACAACTTGACAGAGCTGAGTGCTTCCAAACCAGTGCCAGACGATGAGAAAGAAGACAAAGAAGCAGTGCTAGAAAACAAATTGACATTAGACAACCTGGCGGAAGGGTTCTTTTATTCATATATTCATATATTTATATATATATAAAATTTGTGAGAGTGAGTGAGTTGGGGAAGAGGAAGAAGGAGAGAGAGTCTTAAGCAGCCTCTGTGCCCAGAAGAAATCACAACCTGAGCAGAAACCAAGAGTTGAACGCTTAACTGCCAATGCCAATCCAGGGCCCCAAAGCTTCTGATTATTCTTTGACTTATTTTTATGACATAGTCCCTTCTTGATACAGACACTGAAACTAAAGCAATGGTAGAAGGATTGGTCCATATAAAACACTTACGGAGAAATTAAAAAGGAAAACAATCAGAAATTATGATGTATTTTCATAAAGGTACACTAAGTTACACCGAGTATGTCTGCCTCTCCTTCTACCATCTCCACCTCTTCCACCCTCCCAAAACAGCAAGACTAACCCCTCCCCTTCCTCATCCTTCTCAATCTACTCAACATGAAGAAAATGGAGATGGACTTTTCTGATGATCCATGTCCACTTAATGAGCAGTAAATAACTATCATCCTATACTGTTAATAAATTTATCTCTTGTGAGGGTGAGTGCCCTTGTGTGAGCAAGAACTGTAGGAGATACTTTGGTGTCACCATTATCATTGACTAAAATTGTATGAAAGAGAATAGTCTATCCACACATAGGCATAAGGTAAGTCATATTTATTATAAAACTAATAATGTGTTAGTTTTCTTACTGTTTTATGCTTTGCTTTCAAAGAATTACATTATTAGTATACCTCCCTCTTATAATTAGGGAAACTGCCTATCAGCCTATTATTGCAGTGCTTTGCTAAATATGTAATGTTTTTAATATTATATTATGAATAGGACTATAATACCATATGCCATAAAAATTTTATAATGGTTCATTGTATAGACTAAGCTACTGTGAAGCAATTATATTGATTACACTGGGATACCATAAAGCAATTATATTACCGCTACAGTATCAACATGTAAATCACTAATGTATGATTAGTATGATTTTGGTAAATATGATTTTTCACATTATTGTTTCATTTTTGAGATTTACTGTTAGTAATACATATAATATCTATAATGTTCTATATCATAAAATACTGATGTAGATACTGACAGACAACTCTTGTTGTAAACAGATGATATAAACTTACAGTATTTATACAGAACAGTACTTATGATTTTCTCAATAACATTTTCTTTTCTCAAAAGCTTACTTTATTGTAAGACTACAGTATATAATACATATAACATAAATTATGTATTAGCTGTTTATGTTATCAGTAAGTCTTCTGGTCAACAGTAGGCTATTAGTAGTTACATTTTGGGGGCATAGATTATACACAGATTTTTGACTGCATGAGAAGGGGGTCAGCTCCTCTAACCCACATATTGATCAAGGGTCAACCATATAACACATTGGCTTTGGAAACTAGGCAATGAGCAGAGGCTTGAAGGGCCACGAAAAGATGATCTATGGGACTGAAATGACAGAGAAAAAATGACTCATATATGTAGTAATACAAATAGTATTTTGTATAGGTTTTAGATGAAGAAGATCTACTTGAGAAACAGTTCCAAAGGAATTAGCACATGGACCTGGGTTTAGATGAGAGATCCTGTACTCATGGATTTGATGCTATAATTATGAGACTTTAGTGAGGAAAGGCAGGAGGTGAGTATATTTTGCTTGCAGGAGGGATGCAAATTGTTTGGGTAACTTACTGTATTTGCCAAAAATGGCTACAGGGATATTTCCCATTCCACATGCTCTTCTGCAATGTGAGCTTCTCACCCCACCAAAAAGGTGGAATGTGTTTCTTCAAACCTGAATACAGACAGGACTTACAACTATCTTTATCACTAGAATATGACTGAAAACAAAATGCTGTGTCAATTCTGTACATGACTCTCAACCTACTTGAAAGCTTCTACATTTTACTTTCCTTGAAATACTCTTGAGACATTCTTTTTTGGAACTCAACTGTCATTCTCCGAGAAATCCTAGCTATGGAAAGAAGCCATATGTAGGCCAGAGTCTGATTTCCCACCAACAGCCAGCATCAACCTCCAGCCATGTCAATGAGTCATCAGCACGTTCAGCTCAGTCAAGCCTTCAGTAGACTCAGTCACAGCCATTTGAGAGACTCTAAAAGTCACCTAGCAGTGCAGTTGATCAACATGTCTGTGAGGGAGGATAATTTTTAAAATGTTGTTTTAAGCTATTAGGCTTTGAGATAGTTTTTCACAAAGAAAAACTGGAAGACTATACCACAAGAAAAAAAAAAGAGAGATTGAGAGCTGTACTGAATTTTTAAACCCTTTGATAGCTCTTCCTATAAGGAATAAATTTAATTTCTCATGAGTAATAGTCTTGATATATAAAGTAATATTTAGTAACTGTTTATTATATGCCAGGCTATATACTTAAAAGAATATCTTACTTATTCCATAGAGCAAAACTCAAGGTTATTTTAATATTATTTTTATTATTCCTCTTTTTCTTAAGATTTTATTTATTTATTACAAGTAAGCAGAGAGGCAGGCAGAGAGAGAGAGAGAGGGAAGCAGGCTCCCCGCCGAGAAGAGAGCTCGATTCGGGACTCGATCCCGGGACCCTGAGATCATGACCTGAGCTGAAGGCAGTGGCTTAACCCACTGAGCCACCCAGGTGCCCTATTATTCCTTTTCTACAGGTAAATTGAGGCTTAGTGAACTGAATATTTTACCCAAAGTCAAATACCTATTAATGACAAATCAGAGATCCATACTCAGGTTTACCTGACACAAATGGCTATGCTTATTACTACTATATAATGTATGGCTGGAAAGATCATTACTGTTCTCTTCTAATGGCACAGATATCTCACATCCTTCAGAAGAATAAGGCAAGAAAGAATACTGACTAACCCCTAGAAACAAACACTAAGTTTGGGGAGTTTACTTCCTCTTTTATCCCTAAAATAAAATATCTCCCTTGCCATAAACTATGTCAGTTTATACCACCAGTTAAATAACCCAAACTTTTTTTTTCCAATTTATTTATTTTCAGAAAAACAGTATTCATTATTTTTTCACCACACCCAGTGCTCCATGCAAGCCGTGCCCTCTATAATACCCACCACCTGGTACCCCAACCTCCCACGCCCCCGCCACTTCAAACCCCTCGGATTGTTTTTCAGAGTCCATAGTCTCTCATGGTTCACCTCCCCTTCCAATTTACCCAAAAGCACATACCCTCCCCAATGTCCATAACCCTACCCCTCTTCTCCCAACCCCCCTCCCCCAACAACCCACAGTTTGTTTCGTGAGACTAAGAGTCACTTATGGTTTGTCTCCCTCCCTATCCCATCTTGTTTCATGGATTCTTCTAAAGGCATCCAAATCGGCAAAGAAGAAGTCAAATTATCACTCTTCGCAGATGATATGATACTATATGTGGAAAACCCAAAAGACTCCACTCCAAAACTGCTAGAACTTGTACAGGAATTCAGTAAAGTGTCAGGATATAAGATCAATGCACAGAAATCAGTTGCATTTCTCTACACCAACAACAAGACAGAAGAAAGAGAAATTAAGGAGTCAATCCCATTTACAATTGCACCCCAAACCATAAGATACCTAGGAATAAACCTAACCAAAGAGGCTAAGAATCTATACTCAGAAAACTATAAAGTACTCATGAAAGAAATTGAGGAAGACACAAAGAAATGGAAAAATGTTCCATGCTCCTGGATTGGAAGAATAAATATTGTGAAAATGTCTATGCTACCTAAAGCAATCTACACATTTAATGCAATCCCTATCAAAGTACCATCCATCGTTTTCAAAGAAATGGAACAAATAATTTTAAAATTTATATGGAACCAGAAAAGACCTCGAATAGCCAAAGGGATATTGAAAAAGAAAGCCAAAGTTGGTGGCATCACAATTCTGGACTTCAAGCTCTATTAAAAAGCTGTCATCATCAAGACAGCATGGTACTGTAACCCAAACTTTTGAAAGGAAGAGGAAAGTAGCTGTGCCATAGGCTGTCCCAATTAATAACTGTTTTGTTTTGTTTTGTTTTCTTAATTTTATTATAGTCAGGGCCTATAAAATCATTTTCGAAGGAATTTAAAACCTACTAAATCAGATAATAGCTTGTTAAGATTTATATGTAATCTGGATTATGCCTCTTTTTTTAATACATTTGACGTGTAACATTGTAAGTTTAAGGTGTACAGGGTGTTACTTTGATCCATTTATATATTTTAATGATTACTGATATAGGTATATTTATCACATTACATAATTATAGTATGAGAGTACTGTCTATATTCATTATACTGTGCATTAGATCTCTATGTCTTATTTACCACTTGCTACAAACGTTTACTCTTAAACAGCATGACTCTTATCCACCTCCATCCCCATTCCCCTGTAACCATCATTTTACTCTGCTTTTTATAGGTCTAATTTTTCAGAATCTACACGTTAGTGGTATCATACAGCACTGTCTATCTCTGTCTGACTTATATCACTTGGTATAATGTGTTCAAGGTCCATCCATATTGTCACAAATGGCTGAATAATATCCCACTGTGTATAGATACTACACCTCTCTTATCCACTCCTCTGTTGATTGGCATTTGGGTTGGACTCCCAATCCCTATGTTGGGGTTTGAGATCTGTGGATAACTGTTTTCTCTATGTAGACTCTCCCTACTCCTGAAGAATTCTACATACCAGGGCCAGCCTGCAGGACACAAATGTAATAAGACCGTATTCAATCTGAATATATGGTGTGGTTATCCACAGCTTCTTAAGTATTTACCATACAAGTAGAAAGCAGTTAGCGAAATAAGTCAATCATAGAAATACAATTATCATATGATCTCCCTGATATGAGGAAGTTGAGAGGCAACATGGGGGGTTTGGGGGTAGGAAAAGAAAAAATGAAACAAGATGGGATCTGGAGGGAGACAAACGATAAGAGACTTAATCTCACAAAACAAATTGAGGGTTGTGGGGTGGGGGGTGGTTAGGGAGAGGGTGGCTGGGTTATGGACATTGGGGAAGGTATGTACTATGGTGAGTGCTGTGAAGTGTATAAGCCTGGTGATTCACAGACCTATACCCCTGAAGCCAATAATACATTATGTTAATAAAAAATTAAAAAAAAAAAAAGAGAGAGATGCTTAACTCTAGGAAACAAACTGAGGGTTGCTGGAGGGGAGGGGCTAAGGGGATGGGGAAACTGGGTGATGGACATTAAGGTGTTATACACAACTGATGAATCACTGAACTCTACCTCTGAAACTAATAATACACTATATGTTAATTAACTGAACTTAAATAAAATTTTAAAAATAAAAAAACAAGTAGAAAGCAGTTCATTTTGAAAACCACTGATATAGTAAGTTGCAAAAGAGCCAACAATAGATTCCCCAAATGGCTTAAGTTTCATACTGTATTCATAGATTCAATAGATGTAACAGGATCTTATTTTGTTTTCACATAAAGAAAGTGGGTGGGAGTCAATGGTTGATGTCACCTTTAAATGTCATATGTATTCAGCCTAGCAAAAAATCCTTGATATTTATAGCCTGTGGATAGGACCCACTTCTTCTCCAGTTTTATACAAACTTCTCCTATTTTTATACTACTTTGTTATAGACATTACTGCATATAATCCTTTCAACAAGCTTGTGGGTATTACTGTCACATTTTCACAGGTAAATAAACTGAAACTGACTGTGATTAAGTAAGATGTTCTAGGTAACAGAACTGAAAAATAGCAGACTGAGAGGGTGCTCCCTGGCCTGTCTGGTCCCTTCTTAGCACATTCTCTAGTTCTTACTGTGATACTACCTGCCACACTTATATTTACAAAAAGAGAAGTATGCATCATAGAAGAGAATTGCTATTGCAGACAAAATCCTTGTGTTTAAACATCTGTTTAATAACTCAGATTATGTAACTTTAGTCTCTTTTAGAATTAATTTATCATCTGTAACATAGGAAAGTTATCATGATGAATCCAAGAAATCTCTGATAGATCCTCACCTGATAATGAGGATATCCAAAACAAACAAAAATTCCTCTTTGAAATCTACCCTTCAGGGTGCCTAGGTGGCTCAGCTGGTTAAAAGGCTGCCTTTCACTCACATCATGATCTGAGTCCTGGGACCGAACCCCACATGTCAAGCTCCCTGCTCAGCAAGGAGTCTTGCTTCTCCCTCTGCTCAGGCCAACCCCTGGTCATGCTGCCTAAAAACAACAACAACAACAAAAAAGCTTTAGGAAAAAAAAATCTGCTCTTCATTTTCCCCCAATTTTGTTAAGGTTATCAAAGTGATCAAAGTTTACAATTAGTTATCCTCGGCTCTTTTCTCACTTGAATTTTTAATCAGTTACCAAATAATATTAATTCTGTCTCTAAACCACCAATATCTTCTAGTTTTTTATTTATATTACCAAAAAATATTTTCTTACTGCCTGGAGAACTATAACTATCTCCTTATCACTCCCAGGCCAGAAATGCTTCCAGTAGAAAGTTTCTAAATTCTGAAGCCGAATGAATGAATGAATGAAGTTTGCATTCAGCAAACTGGCCATATCCAAGTTTCAATTCTAAATTCTAGTGACCATATATATTCCACTGAATGAAGTATTCTCTATTATGGAAAATATTTTCCACTTTTTTATGGTAAGTGCTATTGTTCACACTGCACTTTTTGGCTTATAATCCTTTATCTCTGCCTACATGAAACTTTGAAGTCAGAGCTCAAGTGCCTTATAGAGAGTTAATGATAAGCTCAAATAAAGATAACCTCTTCTTCTGTATTATTTTATTGTATCTGTATTCTGTATTACTTTATTGTAAAAATTTATTTTTACTAAATTTATTAAAACATTACTAAACTCCGTCTTGAACTAAAACAATTTGACTATAAACCTCTACAGAACACAGAATGGCATAATAACATTGCACAACTGCTTTCCCAAGTCCTTACAAGTTGTGAGCTCAAATTTGCTGAAGATTATTTTCCTCCATAATTTTTATCTTTGTCATGTATTTTCATTTTTAACCCCTTCTTTAAAGTCCTCTCCAGTCTTCTTATTCCAGAAAGATTCACTTCCAAGTCTACAAACATGGATGTGAGGATGCATCAAGCAATTGCCAAAGTGAAGCCCAAGAAACAAATGAAGATGTGACTTTGAGAAATAGCACAAGTCAAACATAATTCCAAAACTGGGAAAACAAGACACTTCTTGTTTCTTTGGGGAGACTTTCATTGCCAAGCCTGAAAATGATGAAGTATTGGTCTCGGTGTAAAGAGGCTTATGCATATTGAATTTTTAGGTAGAAAATAGCCATATGTATGCATCAGCTTGTCATAATTTTCTAGTTACTACAGCACATAAAACATATTGTGCCTTTTCCCTTTTTTTTTTAAATCTTAGTGAACATTATTTTCTTAAATATCATCTACAATCTATGTCATAAATCAAAACATGTGTCCCTCCATAAAAATTCAGTAGCATTACTAAAACCGAGATAATCCAAGAAATTATAAAATTACTGTCAGTGTGATGGCTATTTTAAAATTTAATTAATTTAATAATTATTTATTACTTTATAGTAATTAGGTTTCCACTAGGATTTTTTTCTTAAGGTATCTGAATGTGATTTAACTTTATAAACAAATTAGAAATTTAATTTAGAACAAATTAGAATTCAGTCATTAGAAATGACTAAAGAAACCTACTCATTTTAGTTCTGAATTACACTGGAAACATGTCAGACACAGAGCATAATATACTATCAAAAAGAAATAGAATTTCAAAGTAGGATAATTTTGAAAATTATATTTGAATTGCCATTTCTCTAAACTAAAGTGATAAGGAAGTGAAACTGAAATGTAGACAAGGTGATATATAAAAGCGGGAAAAATACCACTTATAAGACAATTATCCCACAAAGTTTAAGATAAGTTTTTTAATATATTTACATCAGATTATTTATAGTCCTGTATGGATAATCTCTCAAATCACTAATATACTCCTAAAATCTATTTGTTAAAATATCTAAAAATCAACATCATGGGATGCTATTATAATTCCATATTTGTGACTGGTCTGTGATTGATTCTGTTTTTGGTTCCCATTTACTTTTGAAATTTTTAGAATCAGCACCTCTAATTCATCCTAGCAGGTCTCCCAACTTGCACAGTAGCAGAATGAATAGAATTTGCTGCAGATTCAGCGATAGTGTCACAATGATTTACTTTCCCCTTTAACATGAAATTTATATTTTTAATGTAAGCAAAACCTTCAAAATTAAAAGAAAATAAGCTGTCTTTCCCTTGTGGTCAATACACAGAGTATTAATGGGACATCCAGATGTCCTCTCCAAAATAACAGAGCCAGAAAACTTCAAACACCTCTGATGCCTTGGACTCCCACCATTTCAAACCAAATTCATTCACTTAGCCCTTTCTGGAAAAAGGGTAGTAACAACACTTCAGCAAAGTCAGTAATAGAGAAGTGCTCAAGTATTTAATAAATCTGCATTCTGGTAAATCACAGGTGTTATAGTGCATACCAAAAAAGGAAGAAAAAAATGTGTTTAATGCACTAAGCCAACAATGTTTTTGTATATGTGTTATACTTGTGGAAGATTTAAAAACAGCCTGGGTGGTTCAGTCATTAAGGATCTGCCTTCGGCTTAGGTCATGATCCCAGAATCCCGGGATTCAGCCCCACATCAGGCTCCCTGCTTGGCAGGAAACCTGCTTTCCCTCTCTCAGGCCCACTGCTTGTGTTCCTGCTCTTGCTGCTCTCTCTCTCTCTGTCAAGTAAAATAAAATAAAAAATAAAAACGTTCGATGGATATCCTTGAACATTTTAGCATGAATTTCTATTTAAGATTCCAATCGAATGTTAGCAGAAATATGCCTCAAAATATTTAAAGCAAATTTTATTGTTATACTATACTTGGTACTGTTCAGGTATTATGAACTAAAATTAGTTGAGATGGCAATGCTTAGACATTTAAACTACTTAAAATCAATTTTAAAATTTTAGAAAAAAGAGGTATGGTGGGATTTCTATGTTAAGTTTCAATATATAAAGACCTTAGAAGTGGTCACTTTCATCCCTCCAGTAAGGAAAAATGTAGACAAACCAAAAATCAGTGATGTTTCTTGGATTCATTAGAGAAGTAAGTTCTCAGGGAAACCACGACTCTCAAATCTGGAGACAGATGAATCCAGAGAATCGCAGCCAGGACCTGCTTACCTGCAGCAGAAGCTGCTAGAACCATGAGCTGTCAGGAACACTGAAATGGTCATTTTAATGAATTACTGCACACCGAATGTGGACCAATATGAAAGTAAAAAACTCTTGGTGTCCCCAGTATTATGCGTCCCAGATTTTCATGAACTCTCCTCCCAGGAACCCCATCAAGGTCTTAGGATCAGGATCTAAGAAAGATCCACGATAGCCATGGCAGGGGGAAGAGGAAAAGTACCATGGTAAAACATGTCTAGAATGTTCTGCATAACAAAGGCTTATTCTCCATGAGATAGTACTCTGTCAGAACACAATTCTGAGCCCTTACCCAAACTGGGGAAAGGAATTCTCCCAACTTACAGTTTTCTCTAGACTTACTATCTTATCTAAGGGGAAAAAAATAATTAGCATGGTTCAAAATATCAAAGAAATAAACTGGGAACATTATAATCAGGGAAGATTTCCCTAAAATCAGGAAACACTTGGAAAGGGCTAAGACATAGGCCCACTGAAGGCTGATACTTAATTGAATTATAGAATGATTCCCTCCCCAAGTGGCCATCAGTAGATGAATGGATAAAAATGTCATGTGTCCACATACACACACATACACAGACACATGAATATTATTCAGCCATAAAAAAATAAATAAATAAGATCTTGCCACTTGTGACAACATGGATAGATCTAGAAGGTACTATACTAAGTGAAGTCAGTCAGAGAAAAATAAATACCACATGATTTCACTTATATGTGGAATCTAAAAAACAAATGAATAAACAAATAAGCAAAAGCAGAAACACACCCATATACAGAGAGAACAAACTAATGGTTGCCAAAGGGGACAAGAATGGGGGAATGCCAAAATAAGTGAAGGGGAGTGGGAGATACAGGCTTCTATTCATAGAAAGATTAAATCATGAAAATAAAAGATAAAGCATAGGGAATATAGTCTATGTACTGTAATATATGTGGACAGATGGTAGCTACACTTGTGATGAGTATAACATATAAATTTGTGGAATCACTATGCTGTCACTTGAAATTAATGTAAGATTATATGTCAATTATACTTTAATTAAATAAATAAGGAAAGAAAGCTTTCCTACCCCCACACTCCACCAGTATACTAAGGCTACTCTAGTAGATTATAGCTAACAGGTCATAAGACACATACACTCTTGGAGCAGCAATATAGAGAAGCCCCAAAGTTAAAAACAGAGATAAAAATGAGGACATTAGGGGAATCTGAAGCCTCTGACACCTCCACTACAACAAACACTAAACACAACCTAACTCCTAGCCAGATTAGCATAAATACTCACACTGAAAACCTACTTATTTCAGTTCCTGTTCCCTAGTATAACCTGTCTGATGTACAACAAAAAATTAAAAGGCATGCCAAAAATGGGGGAAAAAAATTGTCTGAAGACACATAGCCATCATTAGAACCACAATCTAACCTGACATGGATGCTGATCTAATTAATAAAATAACAATGATTGATATGCTAAAGATGCTAAAGAAAAAGTAGACAAGATATAATAACAAATGGGTAATAATAGCAGAAGAGGTAAACTACAGAATCAAAGAATCAAAAGTAAACTCTAGAAATCAAAACGCAGTCACAGAAATGAAGAAGGCCCTCTTTGATGGGCTCATCAGTAGACGACACAACCGAGCAATCAGTGAGCTTAAAGGTATACCAATATAATTTCCTGAACTACCAACAGCGAACTATAATATAAACCAAGACTTTGGGTAATGATGTGTCCATGTAGATACACTGACTATAACAAATATACCACCCTCATGTGAGATGGTGATTCGGGGGACAGCTATATGTGTGAGGGTAGAGAATTTAGGAACTCTGTGTATCTTCCATTAATTGTGCTGGAACCTAAAACTGCTCTAAAAAATAAAATGCATGCGCAAACAAAAAACTTCCCAGACTGAAGTGCAAAGAGAAATAAAATTTTTTTGCATGGAGCACTGGGTTTGGTGAAAAAATAATGAATACTGTTTTTCTGAAAATAAATAAATTGGAAAAAAAAATCTTAAAAAAAAAAAAAAAGAGAGAGGAGTAGGGAATTTGGGTAAATTGGAAGGGGAGGTGAACCATGAGAGACTATGGGCTCTGAAAAACAGTCTGAGGGGTTTGAAGTGGCGGGGGGGGGGTGGGAGGTTGGGGTACCAGGTGGTGGGTATTATAGAGGGCACGGCTTGCATGGAGCACTGGGTGTGGTGAAAAAATAATGAATACTGTTTTTCTGAAAATAAATAAATTGGAAAAAAAAAAGGTAAAAATAAATAAATAAATAAAATTTTTTAATTGATCTAAAAGATAAGTTTATTTAAAGTAACCAGTAATGCCGGGCACCTAAGTGGCTCAGTGGGTTAAGCCTCTGCCTTCGGCTCAGGTCATGAGCTCAGGGTCCTGGGATCGAGTCCCGCATCGGGCTCTCTGCTCAGCAGGGAGCCTGCTTCCCTCTCTCTCTGCCTGCCTCTCTGCCTACTTGTGATCTCTGTCAAATAAATAAATAAAATCTTAAAAAAAAAAAAGTAATACCAGTAACGTATTGGGTGATTACATGATCTGGGTAAATGAAATGAACGACCCAAATTGCTATAGGCTGAACTGAACCCTAAAATCAATATGTTAAAGTTCTAACTCCTAGTGTGACTATCTTTGGAGACAGAGCCTATAAGAAAAGTAGACAGAGCCTATAAGAAAGTAACTATGGTTAAACGAGGTTTTAGGGCTGGGATTTGGATCCTAGAGGATTAACGTTCTTAAAAGAAGAGACACCAGAGAGTTCAGGCTCTTCCTCTGCCATATGAAGACAAAGTAAGAATGAAGCTATGTTCAAGCTGGGAAGAGAGCTCTCCCCAGAAACTGAACTGGCTGGGCCCTTATTCTTGCACTTTTCAACCTCTAGAAATGGGAGAAAATAAGTTTCTGTTCATTAAACCACCCAATCTGTATTATTTTGTTATAGCAATCCAAGCAGATTAACACAGTAATATAAAGTCCAACAACAGCAATTAGGAATGTTCTATTTCATGTCCCTGCACTACATTTTACATGGTTCAGAGTTTTCTGAAGGTAGGCTCAGTTAAAAACATATCTTGTAGGGGCACCTGGGTGGCTCAGTGGTTAAAGCCTCTGCCTTCGGCTCAGGTCATGATCCCAGGATCCTGGGATCAAGGCTCACATCAGGCTCTCTACTCAGCAGGGAGCCTGCCTCCTCCTCCTCTCTCTCTCTGCCTGCCTCTCTGCCCACTTGTGATCTGTCTGTCAAATAAATAAAAATCTTAAAAAAAAAAAAATGTCTTGTAAAATCTAGGGAAATGGCTGAAAATACTTTTTTAAAGATTTTATTTATTTGGGAGAGAGAGTTCAGCGGAGGGAGTAGGAGAACCAGGCTCCCTGCTGAGCTGAGCTTAAAGGCAGCAGCTTAATAGGCTGAGCCACCGGATGCCCCTAAAAATAGTTTTTAAAAAGCACAGCTGATAGGCTAAGAAAGGAGATAAAATGGAATCACGTAAGTGTTTAATTAAAACCAGAGAAGGTAGAAAAAGAAGGGCAGAGAGGAATCAAGAGCAAATACAATAAATAGAAAATGATTATAAAGATAGTAGATAATCCAACTATAACAACAATCATCTTAAATGTCAATGTTCCTAAAACATCAATTGAAAAACAAATATTGTCAAAGTGGATCAAAAATTTAAAAAAAAAAGGCCCAAAGATATGCTGCCTACAAGAAACACACTTTACATATAAAGACCACATGTAGGTGAAAAAGAGAGAAAATGTGCTAACCCCAATCCAAAGAAAGCTGGAGTAGCTATATTAATTTCACATAAAGCATATTCAGAAGAAGGGAGATTATCAGACTCAAAGAAGGACACTGCACATGATAAAAGGGTCAATTCTCCAAAACATAAAAATCCTACAGCACATAGGTATATAAAATGTGTATGCACCTAACAATAGCACATCAAAATACAGGAGGAAAAAAATGATATAACTGAAAAGAGAAATTAATGATTATAGTCAGAGACATCAACATCCCTGTCAGTAATGGATAGATCAATTCAGTATGGCTTTGCATGATCTGAACAGCATTCTGAGACACACAGAATACTCCTGTCAACAGCAGAAGAGGTTTTTTATTCTTTTTTTCCTCCAGCTCACACTGATATTCACCAATAGGCCACATTCCACTCTATAAATCATACCTTAATTTTAGAAAAAATAGAAATGATACATTTTCAGTCTACAGTGAAATTATTTTGAAATCAGTAACAGAACGATGAAAATCCCCACTAATTTGGAAATTAAACAGCACACTTCTAAATAGCACAGAGGTCAAGGAAAAAGACCCAAGAGACTCTTAAAATAGTTTAACTGAATGAAAATTAAAATACAACTTACTACAATTTGCAAAATTCATCTAAAGCAGGGCTTAGAGGGAAATGTATAGGATTTTAGGAAATTCCTACACCCTTCAAGCTCTCCCCAGACCCAGAGAAGTCTTGAAAATTAAGCGGCATTTCCAGAACCAACGTTTCGCACTCCTGAGCCAGCCTGGCAGGAAAATATTAGTTCTTATTCCTTAAAGAAAAGCATTACACCCACCTCTGAATTCCTAGGAGACCCTTCCGGGATGGCATCTCAAGACAAGAGAAAAGGCTTCACACCTCCTTTGAGGAGCCCGGAGGTCCTCAAGGAGTCACTCTCCCACCAGCCACTAAGCAGGCGTCCCTTCCCCTCGACAGAGTCTGAGCCCGCCTCCGCCCTGGAGGACTGGCATGTCCGAGACCCAGATGAGGGCTGCGGCGGACTGTCTAGGGCAGTGTGGGACTTCATTTAAGGGGTCAGCTTTGACGATACAGTCCTTGCACATCAAATTCTACACACTCGGGAAGGGAAGCCTTCCGAAACCTGCGCCGCCGGCCTCTGATGCACGCAGCGCGCAGGACGCAGGAACCTTCCCCGGGAAGCAAGGCTACCGCGGGGCAGCTGGAGCCCGACTTCCTAGAACTCCAGGTGTTCCTGAGCTGGGTGCTGTTCCGCGTGTTCTCTGGCGGCAGCTGCTGCCCACAGGGTGCCTAATACCTATGCTGCAGTGCAGCCAGAAGGACCTGGATGCTACAGTGGCAGCAGCGCAAAAGGGGCACCTGCTGGCGAAAAACAGGTGTTGAGGACCTCAATAAGAAGAACCTAGAGATAGAGTTAGAGGGTGGATGAGTTTGAGGGGATTCTGTACCACGTGATGGAGCAGGCTCAGAAACACAAGGAACTTAAAGACAAAATCCAGAAGATTCTGAAAGAAAAAGTCCAATTTACTGCAGACCTGAATTCCACGTAAAAATCTTTCTTCGGCCTTTTCAAAAAAGTTTGAGAAACAGAAGAAAGTGCTCCAACGTTACTGCACCATATGAATAATCCCTGAAGTGTGTTGAGGACTGTTTAGTAAAAATTGAAAAGGAAGGCCAGAGATACCAAACTCTGAAGGTCCACGAAGAATAGCAACTCAGGCTGGCAAGTGAGGAAATAGCCCAGCTGGGGGCCAGGCCCAAGCAGAGGCCTTGGTTTCCAGGTGAGCCTCAGGAGGGAACAGGTGCGCATCCACTCTCTGGGGAAGACCCCTTAGCAGAAGACTAAAGAATAGGAAAAACTGACCAGAATCTGTGATGACCTAATTTGCAAGATAGAGAAGATCTAATGTGAAAGTCAGGAAACTGGGAAAGAAAAGCAAAAATCAACTCCATATTATAATCAGTACGTATATAAAGACATTTTTTAAAAAGTACGACTATATTTATATTTGTTTTTTAAATGCATAATTATATAGTTCTTGACTATATTTATATGTTTTTTAAATGTATAATTATACAGTTCTTGACTATATTTGACCTATTACGATTATCTTAAACATTAGAGAAGTGCTATGAGATCTAGATCTCGTGACCTTTGAGTTATATTAGTGAAAATCGGTGTGTGGCAGAATTTTAGTAAGTATTAAAACTTAAAATAACAAACAGAATTGCCTTTTGGCAATGATAGACCAAGATCCTAATATTTTCACAATTCTCTATACACTAGTTTTAAAACAAAAGAGCAAGAGAAACAATGGTGCAAACAAATATAGTTATAATAAAAGGCTTAAAATAGGATTCTCTAAATAATAAAAAGAAGAAAAATTCAAAACTGAGAAAACAAGTTTAAGTCTAGAATTTAAATTGGTTAAGGGGTGCCTGTGGGGGAGCTCAGTCAGTTAAGCAGCTGACTCTTTTTTTTTCTTTTTTTAAGATTTTATTTATTTATTTTACAGAGAGAGAGAGATCACAAGTAGGCAGAGAGAGAAGGGAAAGCAGACTCCCTGCTGAGCAGAGAGTCCAATGCGGGGCTTGATCCCAGGACCCTGAGATCATGACCTGAGCCAAAGGCAGTGGCTTAACCCACTGAGCCACCCAGGCACTCCAGCAGCTGACTCTTTATTTTTTTTAAGATTTTATTTATTTATTTGTCAGAGACAGAGGGAGAGAGAGAGAGCGGGCACAGGCAGACAAAGAGGCAGGCAGAGGCAGAGGGAGAAGCAGGCTCCCTGCCGAGTAAGGGGCCCGATGTGGGACTTGATCCCAGGACCCTGGGATCATGACCTGAGCTGAAGGCAGCTGCTTAACCAACTGAGCCACCAGGTGTCCCCCCAGCAGCTGACTCTTGATTTTGGCTCAGGTCATGATCTCCGGGTCCTGGGATCCAGCCACACCAGCCTCCATGCTCAGCAGGGAATCTAAGGACTCTCTCTCCCTCTGCTCCTCCACACCCAAGTGGATGCTGGCCTTGTCTTGCTCTCTCAAATACATAAATAAATCTTTTTCTTTTTTTTAAAGAAAGAATTTAAACTGGTTACAAGTGGAAAATATGGTATCTTTTAATGACTTTGGAGGTCCAGGGGGAATACAGATACTTCTGCTAATCTGAACCAACAATTTAAAACAATTCCAGGAGACTGGATACATTGCCACAGATGCAATCCCAGGTGAGGGGTTTACTCATTTGCCCCATAAGCATTGAAGAGAAATTTTTCATAAAATGAACCTTGATAAAGTTAAGCCATCTGCCAAGATCCAAGTGCAATTAAAAAGCAGATCAAAGGGGCACCTGGGTGGTTTTACGGGTTAAGCAGCTGCCTTGGGCTCAGGTCATGATCCCAGGGTCCTCAGATCTAGTCCCACATTGGGCTCCTTGCTCAGCAGGGAGCCTGCTTCTCCCTCTCCATCTGCCACTCCCCCTGCTCCTGCTGTCTCTCTCTTTGTCAAATAAATCAACAAAATCTTTAAAAAACGTTTTTTAAAGCAGATTTAGTAGATGTATGCCTAAATTAGGAGCTGCTCTTTGAGTGAAAAGGTATTATTTTGTGGCAGTAATATCTATACTTGAAAATTTTAGTGTAAGTAGACATCATAATGAAATTAACTCTCCTGTTCCTATCATATAGTTTCAATAATTGTCATTTCATGAGACATGAATTCATTCATTTCCCGACTCTATATCATCATGAAGCAAATCTCAGACATATGCCATTTCATCCATAAATATTTCACTGTATTTCTCAATGATAAAGTTTATGAAAGCATAGTCATACCATTATTACAAGAAAAAGTTGTATCAACTTTAAATACCTGATCAGTGAGTCAAATTTCAATTGTCTAATTAATGTCATATTTCTTTTTGACAGTTTAAATAAGAATTCAAATAAAGTACACATATTGTGATTGGTTGACATTCCTCAAATTCCCTTCTTTGAGGAAACTATGTTATTTGTCTTGTGGACTGTTCCTCCATCTGGATTTTGCTCAATTTATTCCCATAGTATAAACATCTTCTTCTACCTTCTAGATTTCCCATAAAATACACATTCAATTTAGATCAAACTCCAGTACAATTTTGGGAATGGGGAGGTGGACTTCTTTATAGGCAATGATTGATGATCAATACTTTGATCCAATAAGTTAATTACAGTTTTAAAATGTTGATATTCTAATCCCACCACTCCTTCTTATAGTATTACCTAGAAATTTTCCATAAAGATAGTCTCCCTCTTATCTATTTTTCTAAGTTTTTTCACTTTATTTGCCAATTTTCAAAATAATGAATTGGTTTACTAGTATTCTGCAACATTGAACAGTTGGTATTTTACAAAGTATCATTATAACATATAATTGATATACATTAGCGCTTTTAAATATTTGTTATTTTCGATCAAGGGTAGTTATTTTTATTATTGTTGGTCAAATTGTCCCATATTTGAGCAATGGGAGTCCCTTCGTGATGGCTCTTGAATTCTTTTGACACATCCTGATAGTTTCTGTATGGCATAATGCTCCAGCATCATTTTATACATTTTTTGTTCCAGATCTGAACTCAGCTATTTCTCAAGGGAAAATAAGCTTTTTTTTTTTTTTTTTTTTTTTTAAATCACAATCTAGGTTCAAGAGGTATTTGTTGAATTTTCTCAACAAATTGGTTTGTCACTTTCTCTTACGCCTTTTGATTGAAAGCTACAGAACATTTTTTTTTAAATATATAATGAGTTCATAAAAAGTTTGAAATCTGTTAATACACACTGTTAAATAATTGCAATATAAAAATTGAAGCTAATACTCCCAGAGTAGACTCAGTATTGATTTTCTATCATGATGAGAAATTGAGAACCTTGAAAATTGAACCTTGATGATATACAGAAAATGCTGACTTGATTTTTATAATCCCCTCCACCTTGCTAACTTTGATGAAAAACTATGACAATACCAAGTATGTAACTTCACTTAAATTGCCTAATTTTAATCTTGGCATTTTTTTTAATTACAGAAAAACCCTTCTAGAGTGAAATAAATTTATTGACAAGACAAAATTATTTCATCCTAGAAGTGATCACTCATTTCAGTATGTGCATTCTATAAAGAAGCTTATGCACACATGGGTTGTGTGATTTTTCGCAGTGGTGATGGAGTTACCAGTTAAAGTTGTCCTACTCCTGTTCTCCCTTTGTTTCACGACACCACACAGACTAATACTATCTCTTTTTCTTCATTTTAAATCTTGAATCTCATTAATTCCTAGATTCTGTATAAACTTAAGACACAAACAAGGAAACAAAGTATTTTTCCAGGAACTTTATAGTATTAATAAAGGAGGGAAATGTAATTGACAATTATTGATGAGTTCTGTTTTATGTATCTGAAATACGTGTCTTTCATCCCATGGGTATTAAAATGTTTGGCCTTGAAATTTGTTCAAATAAAACTCTGAATGATCCCTTAGACTCTAAAGAGAACTCTGAAAGACATTTTCTTTTTTTCTTTTTTTTTTTTTAAGATTTTATTTAGGTATTTGACAGAGATCACAAGTAGACAGAGCAGTGGGGGCCGGGGTGGGGTGGGGGTCGGGACAGGAAGTAGGCACCTTGCTGAGCAGGGAGCCCAATGCAGGGCTCAATTCCAGGACCTTGAGATCATGACCTGAGCTGAAGGCAGAGGCTTAACCCACTGAGCCACCCAGGTGCCCCTGAAAGACATTTTCTAAATACTACCTTCAGAGATCATCTGGACAGAATTTTCTTCTCCTTTAAAACCATTTTTAAACTTTACAGTATCATAACAGCTCTCAAATATAGAAACTGAACAGTTTAATTCTTTGCTTCTGAAAATTTTATTAATTGCAGTGAGCCTCCGATCAGGACAGAAAGAATACATTTTGTCCATCAGTTTGCACTTTTCAATGGCAGAAAATTGCTTCTAGGCATATCATTACATATTGGTGTGCCTACTCATTTTCTCCCATCACCAGAAGATACTACTTGATCCCCCGTCAGCACTTTAGCCTACTTTCCATTCAACATATGATTAGCCAGGAGATGGGTCAGAGATACAGCTGCATGAAATTATACAATACATGTATCTACCATGATTTTTGAGAGAATAGATTTTTGCTGCCAGTAAATCAAACCTGTGAAGCAATCCCTATTCCATAATTAACGCAATATTCTGATGCCTGTGTGTATCAAAAATAAAGGGCAAATACTTTCTGTCAATAATTAGACCTCTTTCAAGTTAACTTGTTATATCTTTACAACTGTACCCATATAAGGTCAAGATGTTCAGCCTCTGGGGAGAGTACCATTACAGAAAATGCCAAGTACTGAAAAGAACACATTAAAATAGACACAGAGGTAAGCCTATTACATTTTTATTTCAGGCCATTTTCTACATTTATAATTTTTCCCATTTTAAAAAGAAGGTCCTCTTACACTTTTAATTTATAACTCACACATTGTCTCTAATTTCTAATGTATGAAGGATATAATTATAAGGCTGTCATAGGAATGCTATCAATGTTTGAAATGAATTAATTAGATGTCACTGCTACGTATTCATTTTAAAAATATTTTTAAATACTGCAATTGAAATTGTGAATGTTTGATTTATTCTCCACTTCTGTTGATTATCTTTTTAAAAGTACATTGCTATATGGTATCAGAATCATTAGATTTATGTAAATCTTTTCTATATTAAAACATTTTTCCTATTTTTCTGCTTTCCTTGCGGGTTGAGTTTATAACACCCATCATTAGGATAAAGCAACTCCATATGGTTAAAATTACAAAACACTTTTTTTTCTATACTTTTTGATAAATTTAAATCATATCATTTTTTGGTAGATTTTCAAAAGTTCGGAAGAACTTCTTTTTCAAAATATATCAAAAACGAGGAAGCTTTAAATAAATATGTAAATTAATAGATTGGAGAACCTATGAAAAATTATATAAATTGGATTATAGTCCACAAAAGTGACCAATTAGCTTGCCCAATATGAAACAAAGCTTACAGTAGATATGTACTAACACATAAAAGTATAAAAACCAATGATTTTGATGGTCATTTTTCAAAGTTATCCCTTATAATCAAAAAACTAAAACTAATCTAGAGAAAATATCTTTTTTAAAAAAAGATTTTATTTATTTATTTGAGAGCACAAACAGGGATAGGGGCAGAAGCTGAACAGGGAGCTGGACATGGATGGGGTTAGATTCCAGGACCCTGGGATTATGACCAGAGTTGAAGGCACCCAGGCGCCCTGAGAAATATCTTCTTTCAACTATTGTTGCATTAGCGGTCTTGGACAAAGCACTTTCAGAAAAGGCATTTATAGGCTCTTTCTCTGGAGAAATAATATTGTTCTATTTGTTTTATTCAGAGTTTATCCAATAATTTAAAGACCAGTATTACTATATCAAACATTTTATTAGGATGTTCACAATAGCATTTATAATCCATTTATTTTCTTCTACTACTCTGTGAGATATGTGCTCTATTTCTGATCTATTAGTAATTTTCATAGAATTTTTTTCTTTTTTTATTAACATATATTATTTGTTTCAGGAGTCTGTGATTCATCAGTCCTACACAATTTACAGCATTTTAACATGGTTCTAAACTCATTAAATTCTAAAATCATTCAGAGTTACATATTTATCCTTTTATTGAGCATTTTACTTCTTATTACCACCTTCTTGACTTATATACTGTTATTTTTGTGTGTCTGAGTTGTTCTAGCTTGTGTTAACCTATAGGAAAAAAAAATTGTTTCTTAGAATCAGTACTTGTGTGGACATGTAACTATATTTGACACTCTTTGCTCATCATATCATCATGTATCTTAGGCCTTCTAGTTGGAATCATTTTGACTAAATATCCTTTCAGAATTTACTTAGTAAGGTTTTCTTGGTAGCAAACTTAGTTCTATTGTTGTTGTGTTTGGAAAAATGGGACTGACTATCCTGTTCTCAGTTGACAATTTTTTCTTAAATCATTTTAGTTGACTGTTGCTTGCTATTCACTGGCACTGTTGGGAAATCAGCTATTTGCTATTGCCATTCTTTGGAGGTTGAATTGTCTTTACCCTCAGGCTGTTTTTGTATTCCTCTTTGTCTTCGATAATTCTGTGGTTTCATTTTGATATATGTCTAGGTGAGAATTTCTTTAAATTCTTCCAGTTTGGAATTCAATGGACTTTCTGGGTGGCAATGACTTTGTTGGGAGACAATCCTCCCTAAGTCTCTGTTACATGTCTGTACATTTTGCGAAGAGATACTGGTGACTTTGTACTAGATTCTCTTTTTAAGGATATCTGCATAGAAGACAGCCTTGGAATACAGGGGTGTCCTCCTACAGGTCAAAGGACAAATTTATCTCCTGACCAGGATAATGAAAACAATGTGTCTATCCAAACATTGGGCAGTTTTGCTAATGTCACCCTTTAAAATTTTGTGTTCCCTAAACTCAGAGTTCCTTAGCTGTTAGAAAATTTACTATGCATACTGTCCTTCTAGATCTCCCTCTATATTACCCTTGTCAGATTTGGAGGTCAAGAAGAACTTAAGCAAGCATGAGCTTATACTGTCACATGGGTAATAAAGTTACCTTTCTCTGACCCAGGAAACTTGTATCTTCTGCAACTTCTATAAAACTGTGGGAAACTAATTTATTAGGTGTAAGTACTGTAAAGCACCAAACCCTTCAAAACTCTTAACAGACTTTCATTAGTTCTGTGGATTCTTAACCATTATTTATTGGTACATTCCTCTTGTCATACTCTTTTTCTTCTCACTTGGTACACCAATAAAATATTCTTAGTATTTCTTACTGTATTCTCCTTTTTTAAAAAAGATTTTATTTATTTGTTTATCAGAGAGAGAGGGTGAGTGAGAGAGCATAAGCAGGGGAAGTGGCAGTCAGAGGGAGAGGCAAATTCCCTGTTGAGCTGGGAGCCCAATATGGGACTTGATCCCAGGTCCCGGGATCATGACCTGAGCCAAGGGCAGATGCTTAAGCAACTGAGCCACCCAGGCGCCCCATATTCTCCTTCATTCTTAACATTTCTTTCATGTTTCATCTTTTTGCCTGCCATATTATAATTAATATCTTCAGATATATCTTCTAGTTCATTAAAACTATAATCTACTGTATTAGACTGCTAGGGCAGCCATAGCAGAATATCACACTCTGACAGGCTTAAATAACAGAAATTTATTTCCTCATAGTTCTGAAATCTAGAACTTCAAGATCAAACTGCCATCAAGGTTGACTTCTCCTTGGCTTACAGAACTGTGTTACTTTCTCACTGTGTCACACAAGACCTTTTGTGCATATCTCTTTTCTCAAAAAGACTCCAGTCTTATTAGATTAGGGCTCTACCCTATGACCTCATTTGTCTGTAATTAAAGGCCTATCTCTAAATATAGTCACATTGGGTGTTGGCTGGGGTGTTGAGGAAGGAGGACATAATTCAGTCTATAACATCTGCTAACGGCCATTTTTTTATTTGGGGGAATATCAAGCCTTTGATTTTCAGGAAGGATCCAAAAGAAACTCTTATATATAGTAGATCCTTTTGGGAAGAATAAGAGATCAGAAAAGGAGGAGGGAAACTTTTACTTTCATTGTATGCATTTCACGTTATATTACTATATGGCTTTAATTTTTTTCCATATGGTAGACAAACTCAAAGGTGATTGCCCGTAATGCCCACGTCCTGCTACTTATGCTCTTGTATGTAATTCCCTGCTCTCATATAGTCCCAGGTCCTTGAGTGTAGATGGAGCCTGTGATTTGTTTCTAACCAATAAAATAGGGCAAAGATGATGAAATGTCACTTCCATAGTTACATTATGTTATAACAGATTTTATCTGTCTTGCAGGCTCACTCTGGAGTCTCTCTTGAATGGTTTGATAAACTAAGGGACTATGTTGGCAGGCCGGCGGGCAAGGAACCGAGGACAGCACTTCAACAACAGCCAGCACAAAGCCAGTGCTTTCAGTCTCATAACTACAAGGACATGATTTTTGCAACAATCTGACTGAACCTGAAAGTAAATTCATTTCCTGTGGCGCTTCCAGGAAAGAACCTACTTGTGACCCATAGAAACCATGAGATCATAAATGTGTGTTGATTTACATTGTTGTTTGTAGTAATTTGTTATACAGTGTGGAAAACTAATACACGCCATATGCATATATAACTTTAAAGTACAACATATATTTGACAAAAAGTTACATCTCCATGTTTTGACTGGCTAAATATCCACAATATAGCAATTTAAGGGTTTTAAAATTTTAATTAAATGTTTTTCATTTCTGGAATTTATATTTTATTGTTTCAAAATATGCTTAATCATTTTATAATCTGTTTCTCTTTGCTCATACTTTTATTACTCTTTCATCCCTTTAAGAAGTACTTGTTTTAAATACCCTGTCTAATAAATCTAATATCTCACATTGCCGTGTTTTTGAACCTTCTTTGCGTTGCTTCTGCTAAATTTTCCTCATTACTTTATTTCCTTGAGTTTTCTGATTTCACCTTTTCTGGAACGTTAAGTACGTGAATCATTTGAGGTATGTCTGAAAATGGGTTTCTCCAGGGAGACTCAGGCTTTGCTTCTCCCAGGCAATGGGGGCCACTATCAGCTCAGTCACATCCAACTAAATCCAAAATTTGAAGTTTTCAAGATAATCAGGTGATGAAATGTTATGTTATATGTGGGTTGTAGTTATTGTTCCCCTTCCATTCTTTTATCAAGTTTTGAAGCTAGCCTGACCACCTAAATTTTTGAGGTTTTCTAAAATGTTTGCTCTGCTTCAACTCACACTTACTCCCCAATTTATTGCAGTCAGTGTCTTCTTTCCCCAAAATTCCCCAAAATTCTTCTGTAACTACACTCAAGGAATATCAATAAATTTCATACTCAAAGCTACAGGCTTCTTTTTAATGTTATTATTTTATTGCATTTAATACAATAAATAACTTTTTCCATGCCCTCTGTACTATAATTTTTTTTTTGCTCTTCCTACCAGCCCTCTCCCTATCTCCACCAATAGCCTTCACATTCCTCACTCCTTTCATGACTGACAAAATTCTTTCAATGCCCAATATTTGTCCCAACTCTCTCCTTAATTTTTCATGTTTTCTCTCAAATTCCCCCTTTATTTCTTGACTTAACATACTAACTACAATTTTATGTTGTCCAAAAGTATTAACCCCCATAATTCTGATATACTTACAGATACAAACCCATAATTATAATAGCCCTGTGCATCTAAACCATCCATAAAATTTCTATCTAGCAGTCAAAGTGACTGAACACAATCATTCTTTTTCAAAATCTATCTCCTCTCCTTATTTTCAGTAATAATAACAATGATGATTGATCCTTATGTCAAGCATATGATCTGCCATATTTTGCTCTGTGCTTTATAGACATTAAGCTAATTAATCCTTAAAAGAACCCTATAACATAGGGCTTACCGTCATTTCCTCTTGACAAATGATGGAACTGAGAGACACAGAAGTTAAACTATTTGCCTAAAGTCACACACCTATTTAGTGGTTGATCTAGCACCCAGTATGGCTCCAGGGTTCATTCTTGATTGATATTCCCATAAACATCTAGGTATTATAGTAGGACACCATTGCCTTCTTTCCAGACTTATATATACATACACGAATTCTATGTCTAAACATTCTCATTATCCAAACTGTCACATATCATAATAATCAATAGAAATACATTTTGCTATAAATCCTAAGTCCTTAATTCTTACTGCTAGACTAATTAATGTGCTAGAGGTAATTAAATCAGCATAAATATCTAGCTGAATTTCATGAAAAAGATCAGAAAATGTTATGCCCATTAATAACTTCTGTAGCTATTCAACCAAATATAATGCAATAAGGATAATTAAATCTTGTGCTTCAGGGAGCAAGTAGGTTTGCTTAAGGAACAGAAAGGAAAATATGCCTTTATTCTCTACCCTAGGGAAAATAGTGGAAAAACTGACGAGGTATATTAATGGGGCAGTAAAAAGGGTAACATCTGCTGTTCTCTGAAATATCAGAGCTTTGGCAGAGATAGAATCATATCTGATGTTGAATTATAGTAACTTTCATTTACACATGGTGGAAATAGGTCCTATTTTAATTCCATTTTAGTTTTAATTTACTAACTACAGTATAAAAATGCTTGCTGTCTCATAAGTACACCAAGTATTACGTTTTAGAGTACCTGGCAAGAAATACTTCTAATGATATTTAATTTCTGTTTTCAGATTGATTTCAGTGCCATTGAGTTCTCAGAGCCAAAGTTTACCTTTTCTTTCCACAGTTTCTATTCAGACAGCAGAAAGAAACATGTAGGTATTAGCATGATGAGTCCAAAATACCAAACCAGTTATAGGGCAAAATCCTTAACTCAAGGCATAGAAAGCTGTGCTATTTTTAATCCTTTAAGATTTAAGATGCTTGGGGCACCTGGGTGGCTCAGTGGGTTAAAGCCTCTGCCTTCAGCTCAGGTCATGATTCCAGGCCCCTGGGATTAAGCCCCGCATCGGGTTCTTTGCTTAGCAGGGAGCCTGCTTCCCCCTCTCTCTCTGCCTACTTGTGATCTCTTTCTGCCAAATAAATAAATAAAATCTTTAAAAAAAAAAAGAAGAAGAAGATTTAAGATGCTTTAGTATTGGCAGCAATCACCTGAAAAACTGTACAGAAGATTCAAATTTAATGTTTGATGAAAAAATGATAATTTCTCATTTTAAATATATACCTGCTTGCAAATTTTGCCAATCTTCCTACCTTAGTGGCTTCATATACTAATAGCAGTGAGTTTTAATAGACTGAAGAACTCTAAATCCAGTTCTAAATCTCAGGTTGTGAGTATATTAATATTTCCCAAAATTTAATTTTATTCCTATCTGCCCTCATTTTTTTTTTCATGCCTGGGCCTCTGGGCTGTGCCAATTTGCATATTTGAATTAATGCACCAAATAATGTTTGAAAGTCTAATTTTATTAAATGCGTTTAAATCCAACACTTCCACTGACTAGTTAGACTTTATTAATTAACCCATATGTTATCAAAACCTCATGCTGGCTGCCTGCTTGGTTGTCTCTGGGAGTCAAATGGAAAAACCAACTGGCTCCCTCCAATCCAATATACATAGTATTGACACCAGGAATTTTATGTGAAGTTACATCTCCAAGGTAGCTCACTTTTCTACTAACACAAAACTCCATGTATTACGGAATTTACCAGTTGATTAATTGCTTAAGAATTGACAGTTGTTGAGCTAAGGATTTTTCATCTCATTTTCTCACCCTCGAGTAAAACTTCATCACAAGTGAATTTACAAAGGAAAGTAAAATGATTTATATGTTCCATATACTACAATTGTATTAATAGTAACAGAAATATACTTCATTGGGTGGTAATAGACCTAAGGAAAGAGAAAGGGAAATAACATGTAACGTATGAAAATGTGAAAATAACATATCAAAATGTTGGAAAAATAACATATCATATGTTATTTGATATGAAAGATATGAAAAAAAGATATGAAAAAATAAAAAGATATGAAAAAATAACATATCAAAATGTGAACAGCATTACTTTTAATAAAGATACAATAAATACCTATGGCCTTACCTGAGCAACAGGGGAAAATGCCAAAAGCACAGATGTATTTTTGGAACCGTATGGAATATATTTGAAAAGTGTAGATGTCTGTGACTTGTCCTATCAACTATATATAGAACATAATTAGTGATGAAGTTAATCAATAAGCTACATGGTACAAGTCTCAGAATATACTCTACCTCTCAGCATTAAATAGGAGGAGCTCAAGATGAGAAATTATCTTCATAGTTATCTCAGGCTGAGAAATAGAAGTACCAACTAGTTATTCCAGAAGAAAGGATTTCTTGTTCTAGAAGAATGTTATAGATGGTATCTTCTGAGCATCAAAGTTAAAACATATGGCCACTCTCCCCAAGGAACTAGTCCTCGTCCATTCCTGTACCCCAAACATCCAAATAAGCATTTATGGAATATTGGACTTTACCATCCAATGAAAGTCTCCTTATGCATGAAGCTGCAAGATGGAATTTGATACTAGCCCAGTTGTCCCTCTACCCATTGTTAATAGACAGAAATTCATGGCATGAACAGAAATACTTGACAGTGAGGGATCCAAAACCACATCGTTCCCAAAGCTCTGAATATAGATCTTGAAGAAAGGCAGTCCAGTGCAAGGTCTTTGTATTTGTCATAATGGCTTAATGTTATTAACCCACTAAAATTCATGTTTCTTTCTTTTAGTAACACATGTAACCAAATTTTATTCATTTGCCTACGAAAGTTTATAGTACATCTCTTTATCATGTGCAGTTAAGATTTATGACACAGACTTGCCCCTTCCCCAACCTTGAGAGTGTTGTGGCTATTTGCAAGTATGGTAAAAGCACAGATCAGGGCTCTTTAAAACTTGTGATATGCTTCTGAAATAAATGGTATAATGTTGGCTAAATGGGACTGTCATAACAATTTATAATAGAGTGATTAATAGGACATTACAAGTGCTGTTACAGCATTTTGTTGTACAAAAGAATGGTTGAATGGTTATTTCCAAAAATTAAAAATAGAAAACTAAAATGAATATTGCAAAACTAACTGCTGTATCTGCTTAGCAAATGAAAATTCTTAACAAATGGATATTTTCAAAGAAACATTTTAATAGGGAAAAACTGACCTAAAATCATTTTATTAAATACACCTTAGCAATTAATAATGTGCTCTTTTCTTAGCAATTAACAATATGCTCTTGTTATAATTAGTATTACAGAAGTTTGATAACCAGAATTTATAGTTGAAATTAGCAGGTATCACCAGCATAGAGAGCTGTATAAGTAGGTCACTATGTCATTAATAATGGACATTCTAACAGCCTAGATTTGTGTTAATCTCTTCTAGCCTAGAGTGGTGGTGTTTTTTGCTAACTACTTTATTTTACAAGGTTATGGGTTTTCTATACACTTTGCAGGTCCACTGACAAAATCTGTGTCCATAATTCCTTCTATAATGCCTCTCTCCAGATTCAATTATGTATATTTTAGATGTATTATGTTTCAGTAAAAATGCTACTTTATTCACCCTAGCATCACTTTTCTTCTGCTGAATGGCAGGTTAGTTATTTTAGAGACATGACCTACCAGGTATGTTGATTATTTAAGGAGTTTAAACAAAAGGTTTGGTGACAAAGCCCTTCACTGGTTCTTTATCCTGAGGTAATTTTTAATGGTAACCTCTGAATTAGGTCTTTTCCTTGAGGCTATCTCTTAATGGCTACATTTTTAATTTGATGAGAAACAATTTTATTTAACAACCTGCAATTCTGTACTGTCGCTACTACTTCTAAATACTACTTGAAAACTGGCTGTTTCTTTCATCATTTTTAGTATTATTGTATGTTTATCAGTTACATGATCTTTCTTTCAGTTGTAAGCAATAATTTTAGTAAACGTTTCAGTACTACAGACCATAGGTCACAATTTTTTTTAGTAGCCCATAGTTTCCCATTTTTCTAGACATTTATAGACATTTCAAAGTCTGTAGTGTATAGCCTTGATCAAAATCATACTTTATGTTGTTGTTGCAATGGCACCTCATTACCCGGTACCAACTTCTGTAATGGTTAGCTATTACTATAGTAAACCTGCATATTAGATCACCCCAAAACTCAGTGGCTTAAAATAAAAAGCATTTATTCTACTCATGTGTCTACAAGTCATCTGGGGGTGTCTTTGCTGATACTAGCAAGACTTAATTCAGCTTGGTTCCTAAGTGCATGTTTGGTTTAGTCTGTTCTACAAATCTCTCATTCTTCTGAGACCAGGGGGCTTCCTTAGGCTATTTGTTCCCATGGTGGCCAGAGTGTAAAATAGCAAAGTTCAATCTCACAAGCACATTTCAATCTTCTGCTTGAGTCACATATGCACACATCCTATCATCAAAACAAATTACACAGACAAGCTCAAAATCAAGAAGCAGAGAAGTACATCTTGAATTAGGGTTTGCAAAGTCACAGGACAAAGATGCAGACACAAAGAAATCAGGCAACATGATGCCCCCAGTTTTGTTTTTCTTTTTCAACATTTCCTTGGTGATTTGGGGTCTTTTCTGGTTCCATACAAATTTTAGGATTGTCTGTTCCAGCTTTTTCAAAATTGCTGGTGGAATTTTGATCAGGATGGCACTGAAAGTATAGATCACTCTAGGCAGTATAGACATTTTAACAATGTTTCTTTTTCTGATCCATGAGCATGGAATGGTCTTCCATCTTTTTGTGTCTTCTTCAATTTCTTTCATGAGTATTCTGTAGTTCCTTGAGTACAGATCCTTTACATCTTTGGTTAGGTTTATTCCCAGGTATCTTATAGTTCTTGGTGCTATCGTAAATGGAATAGATTCTTTCATTTCTCTTTCTATATTTTCATTGTGAGTGTATATGAAAACAACTGATTTCTGTATCCTGATTTTGTATACATAAAACTTGATTTTGTATCCTGCCACATTACTGAATTGCTAGTGAGTTCTAGTGGTTTGAGGGTGGAGTCTTCCAGGTTTTTCATATAAAGTATCATGTTATCTGTGAAAAGAGTTTGACTTTTTCTTTGCCAATTTGAATACGTTTTATTTCTTTTTGCTCTCTGATTGCTCTTGCTAGGACTTCTAGTACTATGTTGAACAACAGTGGTGAGAGGGGGCATCCTTGTGTTCCTGATCTCAAAGGGAAGGCTGTCATTGAGGACAATTGTGGGTTTTTCATAGACAGATTTTATGAAGTTGAGGAATGTCCCCTCTACCCCTATACTCTGAATCATTTTAATAAGGAACGGATACTGTTTCTTGTCAAATGCTTTTTCTGTATCAATTGAGAGGACCATGTGGTTCTTCTCTCTTCTCCTATTGATTTGTTCTATCACATTGATTGGTTTGAGAATGTTGAACCACCTTGCATCCCATGGATAAATCCCACCTGGTCATGGTGCATAATCTTTTTAATGTACAGCTGGATCCTATTAGCTAGGATCTTTTCGAGAATCTTGGCATCCACATTCTTCAGGGATATTGGTCTGAAATTCTCCTTTTACGTGGGGTCTTTGCCTGGTTTAGGGATCAGGATAATGCTGGCTTCACAGAAAGAGTCTGGAAGTTTTCCTTCTGTTTCTATTTTTTGAAACAGCTTTAGGAGAACAGGTATTATTTCTTCTTTGAATGTTTGGTAGCATTCTCAGGGAATCTGTCAGGTCCTGGACTCTTCTTGTTTTGGGGAGCTTTTTGATCACTGCTTCAATCTTGTTACTAGATATTGGTCTATTCGGGTTGTCAATTTCTTCCTGATTCAGTTTTGGAAGTTTATAGGTTTTCAGGAATGAAACCATTTGATCTAGGTTGCTTAACTTTATTGGCGTATAGCTGTTAATAATAATTTCTGATGATTGTTTCTATTTCCTTGGTGTTAGTCGTGATCGCTCCCTTTTTATTCATAATTTTATTAATTTGGGTCCTCTCTCTTTTCTTTTGGATTAGTTTGTCCAGTGGTTTATTGGTCTTATTGATTCTTTCAAAAAACCAGCTTCCAGTTTCGTTGATGTGTTCTACTATATGTCTAGTTTCTATCCCATTGATCTCCACTCTAATCTTGATTATTTTCTTTCTTGTGTGTGGGGTTGGCTTAATTTGTTATTGATTGTCCAGTTCTTTAAGATGTAAAGAGAACTGGTGTATTCAGGATTTTTTTCAGTTTTTTTGAGGGAGGCTTGGAAGGCTATGTATTTCTCCCTTAGGATGGCCTTTGCCTGTCCCATAAATTTTGGATCGAAGTGTCATCATTCTCATTGGTTTCCATGAATTGTGTTAAGTTCTTCTTTGATTTCCTGGTTGATACAAATATTCTTAAGCAGGGTGGTCTTTAGCTTCCAAGTGTTTGAATTCCTTCCAAAATTTTTCTTGTGGTTGAGTTCCAGTTTCAAAGTATTGTGGTCTGAGAATATGCAGGGAATAATCTCGGTCTTTTGGTTTCAGTTGAGCCATGATTTGTGACACAGTATGTGGTCTGTTCTGGAGAAAGTTCCATGTGCACTCAAGAAGAATGAGTATTCTGGGGCAGCTGGGTGGCTCAGTGGGTTAAGCCTCTGCCTTCGGCTCAGGTTATGGTCTCAGGGTCCTGGGATTGAGCCCCACATGGGGCTCTCTGCTCAGCAGGGAGCCTGCTTCCTCCGCCTCTCTCTCTGCCTGCCTCTCTGCCTACTTGTGATATCTCTCTCTCTCTCTCTGTCTGTCAAATAAGTAAATAAATAAAATATTTTTAAAAAAGGAGAATGAGTATTCTGATGTTTTAGAGTAGAATGTTATATATATATCTATGAAGAATGTTCATATATCTATGAAGTACATCTGGTCCAATGTGTCATTCAATGCTCTTGTTTCTTTATTGATTTTCTGCTTGGATGATCTGTCTGTTACTGAAAGGGCATGTTAAGATCCCCTACTATTAATGTATTCATATCAATGTGACTCTTTATCTTGATTAACAGATGTCTTATGTAGTTGGCTGCTCCCATATTGGGGGCATAGATATTTATAAAGAAAGATGAAGAATTATGGCCCAAAGTCTGGTCTTCCTAAGCAGCTTTGCACCTTCCTTGTTCAGGCTATAGTATTTCTCATAAAAGAGGGTAAGGCTTATTTGGTCAGCAATTTTACAATATATTTATGGTAGGGTCTCAATTCTTTTGACATACTTGGATTGTTGCCAAATCAGTCTAGAAAAATGTATACAGAGAAGAGAAGTCATATCATAGGTTTTTGGACCCTTTCATTACATTCTAAAAATCACTATGGTAATTCCAGCATCATGTCAGACAACCTTCCTTGATAGATACATAGTCTCTCATGGCACTCCATGAACATCACCTTGAGCAGGCGCCTCTCTGCAAGAACAGATAGTGTACTATGTCAAACAGTATCCCATCTCACTGGGAAAGTTTTAACTTCACTTCTGATTGGTGATCCTGTTGGTAATTTCATCAATCATGGTTATCTTTTATTGAAGGGGTTTTTACAACATATGTTTATAAGGTTGCCATGATTCTCAAATTTTCGTGTGAAGAACAAAATCTATGATACATATGGAAATGCACAGGTAGGTTTTTACAACCAACTCTACTTCATGTGGAAAAGAAGATAACTCTTTCTTGGTAGCATACTCTAAATTTATATGTGTTCAGATGCTGTTTAATTCAATGTATTTGTGAAATATGGACACAAGCATCTTATTGACTATGAAATGTTGGACCTTGTATAACATACACCACAAAAGTTGGTCTAGCCAGGGATGCCTGGCTGGCTCAGTCAGTAAGTAGAGCATGCAACTCTTGATCTTGGGGTTCATCTTTAGGTTGTAAGCTCAAGTCCTACTTTGGGTGTAGAGATTACTTAAAAAAAAAATCTTTTAAAAAAGTGGCCATCTGGCCAGCATACTGGTGATATAGCATCCCTCTTTAGTTAATGTCAAGCAAAGGTAAGAAGTGCAATGGATCTGCTAACATCCTTCTTATGTAACACACTACTCTTTATGAGAAAGATATTTTGATGGAATCACTTAATGCCAAGGCTTGAAACTGGAGAGAAGAATAGCTTTTTCCCCCACTTAATCTGCCAGTGACAGCTGTCGAAGTTATAAATCACCATTTGTTCAATGACCATTTATTTAGCTGCTTGGTTGCCAGGCAGAAACCAAAATACAGACTTTTCACTTTTCTCCCTAACCTATCAGCTCTTGTAGTTGAAGCTCATTTTGCAGGTGCAACTGTGGAAGCCATCACTGGCCTGTCAGTGACCTTGGGATCTTATATGGTCTGGAAGTATGTGATCACTTACCAATGGATGGGCTAAATATCAATCAATGGCACTAGAGTAATAGAGTAATGGTAATGGTAATAGAATAACTTGGAAACTGAGAACACTGTTGAATCTTTAGACACATATCTGTATGCATTGAAACACAAGTAGGAGCTGTGAGTGGTAGGATTGGGCAGAGTGTCAAGTAGATAGCCACAATGAAGTGCGATATACACATGGCCTGGAATGATTATAAACTGAGTCATCTTCCTTGGAAGATCTAAGAATCCCTTCTAGTTATGTAGTCACTTTGAGTAGACACTTTGAAGGAGCATCAGTTTTTCTAAAGGACTACATTGTATGCCAAATTGGTGAACTTACACACCATAATATTAATACAAATTTTTCACAGACATCCTTCAGTCATCAAGGAACTGAATTTAGAGGTTTTTATCCATTTCAAATAAGAAATGTCTTGGAATTTTTTTAAATTTCCATATTCCCTTAAAAAAAATCCCAATAAAATCTTAAACAGTCATCAAGGTTCTCAGGCAGTAGTATGAAGAGCTGTGAGAGAAAAAAAATCATTGCCTGTGTCTCTCACAGTAGTACCCTCTGCTGCCATAGGTAATAAGGAGAGGTCTGAGAAAACAGTTTATGTGTTACTAGGGGATATTGGTTCCTAAGACAGGCACCATGGATTAAGCCCCTTTTCTGTTCAGATTGCTTTTTTTTTTTTTAAGATTGTATTTATTTATTTATTTGTTTATTTGTCAGAGAGAGAGAGAGAACATGCAGCAGGCAGAGTGGCAGGCAGAGGCAGAGAGAGAAGCAGGCTCCCCTCTGAGCAAGAAGCCCAATGTGGGACTCGATCCCAGGACCCTGAGGTCATGACCCAAGCCAAAGGCTGCAGCTTAACTGACTGAGCCACCCAGGCATCCCTTTTCAGGCTGCTTGTTGGAATATGGGCAAATCTCCTAAGTCACTAAATCTTGATTTTTCTTATTTTAAGATGGTTATCATAAGAGTAACTTGCACATTGGGTGGTTGAGAAGATTAAATGACCTTATACATACAATGACATTACTCCAGGACCTGGTAAAAAGCAAATAATAGAGATATATGTACACACAGAGAGACACATACATACATACATCAATGCGGTACAAATTTCTTCTTTCTTTCTTTTCCTTTTTTCTACCCATTCCAGTCTTCATCCTCTCTACTGTATTTCCCCTACCCTCTGATAGACATTAGATAGAATAATTACGTGATGAGTGTGCAAAACTGAATCCTAGAGGAAAAACAGTAAAAACAATACCCATCTGGGGTGCCTGGGTAGCTAAGTCATTTAAGTGTCTGACTTCTGCTCAGGTCATGGTCTCCGGCTCCCTGTTCAGCAGGAGTCTGTTTGTCCCTCACACCCTGCTCCTCCCTCTACCCCTCCCCCTGTTTGTGCTCTCTCTCTCCCTCAAATAAATAAATAAAATCTTTTAAAAATATATCCATCTGAGACTTAGACAAAAATATCTAGAAATTTTCGTATAAGGATGGCCAAGTCTTACTATCTCTATGATGGTCTATTTATTGTAGGCCTATAAACAGCATTAGAGTCAAACATTAACAGTTAACATTGTGCAACATCTTGTTGTTAATTGCTCAGCAATGAATGGATACTCATTTATATATTCATCTATTGAAAACACAGATTTCAAGAAAAGCTATAACTTTAATCTCTTGCCTTTGATTGGCCACTGTTATTCTAATTGCTCTATCGCTTAAGCAACTAGAGGCAAATCTTAGAAAAAATACTAGATATGTGTCCAATCTAGTATTTACATTTTTAATATTTAATATTAATAATACATATTAATATTTAACATGTATTAATGTATGTATAAATAATTAAATATTTAGTAGTATTAAATAACCAGTCTATTTCAAGTCTTATTCTTAAAAGCTAAAGTATGAGTGAAATAAATAGATATTTTGTTGACATTCAGTTTCATACAATGTAGATTTTAGGGTTCTTTGAGGAAAAAATGTTGTATGGTGCTTTCTATTCATAATGATATAGAACTGAAACTGTAGAGATTACCTATAAGGAAGGGAGATCCTTATAGTGCTTTAAACAACTCAGAGCTTTATTGTCCCATATTACAAAAAGTCAGAAGGTAGGCAGGTGCTGACATTTTTATCAACTGGTCATGGCTATGGCTATCAAGACCTGGGTCTTGGCTCTATCTTCATTAATGTGAATGAAAATAATGAAAAGAGAGCTGCATCTCCAATTCTCACATTCGTATTTAAACCAAGAGGAAGCAGGAGGGGCAAAAGAACAACAACAAAAGAGATCCTATACTAACTTTTAGAATCCTTTCCTGAAAGTTCTACTCGGTGACGTTCATGTACATATCATTTGGTAGAACGGAGTCAAGGGCTATTTCTGTGCACAAGGAAAGTTAGGAAATGTAAATTTAGAGAAGTTCTTGATGCTTACAACAAAGTGAGTTTGGTCAGCAAAGTGGAAAGTAAGGCTACATATTATATAGACAGTAAATAATCTCACTTGCTGTTCATATTTTGGTTCCCCAACATCCATACACAATATTCATACATACATGTCGTAAGGCATACTTCCCACCATCTGAAAGAAGACAGCCAGAAAGCCCTATCTTCTGACAATCAGGTCACAACAGAAGATCTCCAGATGATGTCTAATCCTTCCCATCAGATCTAGATATGACTCCTTATGGTTTGATAATGTATGAACTAAATTAAAAGCTACTTGCTAATGATCTATTTGAACAGTGATCCAGAAGAACAAGAAAAAATAAAAATTAAACTACCCTTGAGAATGAAGAATAATGGGAAATGCACAGTCCTAAATGGTCTCTAACAACTGTGAAATCCTACTAGGGAGAAGATCCAGGATTCTCCGTGTCATCAGTAGAGAAATATCCTTGATTAAACAATCTGCCAATCCTTTGTTCTATGTGTTAAGAACATCTGTTTAAATATTGTACTCCAGGCTACAATTGGAAATAGTATGGAATACGATAGCCTTTATAGGGGTGGAGCAGTTTCAGAAGCCTATCACCTGTTGGTGTCGGTACAGAGACCCAAAACATACTCCAGATCTTAAAATCATTGATTCTTTGGTCTCAATAGAGAAGCTTGTATCAGACTAACACTCCCAGTGAATTTAAGTCTAAGTTGTGGATTAAAAACATCAAACTTCAGGATTTGAGTGACCAAAGTCCAACAAGGAAGGGAAGGACATTGAGATGTGGTTCAAACTCCCCCCAGGGTATCTGCAAATCTCCTTTACTGTGAGGAGAGGACAAGTGTACAGGTGGCCAGGTGCTTGTGGGAATTTTTCTGGACGGGAGAGGCAACCATTAGAGTTCAGGAATGCTAAAGTGGCAGGAGTTCAAGAAGTTATAATCCCAGACAAGAGAGAATCATAGATAGGAGCCTGCAATTCTCCATTCAATTTCTCCTCAAAGAATTTGCCAAATCGTAAGCCTCTAATGCAATAAACAAAATGCTGAAAAAACAAACAAATAAAGCAAGTGGACAACAGCTCTTGGAGCCTAAAAATTTGAGCAAAGATTTTGACAATCTCTGACAACTTCTGGTTGACAGAAGTCAGAGCTCATGGCTTAAAAGGAAGGACTTTGTTAAAAACCCCAGTGTTCCTGGTGAGACCCATAAGACCCATGCCCTGCATGTAAAAGTTATTCCCAGAAGTACAAAGGAGAAACAGACCAGCCCTAAAGACACCTGAAATCCACTTTCAACTGGATCAAGGTAATCTGCATGCTATCTCTCTGCCAGAAGATAATCCAATCTTTTCCAAAATGATAAAAATGGAAAAAAAAAAAAAAAAGGAAGATGAAAATGGAAATATCATTCAAGGCCTTATGATTTCCACATGTAATATCGGGAATTCTACAAAAAATACCAGGCATCCCAATAAAACTTTGTATGAACTTTGCATGAATCTGATATTAGTCTATGTATTAAATTTTTACTTCCAGATATTTGGTTCTGCAGTTATAGATTTTTAGAAGATTTACAGAGTCTCTTGAATCTTCCTCACTCATGGTTCATCAGTTTTATAAATGCCCTAACCAATATACTACTTTGATCCCAGTTTCAAGCATGCTAGTCCTTTTTCATCATATCTATTACATCACATAATTTTCTGACTTTCCCATTTTTTTCCTGTTTTTAATTTTCTTAGTCGATCATACTCTTTTATAATACAACTTTATGAACTAGGTACTATTGTTACTCCCATCTTATGAATGCAGAATCTGAGAATTAGAGGTTACATAACCTGCAATTAGCCCAGTATTACAAAACTGTGATTCAAAAGTGAGCAGCCTGGGTCCAAAATCCATGAACCTAGTGTTTAGTCTATGCTGCCTTATACAAAAGAAAGTAATGGGATTCTCATTATATAAAACAGAGACAAAAGGGAAATCTTTCAAAATGTTCGTAGTATGTGTGGGATGTGTGTGCGTGTGTGTGTGTGTGTGTGTGCATGTGTGTGTGTGTATAAAATTATGAATGATTTATATTCACACTTATTTGCATTTTGGTATTTTCCAAAATGTGTATAAGCATTGCTTTTATTGAATATATTCATAAGACCAAAAAAAAGTCCAAGAATGATACAAAATTATTCTATCTTACTAGCAATAACTATAAATAACTATTTTCTAGTTATAATAGCTATAAATGTCAATGGCTACTTCAGGACTAAGAGAGAATTTCTATTGTGATTCATTCCATCAATTGCAAATACAATATTTTAAATATCCTACAATTTTGATTAAATATGAATTGAGCTTTTAAAAGTTTCTAAGTATATAACTATAGCTGTCTCTGCAGCAAGAAATAGTACTTTTTGAGGTTTATCAGCCATTTCAACATACCACATTGTCATAAAGTTTACTGGAATTAGCAATTTTCTTACTGTATTTTAATGGCCTGAGTGAATGGTTCTGGTGCATCAACAGTGCATTCCTATCACACTGTTAGAATTGAATTAAATATCAGAGGTAGACTACTTCCTTCAAAATGCAATTTTAACAGGTTTTAACTACAACATGTTTAGTAAATCATTTTAATATACAATGGCAATAGCACTCAAACATTTGGTAAGACAAACAATGCTTAGTAACTTAAACCACAGCAACACTGAAAGTAGCTTTTTTCTAAAAAATGCACTTTGTTTACCAAAAAAGAAAAGCAAAATCTCTTGGCTTACACAGAAAAGGAAAGAAATTGAGCATGAAATCACACAGTGGTATGAATAGTAACTGGTACCACAGAAGAAAAATCATTGGAGATAAAAAGCCTGCAGATAGATCACCTAACAGTTCCTATGTCTATAGCTGTGCTGCTTTTCCTGAATGGTTCTTGCCATAACTCAGTTGCACCGATGAGGAACATACATTCTCCTTGAGGCTTCACTATGCAGAAAATCATAAGTCATTCTGAATCATGACAGAAAAAGAAAAGCTTTTGTCCAAAGAACCACTGATAAACACCCCCAGCAATAAAAACAAAAAACAAACAAACAAAAAAAAAAACCAGCAGCAAGTGGTTTTTGTTTTTGTTTTTAAGTAGGCTCTACACCCAACGTGGGGCTTGAACTCAGGACCCCAAGTTCAAATACCCAACAGACTGAGCGAGCCAGATGCCCCAGCAATCACTAATCTTTAGAGTTTTTCATAAGTATTACAAATACTAGCCCAGACAATCTGTACCTATCTTGAAATTTGTGATTATCAAACCAATCAAAACAAATGAAAATAATAGAAGTAAGTTGCTGGGTGGAATATATAACTGACAGTTTTTATTTATTTATTTTTAATGTAATTTTTCCAGCTTTCACATCCTAATTATAGGATCAGGGCTAAAGAGGTAAAGGTGTCCCCTGCACACTGAAAGAGGTTCACCACTCACTACTTTGGAAGCACTCCACTTATTACATTTCCTTAAGCATTTTAAAATGATGTTTGAGTATATTTTGGTCCTTTCCCAAATATCACTCAGGGGCGTAGCTGCTGACACGTGCAGTGGTGCAGATTTTGACAGGAGTCAGGACGTCCTCAGACACTCGAGCAGCAATCTGGACTCAAGTGCCATCAGGGGCCAGCCATGGGTACAGGCATGGTAGTGAGGCCGGTGATGGAGTTGGGCTGATGGTGTGCAGGTACGCAGATGGGGGTGCTAGATGCAGGCCCTTGCAGCACTACAGGCCAGTCATAGGAGTGAGAGCCAATCCAGACCCACAGACAGCTCTGGCCTTTGCTGTTGGTGTGTACTCGTGCAGCTGCAGGGGCCAGCTGTGGGCACATACATAGCAGTGGAGGCCAGCGATGAAGACTAGGGCTCAGGGCTTGCAGATGCCTAGCTGCGAGGGCTAAGCTGCGGGCTCACACAGTGTGCGGGCCAGTGACATGTGTCAGGGATGATACCAGGCCTAAGGGCAGTGGTGGGGACCTTGGCTGTCAGCATGCTCTCATGTGGCTGCAGGTACTCACTGTGGGCACACACTGCAGTGGAAGCCGGTGACAGGAGGCACAGCACACAGGAACAGCTGGAGGAGCTAACTAGAAGGATGTGTGAGGTGCAGGGCAATGGCAGTAGCCAGGGTCAGAGGAAGCCCACAAACATACACCTACTTCTTAAATATGGGCACACCTTTCTCCTTTACATAAAGCCAGATTAGCTTGAAAGTTGCTAAAATAGTGTTTTACAAAAATTTCATGAGGAAGGAAGAGACAATATTCACAGCAGTCGATGCTAACTGTAGAAGGGTACCACAAAAGGATGATAGAGTTATGTAGAAGTGAAAAAAACTTGTAAAACTAGAAGAAATGGAATTTAAAAGAATAGAGAGACCATATTTTCTAAATTTTGCTCTGCCTAATGGCATTACGTTACTTTTGGCTTTCTCTTTAGGACAGAAGGTACTGTGCTGAAATAGGCTGGATATCCAGAAAAGTTTTTATACAGGTAAAGCCATCTGGTTGTTAATTTACCTTGAAATTTCTGCGAGGTGCTGAGGGCAAAGCAGCAGATGTCATCAATGAACTGTGTAGAGAAAATAATCAAATCATCTCCTCCTGCCTTAACATATGAAACAAAGGAAGACAAGGGCATAAACACAGAGATAGGAATTTAAATGTCCTCACCATTTTAATCCAGAAGTGAAGGATATTATTTGATTGAGCTTCAGAATTGCATTTACTTCCACAAGATTCACTAAAATTGGGAAATGTCTACTGAATGGGAATGAATGAACTATGCTGATTTCTTTTGGGACATAGAGTCTTACATGTGTTCACATCCACCGTGGTCCACTAAATGAGGACATTATTATTAATAATGTTATATATTAATAATGATGAATAATGGGATATTGTCTTTTAAATCACTAGTTCTTAACTGAAGATGACTTTGCCCTTCAGGAGACATTGGTCAGGGAACACTTATCAAAAATGGAGACATTATAGGGATGCCTGGGTGGCTCAGTTTGTTAAGGATCCAAGTTTTTGTTTCAGCTCATATCATGATCTGAGTCATGAGATCGAGCCCTGTATCAAGCTCCATGCTTAGCGGGCAGTCCACTAGAGATATTCTCTCTCCCTCTCCCTCTTCCCTTCCCCCTCCCTAAAATAAGTAAATATGTTTTTTAAAAACGGAGACATTTTTGGTTGTCACAACTGAGGGGTGCTGCTGGCATCTAGTAGAGGATAGGATTCTCCTAAATATCTTACAATATACAGGACATCCTTCTATAATTAAAAATTTTGTGGTCTAAAATGTTAGTAGTGCCAAGGCCAAGGAATCCCATTTTAACAAAAATATTGCATTTTAACTGTTTTAAAATCCAATCTAACAATAACATAATCCAAAATTTTTGATTTATAAGAATTAGAAAGATTGAGATTATAAAATTTTTTTAAAAATCTTTTTGTAGAATCCCTTCTATAGAAACCAATGGGTTAAAAAAATGGGGATGAATCTTATGTTACACAGAGATAGTTTAGATACTTATAAGTCATTGTGACATATGTTGCACTTTCAGTATGTTTAATGCCTTTTAAAGCATTTTATCAATAAATTCATATGTACACATTATGTCAGGATATAAGTATAACTTAATAGTAAAGAGAAACCTTGGCCCTAAAGAGGAACTGGACCCTCAGAGTGCCTAAAAGGGAAAGATTTTTTAGGACATGTAAAATGCACAAGATATAAATGTACAAGAAATGAGGATGAGGCATCTCTACTCTTTAGGGAAAATTAGAGGGAAGTTAACCTTCTAAAGTTAACAATACAGGGAATTCTGGGACAGGGGTTTTAGTTTTGGTTATCAGATTTCAATCTATCACTTACATATCTATATCAGCTCATAAATATTCAGTGAAAACTTTTAAATAATAGCAAAAATGTTGTCATTTTGTCTTCTGCATGATGATTAATTTCCATGAATAATATCTGGTATTATAGGGTCTAAAGGATTGATTTTAGAGCTGGCTGCTTCCATTCTTCTCCTACTTTTGCTTCACTGACTTCTAACTATACCTGTCTGATTGCTATCAGTCCTCTAAATTATTTGCTAAGAATCAAAGAATATCCTGAAGAATTACATATTTTTTCCTTACAAAGATAACTTCCTTGTGACAGAGAAACTGTGTTTGGAAGTACTAAACATACATCAGTGGAGAGAATGTATTTAGGACTATGGGATATCAGGCATTTGAAATATTGCTATGAAATACTGTGCCAATCTATAAATTTTCAGAAGGTTTTCAAAAATGAAATACCACCTTCTTATAAACCTGTTCGAATTAATTATACAGATGACAATAAACATGGCATGAGCCATTTGTCTTTTATTATACATAATGCTAAGACAGGAATATTTAGCACTATTCACACTTGATTAAAATAATTTTTCAATTAAAAATGTATTGTCTTAAAACAATTGGAAGCTTTTGTGGCATCAATTTTGAAAAATGTGGCTAAGAACATTTATTACAGGAGAGTAGTTTCTGGACACAGCTTGATCAAGGAAGAGCAAATGCTTTTGGTAACTGGGGAATAAAAAGCAGCTGAATCTCTGTATTGTAGTCTCTTCCATATCCCTTTTGTTACTTTGTACTTCGTGTTTGTATTTTTAACATTAGCTGACCTAGATATTCTCAAGAACTCTTTATCAAGGAGTGAGGTTGGTTGGAATCTGAAGATTTCAGCAAGTTGTCATATTGTAAAAGAACAAAGAATATTAATTTAAATGTAGAATGCTAGGGTGGAAATGTTTCTAGTTTAAATGCATGTGCATCTTTGCTTATGATTTAATAAACCATTCAAAAAGCACTCAGGTTTTGTATTCCCTTAGTTGTCAAACAGGCAGTGTTTCTTGAGGACTTGGAAATCAATTGATAGAAGGCAGAGCATGTTTAATCCTGCAAACTCAGACACTTCAGGAGGTAAAAGGAAGCTTCCCTAGGCTAAAGTCTCCCCCAGAGTAAGTAGCCTTCCTTTTCCAACTGTGGGGACTCCTAGCTGTTCATCTCACCTGCTCAGTCCCTCAGCATCCAAAGGGCTCAGTGATATCAGAGGATCCTATCTCCTCTCTAATGCTCACATGTTATCAAATATATCAAAGAAATTAATGTGTGTAACAGAAAAAGTGTGGATAATAGATACCCAAGAGAATTCGTGGATCAGGAAAGACAGACTCAAAGACACAGAAAATAAGTAAGGTGAGCATTTGGGTAAGGAGATCAGAGTGAGATGATTTGAGTTTAAGCCTTCAGGACACTTGGAGAGGGAAGGGAAGAAAACTTATAGCTCATGCTGTGAGCTATAAATTAGACTTAAGTGGGTTTGGGGAGATGAAAGTACATATTTTACTTCTAGATTGTGTATAGTATTTCCCTGAATTCAATACTGCAATACTGCAGTTAGATTAAAACACAGGCATTGTAGAATTAATTCAAGTACATTTATATCTATTTAATTATTTAAATTCTAAAAAGTAGATAGTCAGGCCTTTGCATTCAAACTGCCATTTTAGCCAGAAGTCTATTGCTTCTATATTTCTAAAGTAACACAGAAAGGCTATAGCTACCAAATTTATTTAAAAAAAAAAATATTTGGAGTTCTAAATCATCTAAATAGCTGCTTGAGTATCCCTTTTTTTTTTTTTTTTGCATATGTAGGAATACACCCTATTTTTTTTCTGCTGGTAAATAAAGTGCATGGTTCTTATTTACTGTTAAAATCCAAATAAATATAATGCTATGATATAAAATTCCCAGGAAAGATGGATGGTTGTGGGAAAAATGTGTTATTGATTTCATTTTTTCCCTTTCTGAATTGAGAGTGTAATTTTTCTTTGTCTCTTCTATAGGCTCAAACTTCATTGACTATCAGTCTAACAGGTTTTTATTAGCTGGGTTTGGACTTCATGAAGAAGAGTTGTCCCCAAGAACCTGTAACATGATGTACAAAACATATGGCTTACAACAAATATGTTCCCAAAGACACCCACATTCCTGTGCTGAATCAGAATGCTAATGTTGTTTGAGCAACCAACCAGAATTTCTAAGTGTGTGGCTTCAGTCTGCTTTTTTGTCAAGAGCTGCTATTCACAAAATAAAAGTAAGCATTGTTAACAAAGATCAACTGGAAATTGCTATGGATTGAAGTGTGTCCCCCCCAAAATCAATATGTTGAAGCCTAATACGACTATATTTGGAGATAGGATCTTCTGACAATAATTAAGGCTAAAAGAGGTCGTAAGAGTAGAACCCTGATCCAATAGGATTAGTGCCTTTATAAGAAGACAGATTCTTTCTCTTTATACACATACACACACATACACTCACAATGAGAAATGACCATGTGAGAACATTGAGAGAAGGCAGAAGTCTACAAACCAGGAAGAAAGCTCTCAGCAGAAACCAGACAGGCCAGCAGTTTAATCTTGGATTCCCCAGCATTCAAAATTGTAAGTCAATAAATTGCTGATGTTTATGCTACCAGTCTATGGTATTTTGTTGCGGCAGCCTGAACAGGCTAATACAAATCTTGGTACCAAGAAGTTGGCAGAGGTGAGGGGAGGTGCTCAGCTTTGAATCTGGGTAATAGATAGAGGGTAAAGGGATTGTGGTTTGTTGTTGTTGTTGCTGTTTTTAAGATTTTATTTATTTGAGACAGAAAGCATGAAAGAGAGCACGAGTGGGGGGGGCGGGCAAAGGGAGAGCGAGAAGCAGGTTCCCTGCTAAGCAGAGAGCCCAGTGCCAGGACCCTGGGATCATGACCTGAGCCAAAGGCAGATGCTTAACTGACTGAGACATCCAGGTGCCCCAAGGTTAAAGAGTTTTGAAATGAATGTTAGAAATATGAATGTTAAAGGTGATTCTGATGAGAGTTCAGAAAGAAAAAAGGAGAGCTGGAGAGAAAAAATCCATCTTAGAGAATACATAGATAATCAGAACAGAATATTGGTATAAATATGGACATTAAGGGCCATTCTAGTGAGATCTCAGATGGAAATGACAAACATGTTCTTGGAAATCGAAGGAAAGGTGAGCCTTGTTATAAAGTGGCAAAGAACTTGGCTAAATTATGTTGTACTGTTTGGCGGAAGGTAGAACTTGTAAGTGATGAAACTATATATTTAGCTGAGGAGATTTCTAAGCAAAAGTGCTGAAGGAGAAGCCTGGTTCCTTCTGGTGGCTAACAGTAAAATATGAGAAGAGAGAAATGAATTAAAGAAAAATTGTTAAGCAAAAAGGAACCAGAAATTGGAAATTTGAAAAATTACCAGCCTAGCCATATGGCATAAAGTGAGAAAGCTTGTTCTGAAAAGAACTTTAAGGGTATAGTTGAAAAAACGTCTAATAAAGAGATTGTGGGTCTGACTCAGGGACTTAATCTCAGCAGAAGCAAAGAATCAAGATGGAATTATACCACCAGATACACTGAAATTTTGAACAGAATGGGGATGGGGGAGGAAGAGTCAAAGAAACCAGGATGATTTCTTAGATCCTACAGGCATGGACCATAGAGTTAATTCAGCTGCAAGCATGCACTATTCTTCAAGAAAAGGAAAGAATGTCCCTGAAGGAATTTGCAGACCCTCAGAGCTGCCTCATTAGTTTTAGTGGGTGGTGCCTCGTGGCTTCTATTTCAACAGGTCAAAGCCCTCTGATCAAAGGGTTGGGTGTAGTGCTATCCCGTGGAGCCTCGGTGGCAGGGCCTCATGGGGCAAAGCTTTGGGGGTTTAATTCCCAGCCAGCAGAGCCATGGAGTTGGGACTGTTGACCTGGTAAGTGCAGAAGGCAAGACCACCATCCCAATTAATCTGAAAGATGGACATCAAGCCAAAGAGGATTATTCTAGATATTAAAATTTCATGAAATTTGCCTTGCTAGGTTTAGAGTTGGTTGGGATCAGTCACCTTCTTTCCCATTTTGGGATGGGTATGTCTTTCCTATGGCTTTCCCATGATTTTATTTTGGAAGCACATGTCTTGTCTGGTTTCACAAATTCACAGTTGGAGAGGAATTTTTCTTTAGGGTGAATCATATCTTGAGTATCTTGCATATCTGATTTGGTATTATCCAGATGAAACTTTGGACTTAAGGATTGAAGTTGGGGTGAGTTAAGATTTGGGGGATCAAAAAATAAGTAAATAAGATTTGGGGGATCATTGGAATGGAACGAATGTATTTTATGTGTGAGAAGGAAATTAAGAAAACTAAGCAAGAAGGTTGCAGTCTTGCAAACCAGAATGAGAGCTCTCACTAGGAGAGGTAACTTGTTACCAAATTGGCTGGTAACTTGTTCTTTGATTTCTCAGTCTCCAGAACTGTGAGAAAATAAACCTCTGTTCTGTAGGCCACCCAGTCTATGGTATTTTGTTATGGTAGTCCAAGCTACTAATAAAGAAATGTATAGGAGCCACTGCCACTTTCAAGATTAAATATTGAAGAAAAAATTTAACTATGTAGCTAAATGAAAAAAATCAGAAAAATAACCCAATATATACCACCTAAAGAAATATAAGCAAGTTAAGTCAGAGTAATCAAAATTTTCATGATTTGTACTTTTAAATATTTTCTTTCATGGGTCCTACTTTCAGTGTTGTATCTAAAAATTCATTGCCAAATCCTAGATCATCCAAATTCCCTGTGTTTTATTCTAAAAATTTAGAGTTTTGAGTTTTACACTGAGATGAATGATTTTTTTTAAGTTCATTTTTGTTAAATGTATAACATCTATATCTAGATGCATTTCTTTAGGGGCACCAAATTATTCTAGTACCATTTGTTGAAAACATCTTTCCTCCACCAAATTGCCTTACTCCCTTACTCTGCTTGTCCCTCTCCCTCTACTCTTCCCCCGACTCATGCTCACTCTTGCTCTCTCTCAAATAAATAAATAAAATAGAAAAAAAAAATGAGTTGACAATTTTTATTACTTACATTCTTCAAATTTACTATAATAATTATAATAAGAATAAAATTTAATAGCCAAACATAATGATGAGAAATTTTTGCAGAAATAGCTGGATTTATACAAAGATTGGTTAATTTCTTCTTACCTCATTTTCTAATTTTCTTTTATAGTCAAGTCACTTAAATCTGAAGGATTATCAAATAAACTGCTGCTGCAAGAAAATAGAAATAATAGAAATAATTCCTGTGGAAATTATTTGTCACTCTTGCCCATAGACCTTTTCAAAATCAAAATCTGTTTTCCAGCAAAACAAATATATTAATGTGTAAGCTCAAATATATCACTCATCTATTGAGGAAGAATCATAGATGTTAATGAATACAACAAATTAGAGGCCTTTGGGAGTGGAAAAGTACCTAATAAAAGTGACAAATAATTGACTCCAAAAGGTAACTAAAACCAAATGTGTTAAAAATAATTTGAAGATTTAATATAATGGATTCTTCCTTCCATTTAATTACCAAAGAGATGTGTATTTCATTAAAATGCATTTTTTAAAATGTCATATTTCCAAAGGATTTATTCTACTTGAACCTTTGTAAATTCCATTGCAACCATGCCTACTTACTTTATAATTGCTGTTTTTCCCTTATATTGCATATTCTATTTTGTAAATGGCTAAGAACTAGCAATCTATATAATCCCTTAGCAAAATAAGTATCATTATTTTAAAGAGAAAAAAAAGAAAATTTAAATGGGGACTAGGTTTTGAGGGCAATGGTAAGGCATACTTTGTAGTCCAGGTTTTCCTCAGTTCTGGTATACTATATAAAGTATACTGTTAATATTCTATACAATAAATGCTGTATGCCATTAACTACTATTAACTAATATTAATTATTGTGACTAAAGTTATTTGTAGTTGTTTTTCCTAATGGAAATACTAAATTATGCACTTCCACACTGAGGTGGAGGTGTTATGATTCAGTAAGAAATATTTTATTCTAAAGTGCTATCTAAAAACTCAATAGCTGGGGTGCCTGGTTGGCTCAGTCAGTTAAGGGTCTACCTTCAGCTCAGATCATGATCCCAGAGCCCCCTGGCAGGCTCCCTGCTCAGCAGGGAGTCTGCTGTTTCTCTGCTTCTGCTTGTTGCTCCCCCGCTTGGGCTCACTATCTCTCTCTTTCAAATAAAAATAAATAAGTAAATAAACTTTAAAAAATTAAAATTAAAAACTTGATAGCTGTTAACATCTAGAAGGGTGCTTCTAAAAACTATGTGAACTCCATTATACATCTCCCAGGATCTTCCCAAAATGAGTGACTGGGAACAAAAGGAGAAAAAGAGAGCAACTGTAATATCTAAAAAATTTGTTCATAGTTACAACACCACTTAATGAGATTCCTCAGTGGGACAGATATTTTACATTTGTAACATTTCCAGAGAATTCTGTGAGAGGAATTAAGGAAAGCAGTGATGGGTCAGGGGGCGGGGGGGAAGTCACTATAATAATAGTCACAAAACCCTGTTAACTTCTGCCTCCCATTAACTATGTGGAGATTCAAGACTACCACTGCTACTTCCATTCCTGTCCCTCAAATGGAAACAGTATAATAAGTTTCTAGACACCTTAAAAAAAGCAATTTTTTTCAGATGTCATATGCAGTTTGCCTATGGCATCCAGAGTTAACTTTTGATTTGTTTTAATAATATCATTACTCTGATAAAAGTAACAGTATGCCTTTGGTGCCTAATAAAGGGGCTGTCTTTCCAATGTGCACCACAAGTATCGTCAATATCCACATGCTGTGTGCTCATATTCTGTTGAGTTTCCTGATCTCCCCATTTGGGAAGCACTGATTTCTATTCTGTGGGTCCCTTTGCTTCTTGATATTAATAACCTCTTTTTCCTAGCTTGTGTTCTAATTGGTCTCAAGTATCCCTCATTTAGAAATCTAGTCTGACTCCTGTGGGACTGACCTTGACACTCCTGCTTCCTAATAATAATCTGGACCACTAACCTAGATTTTTGATGTGTAAAACTGGAGGAAAATGTGTTGAATTAAAATAGAGCTGTTTATTCTGTGAAAGTGAAGTAAATAAAATTTTGTGTCTGAAAAGAGTTTTTGTAGAAGAAAAGGTATGTTTATATAACTCACTGTGACCAGGGCTGTGATATGGTTGTTTTGCTGCACTATTTCAAGTTGAAAATAAAATTAATTCTAAAAACTGAGCTTCATATATTTAAATATAGTACGACTAAGATCAAATTGATTCCAGTAATGAGCATCATTGTTCTACCCGGGAGGGAAGACAAAGTTATTGGACACAGAAGATAATGGTGTGGCTGAAACAAAGTCCTATAGATTAAAAAAAAAAAAACTGTATCACACAGAGCATGTCCAGAGCATAGCTGCACAAAATCTAATGAGTAAAAATGTGTCTTGAAGAAACTTAGTCTACTTAGGAAAGTCAAGCCTAGGAGTAGTATCAGGAGACTGTATACCAGGAAAAGACAAACTTAAAGGAGAAAATAAGCAAATAAAACAAGTAAAAGGACAAAGGTAAGAGTTTACAATTCAAGGTACACGATAGGTAATTGTCCCTCCTCCTTAAAATTTCTTTGGAAAACGAAAGGGATATACATATACAACAACATCCATAGTCATGACAGAGAACTAAGATGAGAGTCATAAGCAGGTATAACACTGAAGAATTTCGAGATATATAAGGTAGATACAAGAAAATTAAAAGAAACCAATTAGAAATTAGGAACTTAAAACCACTTTGTGATCAGAAGGACTTTCTGAAAAGTGAGGTATCAAAGAAAAACCTTAGAATAGCCCAGGAACAGAGTAATCAGAATACAAAAACAAAAGCAGAATTCAGATTCTGCTATCAACATCTAGAAATCTGTTGCATTCTATACACCAATAATGAAGCAGCAGAAAGAGACATTAAGGAATCAATCCATTTACAATTGCACCAAAAACCATAAAATATCTAGAAATAAACCTACCCAAAGAGGTAAAAGACTTCTACTCTGAAAAATATAAGACACTGATGAAAGACATTAAAGACCACACAAAGAAATGAAAAGACATTCCATGCCCATGCATTGCAAGAACAAATATTGTGAAAATGTCTATACTACCCAAAACAATCTACATTTTAAATGCAATCCCTATCAAAATACTAACAACATTTTCACCGAGCTAGAACAAACATTCCTAAAATTTGTATGGAACCACAAAAGACCCTGAAAAGCCAAAGCAATCTTAAAAAAGAAAAGCAAAGCTGGAAGCATCCCAATTCCAGACTTTAAGTTATATTACAAAGCTAAGGTCATTGAAACAGTATGGTACTGGTGCAAAAATAGGCATGTAGATCAATGGAACTGAAAAGAAAACCCAAACATGAGCCCACAATTATATGGACAATTAATATTTGCAAATGACATATCTGATAAGGGTTAGTATTGCAAATACATTAAAAATTATAAAATTCAACATCCAAAAAAAAAGGAATAATCTAATTAAAAAACGGGCAGAGGACATGAATACATGTCCAAAAAAGACATACAAATGGCCACAGACACACATGAAAAAATGCTAACATTACTTATCATCAGGGAAATCTAATTCAAAACTACAAAAAGATACCACCTCATACTTTTCAGAATGGCTAAAATCAACAAATCAACAACAAGTGTTGGTGAGGGTGTGGAAAAGGGGGAACCCTCTTGCACAGTTGCTGGGAATGCAAACTGGTGTAGCCACTCTGGAAAACAGTACAGAAGTTTCTCAAAAAGTTAAAAATACAACTACCCTATAATCCAGCAGTTGCACTACAAGGTATTTACCCAAAGGATACAAAAATACAGATTTGAAGGGGTACATGCACCCTGATGTTTACAGCAGCATTATCTACAAGAGCCAAATTATAAATATAGCCCAAGTGTCCATTGACTGATGAATGTGAATGGATAAAGAGATGGTAAGTGTGTACATATACATATACACATACACAAGTGTTGTGTATATAGGTATACACACATATACACACATGCACAGAAATATTATTCAGCCATAAGAAAGAATGAAATCTTGCCATATGCAACAACATGGATGGAACTAGAGTGCATTATGCTGAGCAAAATAGTCAGTCAGAGAAAAACAAATACCATATGCTTTTACTCAGATGTGGAATTTAGGAAACAACAAAAAAAAATGAGCAAAGGGAAAGAGAGGCGGGGTGGGGGGGAGTGGGGGGTGGAAACCAAGCAACAGATTCTTAACTATAGAGAACTAACTGATGGTTTCCCTGGGGGATGTAGGGGGGGGTGGATGTGTTGGGCAGGTGATGGGGATGGAGAAGTACACTCGTGAGCACCAGGTACTGTATGGAGGTGATGAATCACTATATTGTGTACCTGAAACTGAACTGCACAACACCTTAAGTAACTGAAATTCAAATAAACTTAAAAAAGAAATAAAAAGATTTTGGATTTTGCCGTGAGACTACCAATGAAAGAAGTGCAAACCAGTTATACCAGATCCCAGTATTGCTGCCAAGGGCACTTACCTTTGGGTAGTAAAGTGGCAGTTTGATACAGAAGTCTGCCAAACTAAGTTACTGAGGTAGGACATAAAATCAGGCAGTGGTACAGATAAATTCTGGACACAGAGGAGTATGTGCAGCCCACAACCCAGAAAAAGCAAATTTTTCTCAACATTTTAGAGAAAACTGACAATCCAAAAATCACATACAACCCTCTTCCCTATCTGATCATGACGATGAAAATTTCTATGATCATAATCTGAATACATTACTGTAGGGAGAAATTGTAATTATGCTGATGACATCTACTCCAGCTGTCAATGCTTTTCCTTCTAGGTCCTTACTGATAAATATGAGCAGACTACCAGGAATCTAAAATATCCAAGGAAACCAGTGGATACAACTCACATATCCATTTGAACAAATGGAAGGATTAACTCTTGCAAAACCACAGTTAAAACAGGAAATAAAACACAATTTGAAAAAATAATTAGTAATTTCTAAAACCTATGGAGCCTGATGATACTATATCCACCAAAAGAATATGAAATAATTTATTACTTACACAACTGTTCTTTCTAGGGAAAACGAGGCAGGTGAAGGCTGGTCTGAGTGGCTAGTAAGAGCAAACTGGTGGTTTGGGTTGTGTTGTGGCTAGGAAGTGGGGCCAAGATGGGGATTCAATTTCATGCAAACACCAAGGTTGGGGGGGTTCTTATTGGCTTGCTCTCATGTTAGGAAAAGGAGAAAGAGGATGGCTCGAAATCTGTTTAGAGTTAAAACATGAAAAATGGAGTCTTTCTCTTATAATAAAACCTCCAGATTTGAAGAAGATACTTGCATAAACTGACAATGAATTGGAATTCAGGATATCTAATAATTCCTACAAGTTAATTTTAAAAAGATAAGTTACCACCAGAACAACAGGCAAATATAGGAACTAGTATTTCACAGAAAAAGTAGTTTGAAAAGTTTATAAAACCTTATAAACAAATGACAAGATAAATAAGCTCAATTATAATCAGGGGAATGTAAAATAAAATCATAATGTGTTATCTTTATAAACACCTAACTGGCAAAATTTTAAGATAAACTTGAGCAAGGGAGGAAGGGAAAGTCATTTGCCCTGATGGTCAGAATAAAACAGAGTATAACTACTTCGGAAAATAATTTGTCTTTACCTACTAAAAATAAACATTCACATCTTACAATCAAACACTTTTACTCCTACTTCTAGGAGATTGTCAGGCTTTTTGGCAAAGTAGACCAATCCGAGGTTTTAAAATCCTCTTCTTGGGGTACCAGCATGGCTCAGTGAGTGAAGCATCTGCACCTGCCTTCCACTCAGGTCATGATCTTGGGGTCCTGGGATCTGAGCCCCATGTCTGCTCCCTGCTCAGTGAGGAGTCTGTTTTTCCTTCTTCCTCTACTCCTCCCCCCTGCTCATGTTCTTTCTCTCTCAAGTAAATAAATAAAATCTTAAAAAAAAAAAAAAAAAAACCTATTCTCTTCGACCAACACCAGGCCAATTAATTCAGAATCTTTGAGAATGAAACCCAAATATCAGTATTATTTTTTAAAGGCTCTCTAGGTCACTTCATCATATAGCCAGGGTTGAGAACCACTATCTTAAAGAAATTCTTGTACATATGCACTGTAACATTGGAGCAGGAATTCTCTTTGCAACATTTTTTTTTCTGATTATAAGAGAATTGGAGGAATAAAACAAATAAAAACCTAAAGCTCATCAACAGTAGAATAGAGCGATAAACTGAACTTCTCACTGAGTCCCATTTACTAGAGCTCTCCGAAAGACTTGTATACCCACCTAAAACACCATGTTGTCAATATATATTTCAATCCATATCCTGGGGCAAAATCAGAATCATTCATAGTGTGTCATTATATTTAAGCTCTCTTTCCCACTTAGATTTAGAAACTGAAATATGTACCCACCTGAAACAGACTCAGGAACATAACCCTTTAATACGTGAAAGCATCTAGTGATTCTTTCCTTTTGCCTGTGAGCAAAGCAGCCATAGCAACTGAAAAAAATATATTATTAAGGGTTCAGTGAGTGAAACAGAACCAGAAGAAGATATGTATATTAAGAGGTTAAGAGATTTATTGTAAGGAATTAGGTTATGTAATTGTGTGGTTGGCTAGGCTAGTGCAAAACTTCTAGGGCAGGCGGTAGGAAGGGCAGGCTGGAAACCTTCAGCACAGGATGAAACTGCGAACTACAGGTGGGAATTTGAGAGAGGAAAAAAAAATGCCTGATTTTGCTCTTTAGGCCATTCAATTGAATCAGGCCCACCCAGTTAGTCTAGGACAATTTCCCTTACTCAATTAATTATGGATCTTAATCAGCTCTGCAAAGTGTCTTCCCAACACCTAGATTAATGTTTGATTGAATAGCTGGAGAGTGTAGTCTAGCTAAATGGACACATAAATCTGACCATCACAAGTATATGAAAAATTGAAGTGAGGTTCAGAAAAATCTAACTCATCACTATAAAAAGAGAAAACCTTAATTTTCACCAATATGATATAAAATAGTCACTTATGTAATATTTGGGAGATGATAATTAAAAATATTAATATAATTTGAATTTTCAATCCTCATGCCAGGGAATTTAAAGATAGTTTCCTGTATATATTTCTTTTACTTTGAACTTTCAGTTCATGTGTTTTCTCTAATGTCTTACTGATTTTTTTTCTAATCAACTTAAACCTTTGCATATAAGTGAGATTGTCCTTTTGTCATATATTTTAAAAATAGGATTTTGTCACGTAGTATTTTCTTCTTTTGCATTATAAGCATTTAAATATACCGATAATTTCTAGATTCTGTAACTTACTCTAGAATTATGGGGGCAGGGGGAAGTATCCATCTTATTTCCTAGAAATTTGGGGTTTGAAATTTATCTGAAAATTTCTCTTTGGTAAAAGGTAAGATAAGCCTTACATTAGTGTCTCAGACAATATTAACATCATATATTGAAGAGCCCTTCCTTTTCAAGATAATGAACATGGCTGCCTTGATAATGTAGTGAATTCCTGTATGGCTTTTGTCTATTTATACACCCACTACTCTTCTCCTTTGATGAACCTGTCGGTCATTTCTGAGTACTGCATGGTCATTTCTTTAGATTGATATTATATGCTATCATTTGTGTTTGCTTATTTTGCCTTTCACTCTCCTTTATAGAATATTATTTGCTTTTCCATGCAAATATTACAGTGAACCTTTCTTGTTTTTTAGAAGTTCAGTCTCTATTTGCTTTAGAATTGTATTTTTTATGTATTAATTTAGGAATAATCTACATCATTATGCTACTGAAGCTATCCTTAAAAGGTATGTTTATCTATTGATTGCTCTGTCTGTAAACAGTAATTCAGGTTTTCTTTACCTACCTCATATAACTATCTACTTAATTTTATCCCTAGCTACTTCTTCATTTCCTTTGCTCTTGCAAATATCACCATGTGTTCCATTATTTTTAATATTTTTATATAGAAAAGACTGTTGACATTTGTTTATTAATTTTGTAACTTGGCACCTACCAAATTGTTCCACAGTTTTTTTGTCTGTTTGATTTCCCCTGAGATTCCTAGCAAGCAATCTAGTCATCTATAAACAATATAACTTCATTGCCAATTTTGTAGAATAACTCACACATTAGTTTCCATTTCTTCCCTTTCAGGGAAATGGGTTCAAGACTGACACCAGTCCTTTAATCATTCGTTACTCATTTTTCTCCTCTTTGGCTGAGGAACAGTTTCTTCAAAAAGAATCTATGGAAATTACCTTACTTTCATTTTTGCACATGTAAAAACTACATATATATATATATATATACATATATGTATATATATATATCCTCTATAGTTCAGTGATCTGACTGTGCATTAGATTTTTAGGTCATGTTTTTCCTGAGTAATTTAGGGGCATTGTTCCACATTGTTCCACATGTTCCACATTGTTCTGGAATGTTATTTTTTAAAGGTCTGCTTGCATTGTTATTTTACTTCCCCAACTGGTGCCTGGATTGTTTTGCCTAGATATGAAAAATAATTTTCTTTATATTTGATGAAATTATCACTAGGCTTTGTCTGTTGATCATATTGTATGTTTTTTCCCCCAGGACATAGTATGTCATTTCAACCTACAAATTCAAGTCTTCTTTTATTTGTGGAAATTCCCCTTGAAATACATTATTAATGTTTATTTTCTTTTCTGATTGTTTTGTTTACTTATACAGGGACACTAATTATGGCTAATGTAGGATCCTTTGTTCCATAAATATTGGTTTATTTCTAACGCTTAAAATTATTTTTTCATTTCCATTACTTTTAGCTTATTAAAAATCAAAACACACACACACACACACACACACACACACACACACACAACCTGTCCTTCAGGACCTTTATTGTATTTTCCACAAATATCTTCATATACACATTGTCAATGATAACTTTATTTCTGTGATTATTGTATTTTTAAGATCTAAGTATTCCCTGGTTTCTGTTTCTCATGCTACTTCTACATTTGTGGTCTCACCATATATCTTTGACCTTTGTTTCTGAGCCATGAGTTCATTGTTTCATTAAGAGATGCTCACTCCTGCTAGTGTTTTTAATCACAGTTTACCTGATCACTGGCAAATTTTAGAGGGTGTTTTCTTTGTCTGTCATTCATTTTGGTGTATATTTCAATCTTGCCCCTTTCTCCTATAAAATTTGCATCAACTCTTTTTTGTTATTATTACTTGTCATCAAATGAAAAGAAATTGTTCTCTATTAGTGTCTAGTGTTTTTGTTCAATAAATGCTAGAGCGAAACTATAAACTAGCAAGAATTCTTCCAGGATTGTAACATAGGTTATCTTCGTGTCCAGCTCACTTTAACTTGATTTCTTCCCATTAAAGGGAGATCTCCAGCTATGGTCCTACTATAATACTGCGTTGCCTTCCATGCCACGTTTCCAACGCACTTATTTTTGCCTTCCCTGTTACTCCATGGGTTTAAAAAAAAAAAAAGTGCAACATCAATTGAAGCCACCTGCTTGTGAAACCCATGACCACTTCTCAAAACAGAGATTGTTTTGACTGCTCCTCAGAATAAGAACTCTGCCCAGTCAGCTGATCCACTGTTCTGAGATCTGTAGTTATAAAAGCCCCTTTCAGTATTTTTCCTACCACCGTGACAGCCCTTTCTAATATCTGATTGTTAAGGTTAACAGATGTCCTCGGCTTAATTATATGTACACCTTGCATTCCTAGTCTTGTGCTTTCTGTTTGTTTGAGGAGAAGACATTATAAAAACAAACATTTCTAAGCTCATTTTCAGGAATGGTCTCAAATGTAGCTTAGTAAGATCTATAAAAGAACAAAACTTTTCTTTCTATGAGAGTTTGTGTTTAATTACCTGCTTCCATATCTAAGAAAACTTTAAGTAATACAGTACTTTGACCTTATTTTACTAACCTTACTCTGACTCCACAATAAGAAACTTCTATAAGAATTTCAAGATCAATATGTCAACAGTGACCTACAGACACTGTTGTTGTTCAGTACATCTGGCAAGAATATTAATGAGTAGTCCCCTTGACTTGAATGGTTACTACATACTAAACATTAAGCTACATATTTTATGTTCATAGTCACATTTAAAACTTATAATTGCCACATGAAGTATTATAATTTTATAAGAGTAGAAAACCAAGGCTTAGAGCTATCTACTAATGTTACTAAGGCCATGTAGAAAGTAAATGGCCTAACCAGAATTAGAACCCTGCTATATTCCAAAACCTGAAATCTTTACCACTTAGTTTGCAGAATACCAAATATTTTTTTGACCATACAAAGTGGCTTCTATCATTCCGGTCATACGGAATCACAATATATATATACCCAGAAGACATACTAGATTTCTGGGGGATTTAATCCTGCAATATTAGATCCACTAAACAGTTAATCAACATAACATTTATGGCTGGCAGTGATGAGCTCAAACATTTCCCAAACTGGCTGAATCCAACTTTGAAAAACTGAAAACTTTCTATTTCCCTTAGAGTAAATTAAAATCTATTGTCCTGTGTTTCCCACATACTGGTTTGGTTGTACTCATAGGGTCTCCAATGGGAAAAAATTACATACATGTACACATACATATAAACGTCATATTTGTAAGCAAGAATTTTCTCCAATTTGAACATTTCTAATTTCTTCAAATACTCCTCATATATGAGGCAACTATATAACTTAGCACACTAAGAAATTTCTGAGGATAAAGAGGGACATTAATCAGCCAGTTCACTGGGAGGAATGGAGCAAACTGAGACAGTCTCAGATACACTCACATGTCCTACTTATTTATTACATAGTAGTTTTTTTTTTGCTTGTTTATAAGGGGACAAACTCAGGTGTACAAAAATGTATATTGATGTATTTGCAATTTAGATAACAGATTAAGAACTCTAACCCATAATATACAAAGAACTCCTATAAGTTTACAACAGAAAAAGGATAAAATGCTATAAATTGGTAATTCATGGAAGGAAAATACATCAAATGATAACATATATTTTAAAATGCTCAGACTTTCTGGTAGTTAGGAAGCTACACAACAAAATACTAGACAAAATCTAGTGGTAGTCAGGAAAGCACATAACAAAATAAAATTAAACTCACCAAAATGACAGAAACTATAAAAGGCTGTTAATTCCTACTGTTGGCAAGGATATAGAATAAGCCACACTATGGGTGAAAATATAAATTATTACCACTTAAAAAAATAAATCTAGCAACATCTGTTACAATCACTTTTTTTTTAAGATTTTATTTATTTATTTGACAGAGAGAAGTCACAAGTAGATGGAGAGGCAGGAAGAGAGAGAGAGAGAGAGAGAGGGAAGCAGGCTCCCTGCTGAGCAGAGAGCCCGATGCGGGACTCGATCCCAGGACCCTGAGATCATGACCTGAGCCGAAGGCAGCGGCTTAACCCACTGAGCCACCCAGGTGCCCCTGTTACAATCACTTTATGCATAATTACCAATCCCACTCCTAGGATTCTCCATCATAGAAACAAACATCAGTATCTAAAAATACTGTATCTACAATACAGTTTTTAGATACAGTATCTAAAATACAGTATCTAAAAACACAGGAATATTTATGACAGAATTGTTCATAGTTGTCAATACACAGAAATAAAATTATTGTACTCTAAGTCAGAGAAGGGTTAAATTATGATAGATTCATACTATATGTGAATACAAAGCTATTTAATATATAGATATTTCTTGTAAATAGTAATATAAAGCTATTTTAAAAATAAATTTTATTTATAAAAGTTGTTCAGAAGTACGTTCCACAGGGTTTTATTGAGTGAGATGTGTCCAGAAGAATTTATTCCTTCACACTGAGCATCTAGGAACTCTTCAGAGGACAGAGTTGATAAATCAACACCAGGATAACCCACACATATATTCTCCAGAGAGAATAGTGTTGGTATAAAAAGATGAAGAAGAAATGTATTGTTATGGAAACACCAGGAAAAATCTAGAACATATGAAAACGATATTAGTCTATGGGGTTATTGAAGAGTGATGGATCCAAGAAAGCCTTGATCAACTGCTTTCCTCCATAGGCTATGAGCTTCCTTGAAGAGTGTCTGGTATTTTTTAAAAAAAGAGTGTCTGGTATAAAGAGACCTGCCAAAGACTAGAGACTACACTGGGGAAAAGAGGTCTGGCAAGATATTAGCAACTGATAAGCAGGCAGGAATAACTGGAATCTGAGAAATCCCAAATGCAACAAAAATGTTCTTGGCATAGCAATTTTCATAAACTCATTCCTTCCCAATTTTGCTGAAACAAAGGCAGTGAAATTGAGACTGAAAAATAGAGATAATTTACACATTTTTAAAGCTCTAATACCCATTCTAATAGTAGCAGGAGCTGGTAAATACAAAGGCCACATCTCCGCCTAATACTCTCCCAAAACCTCATTCAAATTCTCATCAGAGAGTAGCTCCTCTGTAGCAGTGGCAGCCAGCAGCAGCCAGATTGGATGTTTTTGGTTAGGCTAATCAGAAATGAGCTTAACCTTAAAATTATAAACTCCATTAACCGAAATCATTCAATAGTTGATAAAATTTGAATGATCACTTTCTCACTTTATCTACAAGACATTAAAAACTCCTGTATGCCCTGGGAAAACGAAGCAATATGATAGGGTACTCCAGTGCTCCTGGTTCTTTGACATAAAGTGTGTGGCATCCAATAAAAGAATGATGAACTATGTGAAGAAACAAAAATCTTCTAGAGTCTTTAGAACCCACAATCAAGATAAAATTTCAGAAGAATCCAATTCACAGATCGCCTAGATATTGTAACTGGTAAACATGAACTATGAAATAACTATTCTAAATAAGTACATGGATTTGCAGGAATAGACAAACTAGGAATAAACAAATAGGATATGTCAGTAGAGAAAAGAAAACTGCTAGAATATAGAAAGTCTGGAATCTTCAATACAAAATGATCTAACACAGAATTAAACACTAGAATTAAATTCATTGCAAAAGAAATGATCAGTAACTTTAATGAAAGTTTGATAGAGATTACCCTAAAGGAATTATAGAGAGGGAGAAAATGTAAAAACAACTGATCTGGATACTAATTACCTGTGGGAAAAATATTGGGCAATCTAACATATGTATAATTAGAAAACATATCATGTTAAGTAGAGCTTACCCCCAGGAATTCAAGATTATATTAACATTCAGACATCAATAAATATAATCCATCCGTTTAAGAGAACCAAGGACATAAGTCATATGGTTATCTTAATGGAGGCCAAAGAAAAAACAAATGCATCAGACAAAATCTAACACTCATTAATGAAAAAAAATCTCTTAGCATCTAGAAAGAGAAGAAAATTCCCTCAATCTGAAAAAAATCTGTGAAAAACTTTCAGCCGAATTCAAATTTATTGATGAAATATTAGACATTCTTCACCAACACTAAGATTTGGGTAAAGGAAAGGCTGTGAACTTTTCACCACTTTTATTCAACACTGTATTTTGTGCTCGGGGTCTTAGCTAGTACATTTAAGGTGGGGGAGAAGAAGGAGGAAAGGAGGGAGAGGCAAGGAGGAAGGGAGAGGGGGAGGCAAATGTAGGGGGGAAGGGAAAAAGGGAGAAACAGGGAGGGAAGAAGTAAGGAAAGAAGGAAAGAATGAAGGAAAAGGAATTTTGTCTACAGAAAATAAAATTGCTTACATTGAAACTCCCCAGAAATACATTTACAACATAGTAGGTGTAATAGATTAATTCAGCAAGGTCTTGGGATTCAAGATCGGTATAAAAATCAATTGTATTTCTACAAAGTGGTAACAAACAATTGGAAATGAAATTTAAAAATCAATACCATTCACAATATTAAAAAACAAACAAATAAACAAAAACCAAGGAGGGATACAGCTAATGAAAGCTGAGCAAGATCTCTACTCTGAAAGCTACAAAACTTTGAGGGAAATTACAGATGACCCTAAATAAATATTGTAAAGATATCAATTCTCTCCAAATTAATCAAAGATAGAATGCAATTTCAATCAATTTCATAACAGGTTTTTTGTTGTTACTAACAAGTGTATAATAAAATTTATATGGAAATATAAAAGACCAAGACAGAACAAACATTACTGAAAAAGAGAAATAAAATTCAAGGATTTATATTACCTGACTTCAAGACATACTGTAAAGCTATCATAATCAAGTTTGTGGTATGGGCATAAGATCAATGAATAGATCTTTGGGACAAAAGAGATTCTAGAAATAGCTCTACATAATTACAATCAAATCATTTTTGACAGACAGCAAAGTAATTCAATGGGAAAAGAAAAATCTTTTCAGCAAGTGGTGTATTGAAACAACTGAATAAAGAATAGAAGAGAAATAAATTTCTACCTTTTCACACATGAAGCACAAAATTTGATTTGAGATGGATCATAAACCTAAACACAGAAGCTAAAATTATAAAACATCTACAAAATACTGTAAAAGTATTATAGAGAGGGAGAACATGAATTATGAATAAGAGTTTATCAGCCATAGATAGGAAACAGATTAGAGAAAAATAACCCATGCAAAGGTACAAAAAAATGTAAATTTGTTGTATATTTGGGGAATGGGAGTAATCTAATTTTCATTCATGAAATCTAAAGTAATCTAATTTTCATTTCATGAAAATCTAATTTTCATTACTAAGCACAGTCCTATGCAAGTTGTTTTGCTAAGTCCAAAGAATAAAAAATGAAATACCATACAGTCCCTCTATATCACAAACTCCAATTAAAAGGGGAGGAAAACTTATGGGAAGAATGATACATAAAGCAATGAAATAAGTTCTACTTAAGTTAACTACAATTTATATGAAAAGAGTGAGAACACAGCAATTAATACTATCAATTTCTTGCAAGTTTGTGAAAGTTTTTTTGAGGTAAACAGGTTGAGTTTGGTGGCAGGGCAGAACACTCCATTTGGAGGAAATAAAGAAATTACATGTGGAAGTGCATGCATGAACAATATTGTGGGCTAGTCATGAAACTATTGACAATTGCCATGGCTGCAGGAAACTTGCTTGGGGAAGAGCAGTAGTAATTGAAAGTAGAAATGAAAATGGGGACAAATTATGAATGGAAAGTACACTACACTAAGAGAAAATAAGATACATTAACCATTGAGTGGTAACTTCACAGTTTGTAATATCACAAAATCCTCTAATGGACATTTGTTTCCTGCTTTATGTATGACGGATTAGGCTTAGGGAATTTTGGTCCATACCCGCTAAGGACAATTATGTCTCCTAGGAAGACATAATTGAGAGTTAGTTGACTCTCTTATTATGATATGCCCTTCTTTATCTGTAAACAATTTCCTCGTAAGACTATAAGGTAGGCTTGATTTCAGTTTTTTAGAAAGACACTAGAAATTAGGAAAAGGAGTTTAAATTTTTAAAAAAATGAAGTAAAATTAACTGGATCATTTCGTTATAGCTAATGAGAAAAAGAGAAATCACAGCTAATTATAAGCATTCTCATTTGGACATTAAGATTCTCCAAAGCAAAGAAACAATTATATTCTTACATATCATTATAATTATCCCAAAAGTATCATCTTTGGGCAAATAACCAGTGCTGATGAATAATAAAGGTCTTGAACTCATGATGCAATTTCTTTGCCAATTACTCTTTGCTGAATCATCTTAGATTTGTCTTAAGTAGAGATTCTAAAATTAATTCTGTAAGCCCAGTTACCTTGGAAAGCTCATCAGAGGACCTTGACACAACCCAGCTATCAATGCAGGCGGGGCATTTATTATAAATCAATCACCTTTGTATTTGAGTATATCATATGTTTAGAATCCATGACAGAGACCATCTTCAACTATTTAGTATTAAAGTTAACAATAGATCTTGAGAATTGCTCTTCTCTGCCTACTATTATTCTGAGTAAAAAGTAAATAAGTTTCAAAAAACCTACTCAGGTGCATCCGGGTGGTTCAGTCAGTTAGTGTCTGCCTTTGCAGTTCAGGTTTCCACTCCAGAGTTCCAGATGGAGCAGGAGGATGGCTCAGGCTTCCTGCTCAGTAGGGAGCCTGCTTTCCCCTTTCCTCCCCAACTGTGCATTTTTTCTCACTATCTCTGTCACTGTCTCTGTCTCTCAAATAAATAAAATCTTTTAAAAAATTATAATCCTTAAAAAATTAAAAATAAATTTTAAGAACCTACTCATCTTAAGAAAATAGACTATTTCAGGTAGTGGTAAGAAAGCTGCAGAGCCTCAGGAATAAGCATAAAGAAAGATCCTGGCCACCACTTTCAGACTTGTTAGACTTGTACAGCCCAGCACAGTAAAGGAAAAACTCATTGTGCTTGTGCATGTGTATCTTTCTTTAGTTCTGGCTGGGAAGCTTTCTTAAAATATCCTAATGTCTTTCAAAGCTTTAAAATAATAATAATCTTAAAAATTCATCATCAAAAACCTTTTCTTCTTACAGAAATATTTGATATAATTATCTTGTTTCACTTTTGACATTTTGGTTTTGTCAAAAGTTGTATGAATTTGGGCCACTACCCTTTCACACACTCACCATCAGTTCACAAAAGGTAATGCTTTTGAAATTTGCTAATTCATGCGTAGACTGATCCAATTGTCATCAAGCACAAGATTTCTGAGTTAATTTTGATATGAAGTAGTTATAACTTTGTAGCTATCACCTTCTATGAATAACATATCAAAACTTAGAAAGCTTAGAAAAATTTAAATTTAAAAGCCAGCTTTGATCTTATCGTAAGTAATATAAGTAGAAACTTTTTATCTGAAAACTAAGAAATATGATGTCTGCCATTTTTCAAATTGCGTTGTAATTATAACCTCTTAATGGCAAAAACAGCATTGTTACCTATAAGAGTTAAACTAAAAGCCAAAGTAAAAAAAAAAATTAAAAATAAACAAATTGAAAACCAAAGTTACAATATACTGCCTTTCACCAAAGTTCAAAAAATTATAAATTGTAATAAGAAATAGTTTGCTGTATTCAGTGAAGTAGGAGGTTCCAGCTTATTAGAAGTGTATTTATTCTGGGAAGAGTTAAGATGGCGGAGCAGTAATGGGGCCCTATGCTTGCCTCATCCTTCAAACACAGCTAGATAAACATCAAATCATCCTGAACACCCAAGAAATCAATCTGAGGACAGAGAGAACAAACTGCACAACTAGAGGGAGAAAAGAGACCACATCATGAAAGGTAGGAGGTGCAGAGATGTGATTTGGGGGAGAAAAGAATCATGGGTACTGTGAAGGGGAGGAAGCCCTGATCACAGAGAGATGAAAGAGCAGTGCACAGGTGACAAGAAAAACACCTCCTCCAAAACAACGACTGGGGAAATGAGAGAGGCTGATTAACATGAGTTTTTACAATCAGCAGAGCTCAAAGACTAAAGTTTTAGAAGTCTGCCTAGTGGCCAGGGTGGAGCCTGGAGGGCATACATGTAGGATAGGGTGGTCACAGGATCCCCTGGGATGCACTGGAAGAGACAATTGCCCTTATTCAGTGCATTTGGGAGAGAGGGCACTGCTTCTCAGAGGACAAAATAGCTGGCAGGCACCGTCACACTGCCCTGTTCATTAGTACAGGGGCAGAGAAACATGCTGAGGGCAGCTAACGTGGATGCCAGCTCTTTGCTCCACTTTATTATTATTTTTAAGATTTTATTTGTTTATTTGACAGAGAGAGAGACAGCAAGAGAGGGAACACAAGCATGGGGAATGGGAGAGGGAGAAGCAGTCTTCCCCCCAAGCAAGGACCCCGATGCAGGATTTGATCCCAGGATCCTGGTATCCTGACCTGAGCCGAAGCAGATGCTTAACTGACTATGCCACCCAGGTGTCCTGCTTTGTTCCACTTTAAACTCCAAGCTGTGGTGCACATGAGTGCAACTACCCTTATAAGACAAACAGGCACCAGTCCCAGCACAGCGAGACCCTACCCCAGAGGATCAGTGCAGCAAGACCCTGTGCCTGGTCCCTAAAATTTGGAGTTTTAAAACTCAGCCAGCATGCCTGAGATAAAACACAGGCACGCTACGTTGCCAAGTGGGCAGATAGCCCAGACACAGACAGGGTAAAGGCAGGGATCTGAGCAACACCTGGGACACGTGAGAGGAGACTGCTCTTTTGTGAGAGTTTCCCAGCAGGCACTAAATCCCCTCTCCAGTGAGAAGAGAGGGTGGGTGGCTCTCTCCCCCCAACCCACAGTCCAGCAGCACGGATGAACTTCAGTGAGCAGCACAGTACCCATAGTGGAGGCTTGAGCCAGTTACACCAAGTCCTACCTGCCTACACTCTGCAGATGCTACTGTACTAAGTCAGGTGTACCTGAGAACCAGAGCAGCAGAGGAAACCTCCCCTGGAAGACCAGCACAACATCCCCCAGTCCCACAAGCAGCATATCTACTGACCATAGAGTGCTGCAAAGCTTCAACTCTAGTGGAAATGGAATCTGGCCTCTTTTAACAAGCAGACCAGATCACACTAGTTAACCCTGCCATACACTGAACAAGGTCTAAACACTCTGTACTACAAGCAAGGAGAAACTGCACATGACTGACCTAGCAGATAAAGCAGCCAAAACACAGCAACAGAGTGCACATACCACATACCAGAAACACTTCCTGAAATGCCAGGCCCTGGACAGCATATGACCTCTTAATAAAGCCATTACTCAGGGAGCAGAAAACATAACAGGCTTTCCTAACAGAAGACAGAGACTAGACAAAATGCCAAGATGGGGAAATTCATTCCAAAAGAAAGAACAAAAAAAGGTGATAGTCAGGGATCTAATGGAAACAGATATGAGTAATATGCCTCATCCAGAATTTATAATAATCATAAGAATACTAGCTGGGCTTGAGAAAAGCATAGAAAACAGAAGGTAGTCCCTTGCCACAGAGATAAAAGACCTAAAAACTAGTCAGGCTGGGGGTGCCTGGGTGGCTCAGTCGTTAAGTGTCTGCCCTCAGCTCAGGTCATAATCCTGGGGTCCTGGGATCGACCCCATGTCAGGCTCTCTGCTCATTGGGAAGCCTGTTTCTCCCTCTCTCATCCCCCTGCTTATATTCTCTCTCTCTCTCTGCCAAATAAATAAATAAAATCTTAAAAAAAAAACTAATCAGACTGAAATAAAAATGGTATAACTGAGATGTGAAACTGACTGGATATAATGATGTAATGACCACATGGGTGGAGGAATCAGAGGAATGCATAAGTGACATAGAAGATAAAATTATGGAAAATAATGAAGTTAAAAAGGAAAATATTGGATTACAAAAGTAGACGTAAGGAACATAATGACTCCATAAAGCTTAATAACATTCAGATCATAGGAGTCCCAGAAAAAAGAAGAGGGGGAAAGGGGGCAGAACGTTTATTTGAGTAAATTATAGCTGAAAACTTCTCTAATCTAGGGGAAGGAAACAGGCATCCAAATCCAGGAGGCACAGAGAACTCCCATCAAAATCAACAAAAGCAGAACAACACCAAGATATATCCCAGTTAAATTTGCAAAATACAGAGATAGGGAAAAATTCCTGAAAGCACCAACAGAAAGAAATCCCTAATTTACAAGAGAAGACTAAAGAGGTTAGCAACAGATCTATCCATAGATAGTTTTTGCCAAAGATGTAAAGGATCTGTACTCTGAAAACTATAAAACAGTGATGAAAGGAATTAAAGATGACACAAAGAAATGGAAAAACATTCCATGCTCATGGATTGCAAGAACAAGTATTGTTAAAATGTCTATACTACCCAAAGCAATCTACATATTTAATGCAATCCCTATCAAAATACCATAGCACTATTCACAGAACTAGAACAAATAATCCCAAATTTTGTATGGAACCACAGAAGATCCTGAATAGCTAAAACAATCTCAAAAAAGAAAAGAAAAGCTGTAGCCATCAAGACAGTATGTACTCATGGATATTGGGGGGGTATGTGCTATGGTGAGTGCTGTGAATTGTGTAAGTCTGATGAATCACAGACCTGAACCCCTGAAACAAATAATACAGTATATGTTAATAAAAAATTAAAAAAGACAGTATGTATTGGCACAAACACAGACACACAGATCTCTGGAACAGAACAAAAAAACCCAAAATGGACCCACAACTATGTGATTAATCTTTGTCAAAGCAGGAAAGAATATCCAATGCAAAAAAGTCTCTTCAATAAAACTAGATAGCCACATGCAGAAGAATGAAATTAGACCACTTTCTTACACCATACACAAAAATAAATTTTAAAATGGATGAAAGACCTACAAGTGAGACAGGAAACCATCAAAATCCTAGAAGAAAACATAGGCAGCGAGCTCTATGACCTCACTCAGAGTAATTCCTTACAAGACATGTCACTGGAGGGAAGGGAAACAAAAGCAAAAAATGAACTATTGGGACTTCATCAAGACAAAAACTTCAGCACAATGACGGAAACAATCTGCCAAACTGAAAAGCAACCAGCAGATTGGGAGAAGATATTTGTAAATGACATATCTGATAAAGGGTTAGTGTCCAAAAATCTATAAAGAATTCATCAAACTCAGCACCCAAAAAACAAATAATCCAGTTAAGAAATGGGCAGAAGACATGAATGACATATTTTCAAAGAAGACATTCAAATGGCTAACAGCCAAATGAAGAGATGCCCAACATCAATCATCATCAGGGAAATACAAATCAAAACTCTATGAGTACCACTTCACTCCTGTCAGAATGGCTAAAATTAACAATATAGGAAACAATAGATGTTGGCAAGGATGCAGAGAAAGGGAAACCCTATGTTGGTAGAAATGCAAACTGGTACAGCCATTCTGGAAAAAAGTACAGAGATTTCTCAAAAAGTTAAAAATATAACTTATCTATGACTCAGCAATTGCACTACTAGGTATTTACCCAAAGGATATAAAAATACAGATTTGAAGGGACATATGAACCCTGATGATGATAGTGGCATTATCAATGATAGTCAAATTATGGGAAGAACCTAAATGTCCATCAACTAATGAACGGTAAAGAAGAGGTGGTCTATGTATACAATGGAATATTATTCAGTCATCAAAAAGAATGAAATCTTGCCATTTCCAATGACATGGGTGTAGATAAAGTATATTACGCTAAGCAAAGTAAATCAAAGAAAAAATATCATTTGATTTCACTCATATGTAGAATTTAAGAAACAAAACAGATGAACATAGAGAAAGGAATGAAGAAAAAAGGAGAGAGGAAGGCAAATGAGAAGAGAATATTAACTATAGAGGACAAACTGAGAGTTGAAGGGGAGGTTGCGATATGCTAAATAGGTGATGGGTATTAAGGAGAGCACTTGTGATGAGCACTGGGTATTATATGTAAGTGTAGGTAAGTGATGGATCACTGAATTCTATTCCTGAAACCAATATTACACTATGATGTTAACTAATAAGAATTTAAGTAAAAACTTGAAATACAAAAAAAGTAGTATATTTAGTCTATGCTTACAGAGTTTCTTTTTTTATACTTTTTTAAAAATTTTTATTTATTTGTTTATTTGACAGATAGATAGAGAGAGAGAGAGAGAGATCACAATTAGACAGAGATGGGGAAACAGGTTCCCCACTGAGCAGACAGCCCAATGCAGGGCTTGATCCCAGGACCCTGAGATCATGACCTGCGCTGAAGGCAGAGGCTTAACCCACTGAGCCACCCAGGTGCCCCACTTACAGAGTTTCTAACTGTAATTTCTAACTGGATCTAGCGAGGCAAAAAATAAATAAATAAAAGCCAGAGAAGATACCAAACACACCTCTCCTTACTAGAAATTAATAGCCTGCATAAATAATGAATTCTGGAACACTGAAAAGAAATTTAAAAATAAATAAAAATTTAAAGAAAGAAATTAATAGCCTGTTTAGTTACTTTTACCATTGAAACACATGGGAAGTGGCCATTGCTGATGTGTGCATCAACGCTAAAATAATATTTCCAGTAGTTACTCTCTAAATCATCCAAATCCAATTAAAGAACAAATGACTATTGGAAAATTTGATTCAGAAGGTCATTCTATTGATAAAGCTTATGAATCTGCATAATTATATAACTTTAATGAAAGGTAAGCAGGGAATCTAAAGCACTAAAACATTAATCCTAATCTTTCATTTAATCTACCAAATATTGGTAAAGTATATTTTAGATATTATTTAGTAATCTGATCTAATTTTTTTTAAAAAGTGAAACAAGTTCACAGGCATGAATTTCAATTTCAAGTTTTCAATATTTTAATTATACTGTAAAAATTTATTTTCATCCAAATTATTTTAAAAATTGAAAATGCATATGCCATCTAACTATATTTAAAAATATTTCCTGTTTATTACTACATGTTAGCCAAGGAACCGAGCATTGAGAATATAGAAATGGAAGGTATAAGACCTGCACTTGTGGAGATCACAGTCTAATGGAGAAGAAAATAAAGTAAAGGAAGTAAAATATAGATGCTAATACTGGTAAATACAATATCCTAAAAAGATGGGTAGGAGGTGGATCAAAGGAAATTTTTCCTGAAGGAGAAGATAAAGAAATAAGAGAGATGGATAGGGTGGGAAGCTGAAGAGAATAGAGTACCTTACAAAATTGTTTGGATGTTATCCTGCAGGTTACTATCAGTTATTGAAGAATTCTTACATTAGAAAATATGATTATTAAATATGCTTTTAGAGAGATATTGCTTTGGTGATCTCCCCTCTGCAGGGAGAACAGTTTGGAGGATGTAATGTTGGAAACAGGGAAATTTGACTGAGGTCATTTGATGGACAGTTAGAAACAAATTATCTGGGAATTACTTAATGTCAAGAAGCCTATACCCTTGGGGCGCCTGGGTGGCTCAGTCTGGTAAGCATCTGCCTTTGGCTCAGATCATGATGCCAGGGTCCTGGAATTAAGACCCGCATCAGGCTCCCTGCTTAGCAAGGAATCTGCTTCTCCTTTTCCCTCTGCTCCCCTGCCCTTGCTTTCTCACTCACTCTATCTCAAATAAATAAGTAAAATCTTAAAAAAAAAAAAAAAAAGAAGCCTATACCCTTAATGTTCTATTACATGAGCAATCAGCCAAAGTATGCATCCCTTCCTTTCTTTCTTGTTTTTTAAGAGAGAGACCAAGCAAGTAGGGGTTGAGAAGCAGAAGGAGAGTGGGAGAGAGAATCTCAAGAAGCCCAAACAGTCTCCGTGTGGAGAGCAAAGCCCAAGGCAGGGCTTGACTTCATGACCCTGAGATCAAGAGTGGGATGCTTAACCGACTGAGCCACCCAGGCACCCCACATCCTTCCCTTTCCAGAACAATCTTCTTCAAGGACATTTGAGGAGAAGGGATTTGAGAGGGTCTCCATTATATATCAATTATAGCTCTGGGTGAGTCTAATCACCTTGCTCCCCAAGTGAAGACTGGCTCCCACCCAAAATGACAAGGTTTACTCCATATAGTCCAGGGCTGAGTTTGACCCTACTTACCTAGTTTTTGAATTCCTCCATATCACACATTTTCTGAAGTAGAAAAGTGGGAACATCTAGACTCAAAACATAGTGAAAAAAGTACCCTTGCAACTACATTGTAAACATGCTATTAACAAGTGCCAAAGAAAATCTTGGAATAATGTTAAAGCCCTTGCAGCCAGGCCTTCTCCAGTCTAGAGTCCCTAGTCTGCCTTCTCTTAGGTGAGATCTGCTGTCTTTCTTTTTTTTTTTTTTTTCAAATTTCTCCTTAGAGCTCTGCACCCCCTTTTCATTCCTCACTTTCCTCTTTAGTAAAACCTCAGTCCTATGATTAACAAAGTTATATTAAAGCAACTTTCTCCCATCCTGAATATGCACACTATGTGAATGCACAGCAATATGTTTACTGGAGTCTGATTTACTCTCTCTAGAAGAATATCATCAGGAAGTTGCTTTAGAATATCAGCTCGGTCTGGATATCTGATACCTTACCCGAGCCTCACGTTAAGATTAGGAAAAAGTAAGACTCCTCTCTATTTCTATCATGTTTTACTATCTACCAGATAAATTTTAAACATAACTCATACATACAAATGCAAACCCAAGCAGATTTTTTGAAATTTAAAAAAAAAAATCTGGGGTGCCTGGGTGGCTCAGAGGGTTAAGCCTCTGCCTTCAGCTCAGGTCATGATCTCAGGGTCCTGGGATCAAGCCCCACATCGGGCTCTCTGCTCAGCAGGGATCCTGCTTCCCCCTCTCTCTGTCTGCCTCTCTGCCTACTTGTGATCACTCTCTCTATCAAATAAATAAATAGAATCTTTAAAAAAATCTAAAACTGTAAGAAAAATGAATTTTTTTTCTGAAGGTAACATAAATCTGGAAAGAAGTATCTGCTCACAGCGTAGATAGTCTTTTATAATAATTCTGAAGAGCAGTTTAGCTTTCCCAACTAGATCCTAGCATTTACATCCTCATTAAAGGAGAAATGATTAAAGTTTGTTCTTAAAAGAATCATCTACTCACAGTACAGAAGCCTTGAAAAGGCTTTTTAAAGTAACTTAATTTAGATAGTATTAACCCATCTTTTGTTCTCTTTTGTTTTCTGGCAGAAAATAATGGAAAATCATACACCTTTCTGCTGGTCATTCAAAGCTAGACTGTGAATCAAGTTAACTTTTTTTTTTTTAATCAAATACTTACATGTTACAACATATCTTAGCTATTTTAACACCGTATTATAAGATTAATCTAAAGTACTATGTACAAGTAGTATCCTTCTCTCATAAGAGTAAGAATAAAGCCCACTCTCATAGAATAAATATTTCAGGTTTTTCTTACCAAAAAGAAGTAGTTTATAAGAGACCTGTGTCTGTTTTTTCATAATAGCGGCAAGAATCACAGAGGCTTCAAAGCTGGATAATGGTATTTTAAGGAGACTAAAGCCATTGTCATGGAGTACTCTTTGCTAAGCAAGGTGTTGCGACAACCCGATATCCATGTCCAAAAGAATGAAGCTGGACCTCTACTTCACATCACATTCAAAGTATAACTTAAAATGAATCATGGGCCTAAATGTAAGAGCTAAAATTACAGAGAACTCAGTGGGGAAAAGGGGAGTCAAGTTTCACAGCCTTTCTTAGGCAATTACTTATTAAATAATACATGAAAAGGGCAGTGATAAAACAAAAATAATTATAAATTAGACTTCATAAATTAAAGTCTTTTAAACTTCAAACAATACCATCAAGGAAATAAAAAGATAACCTACAAAGTAGAAGAAAATATTTGCCAATTATGTATCTGATGTTTTTATACCCCGAATATGTAAAATGATAAAAAGACAAATATATATATAAAATGATAGAGACAAACCAACTAAAATTGGGCAAGGTTTGTATAAATATTTCTCTAAAAAAGATGTACAAATGACCCATAAGTACATGAAAACATACTTTATTATTATTATTATTTATTAGTAGTAGTAGACATTAATAAAATGCAAATCAAAACCAGGATGCCTGGGTGGCTCAGTCGGTTAAGCAGCTGCCTTCAGATCAGGTCATGATCCCAGCATCCTGGGATCGAGTCCCACATCGGGCTCCTTGCTCCGTGGGGATCATGCTACTCCCCCTGCCTCTGCCTGCCACTCTGCCTGCCTGTACTCTCTCTATCTGACAAATAAATAAATAAAATCTTTTAAAAAAATGCAAATCAAAACCACAATGAGATAATATTTCATACTCAACACAAACAATATCGATAAGGATGTGGAGATATTCGAACTTGCATATGTTTCTGATAGGAATGTAAAATGATGCAACCATGTTGGAAAACACACTTGGCGATTTCTCAAAACCATTAAACCCAGAAATTCCACTCCTGTGTACCCACCCAAGTGAAATGAAAGCATCGTCTACACACAGATTTGTACACAAATGTTCACAGTAACATTTTTAGTAACAGCCACAAAGTAGAAGCAACCCAAATATTATCAAGCAATGAACAGACAAACAAAACCTGGTATACACCCATACACTGGAATAACACTCAGCAATGAAATGAAGTGGTAATATTTGTCCTCAAAAACACTATGTTAACTAAAAGAAGCCAGTCACAAAAGCTAATAGGCTATTGCCTGATTCAATTTAAATAAATAGGCAAATCTTAAAAGAAAGCAGGTTAGTCGTTATCTACTGCTGAGGAAAGGGAGAATAAGAAGAGACTTCTAATGGGTAAGAGGTTTCTTTTGAAAATGATGAAAATGTTCAGAATTAGAGTATTACGATGGTTGTACAACCCTGAATATATACTAAAAAACATTAAATTATATACTTGAAATATTGAATTTATGACATGTAAATTACATCTCAACAATGATTAAAAAAAGAAATACTGCTATTTCTATCTTGATACATTGAAGAATTCTTTTGCTTCCTCCTCTTGTATCTGTCCCTGACCCATTGCTTTCTGTAGTGCTTATTTGTTCCCACAAAATTACAATACAAGTAGAGATATCAATTCATTTTAATAGACTGGCACTGGTACTCTGAAAAAGGGTATCACACTGGGTAGTATTACCACAGATTAAAAAAATACAAATAAAGTAGAAGAGATAATGCAAAAAGGAACTACATAAGATAATTTTTTCTTTGCAAAAGATTGCTTTGTTCTCCTCCTCTCTACAACCATCCTACCACCACAAGCATTACCTCCAGCATTCATTAGCTTACCCATGATGTTCAAGGAAGAATGTTCATTAGTTATTGGACACTTAAACTTAAAATATTTTTTTGCATCTTTGAAAAACATACAGTAAACCCAAGGTTTCTGAAGCAAATGGACTTAAGAGAGCACATGAAATCAAACTGCACTCCTCTCTTGAGGCAATGCAATATTCTCAAACTGAAAGGCAGGGGGTAATATGCGCAATGTGGAAATTCAGATTCTTCTTACTCCAGTTAAAACCCAAATTAATACCCTTCCCCCAAGCCTCCAGGAACTATCTCATTTTTCTGCCTTATAATTCTGCTACAGTTCACCTGATGAAATATATTTATAGTTTATAAAAGAAATGAAAGAAACCCCATAGGCTCTCTTTTATTTTTGAGTTTTGTTTTGGCTCATTAATGCTTTCCATCTCATTTCTTACTTTCCACTGGTAAGTTTTGCCCATAGCAACTTTTGACAAATAAATAAAGTTGAACAGAGCTCATTTGCCTACATCATTTTTAAATGAAATTAAAATAGATTTAACATTTGCAGGGATCACAAACTAAGACAATTCTTATGATGGCATAGTTGTGATTTACTAAATTAACATATTTCATCCACAGTTATATTTGAGACAAACAGAATATTCAGTAATTTACAATTGTTTTTATTCTCTTCCATGAGGAATATAATTTATAGAAATCTAAGATTAATACATTTTCACAATCCTTTAAATAGTAAATATCTGCTTAAATAGCAAACAACTGAATTTTAAATTCAAATGCCATAATCTTTCAAACTTTGAATATAGAGAGAATCATAAAAAAAATAGTTATACGTCTAAAGAAGTAAAAAGAAATATTGGTACTTTGTCTCCTTTATTTTTTTTTTCCCCAGCAGACTCCATGCCCAGTGTGGAGCCCAAAGTAGAGCTTGAAACCATGACCCTTAGATCAAGATCTGAGCTGAGATCAAGCGTAGGATGCTAAATTGAGAGCCACTCAGGACCCCCACCTTGTTTCCTTTTCCTTTTATTTTTTTATAGTTTTAACCTGTCCCATGAATGTGACTTTTTTTTTTTTATTAATTCCAGTATAGTCAAAAAACACTGTTATACTAGTTTCAGTTGATTCAACAGTTCTATAAATTACTCAGTGTTCATTGTGATGAGTGTACTCTTAATCCTCTCGACCTATTTCACCTATCATCCCACCCATCTTTCCGCTGGTAACCATCAGTTTGTATCAGCTGGTAACCATAGCTAAGAATCTGTTTCTTGGTTTGTCTCTTTTCTTCGTTGTTCATTTGTTTTGTTTTTAAAATTCCACATATGAGTGAAATAACATGGTATTTGTTATTTATCTGGCTTATTTCACTTAGCATAATACCCTCTAGCTCCATCCATGTCATTGCAAATGGCAAGAATTCATTATTTTTTATGGCTGAGTAACATTCCATTGTATATGTATACCACATCTTTTTTATCCATTTATCAGTGGACATTTGGATTGCTTCCATAATCTGGCTATTGTAAATAATGCTGCAATAAACATAGGAGTACATATATCTTTTTGAATTTGTGTTTTCATATTCTTTGGGTAAATACCTAGTAGTAGGATTACTGGATCATATGGTAATTCTATTTTTAATTTTTTTTAGGAACCTCCATACTGTTTTCCACAATGGCTGCACCAATTTGCATTCCTACCCCTTGTTTCCTTTTTAAATCAGAATTTGAATCCTGTCTTCACTGCCTAAGAATAGGAAGATTCAGGAAGACCTTTTGTAATCCTCATTTCTCTATTTTATTATCAGAATACATCATCTTCGATGCACTTTTAAAACTAAGAATGCAATGAATTTTCTTAAATTAGTTTTATATAGTTTTATACTATCTTCACAATAAGATTTCAAAAATTTAAAGAATCTTATAATTTTCCGAAGCTATACTGTATCTCTAAAACTAACAAAGTATGCCTAGGAGAGATGTTCAGTAAGTTTTTAACAAATGGGGGATGTTATATATTGGACATTTGAGACATGCTGTGTTTCAGATTTGGTTTAGCATTTCAGTTAGTCCTTTAAATGGCACTTACTGGCTAACTGAACATAATTTACAAAAATAAATAAAACAAAACAAAAAATAAATATCACTTAAAAGGTTGTATTTATTATCCCATTAAATAAGAGTTATTCGAAGCCTAGAGATTTTAACTAGCTCAAAGGACATGGCTTCTAAGTCATCTGTCTGACTTTTGAGCATGTTATTATGTCTCCTTGCTTCTCCCACACTGATCTCAAAACTATCAAACACTCTGTTGACTCAATGATACCTCCAGTAATATCTAAAAATTTGGTATCCTGTTCAAAACAGAAATATAATCATGAAAATGATGACATCAAACTATTAAACATTACTTCATTCATATGGAATATTTATGAATGAGCTATGTCACATAAATTAAATTTCCTGATAATTATATGTTATCTTTTTTAGTTATGCTTCTCATGTGACAATTATGGATGAAATCTTTTATGCTTATTCTCATGACAGGACGGTAGATCAGATACTTGAAAAATTTTCCTAATAAAATACAACTGTATCTTTGTTGAAACATAACAAATATAATTTATTACATCACTGGATACACTAGAAAGTAATCTAAATCTCTAGGGCCAAACTCATACACCCACAATACACTCACACAACAGTTGACACCAAGAAAAAAACAATAATTGATAAGCAAGCAACAGAGCAGAGATCTTTAAGAGGGAGTAGCACTGAAGGTAAATGTTCATAATAGCACTGAATTGACTAGGGTACTAGGCCTTGGGACTTTAAAGATTGAGAGACTGAGGAGAATGTCACCTTAAGCCAAGGCTGGTTAAAGCAGAGTAACATACTTCTTACAGTATAATGACCCCTCCCTGATGTGGAATCTCATGGAATCTAATACGCAAGTCTTCCATGGAGAAAGGCATAGGCTCTTCAAGACTTCTAGGGATGGAATTTTAGAAAATATAAGCTTATAATAAGAGAATGACTAAACACAATAATAAAATCATGAGTGACAATCAATAGAAAAAAAACAAATTATATATTTACACACCCAGAAATTGTACTAACTAGATACAGAACATAACTTAGTATAACATGGTTTTTAAAAGTTAAAAAAAAAAAAAGCTGACTAAATGTTGATTTTTAGAGCAAAAGACTATCAGAAATGGAAGGAAAATATGAGAAAGAATTTTCAGAAATGATAAATAAAAAATGTTGAAATTAAAACCTGGATGATTTGAATAGCTGATTAGAGAAAATGAATAAATCTAAAGGTAAACATTAAGGGATTATATAGAATGTGGTATATTGAACAAGGGAAAGAAAAATATGAATATTAGGAAACTCAGAGAATTAAATAAGAAAGAATAATTCGCATCTAACTGGCACTGAGAATAGACATTAAGTATATTTAGAAGGAAGCAGTGACGGCTAGAAATTGTCCAGGACTCATGAAACTGTAAATCTACAGATATACAAAGTACAAAACAGGACAAACAAAAAAGAAATTCCTTCCTTACATATTGCACTGAAGCTACAGAACACAAAAGCAACAAAAAGATCTTAAAGCAACTCCAGAGAAAAGACTCAGAAAAGAACAGCAATTAGACATCTCAGTAATGAAATCCAGATGACACTGAAAATTTTCTTAGGGATACTGAGATGACAAAGTGAAATAGAGTTCCCAGAAAATCTCTCTCTCTCTTTCTCTCTCTTTTTTTTTTTTTTTTAAGGCAGAGTGGCAGGCAGAGAGAGAGAGAGAGAGAGGAGGAAGCAGGCTCCCCGCCAAGCAGGGAGCCCGATGCGGGACTCGATACCAGGACCCCGAGATCATGACCTGAGCCGAAGGCAGCGGCTTAACCCACGGAGCCACCCAGGTGCCCCCAGAAAATCTCTCTTAAGAATGGTTCCAAAATGAAAATATTTCAGGTAAATAAAAACTTCAGAATTCACAAAACAACAAAAATACCACTAAAGGACATTCTATTTGATGTATTAGAGAACTAAGGATGATCATCTGGGTGTACGAATTGAGATAAAATAATGGTAAGAAAAGGAATTAGTAAAAATGCAGATAAATATAAATAAATGTTTTCAGTATTAAAAGGATAATGCCAGAGGAGTCGGGGCGGCTCAGTCAGTTAAGCGGCTGTTTTCTGCTTGGGTCATGATTCCAGCATTCTGGGATCAAGTCCCACATCAGGTTCCCTGCTTTGGGGGGAGGGCGGCTGCTTTTCCCTGGCCTCCCAGCTCCTACTCTTTCTCCCTATCTCCGTCATTCTCTCTCTAAAAAAATAAACAAATAAAATAAATACATAAAAGGATAATGCTAAATTGTTAAAATGGTCAGAGTTCTCCTTCTCTCACTGTATTACACTCTTTGCAATGTGATGTTTGAGTTCTTACTATTAAAAGATGATAACTACTTTTCAGCTCTCTGAATCAGATCTGCCTCTGTGGTTTGTTTTAGCCAACAGAAGAAAGCAGAAATGATGTGCCAGGTCCAAGCCTAGACTACAAAAAACCTTGTGCACTTTTGTTCTCTCAAAACTCTACCAACGTCGTTTGTACAAGTCAAGGCTAACATTCTAGAAGATGAGAACACACAAAGGAGAATCAAAGCACTCCTGCCATTAGCTAGCTCACTCCAGGTATAGAGACACCTAGCTGAGCCATAGCTAACTGTGGACACAGGAGGAAAGTCCATCTGAGACCAGAACTACCAGCTAAGTACAGCACCTATTTCAGAACCACAAATAGTGAGCTACATAAATGTCACTTTTTAGCTACTAGGTGTTAGGCTGATTTGTCATTTTGCAATAGCTAACTAAGACAATCAGATTAAAAATATGACAGAAGTGAAACACTAAACAGTAGCATAGAAATCAGGAGAGGATACTGTGCATTAGGTGTTTTAAGTTTCTAGTATATTAAGTGGACTAAAAATTCAGTAAGAGGAAAATATAAAAAATGTACAATGAAATTTGGAAGTTTAGATGAAATGGTAAATTCCTAGAAAAAGATAACTTATAAAAATTGATACAAAAACAATAACAAATTGTCTCTTTAAAAGAACCTTAATATTAAAGTATTTTTAACAAAGAATATTCCAGGCTCAGAAATTTTAAAGGCAAATTTTACTAATTTTTCAAAAAATAAGTCATTCCAATCTTACAAAGAATACAAAATGAGAAAATATTGCCCAAACCATTCAATACAGTAAATATAAGATCATAGAACCATAAAAGGACTATGAAAAGGGTGACATAAAATCAATCCCATTTTTGTACATAGATGCTAAAAGTTCCCAAAATATTAGCAAGCCAATCTAGCAACCTGAAAAAGAAATAATATATTATAATCAAGTTAGATTTCTTGAAGACAAATGTTTTCTTTTAAGATATTATTTATTTGACAAAGAGAGAGAGCACAAGCAGGGGGAACAGGAGAGGGAGATGCAGACTCCCTTTTGAGCATGGAGCCCTATGCAGGACTTGATCCCAGGACCCTGGGATCATGACCTGAGCCAAAGGCAGATCCTTAACTGAGTCACCCACGTGCCACAGCAAAATGTTTAAATACGAAAAGAACCTACATGCACATTAAACCTTAACATTCTTTCAGTAAATGTAGTATTATTTTATATTAAATATTATTTGGGTTCTTCAACAAAGGATTTTTCTCACATTTCTCTTATTGATCCTGGTTTACCGTTATTATTATAAGTTATGATCCTCTATAAAAGTATAGTGATAGTATATGAGCTTTTGAGGTATTTAAATGATTGCCTTTACATTAAATGACCCAAAACTTCTACATGCATATATGCTTATGGGTATGTGTATGTCAATATCTGTCTCCCCTTTCACAGAGCGTTCTATAAGGTTACTATCAATTTTTGAGCCTCTAGTCGGCTTATTTCTTTTTCTTTATAACTTGTTAGTTATAATTTGCAGCAAAAAAGGCAGATAAGCAAATGTGTTTAGACATGTGTTTGAAAAGTGAGTAAACTGCCTGTTTACTGTGAGTGAAGAACTGAAGTGGTTTCTCTTATACATAAAGTTTACATATTTTCCCACAAATGTGGTGACATGCTATTTGGCTACTTGATATATATTTACTAAATTCCTTTTAAAAATATTTCTTTCTCAGATTGCAAAGTCATAATGTATTTTTGTTATAATTAATCCACACAGCAGAGCAAACACAACATAGAAAGCAAAAGCCAGAAACTCTGATGGTATTAAGAGGTGAACTGTGTAGCCCCCAATTTTCTATGTTGACGTCCTAAGCCCCTTTACCTCAGAATGGGACTATACCTGGAGTTAGCATCCTTAAAGAGGTAACTAAGACTAAATGAGATCATAAGAGGGGATGCCAATCTAATATAACTGTTGCTCTTATAAGAGGAGAAGTTTAGAACATGAATATGATCTGGGAGAATACCACATGATGACATGAGGAGAAGCCAGCCATTTATAAGCTGAGGAGAGAAGCTTTCAGGAAAAACCAATGCTGCTGACGCTTTGATCTTGGATTTCCAGCCTCCAGAAACATAAGGAAGTAAATTCCCTTACTGAAGCCACCCCATCTATGGCACTTTGTAATGGCAGGCCTGGAGATTCATACAGATGGCAACCCTCTACTGCAGTATTCGTTAAATGAGTGGCGTGTTATTTTACCTTTAAAAAATGCAGCAAACATTAAACTTTCAAAGTAATATGACACATTGAATTCCATTTCTTATCAAATGCTTATGAAATCTGTAAGTCAATTAAAAGCCATATTAAAAAAGACCACAAAGGGGCACCTGGATGGCCCACTCAGTTAAGTTTCCAACTCTGGAGCGCAAGTCAAGATCTCAGGGTTGTGAGACTGAGCCCCACATGGGACTCCGTACTGATCTGATCGTGGATTCTGCTTAAGATTCTCTCTCTCCCTTTCCCCATCCCTACTCTTGCCTGCACACATTCTCTCTTTCTCAAAACAAAATAATAAAATTTTTTTAAAAATAAAAAGACCACAAAGCGAGTTAATAGGTAAATCCATTTAAGTGTGTATTCTCCTTTACTTCACTTAAGTCCAGAGATAAATCTCCTGATCTGTTTGCCCTAAAGTTTTCCATGGTAAACTGCAGATAATTATGCCTGCCTGATGAGAAAAACATTAACGAAATGAAGTTTTTGTATAATAATATACAGGCAGTAACTAGAAATTACAGATAGTACTTTTTGGAAGAAATGCTTCTAGGCTAGTGCTTCATCAAATGAAGTTACAACTCACTAGGTCAATCAATAAAATATTTGGAACAGTTTTTTAATGATTATTGGGTGTGATGTTTATAAAATAAGGCTATATAAATTAAACAGCATTTTAACTAATATAATCAGGTAAGACAGCTAATAAATAATAAATATGTAGACTTTTAAAATATAACAAATATCAAAATAATATATACCAACTGGTGATTAAATTCATTTGTCTGATATACTAATTCAATAAATATTAATACATAAAGATGAAATAGATTTGATTTAGGTGAAGTTTTGTGTTCATCTGATTTGACTCATGCATTTTCTAATGCACTCTCTGAATATCAAATCCTTTTAACTGCTGAACACAAACATCAGATTTTATTGGTAGAATATTTTTCATGGTGCTAACGTACAAAAAGTGTGCTTTTGCTGGAGGCATGATTTTTATTTTTATAAAGCTCTAGTGTGGAATGTACTTTCACTAATATAAAAATAAAAACAGCAAATAGGAAAGCACAAGGCAACAATAGCAATATTATTTTGCAAACTATTCCCGGAGCTGTAAATAACCTAGTTGGTTCAGCCTAGAAAAATCATTTTTATTGTATGCAATATTCATCTCAAAAATATTTAGCTAGCTGAAATTCAAATCATAAAATGGAAGGACAAAGAAAATGAGAATGGGCAATTTCCTATCACCTAGATAAGGCCCAATGTTTAAATCTATTTTACGCAAAGCAGAAATGTCAAATTATTTTAAACCAATTCTAATGACATTTTTAGTGATGGGACTAGTAAAAATGTATAGTTTAGAAATCTTGTGTATATTATTTTCTTTCATAAAAATATAATAATTGAAATAGTATGCTGTAAAAATTACATGTAATAACTTCACCATTCTACAAGTTTTTAACCAAATTTTTAAGGAAGTGGAATTCTTAAACATCCAGTTTTATGCATAGTCACTTATCACAATAATTCTTTTCCTAGTTGTTTGTTACACTAAATTTTTTTCCATTTTGAAAAGTAGTAAACCATCACTCTGAAATACTTAAAAGGAGGCAGAAAAATCCTTGAGTATAATTTGTATCTAAAAAAGAAATCATGCAATGGTTCTTTATATAGTAAACTACATGGTAATTTTTAAATATTAAAGTACCATTAAAGCAAACTATTTTGTTTCTATTGATAATGCCTCAATCTTTCATTTGCCTGATACTATTCTAGAAATATCAGCTGGATAATTAGCAAAAATATATACCTGAGCAAGCATGGAACAGCAAGCTATTCAAAATCATGGAAAAAAAGAAAAGAAACAAAATGTAAACTCACATCACTTTATCACAAAATAATGTACCACTCCCTCACCTATATTTCTGTTTTAGGTCCAGGCATTTAGAACTCAGTTATACAATGGTGCCACTTACCTAGAAAATTAACAGAGATGGCTTTTTAGCATTTCTCTGAAATCAGTGAATAGTTACGATGAGGCTAAAAATTGCTAAGACTATTTTTCTGGGATATTAACTACAGTGAAAAGGACCAAAATGTGGTTAAATAAAATGAATCTATGTGATAGAAACTACCATAAATATTTAATATTAATATCATATACATATATATTAAATCTTCAGATATCCTGACTAATAATTAAGGAATGAAACATAGTTTCTCTCAGAAAATCATCAACATAAAGGAATGAAGATGACTTTTTTTCAGGAAACACCTGTACACTGTGTAAGTGCTTTAGCAAATCCATTGGGAAAACAAATCAAGCCTATAAATCAGTGATGGGTAGTAACGAAGGCACGTTTTATGTTGAATATTGGGTGTTATATGTAAGATGAATCAATCACTAAATTCTACTCCTGAAACCAATATTATACAATATGTTAACTAACTAGAATTTAAATAAAAATTTGGAAGAAACAAAACAAAAACACAAAATAAATCAGCCCTAGATCCAACAATGGAATGTTTTAAATACACCAAGTTTTACTGACTATAATTTTTAATGTAATACTTGCAAAATATAAACATTTAATTAACATATATTATTAGTTATCAAATATAGATCTGTAACCATAAATCCCAAAGAATTAAAGATGAACAATAATGGCTCCACCCAGTACTTTTGTGCACATCTCAATTCTAATCATTTTTGCGATTTGAGAATATCATTTTCCTGGGTTTTTTAAAGACTATATATTAATTACTAAAAGCATACTGTTTAATTTGGGATTTTAATGATTTTTAATTAAGAAAAAAGGAATGCTGCGGCACATGGATGGCTCAGTCAAGTTAAACATATGGCTTAGGCTCTGGTCATGACCCCAGGTCCCAGACAGCTTCTGTGCTCAGCAGGGACTCTACTTCTTCCTCTGCCTCTGCCCCTCTCGCCAGATCATACTCTCCAGCTGGCTCTTTCCACCTCTCTCAAAAAAAAAATCTTTTTTTTTTTTTTTTTTTAAGATTTAATTAATTTGACAGAGAGAGCACAAGTTCGGGGGGGGGGCGGACAGAGGGAGAGGAAGAAGCTGGCTCCTTGTAGAGGAAGGAGCCCTATCCTGGCTTCATTCCAGGACCCTGGGATCATGACCTGAGCCTAAGGCAGCCACTTAACTGACTGAGCCGCCCAGGCGCCCCTCAAATAAAATCTTTAAAAAAAAAAAGAGGAATGCTTATGACATCTTCAGAAAACAAATTCATTTGATGTATTTTTTAACTACATCTAAATTATTGCAGGTCATTTTTCATTGAATTTTCATTGTAGAACATCCCATTGTGTGCACTCTGTCAAAATAATTGGAGTCATTCCCGATTTGGGCTGATAAAGTTATTATTAATTGTGAACGTTTTTGCATATATCCCCTGGTATGCCTATGCAAGAATATATCTGCATTATAATCCTAAGAGAGAAGTTGCTGGAACATACCAATGACTATATTCAGCTCCACAAGATAATTCCTAATTGCTTTCCAGGATAGCTGTACCAACTAGATGCCAATATTATTATATGAGTTTTCTCTCATTCACATGCTTCAGAAGCTCTTACTAATTTTTGCCATTCAAGATTACATAAAATGCTATGCCCCTAGTGCTTTAATTAGCATTTTCCTAATTACTAATGAAGTTGAAAATCATTTCTTATGTTTATTTTCCTATATGCTCTTCTACAATAGGCTTATTACTCTGTTTTGCTCATTTTTTTTTCTAATGGCTTATTTTATAATGGATTTGTACTTTCTTATATATTATAAATAATAATTATCTGATGGCTACATGTATGAAAAAGAGCTCCAAGATTGTGGCTTGTTGTTTTACTTCCTTCATCATGTCTTTCAATGTGCTGTATTCTTAATGTAATGTAGAATTTGCCAATCATGTTTACTATTTAATGGTTGGCACTTTTATGGCTTGTATAAGAAATCCTTCCTCACCTTGAATTTATTAAAAAAAAATGTTATGTTTTCTAATAAAAATTGTTTTGCTTTTTTACATGTCTTCATTTTATTTTTTATTTGTTTGTTTTGCTTTTAATATGGATGTTTTCTTAATTTAGGATAGAATCCCATGGTGGCCATGTTGCAGCATGCAAATAATTATTTTGACATCTCTTCAAGATGCAAGGAGAAACTCACAGAAATGCAAACAGTGGTCCACAGATCCACATACAGAGTTCTATTATCTACCGACAAATACTATGCTTTCTTTTAGTTTTCAGGAATCACTTGCAAGATTCATCAGAAGAGGGAGCTTTGAATGTTGTTGCTTATCATTTAAGGAAACTAATTATTCAAAGCACGCTATTTAAAATCACTTCAGATAATTAACTGTCACCGTCTGAGATCATTAGTCAACACTGTTAAATACAATTACAAGGCTGACAAGAGGAGTACCGTATTTCCCCTAAGACCCGTCCTTCCTTTCGAGTATGTGGGCTCTTCCATCATATCCTGGTGCAGAAACTAATGAGGTGTTCCATGTGATCACAGCAGTTTTGGCTCTGTGATCATATAGAGCTCAGGTGCTCATCGAATTTACACTGAGTTGATATAAAATTCTCAAGCAGACTATCAAAGATAGGCTTTCTGGGCTCTGCTTTATGCAAATTATACACTAATGTTTTTCTGGAGGTTTTTTTGCAGCTAGCCTAAATTTCAGGATTATCATGGTTTGTTCTTTTTAAAAGATTTTATTTGACAGAGAGTGAGAGGGCATAAGCAGGAGGAGCAGAAGAGGGAGAGGCTGGCTCCCTGTTAAGCAGGAAGCCCTATGGGAACTTGATCCTAGGGCCCTGAGATCACGACCTGAGAGGAAGGCAGACGCTTAACTGACTGAGCCACCCAGGTGCCCCAGATTATCATGTTGATACAAATTTTTTTTCTATCACTTCTAAGGAGGATCCTATGGAGGCACATATGTTCCTAAACACATAAGACTGGGAATAATTTGCAACATGTTCATAAAGCATTTGTGAAAAAAGTGGTTGATGAGATTTATTTGTCAAATATTCCACATCAAGTTTCCAAGTCCCTTACTTTTAACAAGATATATAATACATGGTTCTATTCATAAGCTGCAGACACTGGGTTTAGGAAAATCCATAGGCACATGTAACATTTTAGATCTAATATAAATAGAAATAAGCCATTTACATTAGAGTAGCCACTAGAACTTGATGCTATTTAGGTTTAAATTTAAATGAACAAAAATTCAATAAAATGTAAAGTTGAGTTACTCTTTGCACGTGGCCATAGCCACACTGGCTAATGATTTGCACACTGAACAGCACAGGTACAGAACATTTCCACCACTGAACAAAGTTCACTAAGTATTTCTGGTCTGCCTTGTTTGTGTATATAAATTGTTTTTATCATTATAATTTTAAAATTAAATATATTTTTTCTATAAACTGGAACTGTTGATTTTGTCATGTTACATTTTTATTAATAAAATCTACCTTTACATTTTTAATAATGATAAATTATAAAGCACTATTTGCCCACATGAGCATGGCATCTCTAACTGACTGAGGTTATATTAGATTGTGTAATCTTGATGAAGAGTAAAATGAAATAAAACTTATTCTTAGGAATAGAGTAACTTTAAAGTTAAATTTAAGATGTTTATGGAAAATACTGACTTATTTACATTGAGAAAATATATACAAATACTTTCAGGTTCAAAACTTGAGATGATAACTCACTAATAACAATAACATTGGATGAAAAATTAAATAACAAAATGTAAAAATTATTGTAAAAAATGTAAATAAACAGAATATCAGTTTTACATTAAAAAAAAAAAACTGACTCTGTATTCAGTGACCCAAGTCATTTACCTCAGTAGGTCCTATTGGGCTGGGTCATTTTATTATTTCTAGCTTCATGATTTTCCAAATTTTAAATACTTAACAAACATAAAAATAGAAATAATAAAACAATACAGTATAGTCTGCTAGTTACTTGGAAAACCCAAGGATTTTCCCATATTAGACACACATATCTGATGGTTATAAAAATTATAGAGGCTAGTAAAGTTATATTATTAACTACTTAATTTATATCATCAAATATTAACAATATAACACCACAAGAAAGAACTGATAAAACAGTTGTACTCACAAAACCTGTAAGTTCACTATGTAAAAGTTATAGGTTAATGCATTTAGGTGATATATAAATAATTGTTATTTTTCATATTATTTGATCAGGTAATTGTGCTTTGGAAAACCGTAATAATGTGGTAAGCCTACATATTTATTAAACATTAGAGTTATGCCAAGAGGATTTCATCTCAATATTATGTGTCATAGTAACTATTGAGAAGTAATTTGAATATTCACCAAGAGATAAGTAGCTAAGTCAGCTATGCAAATTCATTCAGTGTTTCATTTCACAAGTGTTTTAACTTATTCAGTTAAATAATACCATAATATGAAAGGCATGAAATATAGATTATATATACAATGGTGTGACTTTAATGATGTAAAAAGATGCCAAATAAAAAAGACTAAACTGAGAATATAAAAACTGAGAATGTAAAATTGTATTTCGGTATTTTGATAATGGATTAACATTTTCCATCACTTTTTTACTTACTAAATTTTCTTAACCATGTACAGGTTGTTTTTAAAATGAAATGTGATTTAAGGAAGAAAATATTTGTCTTTTTTGGGCTTTAGGGGGTTTTTGGCCATTTTAAGTGACGTGTACTATGGTTACTTAAAACAATTACAACACTTATTAGAAATGTTGGCATTCGAGTAACGTCCCCCTGCACAAACCAAAGGATTATCAGTGTCGGTATTTTTGTCTTATTTTGGTCATCAATTCATTTGACAAGTTTCATTAAGGTACTTTACCTCTAGGCAAGAGTGAGTGCAATGAGTATTACCTGAATTAAAATCAATGTTGTTTCACAAAGAAACTTTATAACAGATGCTGTCTAATTTGTTTACAAGACTTTTTTTAAATAACATGCATGTTCTAGGATAACCCCAGTTTCTTATCATATAGGTAGAAGCTGGTAAATGAACATTCCAAGTTACTAAATATCTAAATATGTTGATAACATTAATTGATCTAGTAACTCTTTGTGGATTTTTAAAAATTTCCCTACTTTTATACCTAATAATTTAATAAATTGAAACCTTCTGCCTTGTTCCTTAAGATTAAATCCCATCACATATTCTAGAAATACCCTAATTCTAGTCATAAGTAATAAAAGGAGTCTGAGCAGTTTCCCAAGATCAAACACACTTGTTTCGGTAGCAATCTGACATAATTTCCCACTTTTAGTCACAGAGATTTTCCTGTGAGATTAAGTTTACTCCTTTCAAAATGAATGACACAGACAGAATTTCTTTTGTAAGTATGTCCTGATCACTTTTCCATTTCTTGGGTAAAAAGAAAATGGAACTTACCTACCAGAATATCTCCTACTAAAAGTAACAGAAAAACCCAACTACAATGTATTTTAGTAAGACCATCAACTCATATAATAAGAGATGGTGGTTAGCCAGCTCTACCGTTAGCTATTCAGAGTAGCTCAATGACATCATCCAGGATCCAGCTTCTTTCATCATCATCATCATCATTATTACTAGTATTTGTTTATTTGCTTTAGTTTTTCCATTCTCTCTGTGTCAGGTCTTTCTTTCGGTTTAATGACCATCATGGTTTCAGGTCAGTCAAAGCAGTACTGAGATTCAACTCCACGCAGGTAAATATCCAAAGAAGACAGTATCTTGTGGAAGAACAGAGCTATGTCGTCACAGCTACTTACATACTTCTACTTAGGAGGTAAGAAACCCATCCAAAAACCTTTTGGCAGACTTTCCCTCATCTCTCATCAATTAGAACTGGGTAACATGCTATTCCCAAACTAAATGAACTGGTCCATTGGGCAATGTGTTCCCTGAGAATCTCTTATGGGGTTTATAAGGTCAGATCCATTTTCAGTTTACGCTAATAACATTACTTGCCTTTCACTGCGTTGAATGATGCGGCAAATAATGGTGTATAAAACTTCTAGCACCTTAGCACAAATCAAGGCAGTGGTGCCAAACTGTGCTAGTGGTCATCATATTCTTCATGGTCATGCACTTGCTGTTGAAAAACAAAAACAAGCAAGTTTCACTTAAGAATGTCTTTGATGATGGTGCCTGGGTGACTCAGTTGGTTAAGTGTCTGCCTTTGGCTTGGTCAGGAGCCCAGAGTCCCCAGATGGAGCCCCACATCAAGCTCCCTGCTTAGCAGGAAATCTGCTTCTCCCTCTGCCCTGTACTCTGCTCCTGCTCTCTCTCTCTCCCAAATAAATAAATATTTTTTAAAAATTTTTAAAAATTAGAAAAGGGATGTCTTTAATGAAACAGAAATGCAAAAATAAGCATGTACACATCTCCCAATATGAAATCACCTGTTTATTTTCTAATCCTCCAATCTGGCTAAAGTAATCTAATGGCCAGATTTTGGTATTAATTTAAGTGAAAGTCCAACTGAATTTGAAAAAAGATCATTCTCATCTCTGAATCTCAAACTTATATTACAATCTAAATCAATTCACTCTCTGATAAAAGTCACAATTCCTAGGCAGTTAAAGGGTTCTCAATTGCTATCAGCTTTTGTCTTGGGCTGTGAAATTCGGAGAGTCCGTCTTAACAAACTATAGATTCAGAATGTAATTCCTTAAGTAAATATAACTCTTCAAAGAACTTTTTTCATCATAAAAATTCTGAAAATAAAATGAAATAAAAACAGAAATTACGAGCTAAATTTCCTCTCTGGATTATACAGATCTATACTTTTTAAAAAAGATTCTTGTTTCAAAATTTTGATTTACTTTTTTGAGAGACTGAGCACAAGCAGGGGGAGCAGCAGAAGGATAGAGACAAGCAGACTCCCTGCTGAGCAGGGAGCCCAATGTGGGGCTCAATCCCAGGACCCCAGGACCATGACCTGAGCCTAAGCCTAAGGCAGATGCTTAACTGACTGAGCCATCCAGGCGTCCCCAGATCTATGCTTTGTGATCAGGATTACAGAGTCATAATTTGCTAAACTGACAGGAAAATTTCCTTACGAAATTAACCAGGTCTAGGACTTTTCTTTCTTTTTCTTTCTCTTTCTTTCTCTTTCTTTCCGTAATGCCCAATATAAATGTTCCTTCCTCAGAAAGTCACCTTTTCCCTATATTAGATTGGGTCTCGTTTAACACCCTCTTACTACTCCCTCCACATGTCTACTTACTTATCATAACTGCTTTTATAGATTACTTGTAAAATTAATTACTAGGAATTGTTTCCTTACAAATCCCAAGTTTATTTATCAGTGCAGGATGCAGATATGGTTTGTCCATTGTTGTATAACTCACCATTTAACATTCTGTCTGGAAGATAATGGGTCTTCAAAAAATTTGTATCAAGTAAATGTTGAATGAAATTGTGTCTCACTTTATAGTGTTTTACCAAAGCAAAGTAAATCATGGATGTGATGAAAGAAAAAAGTAAAACCTAGAAAAATGTATTGAATAAGAGGTTTAAGTTTGGCTTTTCAAAATGTTTACAGATAATATGAAAGCCTAGAATAGCCATTTTAAAAGGATTTCATAATCAGATAGCATTTTGTATTAAAATTATAGTCCTAAAGCTAGAAGCAAAAGGAATTACATGTTATATTGACCCTTATTCTACTCCCTCCAAAATAAGCAATAAAATAAGAATAATTTTTACCTTTTTACATATGCTGTCAGTGTAACTGTGTTTTAGGGAAAGACACAATTCAGAAAATTTTAATCAATGAAATCATGACATGTCAGAACTCCTATCCCAAATGTGACAATTCAGTTATGGTACACATACTTTTTTAAAATATGAATTAAGAAGCTGTATTAGGACACACTAACTTATTTTTAAGAAACAAAACCAAAATTACAGTGGATTAGGACAATAAAAGTATATGTATCATTTATGCAAAGTACAGTGTGGATGTTGTTGGTTGGCTCACTCTCCTACTAGCAGCACTTCCAAAATCAAGAGTCCTTTCAGGTTGTAGTGCTATGGTACCCTAGGCCTATGTACAGTCCTATGCTGAATCTTTTGCAACCAGCTAGGAGATGAGAGAATGTGTAAGATTTCCTGGGAGATCTAGGACTGACTAAAAATGGTATATGTCACTACTGTCAGTAATCTGTTTACCATAATAGGTCACATTCCCCCACTACAACTGCAAGGGAGCCCAGAAAGAAGAGATGGTTATGGTGATCATGTGGCTAGTGCTTGCTACAAAAGGATTTATAAAATTTGGGAATAGTTATTTCAAAGTAACAGCTAAAAAAATGATAAAAAGAAAGAAAATACATGGTTTGAAAAGTACACACATTATAGATCAACCAACAGGCATGGCTGGCTAGCTAACTATGACCATTTCCACCTTAAAATCTTTTATCCAAACATTCATTAAAAGAACAGTATTTTTTCAAGATGCTTTTGTAGTTCTTGATTCAACAAACACAGCCTCATCAGAAATTATATATTTGCCTTCAAAGAGAAAATAGTAGCAAAATAAGAGCATTATTTTTTTAAATATGCAGCTTACTAACAAATTTAAATGGATTCATTTTAGGATCAATATACTTTGATCCCAATAGGTTATACAAACATAATTTTCAAGCACCTTAAGATTCTGAATCCATTACATGTTTTGGGTCACCAGCTCACACATCAAGGTCATAGCCATCACTTCCAATTTCCATGGTAATGAAATATTGTAACCATTTTGAGTTATTAATACTTCAAGGATTGTTGAACAGGAGATAAATGATGACGTGACTTTGCCTCAAAGTTCATTTTAGGAATTCTCTGTTTATGTAAAACTCACCCCAAAAATGCAGCCCTTTAACAAAGAGAGTACATTTCTTGGAAGCATTCCTCCTAGACCTTGTGGGTAAATTGGAAAAATAATTCATTTTAAATCATTTGAAAGAAACAAAATTTAAAATTATATTTTACAATTAAAGTTACAGAATTTATAGTAAAATACAATTCCATGCTATTATTTAAGAGAAGAAGAAAAACTCACATTCAGAAAATAATACAGCCCTAAAAGTTTATAGGACATATGGAAGTTAATATGTGATCAAACTGTAGCCATATTATCTCATAAAATGAAAATCTGATTTGCAGCCTATCTTCCTTAAAGCCTTTAATTATTTTACTGAGTTCTCAGAAGAATGAAAAAAATTTACTATTTGTGAGAAGTTAGATATTTTAAAGAAGATAATCTGTGAAAGTATCTATTTTTAATTAAATATTATAAAATATTACAGTGAAATAATTATAAATTAGAGCTGAAAAAAGGATATAATTCATTTCTTGAGAAAAATCCATAACCACTATATCAATTACATGAGTATAATGGAAAGAATTCACAAGATCTCTAAGACTTCCCACATACATTAAGCCTTTCATAAAAGTAAAAAATGTGGCATATCAAATGAAGGAAAGACTGGGGAGCCCAAGAGATGTCCAGGAGCCATTCTATAGGGCCTATTCTTATTAGGACAGGATGGGCTTCATTTTATTATTGTGACCAACCAAAATACCAGTGAAGAACCTTGGTTTCAACAGATCTTGTATCCAGCAGAGCCTTCCAGTAAAGCCATATATTACGACCTGTTAAACCTTGTGTAAGCCATTAATCAATACATCTAAGATACACACACACACACACACACACACGTATATGTACATACACACACACTCACACACACACATATATATTTATAAAATCGCAAGTAGTCTGTATTTGTCAGTGTATGATAAATAGGTCGTTATGTCTCTTGTTCTTGCTCTTTCAAATTTTATAGACTTTTACTCATTCCATTGGACTTCCTAGACAAAGACACTAGAGTACTATGGGAGGTAAGGGGAGACACTGTTACAGATCTCCTTCTTTTGACTCCTGAGAGGGAAAGTGGCCTCACTATGGAGGTAAAATCTGAACAATTACCTGAAAATTGCCACGTGGCTATCTGGGGAAGGGCACTGTAGGAAATCAAACTCTATAGTACAAAAGTCCTGCAATGGGTACTTTCCTATAAGGTGCAAGATATGGCAAGGAGACCAATGTGACCAGAGGGTAGGTAAAGGGAGGAAAGAGAAAACAGCAAACTATATTATTGGTTAGGTAAAGGGAAGCAAGGAGAAGATAAGGACTTATAGATCATTTTAATGGTTTTGTATAAAATGAAGACAATTTGGGTAGAGCAGTGTTATGGTCTGACTTATATTTTGTTAAGAATAGATTGTAATGGCCAAGGGTAGAAGCAGGACTGGTAGTTAGGAGGTTACTATGGAAACACAGAAAAGATGATGAGGCATTATACCAAGTTGGTTACACTGGATGGGATCAGAAGCCGTCATGTTCTGGATATGCTTTGAAGGAGAAGCAACAGGATTTGACACGGGGTATATGAAAAAAAGAGAGGAGTCAAGGACACCACCAAGTTTTTACACTGAGTGATAGGAAGGATAGAGAACAACTAAAACAGGGAGGACTATTGGCTGAGCATAGTTGGTGAGGGACAATCAGGACACTGATGAATAGGTATTTTGAAATGGAAATGTCAAGAGGGCACTGATATACATGTATATATATGTATACATATATGTGTACATAAACACATGTATATACACACATATGTATACATGTATATACATATGTATATGTATATGATACATATAACTCGTTTGAGTTAGGTTTGGGCAAGAAATACATACATGATGGTATTAAAAATCATGGGAAGATATGAGCTCACCAAGAGAGGGAGGACGCTAACAGTAAAAGAAAGAACTAGTGAAGGAAAGAACAGAAAGGTAAGCCCTGGGACTTACCAACATTAAAAAACCAAAGAGAAAGGAACTAACTATAGAAAGGGACAGGCAGGACTGTGTGGAGCACTGGAGGCCCAGTAAAGAAAGACTACTGGAGAGTGGGGAGAAATTAATTGTATAATTATATGAAATACTAATAGTTCAAGTAAGGTGAAATTTGAGAATTAACCATTACATTTCACAGTGTCAGGGTAGACAATGATTTGTAACTTTGAGAAGAGCAATATCCGAGAAGTGGTGGGGCAAAAACCTGAAAATGGAGAAGAGGAGCTGGAGACGAGAAGTGAAGTTAACACTCCAGGAGCCTGGCTGCAAAGGAGATTTCTTAAGAAATGGAACAGTAGCCAGAGGAGAAAGTGCAGTTAAAAGGTAGTTTATTTTTAAAATGGGAGAAAAAAATAGAGAGGCATGTTGTATATTAATGGAAATGATCTAATAGGAGTGAAATTTGATGATGCAGAAGAAATGTATTAATTAAAGTGATTATGCTAACAATCAACAATCTTATAAATAAGAATCTTATAAATCATTTTGGAAAAAATAACTTATTTATTCTTCACAATCTTATAATGTATTATTATTATCCTTATTTTTTAAAGCTGTGAAAATTGAGACACAGAAGAGAAAACGAAGTAGCTCAAAGTCATACAAAGAGTGGCATTTCAACCCAGACAGTCTAAATATAGAGTCCATGTGGATACAAGGTACTCTGTGCTATCTCTTGAAGGGAGGATTGCTGTAATAATGCTTCTGAGTAGGCCAGGGTGAGTATGTTATAGTGCACAAAAGGGGGCATTAGTGTTAGTGTTAGACTGAAACATAGATAGGTTGGAAGGTGTTAATGCCTATGTTACCAAAAGGTTAGATGTGATGGGATGGTGGGTGTTTTGCAAATTTGTGTCTCTCTTTCTCTCTTTCTTCAGAAACAGTCTTGAAACTACCACTACTATTGATGCCTTTCTTCCAGCCAATAAACTGTGTTGACTCCTCATTGATCTGAGGAATAAGGCACACCACAAGAGCTGTGTGGAATCTCAGTAGGAGAGTGTTAAAAAATACTTATTATAGGATTTGGATTTGGGTTAGGTAATTTGGGGAGTGTATTGGTTTTAGTATAAAAGAATTCAGGGATAATCCTATTATTAGGTATCTTAAATCTTCTCTTTAAGAGAGCTAGATGATTTTGAGCATCTTCTAATGTGCTTATTTGCCATCAGTATATCTTCTTCTGTTAAATGAATACTGAAATTATTTGCCCGTTTTTTTACTGGGTTGTTTGTCTTGTTGAGGTGTAAGAGTTCTTTATATATTCTAGACGCAAGTCCTTTGTCAGATATATATTTTTCACAAATGTTAATGCCCACTCCGTAGATTTCTCATTTTCAAAATGAGGTCTTTTGAAAGCAAAAGTTTTTAATTTTGATAAAGCTCAATAAATTGATTTTTCTTTTATGACTCATGTTTTTTTATATTAAGAAATCTTTGAAAAACCCAAAGATATGCTCCCATAATTTTTCTTAAAATTTCATAGTTTTAGTCCTCACATTAAATTAATAATCCATATTGAGTTAATTATGTTATATGGTATTAGGTAAAGAGATTTCCTTCCTTCTTTTGATTGGCTTACTTGCTATTTCATGGTTTTATAATAGTTGTAGGACTATATGTTCAAAATACTAGCCCTACCCCACTGGGTTGCCTGGGCACATAATAGGTTGACTAATGGTCCCCAGGAATATCTGGGTTCTAATCCCTGGAGCCTGTGGATGTTACATTTTATGGCAAAGGGATTCAGCAAATTGATTAATTTAAGAATCTTGAGATGGAGAGATTATTCCAAGTTATCCAGATGGACTCTAACTATAATCATAGGTATTCTTACGCGAAGGAAAAGGGGATTTGACTATTGAAAAGAAAGTAGTCATGTGAATTGGTGGGGGTGGGGGAGTAGAGTCAGAGAGAAAAGATACTATCCACTGTCTTTAAAGATGGAGAAAAGGACCACAAACCAAGGAATACAAGAAGCCACTGGAAACAGGAAAAGGAAAGGAAACAATTCCTTTCCCAGAGCTCTGAAGGGAGTATAACTCTGATAGCACCTTGATTTTGGCACAGTGAAATCCAATTGGTACTTCTGGCCTCCAGAAATGTAGTAGAATATATTGCATTTTTTTAAGCCACCAAGTTTATGATAACTTGTTACTATATCTATAGGAAACCATTGCAGAACCTTTACTGAAAGCAGATTCACTGTATAAGTCAGAGTCTATATCTGGACTCTATTTTTTTTCATTTATCAATTAGCCTATTTTTATATTAACATAAAATATATCTCTTGATTATTAGTAGCTTTAAAATAACTCTTGAAATTAAAGTATGGCATATAGATGTCTAAGGCCAGACTGAAAAAACAAAAAGCAAGCAAACAAATGATACCCTCAAATAGTAAAAATAGTCCCAGAGGAGAAAATAGTGTTCATACATAAATTTTAAAAAAAAATCTACGATTAACATGGCAAGGAATTAAATGCATGAAAAATTTTACCCTATAAAAAGAATAAAATGGAAGGTTTTAAAACTGGAAACACAATAACTGAAATAAGATACTCAATGAATTGGCACACACGGTCAAAGAGAAAGTTAATGAACTAAAAAACCTTTCAGTGGCACCTAGGTTGTTTAGATGGTTGAATATCTGCCTTCAGCTCAGGTCATGATCTCCTTGTCCTAAGATCGAGCTCCACATTAGGCTCCTGGCTCAGCAAAGAATTTGCTTCTCCCTTTGCCTCTGCCTGTTCCCTCTGCTCCTGCATGTGCTCTCTCTCTCTCAGGTTCTCTGTCTCAAATAAGTAAACAAAAATATTTTAAAAATAAATAAATAAATAACAATTCAGAATAAAATATTTAGACTAAACTACAAGAAATGCAAAAAAGATAGAAAACAAAACAAAACAAAAAAAAGTAACTCAGAAGTACTGGAGGTAAAGAGAACAAAAACACTATATATAGTATAAATGCTAGGAATTGTGACTTCCATGAAGTCACATAGTAGATAAATTTTGTAAATCCCATGTTGGATAAATAGAAATTAAAACATACCTAAGCACTTAAAAATATAGCTAATTAAAAACCAATGAAAAAGAAAAAAAGTTTGTAGAAATCTATAAGAAAAAAAAAGTAGCAACAGAACTAGAAATTTCTTCATAGACACAAGAAATGTATAAATAAAATATAATGAAAACTCTTAAGTAGATGGGCAGAATAATCTTCCAAATTGAATTCTCTATTAACTAAAAATATTCTTTAAAAATGAAGGTAACATAAAGAGTCAAACAAAAACTGAGAGAATTCATCACCAGCAGAGCTGTACTGAAGAGAACGCTAATAAAAATTTCTCATGCACAAGGAAAATGGGTCCAGATGGAAGCTAAGAGAGACAAGGAGGAATCAAGGTCAAAGGAAAAATATGTACACTATGAATAATCCAAAATAAACTGATGTAGCTAAATTAATATTATTCAAATAGTTTTAAAAACAGCACTCTGACAAGAGATAAAGAAGGTATACAGGAAATGGCTAATTCAGCAGGACTAGGTTGCACAAACCCTGCACACTCCAAAGAAATTTCTTTTGAAAACCTTTTCCAAAGGAAAGTTCATTTTCAGAACCAGACCTTGGACAGCTCCCAGGAGCTTTGCTCAGAGCCCTTGTACTATTCAACCTGATTTTTATATCCCTGATTAAGGAGTGTACTTGTTGTTATAAGCACATAGTGTTGTATGGAAGTGTTGAATCACTATGTTGTGCACCTGAAACTAGTATTACACTGTATATTAACTAAATGAAATTTAAATTAAAAAAAACTTTTTTAAAAAAAAGATTGTTTTTTTATGCCTGAAGCCTCAGGCCACACTACACAGTGTGACCAGATAAGTTTATCCTAACAATGAGAGTTACAGTGAATGTCTATTTGTGTTCCAAAGGTTTGGGGTCTGAGGAACTGAGGTCAGTCACATGGGTTCTACATGCCCACATGACTGATCCTAATAAAATTCCTGAACACCAGAGCTCTGGTGAGCAGCTTCCTTGATTGGCAATATTTCACACTCATTACACATCACTGATGAGAAATTTAAGCATGTTCCTATGTGACTCCATTGAAAAGAAACACTTGGAAGCCTGCACCTGATTTTTCATGGACTTTGCCCCATGTGTCTTTTCCATTTGCTGATTTTACTCTATATCCTTTCACTGTAAACAAAATCAAAACTAAGTACAATAGCTTTTTCCATGCCATGTGAGTTCTTTCAGTCAATGAGGCCTAGGATACTCTAACACCAATTCCAACCTAAATTCAAGGATCTTATTTCTTCCTAATCAATATCCTAACAGTAACAAATAGACCTTATATGTTTGGGAATTAATTTGTGTTGTAAATTAGTCACCCAGAAGTCTTTGTATTTTTCACATATCTACTATGAATTTCTAGGACAAACATTCTTTTCTTTGATAGAAAAAAAATATATTTTATATCACCAGTGAATTCTATCACACATTTGAGGATGAAATAGTACCAATTTTAAGCAAATTTAAGATCATGAAAAGGTGATTTTTTTCAACCCATTTATAAAACCAAAATAACCTAGATACCTAAGCCAGATAAAGACATTATAGACAGGAAAAAAAATAAGAATCCAATATATTTCATAAATACAAATACTGATTCCTGAGACATCTGTATAAAGGTATTTTATACTATTACATTGTCTTTATAATATATTTGGAATGATTGTTTCAATGTGAATACCAAATAATGGAATTCACCACATTTAGAAATACAGGAAAACTGTATGAGAGTCTCAACAGACATAGAAAAGGACATGTGATGGAACGCCACATCTAAACATCCATTCAGAAATAAGCTAGAAAGCTAGGAAGAAAAAAGAATAAAGTTCCCCAAAATAATTGAATTATGTGGGAAATGGCTGAATTTTATCATATGTGAAATATACTCAAGATTATTTTAAAAAAATACATATATATACCACACACATACATATACACACACACACCTAGGAATAGAAGAAACCTTTCTTAATAGTCAGCATCTATTTTTTTTAAACCAATAACAACTGCATTAGTGATAAAATATTAAGAGTTGGTATTGTCACAATAATGCTGCATAACATGCTCCTTCTCAACCTGTCATCTTAAAAAAATACACCTTTATTGACATCTGAACAACTGTGCATCATCTAGGGGTTGATTAATCCAGAAGCTGAGCTCAGATGAGCATGGCTCCATTCTGGGATTTTCTCTAGGTCAATTCAACAAGACACTTATCCTTCAATGACCAGGAAGCTGCCTGAGGTATGGTTTTCTCTTGATAATGGAAGTACAAGAGGGCAAGCTCTACTGAGAAAGCTCTTTTAAATCTGGTGCTTGTGTCACATCTATTAGCATCTTAATTCATGGAAGCAGGAAAACATTATCAATCCATAATGGGACAACAGTAAATCTTGTAAACAAGATTTACAAACAAGAGTAAACAAAACAAAAAAACTTACACCAGCAGTTTTATTCATAATAGCCAAAATATGCAAACAATCCAAGAACCTATCAACAGATCAATGAATCAACAAAATGTGGTATATACATACGATGGAATATTATTCAGTCTATTAAAAGAAGAAACTTCTGACACATATTACAACATGCATGAACCTTGAAGACAAGATGCTAAGTAAAATAAACTGGTCACAAAATGACAATTTTTTTTAAGATTTTATTTATTTATTTGACAGAGAGAGAGATTGCAGGTAGGCAGAGAGGCGGGGAGGGGGGGTGGGGGGAGGGGAGCAGGATCCCTGCTGAGCAGAAAGCCCTACACAGGGCTTAATCCCAGGACACTGAGATCATGACCTGAGCCCAAGGCAGAGGCTTAACCCACTGAGCCACCCAGGTGCCCTACAAAATGACAAATACTATGTGATTCCATTTATACCAGGTACTAAGAATTTCTATGTAAGTAGATCAAATTCATAGAGACAGAAAATAGAATGGTGGTTGCCAAGGGCTGGGGGTGGAAGGCAATGGAGAGTTATTGTTTAACGGGTATGGAGTTTCAGTTGTGCAAGATTAAAAGAGTTCTAGAGATGGATGGCAGTGACAGTTACACAACAATGCAAATGTGCTTAAATACTATTGAACTGGTTAAGACGGTAAATTTTGTGTTATGTGTATGTTACTACAATTAAAAAAACCCAAACTATCATAACCCATCTTCACTACTTCTAGCCAGTGTTGTACCACAAGTCTTTGTCAATGCAAATAGGCAAGAAAAACAGATTAAAACCAAAGAGATAGGAAGGGAAGAAATAAATGTTACTATTAATAGTCATATGATTTATTTGTGTAGAAAGTCCAATAGAATCTATAGATAAATATTAGAATGAGAATGGATTTTGGAAGATTGTTAGAGAAAAGATTAATATGCAAAAACCAAATGGATTTCTATATACTAACCACAAAAAGAGGTAAAATTATAAAATATACCATTAAAAATAGCATCCATAAACATCAAATACCTAGGAATATAGCTAATGAAAGATATGCAAGACTTCTATGCAGAAAATTATTAAGTCAGAGAAAAGTATAAAATATCTAAGCAAATGGATGGATAAATTATTTTTATGGATTGAAAACCTTATTATTTAAAGATATCAATTCTCCCCAAAATCATTTATAAATGCAGTGCAATCCCTTCCAAATGTAAACAGTGTTTGTATTTGTGTGCAGGTGTATGTTTGTATACACATATATATATAAATGGACAATCTGATTCTAAAACTTACCTAGAAATGCAAAGGACTTAAAGAGAAAAACACTCTCAAATAAGAACAAGGTTAAGAGAATCACCATACCATATATCAAAACTTGCTATAAAAGTATAATAATTAAGACTATGGTATAGCCGAGAAGAGAAATAAAAGAACAGAACATTTAGAAGCAAACCCAAATTTTACTCTTCATCTATAATAATAGGGGTACTATAGAGTAGTGGGAGAAGGGCAATTTTTTTTTTTCAGTAAGTGGTGCAGGATAGTTTGAGATCACATAGGAAAAATGAAACTTCACTGCTACTTCATATCACACAAAAAATCAATTCCAGATGAATTATAGATCCAAATGTAAAAAGGAAAACACACAGGCTTTAGAAGTTACCTTTAGAGAATATTTCCATGAACTTAGAGTAGTAAAAGGTTTCTTAAATAGGATACAAGAAACAAGAACCAAAATGAAAAATATCAATGAATTAGAATTTATTAAAATTTAGAATTTCTTGGGACTAAGTTCTTGAATAAGAGAATGAAAAGGCAAGAAGGTTTTTAGAATAAATATAACTGGCAAATGTTTATATTAAAAAATTATAGAAATTCCTTCAAATTAATATTTAAAAAAGCATACAGCCCAATGGAAAAAATATATACAAGAATACTGAATAGAAACTTTCTAAAATGGAGAGTCTGGGTGGCTCAGTCAGTTAAGCATCTGCCTTCAGCTCAGGTCATGATCCCAGGGTCCTGGGATTGAGCCCTAGATCGGGCTCCCTGTTCAGCAGGAGTCTGCTTCTTCCTCTCCCTCTGTCGAACCCCTGCTTGTGCTGTCTTTTCCTCTCTGTCTCTCTCAGAATAAAAATAAAATCTTTTAAAAAAAAGAAATTTTTTTAAATGTATAAACAAGTGGCTATAAATTATATGAAAAAATTCTCAACTCCTGGGTTACAAAGCCTACTATTATCAACTGACAGCAATGTAGTTATGGATGCACAATCAAATTCATGAAACACAACAGGCTATACTTGGCACCAAGTATAGCCTGTTGGAAGGAAGGATACGGGACAGCAACGCAATATGCATGGTGGCAGCAAACAAGGCTATAACTCCCGAGTGCAACGTTTGAGGTTCCACTCCCAATTTGGTTTGCATATAGACAAGAGAGAACAAGAACTGGGCTTGGACCGCCTGTAAAGCTATCATTTCTAAATATGCTCTAATCTTAGAGCCCATTCAAAAGTATACGACAAACTGCAATTTTCCAGTTTATCTGTACTTCATCAATTATGTGTCACTAGCTGGTAACTGATTATTCACTGAACAATCTCAATGGTGAGGTGTGGGTGACTGTACTGGTACCCAACATTTAAATTAGATACTATACACTTCTATAAATTTATTGAATTCATTTTGCAAGGAAAGCTCAATGAATAGTCAATCCTCGAATTATTCTTGAAACTAGAGGAAAAGCCTCATGTTCCATTAGTCATTAGGAAATGTAATTTAAAAGCGCAATGAGATACTGTTTAAAAGGTGATTTTAAAAGTATTGGAGAGGACAGAGAATAACTAGCACTCTCATAAACTACCAGTGGAAATTTAAATTTGCACAAACTTTTTGGAAAACTGGCAATGTCCACCAAAATTAAGCTCATGCATTGCCTACAATACTTCATTTCTACTTCTAAAATGTATTATCCAAACAAAATGCATACCTAGGTATATGAGTGTATAGAGGAAATGGTACAGATCTGGCAAAATTGGGACAGAGGGGAAAAACAAAAAGACACTAGCAGTCAGACTACAGAGGCATCTTGTTACTTATATGTTGCTGGTTATACAACCAAGATATTCTGGATAATTCTTAAACAACTGAAATTCTTTGGTGATGGCTCAGTGTCCAAAGACAAAAAACCGTGACTGATCTCTATTCACTGCCAAATAATCAGCATCTTACTGGAGGAAAGGAAAAACATTTTAATTGTAGTTTTTCCTTCTCCATTCCTCTTATTTCTTGCATATAAATTATTTTCCATTTATTAGAAGAAATCTATTGTCTTTTCTTGCCTATAAGTAAATCTCATTCAAATAATCATATATACCTGTGTTATTGTTGGCATAAACCAACAGACACATACAGGAGGCAAAATGGACCATGGGGTTAGAAGTCAGGAGAGTTTCGGGGCACCTGGGTGGCTCAGTGGGTTAAGGCCTCTGCCTTCAGCTCAGGTCATGATCTCAGGGTCCTGAGATCAAGCCCCACATCGGGCTCTCTGCTTGGCAGGGAGCCTGCTTCCTCCTCTCTCTCTGCCTGCCTCTCTGTCTACTTGTGATCTCTGTCTGTTGAATAAATGGAATCTTTTTAAAAAAAAAAGAAGAAGAAGAAGAAGAAGTCAGGAGAGTTTCTTATAGGGAGGGGGTTAAAATTTATAATTGGGAAGGGACACGTTGGGGGGGCCTATGGGCAGTACTAATGCTCTATTTTTTTAACATTTTTAAAAAAATATTTATTTATTTGACAGAGATCAAAAGGAGGCAGAGATGCAGGCAGAGAGAGAGAGGAGCTCTCTCTCTGCTCTCTCTCTCCACTGAGTAGAGAGCCTGATGTCGGGCTCGATCCCAGGACCCTGAGATCATGACCTGAGCCGAAGGCAGAGGCTTTAACACACTGAGCCACCCAGGCACCCCTAATGCTCTATTTTTTAAATTAAGTTACGATTACAAGCATATCCATGTAGTAATAACTTCTGGAACTGAACCTACTTTTTTATCTGTATGTTACAACTGTAATTTTTTAAATTATCAAGAAAGAAGTATTTTAAAAGACCAAGGAACACTTTGAATATATCCATCCAGATCTTAGAATGTTTAAAACTTCAAAATGTGTTTATCTTTTCAAAATGTGTTCTTTATATAATTCCTTCTCTTATTAGAAAAAATTGCCCCATTTACTAAATAAGAAGGCAGATTTTGGCATGCCTAATTCTAATACTAAAGGATAACACTGACTATCAGAGGGACACTTAAAATGTGTTCTTAAAATGACTGAAAACACATTCTTAATAAAAATGATAATGCTTTGAGATGATTGCCAAATAATTGGATTTACAAATATAGAAATAAAGGAGTATTTTCCTACACTTAAGGATTATTGAAATGCCAAGAATGAAATTCATACAATGTTAATAATGATCTATTCACTCTTTTCTATATTTCAAACACATATTTATCTGATACAGAGGAAATACCTATGTTCTGCATGCCTAGTTCGATTGCTTTTCATTATGTCTTTCACTTGCACAGAAAATTTTTATTCCACAATACTATGGCTGAGTGATGTAATGTAATGCTATTATATCTTACAGGAGTTACATCACAATTTCATAGGTTATGCAGGAGCTGAAAAAAATTTATAATGATGCACTTAATGGGTATAAAGCATGATATATATTACTTACAGTAATTGTCAGTTAATGCCTTTTTCTCTAACATAATACATATTCACCCATGCTCTATACTCAAAAGGATTTTTCTTTAAGATTTTTATGTTACTGTATGATAACTAATGATGTATTCAATAAATATCACTAATACAATTTTTTTAAGATTTTATTTATTTATTTCACAGAGAGAGAGAGATCACAAGTAGGCAGAGAGGCAGTCAGAGAGAGAGGAGGAAGCAGGCTCCCTGCTGAGCATAGAGCCCGATGCGGGGCTTGACCCCAGGACCCTGGGATCATGACCTGAGCTGAAGGCAGAGGCTTTAACCCACTGAGCCACCCAGGTGCCCCTCACTAATACAATTTTATAATACTGAGGAATATATTAAAAATAAACATTGATACCCTTAAAATACTGAAATAAAATAACAGAACATCCCAGATGTATGAAAACATATAGATATATATTTTTAATGTTATGATTTCCAGAAAACTATAGATGGAAGTTATGCATAGATAGATTTTTATACCATGTCTTCCAGAAAACTTTGTACATTTTAAGAGTGGTTTACCAACTTCAATAAGTATAAGAATCATTTGATGGTGCTTGTTACAACACATACTTATGCCCTGTATGCAAAAAATTCTCATTCAGTTAATCAACAATTGTATCTACAGATCTGTCCTTTAATAAGCAGCTTAGATGATTGTGACCCATATTATGAGAAACACTGATCTAAGGATTCAGCCTGTATTCACAAGTAATATTGTCTCTTCAAAATATGTAGTGAAAAGAAGGGTCATCTGTACCCCAATGTTTATAGCAGCAATCACCACGGTCGCCAAACTGTGGAAAGAACCAAGATGCCCTTCAACAAACGAATGGATAAGGAAAATGTGGTCCATATACACTATGGTGTATTACGCCTCCATCAGAAAGGATGAATACCCAACTTTTGTAGCAACATGGATGGGACTGGAAGAGATTATGCTGAGTGAAATAAGTCAAACAGAGAGAGTCAATTATCATATGGTTTCACTTATTTGTGGAGCATAACAAATAGCATGGAGGAAAAGGGGAGATGGAGAGGAGAAGGGAGTTGGGGGAAATTAGAAGGGGAGGTGAACCATGAGACTATGGACTCTGAAAAACAATCTGAGGGTTTTGAAGGGGCAGGGGGTGGGAGGTTGGGGGAACCAGGTGGTGGGTATTAGGGCACGGATTGCACGGAGCACTGGGTGTGGTGCAAAAACAATGAACACTGTTACACTGAAAAGAAATAAAAAATTTAAAAAATATATAATCCTAAAAGCAAGCAGAAAATGTGAATTCTCATTAGCATTTTAGAAGAATTGCAACAGCTCAAATAGGGACTCATTGTGTTTTGGTCAGATTCTCAAATCTATGAAACCAAATTAGAATTAGTTCCTAATCATATATCCCTAAGAAAAGAGATTCAAATAATTGTTTGTTTTATTTCTTTTTTTTTAAGTTTCATTTTATTTTTTTTTCAGTGTTCCAAAATTCACTGTTAAGGACCACACCCAGTGTCCCATGCAGTATGTGTCCTCCATAATACCCACCACCAGGCTCACCCCACATCCCCCTGCTCCAAAACCCTCAGTTTGTTTCTCAGAACCTAAAGTCTCTTATGGTTTGTCTCCCCCATCCGATTTCCCCCAACTCACTTCTTCTCTCCATCTCCCAATTTGTGGGTGAAAGTACAGTATATAAGAAAGTAAAAATTTTTCAAAAATAAAATTTTAAATAAAACAGGGTCATAAACGGAGCATTTCCCATTTTTTAAACTTGTATTTAGTCAGCTCTTTCACTTAAGGGAACATATAAATGACATCAAAATGAAGTAAGAAACTTTTTCCTAGTTCATTAGTTTTCTCTGTGACTCTTAGCAGAATTCTTACTCTTATTATAATGGGTTATTGTTAAAAAATGAAAACATAAACTTGTTTCACTGGGATGCCTAAAATTTCACTTAATTGTTTAAATAACCAAAGAACTTGTGAATAATTTCTCATAAATGGTAACCAAAAAAACATACTTGACTAACTTTGTGATATACTCTATTTACTGCAACTACCAGACTTACTCTTCCTGAACCTCACCCCTTATTCTAAATACGCACGTCAGTAAGGCTAACACATTGTTCACCTAGGTTAAGGAGTTTAGAAGCATTGTTAATTCTGTATCACATTATCCCTATGCTTATAAACCGTTGCCTACTTGCTTCCATCATAGGTATATATATATATATATATATATATATATATAGTCAACTATATATATATATATATATATATAGTTGAACTAGTGCAACTCCTCCTGTAGGTCATATAATACAGACAAAACAGCAAGAGCACACACTTCAAGTTACTAGAGGAACATGATCACAATCTATGACTGAAATAGAAAATACATATGTTACTCTCTTTTCCCAGTCCTTCACACAGAGCTCCTAAAACCCTTGTCATTTCCTAAGTGATAAGAGCACTAGGAACGTCTTTTGCTATAAAATTGGTTTTTGACCTCAGTTTCTGACACAGAGCTCCTAAATCCCTTGGAATTTCCTGGGGGATAGGAGTGCCTTTTGTTCTAATGAGGTGACACTGGGTGGGCTCCTAGATGGGGACTGGTCATCAGAAAGACAAACCATTATTAGGAGCTTGCAATTTTCAGCCCCACATTCTCCACACCCGTCCACACCCACCATTCACCAGGAAAGGAAGAGGAGCTGGAAAATGAGTTAATGATGCATTGTGCCTACATAATAAATCCTCCTCATTAATTCCAATAACCTGGGGTTTGGAGAGCCTCTGGGTTAGTGAGTACATCCACATGCTAGGAGAGGAGTGTCCTTCAGCTCCACCAGGACAGAAGCTCCTGTGCTCAGGACCCTCCAGACTTCACCCAAAATCTCTCTTTATCTGGCTATTCATCTGTATCCTTTATCATATCCTTTATTATGTAATAAATTGGTAAGTGTGTTTCCCTAAATTCTGTGAGCTGTTTTAGCAAGTAATCAAATTCAATAGTAAGGAAGTCATGGGAACCTTGGATCCGTAGCCAAGCTGGACAGAAGTAATGGGTTACCCAAGGACCCACGGCTTGTGATTGGCATCTGAAGTTAGAGGGACAGGCTCATGAGACATAAGATTTAACCTTTGGAATCTGACACCAACATCATGTAGATAGTGTCTGAATTGAACTAAATTGTGGGATACCCAGCTGGTATCACAGAGAACTGCATGGTGTGTGTGTTGGCGGGGTGGGGGTGGGGGTGGCTGTGAGGGGGTGCTGACAACAAACCAGGCATCTGGTGTCAGAAGTGTTCTGAGTGTGAGCTGTAGTGTGAAAATAAAGGAGAGACAAACAGAAGTGGGTTTTTCCTATTCAATAACCTACATGAATATACTACAAATCTAACAAGACACACAACATTATTTGCAGCTTTCTGCCTCTGCAAAGGTTTATGTACTATAACCCACTTCAGATAAGGCTTTTCATATTAGTAAATTGCTACAAAATCAATTCTGAAATTACACTGTAGTTTTAGTCAACAGGAGAAAAGTACAGTCACATTAAAAGCAATAAGAAATGCTAAAAAGAAAATAAAATTTTTATTTCCATAAGTCTCTACAAAGTCTCTTTCAGACACCTCTTTAATTCTGAATATTGATATCTGGCTTGGCAATCTCCAAAATGAAAATAAAGCACCATAAGTAAACAAATTTTAGGATTCACCCAAATATGTAGGCCGATTTATAAGTCATTTACATGAGATATTTATATATTAAGCTAATCTTAAAGCATTCAACTATATCATAATGATATATAAATCCAGCATAATATGGATCTGTTCATGCAAGAGCCAAAACACTTACTTTGGTGACCACTGTTGTCATTACCATAAAGTCCCCTATTTACCTCCTCAGGTTTCACTTTTTGCTCTTCTAATCCAACAATGAGACATCTTCTTGAAACTCAAATCTTTATAAGTTATTCCCATGTTTAACATTTTCTGCACTAGATGGTTTAGGATACTATTCTCAACATCTTTGGAAATATAAAGTATTTCATAAATTTCAGTGTGTACTTATAGACTCCTCTCCAGTAATATTTGGAGCTTATAATTTTTAAATGTTTTTCTAATTTAAGAAAAGATCTTTTGGTTATTCATCTTACCTCTTTCTGCCTTGTGACCCTTTTAAAGTCTGGGTTCTGGAAGTCTTAAGTGCATCAAGAAAAGCCATGGGGAACAGGACATACTGATGATGCTGAAAGAATGACAAGTTTTCTTTAGAAAAATAGAAATGCACCCACTTAATATGAGAAACTCTTTAAATATACAAATGGATCAGGGAAAAATGATGTAGCACTGTGCATATTTCATCCCATGGATTTCCATTTTACACAGGGTACATGTTCTAAAATTGGTTCTTAATTCCTAAATTATATATAAATCAAATTACTATAAGGAATCCCTTTGACTACCCCATAAAAATTCTGTAATTTAGAGATCATCATATCTCAGTGCTACCAAAGCTGGTTTTCCCTCCAACAATGGATCAGACAGATGTTTTATCAGCTGGCAACAGATGGAAGTTTTGACTGGCACTTAGAGTCATTAGTATCTCAATTACGAATCCTCAAACACCAAAATGACACTCAGGCTAAAAGATACTCACACTATGAGAGGCTCTCTGAAATTGACATGATGTCCCCACTGATTCAGCCCCCATCCCTACTCTCTTAGGTTCATCTTGGGGCATAAATGCTTTGAGTACAACAGCAGACAGAATTTCTTGCATTATTTATTCTCTATCCTTCTCCTTCCACTTCTCTTTCTCTTCCTCTAAGAACACATTGTTCATGGTAAAATTCAAAATTTACAATTACATGCATGATGAAATTCACACCACACTGTGGTCACTTAGAGTGAGGCATGCAAAAGGCTTAAGTTTTCAAGGGCACATTTAGAATGGAAACTACAGAAATAATGAAATACAAGATAGTGTATAATTATTAGACACAGTTGAGCGTTTTGCTTACGCAGCTCTTTAGAATGTCTAAATACAGCTACATTTTTAGAATTTTTAGACAAAACAGTTCTTTGTTTCATGTATAAAGTTATTAATGCTAAAATCTTCACAATAATGCACACAGACCTGATTTTTTTTCAGTCACTTTCCTCTCTCCGCTATATTTTAGTCCTTACAGCTTTTTATTTGTACAATGTGTATAGCTAGAAAATCAAATTTGAGTATTCAAAGTGCAAGTATGATGCCCTAGTTTCTAAAAAAAAAAAACAAAAAATCCACTTTTTGGATGTTAACTTATTAAAAAGAAAGAAGACTACCTCTTATTTTATGTAATTTTTGAAATTTAAGGTGAATAACAACTATAATGACTGGCAATTCTATATATCTAGTGTCACTAGAAAAATTCAAATAGATTTACAAAGGAAAATAATTAGCATATTTGTGTCATAGAATGAAAGGGGTATTTTATTGTTCTTTTGCTGCTTTATTTAAGGTTCAAATTTCATTTTGTCCTTGTGAATGTACACAAATAAAATATGGTATATGTATGTGATTTTCTTCTGCTTGGGATATTCATTTGTCTTATACATATGTGGGGGAGTAGGAAACAATATAAGAGTAAAAATTAAACAAAAAAATTTTGATCTTTTTCTACTACTTTAATGAATAAAGAAAATGGAAGCTTTTGATTAATACTTAGATTCCTGTCCTTTTGTGTGTTAATTAGTACTTTAGGAGGTACTTTTAGAAAATAGATCTCTATTAAATTTAAATTTCCTCTGTATTAGGAATATTAAAGATTGAAGCAAATGTATTATTCACCTTTGTCTTTATGTAAAGCATTTTTTTCTCAATTTTGTCATAGGTAAACTAGATTTCTCTTATTATTCATTAAAAATTCATAAGAACATAGCAATATGTTTTATATCTACTTGGTTTCATCATTTATAGCACTTCAACATTTAATAAATGCTTATTTCTCAAACTTTCAATACATACCAAAAATACATGAAGAACTAATATTAAAGTGTTTCTGCTTTTACTATACTCCTTGTGTAGAAAAAAATATTTTCATATATAATTTTAAAAGACAGAGAGATTAATTTTATTTCAAAGCAGGCATAAAAATGTTTTCATTTAAAAAAATGCATGAAGCCATCACAAGACTATCTTAAATGACTGTTAAAAATCTTAGGATTTCCTGATACAGTATTTAGTCCCAGTGTGAACTTGAATTATGAAATTTTAAAACCTATGAAATAAAAGTTTACATCAGTAAGTATTGCAGGCATAAACCTGAAACTTATTCATCTAACCTCTTATTTGCTGGTCAACAGCTAGAGTAAATTTCTCAGAGTCCTTTGTAGTTAGCGAGGTTCAGGTTGATCAAAGTAGTAACCAAGAAAATATGAAAACAAGTAATGTACATGACTACCTAAACAGTACCATAAAATCTCCTTCCTCTGTGCTAAGATTGACCTTCTGTGTTAGCCTGATGAAGATAACCACATGTTAAACTGGCAAAACCAAAAGCAGGAAGGAGCCTGGTTCTCTGGGTTACTGCCTGGACTTTTCATGAATTAAACTTTTTCCTGCAAATTTAATGAGGAATAATTGACAAGTATAATCAAACATATTTAAACTGTACAATGTGATGATTTGATATAATAAACAATGTGGAATGTTTACCAAGATCAAGATAATTAACACATCTGTTACTGCACATAGTTAATTCTTTTTGTAAGTGTGTAGTGTGAGAACACTTAATATCTACTCTCAGCAAATTTCAAGTATATAATACCATATTATTCACTATTGTTATCATGCTGTGCTTTGGATACTCAGAATGTATTCATCTTATAGCTGAAAGCTTGTACCCTTTGATCTACACCTCCCCTTTTCCTCCAACTGCAGCCCCTGTCAAACATCATTCTATTTGCTAATTTTATGAAATTGATTTTGTGGTTTTTTTTAAAGTTCTACATATAGTTGGTATCATTCTGAACTTCTTTTTCTCTGATGGGTTATTTCACTTAGCCTTAGTCCCTCCAGCTTTATCCACGTTGTTGCAAATGGCAAGATTTCCTTCCTTTTTATGGTTTGAATAATACTCTATTATACAGTTGACCTCTGTATAACCACAAGGTTAGGGGTGTAAACCCCCTGCAGCTGAATATCCACGTATAACTTTTGACTCTCCCCAAACTTAATTCTAATAGCCTACTATTAGTTGGAGCCTTACTGGTAACATAAACAACACATATTTTATATGTATTATATACTGCATTTTTTAAAATAAAGCTAGAAAAAAGAAAATATTAAGCATAAGGAATATGTATCTACAGTACTATAAAAAATATGCATACAAGTGGACCCATGCAGTTCAAGCCTCTGTTGTTTAGGATCAACTGTGTGTGTGTGTGTGTGTGTGTATCACATTTTCCTTATTCATTCATTCTGTCTTTGAAAATTTATTGTAATAATCATTCATTCATTCATTCTTCAAAAACGATTTACATCATTTCCTTAGAGGAATAGCCTTCCTAGAGGCTATTGTGAATAATGCCCCACTTATCATGGGAATGTGGATAACTTTTTGACATACTGATTTCATTTCTTCCAGATACCCAGGAATTGGATTGCTAGGTTATATGGTCTTATTTTTAATGTTTTAATGAACCACCATACTATTTTCCATAGTAGCTATACCAAATTACATTCTCACCAGTAGTGAGTACACCTACCAATAATATTTGTTATCTCTTGCCTTTTTGAGAATAGTCATTCTAACAAACATGAAGTCATATCTCATCATGGTTTTGACTTGCATTTCCCAGGTATTTGTGTTGAGCAACTTTTCATTTACCTACTGGCCATTGGTATGTCTTTTTTGGAAAAAAAAAATGTCTATTCTGGGTCCTTTGCTTGTTTTTTAATTGGATTATTTGCTTTTTTCCCATTGAATTATAGGAGTTATTTATATGTTTTGGATTTTAACCCCTTAAGAGATAGATGGTGCACAAATAGTGTGTCTTCTATATTAGAAGACAATATTCTATATTGCCTTTCAATTTATTGTTTCCTTTCTGTACAGAAATGGTTTAGTTTAAGGTAATCCTACTTACTAATTGTAGCTATGGCTGCCTATGCTTTTGGGGTCTTATCCAAGTAATCATTGCCAAGACCACTGTTGAGGGACTTTTTCCCTGTGATTTCTTCTTGGACTTGTACGGTCTTAGGCTTTACATTTAAGTCTTAAGTCAATTTAGAGTTAATTATCATGAGTGGTGTAAGATAGGGGTCCAACTATATTCTTTTGCATATGGATATTCAGTTTTCCCGATACTTTTTTTTTAAATATATGTATATATTTATTTTATTTTATTTTTTATTTATTTGACAGAGAGAGAAATCACAAGTAGGCAGAAGTAGGCAGAGAAGCAATCAGAGAGGGAGAAGCAGGCTCCCCGCTGAGCAGAAAGCCCGATGCGGGGGCTTGATCCCAGGACCCTGGGATCATGACCTGAGCTGAAGGCAGAGGCTTAACCCACTGAGCCACCCAGGCACCCCTTCCCAATACTTTTTACTAAGGAAACTATCCTTTGTCCATTGTATATTCTTTGTACCTTTGTTGAAGATGTTGATAGTATATGTATTGGTTTATTTCTGGGCCCTTTTTTTCTGTTCCTAAGTATCTTATTCTAGGTGTCCATTTTTATGTCAGTGTCATATGGTTTTAGTTATTATAGGTTTGTAGTATGTGTCATATAGTTTTAGTTACTAAATATTTGTAATACAGTTTGAAGTCAGGAAGCATGAAGCCTGATCAAGCTTTGTTCTTGCTCAAGATTACGTTAGCTACTTGGGGTCTTCTGTGGTTCTAAAACAATTTTAGGATCATTTTCTATTTCTATGAAAAATAGCATTGGAATTTTAGTAGGGATTCATTGAATCCATAGATCACTTTAAGGAGTATGGACATTTTAACAATATTAATTCTTCCAATCGAAAAACATGGAATATCTTTCCAATTGTGTTTTTTTCACTCTCTTTCATTAATGTCTTATCAGCATACAGGTCTTTTACTTTCTTAGTTACATTTTTCCTAAGTATTTTATTGTTTGTGATGCTATTATAAATAAGATTGCTTTCATAATTATTCTTTCAGATAATCCATTATTAGTGTCCAGAAACACAACTTAATTTTTTAAGATTATTTATTTATTTGTCAGACAGAGAGGGAGGGGGCACAAGCAGGGGAGTTGCAGGCAAAAGGAGAAGCAGGCTCCCTGCTGAGCAAGGAACCCAAAGCAGGACTCGATCTCAGGACCCTGGAATCATGACTTGAGCAGAAGGCAGATGCAGACACTTACCTGACTGAGCCACCCAGGCATCCCTCACAAGTTATTTTTTATATTGATTTTTTTTATTTGGAAAACTTACTGAATTCAGTTTTTACGAATCAATCTCCTTGCTTGCCATTGGTCTGTCCAGATTTTCTATTACTTCAAGATTCAGTCTTGGTAGCTTACTTGTTTCCAGGAATTTATCCACTTCTAAGTCATCTAGCTTTGTTGGCATAGTCTCTTGTGACCTTTTGTATTTGACCTTTTGAGCTTCTGTAGTAACCTTTTGGCCTTCTGTAGTATCAGTTGTAATGTTTCCTCAATTATTTTATTTGAGCAATCTCTTCTAACACTAAAGGTTTGTGTATTTTTTTTCTTTAAAAAAAAAACCAACTCTTAGTTTCATTGGTCATTTCTATTATTAGTCTAGTCTCTACTTCTTTTATTTCTACCCTATTACTTATTATTTCCTCTATTCTGCTAAATTTTGGCTTTTTTCCTAGTTCTTGGGGTGTAATGTTAAATTGTTTGAGATGTTTCATCTCTATGCAGGCCTTTATTACATAAACTTCCATCCGAGAACTACTTGTGCCGTATTCCACACATTTTGGTATGCTGTGCTTCCATTTTTGTCTCAAGATATTTTCCCATTTCCTTGACCCACTGTTCATAAGTTTGTCGCTTAATTTCTACGTATCTGTGACTATTTCAGTTTCCTCCTGTTATTGATTTCTAGTTTCATACCATTGTGCTTTGAAGAGATAAGTTTTAAGTTGTCTTAAATTTTTTAGGACTTGTTTTGTGACCTAAAATATGCTCTCTCCTGGAGAATGTTCCATGTACACTTGAGAAAAATGTGTATTCTGTTGCTGTTGAATAAAATAATCGGTACATGTCCGTGAGGTCCAGTTAATCTAAAGCAGAGTTTAAGTCCCTTATTTACTTATCAATTTTCTGTCTAGATAATCTTTCCATTGTTGTAAGTGAAGTCCTCTACTTTTATTGCATTGCTATCTTTTTTTTGCATTGCTATCTTTATTGCAGTTCTGCTTTTAGATCTTTAATAATTTTCTAGTATATTTAGGTGCTCTAATATTGGGTACATATATAATTGTCATATCTTCTTAACAAATTGACTCTATCATTATATGTGACTTTCCTTATCTCTTCTTATCCTGCTTTTGATTTCAAGTCTATTTTGTCTAACTTAAGTATAGTGAACCCTGCCTCATTTGGTCACCATCTGCCCTTCACTTTCCTTCTATGAATGTTTTTAAACCCTAAGGGAGTCTCCTGTATGCAACATACAGTTGAGTCTTGTTGATTTTTTAATCTATTCAACTACATTGTCTTTCAATGGGAGGATTTAAATTATTTGCATTTTTAAAAAATTATCAATATGTTTCTTAAGTTGTTTTTTGACTTTTCCTTTGTAGTTCTTTTGTTTCTTTCTTTTTCTCTGCTGTCTTTGTGAATTAATGATCCTGTTGTGGTATGCTTTGATTCTTTTGTCTTATCATGTACATATCTGTTATAGATTTTTTTTTTTTTTGGCTCAGGGGGTTGGGCCGCTGCCTTCGGCTCGGGTCGTGATCTCGGGGTCCTGTTATAGATTTTTGATTTGTGATCCCCATGAGGTTTTCATATACATCTTGTAACAGTTTTAGCAGTCTATTTTAAACTGATAACAACTTCACCGCAGTCGCATAGAAATATTCTACACATTGCTTGTCCCCCACATTTTGCTGATATCACAATTTATACATTTTTATGTTACATACCCATTAATAAAATATTGTAGCTATAGTTTTTAACAATTTTGTCAAGATCCAAATACATATGTTCAATTACATCAAGGTAATTCTCACTTAGATGTTCTATGAAACTATTCATGTTAGGAAGGCACAAGTTAGTAGTGGGTGGTGTTTTGGCCTAATAGTCTCAGTCTGTGGAGCTGTACCTACAACAGGATAGAGCAATGTTACGGCCCTCAATCATTTTATTTTCTTTGTCTGTCAGCCTAAACAAGTCAGTGATAATTATACTCTCTATCAGCCATATTATCTTTGAATGACTGAGCTCTCTAGTTGCCATGCAACCTGCTTATCTATTATTGTTGGATGTGGTAGAAACACCCCGACACCAATATATGTAGCACAGTTCGTTTTTTTTTTTTTTTTTTTAAATTTTTGGAATTTAGTGATGGATGTTGAAGGTCATAAGATGACGAGACCTGCCAAAATGAAAATGGGAGTGAAATTCAAGGACAAAAATAGAATTGTTATTCTTACACTTTTGTTAATATTCCCTCATATCCCTTGTCACACAATATTGGTGGACCCAGTATATGTCCTATGAAGCTAAATTTTGGAGGAAATATTGTATAATACAGTATCAGGAGGAATAGTATTATGTGCAATATAAGTCCTGGTCAAAAATATAAATATTTATAAAGTCTTGGGATTCGGGTTATTAGCTAATGAGATCAATACAAATTTCCCAATAAACTATCTTCCAAATTCACCTTTGCTTTTTTAAAAGTCACTCCATAGTGTCAATAAATATATCTACTCAAAACCAAAGGGAAATGAGGTTCATGTTGGACATAAAAATCTGAAGTGTAAATTATCATCTCCTCACATGAATACATCTTTTGCGTCTTGTGCCCTAATGAATGTCATTAGCACTAACCCATTTATCTTAGCTATTCTTTGATTAAAAATCACTAGGAATATTCTATGCTAAATTATACCTAATACAGTATAACCTGCTGTATTAGTCTAGCAAACAAATTAGTTACTATCAAAAAAGTCACACTAGAGTAGTAATAAAACAAAACAAAACAAAAGTTGCTTCTTTCCTTATAACATTTCCAATCTAAGTGAAAAAGTATGTGATGTATGAACACAGTTTATAAATAAGACTTTATGGAGAGCTTAAAGTGGATAGCAGAGAATATAAATCATGCAGGAGTTCAGAAGATGGAGTTACAATATCGGAGAGGTGAAATTTGAGTTGGATATGAAAAATACTTGTGATTCATATCAGATGAGAGGAAAAGGAAGAATTTCCCAAATAAGTAATAGGATATAAATCAAGTCATGGATAATGGACATGTAAAATTAATTGCTTGCAGGAGAGATAATTTTAAATTAGGATGAGGTTATAAAAGATCCCAAATAGACAATAATGGTGTTTGAATTACATCTGGTGTACAATAAAAAAAAAAAAAAAAAAAAACCGCCCAAAGTTTTTGATCATAAAGTTGTAGTAAAAAAAGAACAGTTTTTCTTTATTTTTCAAGATTTTACTTAAATTCAAGTAATTAACATAAAGTGTATTATTAGTTTCAGAGGTGGAGTTCAGTAATTGGTCAGTTGCATATAATACCCAGTGCTTATTATATCATGAGGCCTAAAAAAGGAACAGTGTAAAAAAACACAATTTTGGGAAAGGTTTACAAGTCATACTGATGAGGGAGCAGGAGGCTGACTGAGGACAAAGCAAAAGCTGGCACCTTGCACCTCCTCTCCCCTCGGTAATGTGTGTGACATTCCTCAGGCACCCCTGACCACCTAAACGAGAAATAAATAGTTAACTTGCAGAGATCACAATCCTGCAAGACAGGAATCTCCCAACTATCTTGATGTTAATGGCTTGGCAAAAGACAACACTGATCAAGCTGCAAGACCTTCACCTTGTAGGCCCTCTTTAGCATATGAAAGCTCCGTTGAAACCTCCCTTTTCCTCACGTTCCCCCAACGGCAGGGTACAGAACCTGCCATCCCTCACAACCCGGGCAGCAGCTCTTTCTGCCCATGGGGTCCTGTCCCCGTGCTTTAATAAACCACCATTTTGCACCAAAGATGTCTCAAGAATTCTTTCTTGGTCATGGGCTCCGGACCTCAGCCCACCGAACCTCACCTAGGTTCTAGAACTTCATCAATATTAAGAGACGTTAAGATCCCTGTATATCTACTTTAGTCCATTACCTTAGGATAGAATGAGGATCCCCAGATGGTAAGGTATTTGCAACAAACAAGGGCAATGAGTCATGTACAACTTGAACATGGAAAAAATGGGTATAATTACCTCAATTTACTATGTCACTTTTCATAACAATCTAAAACTAGGAACATCCCAAAGGAATATAAGAACAAAAAATGAAAAACAACGTACAAAACAAGAGATGGGAATTTGGCAAATTGACCAGAACCAAAAGAAACAAAGAGTGCTCCAGAAGGGCATAAAATGATAAAAGAATCTAGTTTGCATGACAAGGCAAGGCAGTGAAGGAAAGATCAACTGCTTAACAATTAAGCAAAATGCAGTTTCACTTTTTTCTTTTTTAAATTCACTAAGTACAAACATGTTTGTATCTCTGATCACTGGTATCTTTTATTTCTCTCCAGGAAGATGAGTTATTGTAAATGATTCATTCTTAGACATTTCTGCCAAGAATCCACTTTGGCTGATAACAAAACTCCCATGGTTGCAGAAATGTTTCTGGTATGGGACCTGCTGTGGGAGCTCATTTCATCAGAAATACTAGGATACCAAAGTCAGGTAACTGTGGCTGAGTTACCAAATTGTCTTATATAGCAGCAGAGCCTAGAGTTATTATTATACACTCTTACTACCCATACAAAGAACAGGGAACTTCTGGCTTCTGACCTCCAATTTTACATTTTTTTTTTCCTATTAGGAACAGGCTGCATTAGTTACATAATTAAAAACAGAAATCATGTCTATGAAGAACGAGGGAAACTGAGGGATGAAAGGGAGGTCACTCATTTTGTTTCTGCTCATTTAAATTTTTATGCATTATACTTCTTTTGTTCTGAGTGTTTGCTTCCCATAGTAAGCCAGAAGGAAAGCAGGTGTAAACAGAGACAAGTCATCTTTCTTACACAGTTCTCCAGTCAGACAGGCCCTTTGTAGTCTGGCCCAGCTCAGCTGTATGTTCTTACTTATCAGTGTCAAAGGCAGCACAGAAAAAGTGTAGTAACAAGTGAACTCCAGAGTGATTTTCATTGCCAGCAGAGAGGCCACAAACTAGAGATGATCTAGCAGCTGACTTTCTTGCTGCTGTATTCATCTGTCTCGTGAAGCTTTTTTTTTTTCCCCCTATGAAATAGATGGGGCAGGATGCACTGCACTGAAACTAGTCAGGACATAATTTAGGAAGACAAGAGTTAGCTCGAACTGGTTTCAAAGAATTACTGGGCTCCTGAAAGGGGAAAAAAAGAGGACAAACCACAAGTCGTTGGGAAAAAGTGGCAAAAGGCAGAGTAAGGCTTAAAGATCATTGAAGGTTAGGTAAGACCTGGCTCTGGAGGGAGGTGGTAACAGAAAGCACTAAAAGATAAATAATCATGGTGTAGAGAACCTTCGAATATGAAGAGACAAATACACCTGTTTTATATATGATGTTAACTCTTCACTAAATCCAGTGTGACTTTGCAGATCAGGAAAGAATAATCTATCCATAAAATTTTTTTTCCTATTGCTTAATGTACAATGAATTACCCTTTACACTGTAGAAATCACAATACTCTGTTTAGTCCTGGTCTATTTTTAATCTTATTGAGTCTTTAAGAGGCTTCATGTGCATGACATTTTATTATACATCTGAAAGAAGAAAATAAAGTAGCTTTAGCTACTTGGAAGGAATTATACCTTGTGATATAGGAGAGAAGCAAATTATGTAACTATTGTAAAAGTACCCCATGAAGTCCCCTGATGTCTGCTGTACCTGTAGTAACTCATATTTTGGGGGGGCCACTTCTTTCCCTTACTCCCTCATTCCGTTTGCCTTGAAATTGCTAAATTAAACAAGCTATAACTGGAGAATTTAGTGCCTTGTAGTGATATTGTCATTTTGGAAAAGTAAAAAAAGCAGTTTCAAGTTCATTATTTAGTATAGCTAGTGAATAAATCATTTGAAAGTTATATTACTATGGGATTTTAAGCATTTTCTATCTTCTGCTTTAACTGACCTCTATTAAATACACGTGATTGTAAATATAGCTCTACTATATGCATTGATATGCATTGATATGCATTGATGTGTGCTAATATCATTTCTTTATCCTTTATTTTGTTTTCTTTTTAACTTATTTTAATTCTAGTTAGTCAACATACAGTGCTATATTAGTTTCAGGTGTACAATATAGTAATTTAACAATTCCATGTATCATCCAGTGCTCATCAGGGCAAGTACACTTCTTAATCCCCATCACTTGTATTTTTTAAACATTTTTATTTATTTGTCAGAGAGAGAGAGCACACAAACAGGGGGAGCAGCAGGCAGAGGCAGAGGCAAGCTCCCCACTAACCAAGGAGCCCCGGTAGCCCAAGATCATGACTTAAGCAGAAGGCAGATGCTTAACCAACTGAGCAACTGAGACAGCCGAATCACTTATTTAACCCACCCCCCCCACTCACTTCCCCTCTGGTAACCATAAGTTTGTTCTCTATATTTAAGAGTCTGTTTCTTGGTTTCTCTTTTTCCTCTTTGCTTGTTTCTTTTTTTTTTTTTTTTAAAGATTTTATTTATTTATTTGACAGACAGAAATCACAAGTAGATGGAGAGGCAGGCAGAGAGAGAGAGAGGGAAGCAGGCTCCCTGCTGAGCAGAGAGCCCGATGTGGGACTCGATCCCAGGACCCTGAGATCATGACCTGAGCCGAAGGCAGCGGCTTAACCCACTGAGCCACCCAGGCACCCCTCTTTGCTTGTTTCTTAAGTTCCACATATGAGTGAAATCAAATGGCATTTGTCTTTCTCTGACTGGCTTATTTTGCTTAGCATTATTCTCTCTGGTTCCATCCATGTCATTGCAAATGGCAAAATTTCATTCTTTTTTATGGCTGAATAATATTCCATCATATATGTATGATATGTATGTATGTATGTATGATTCCATCATATGTGTATGATGCAATATTATTTTTTATCCATTTGTCTATCAATGGACACTTTGGCTATTGTAAGTAATGCTGCAATAAACATATGGCTGAATGTATCCCTCTGAATTAGTGTTTTTGTATTCTTTGGGTAAACACTCAGTAGTGCAATTCCTGGATCTTAGAGTAATTCTATTTTTAGCTTTTTGAGGATCCTCCATATCTGTTTTCCAGAGTGGTACACCAGTTTTCATTCCTACCAACACTGCAAGTGTGTTCCTTTTTCTCTACATCATTGCCAATACCTTTTGTTTCTTTTGTTGATTTTAGTTGTTGTTACAGGTTTAAGGTGATGTTTCATTGTAGTTTTGATTTGCATTTCCCAGATGGTAAGTGATGATGAGCATCTTTTCATGTGTCTATTGGCCACCTGTATGTCTTCTTCAGAGAAACACCTGTTCATATCTTTTGCCAATTTTTAGATTATTTGTTTTGGGAGGGTGTGGAGTTTTAGAAGTTTAAGTTCTTTGGATACTAACCTTTTATTAGCTATGTCATTTGTAAATATCTTCTCTCATTCTGTTGGATACCTTTTAGTTTTGTTGTTTCCTTTGTTCTGCAGAAGCTCTTTATTTTGATGTAGTTATAATAGTTTATTTCTGCTTTTGCCTCCCTTGCTTCCGGGGTCCTATCTAGAAAATAAGTTGCTATAGCTGATGTGAAAGAAGTTACTTCATGTGTTCTCTTCTAGGGTTTTTATAGTTTCATATCTCACATTTAGGTCTTTAATCCATTTTGATTGTGTATGGTGTAAGAAAGTGGTCCAGTTTCATTCTTTTGCAGACACATATTAACATCTTTAAACCTCTTAATGCTATGCCTAGCTAGTTATACCTGTCAATGTAACATATCGATTTTCCCAAGGTCAAGGACAAAGGGCATTATATATCTGATACTTAATAAGAGCCATTTCCATTAGTGTCCACTACTTAAGAATATTTCTGAGGGAGAAATCTATTTAAGTGAATTGCTTAAACATTTTTCATTCAGGTCTGGTGACTTAAGTTTCATAATTCCACAAACTTCATTCACAATTCTTTCTGCAAATAACATCTTAATCCCACTGGGTTTTATGTAGAGCAACATAGAATGTAAGAGAAAATGCATGATGTCAAGGGATTTTCAACCAAGAAGACAAAACTTGCAAATTATGAATCAACTTAATATACTCTTTGATAAAGATGGGTATGTATCTAAGGACCTAAACCTAAGGAATAAAAATCAGGGAGATGCTTACACTTAGAGGTTCTGAGGCATAGAAGATCAGCCTGAAGAGGCTTTGTGTGATGGAAAACTTCACCATAAAGCAGATTTGGAAAGTGCCTAGGTAGAGTATTACTTTATCTGGAAGAGAAATATATACTCCCTCATTTCCCTGTTCACAAAATTCTCTCCGCCATTTATAACTTTCCAAAAAGTCTTGATAAGTGCTTTACAAGTAAATAGAACCTAAAATACAAATTTTAGAACCTCAGATGTATGTTTTTGTATTTGTTTCTCTGATATATGTAATTTACTAGGAGGAGGATCAAGAAAATATATATTCATATTTTTTCACCTGTCCTTTCCCCCTAAATATCATGTCAAATTTAAAAAATAGAAAGATTTCAATTCTAATTCAGATTCTATTATTCTTTCTTCTTCAAATGAGTCCTTAGCTGTTGACCATTTGACTTTCCACAGGTTTTCCTGTGACTCACGTTTAACATATAAACCTATATATTTTGAGGAATATCAAATATGTCATTTGATGTTCAAAAATATTTCTAAGACACTAAATAATTGGAAGTTATTAGCTTAAGAATAGTTTTTCCATTTTGAAAAAGGCAAAGGAAATACTAATCACATCTTATAAAGCCACTATGTTTTGTTGTGTTTGGTTTTTATTTCATTTGATCAATTTCTTTTGACTTATTCTGGAGTGAGGGATGTATACTAAGAAAATAAGGAAATTTGCTGGTTGATCTCTCTGCTCAAGTTATAGAAATTCTTTATTTCAAGAAGAAAGATACTATCTCTTGTCTTGCATTTGACTTCAGGCTAAAAAAAGCACCAGTAGTATAGTAACTATACCTAGCATTCCAGCTTTTGCATGCTTCCTTTATTTAAATTCTATCCTTAGGCTCCAGATATGTGGAAAACTTCTCTCAGATGTATGATGTGCTATTGTATAATTTCTTAGGAGTACTTCTCTTGACTCTTAAACTAGGTCTATTTGGGTTAACTTGGAAAAATGGAAAGACATGGAACAGGTAGAAAAAATGTATTCATCTGGGGAAGTAACTAGAGCCACCAAATAATACATTTGTAGTAGTTTTGGTTTTTAGAAAGGTCACCTTTCTGATATCAGATACTTATAAAATTATTCTTTGAAAGAATAATGAAGAAAAGCTTCATTTTGGTTTTTTTCTCCCAAATACCAGGTACCAAATGTGGATTTGTATTTCCCTAAGTTTTTAACTTCCTATAAAGTGAAAGTTATAAATAAAATGAAGACTGTTTTGTCAAAGAAACCTTTGGACAAGAGATGCCTTGAAATTGTTCTTCTTAACTTTCCTTTGGTATAGTAGAAAGAGAATGGGCTTGGAACAAGGCAGAATTTTTTTTTTTTTTTTTTTAACCAAACCAATAACTGTTCTAGCTTCACAATCTTGGGCCGATTTTTTAAACTTGCTGAGTCCCATTTTCTTTAACTTTAAAAAGTATCAAACTGATAGCTATCATGCAGACTTCTTGTGATAATCAAGTAATATAGTGAAAAGCACCTGTCTCCAAATCTAGCCTGAGAGGAGGTAAAAAAGTCCCTATATTTCTCAGCGCGCCTGTGAAAAGCCATAAACTCCTAAGACACAGAAAGGTATATGACATATGGTAGGGAATGTATGCTTTCAATGCCCCTAGAAACATTTTACTCTTCACATACCATGAGAATTAGATCTGTAGTTAATTGCTCTAACCCAGCCAAATGCTTTGAATTAGGTCCCGAGGTTAAGCACCAAGGTGACAGGAAGCACTGTTTCTCTGTTTATATTTCAAAAAATAAGAATCTAGAACCTGGAAATAGATCTAGGTCATAAAATAGGAGACACCCATGGTTTATAGTTACTCTTGGAAAGATGCATTTCGAAAAGTTGGAGTAAAGGTTGGAGTAAAAATCTAGGATTCTTCCCATCCCATCTCAGGATAAATGGTTGGCTATCTCATATATATAAATCTAATCTAATATTCTCTGTTCCTCACCTAGGACAGATTCTGAAATTTGTATGCATAAGACATTTGACCTGGCTTTCATAGGGATACCCCTGGGGTAAGGATCAGAGTGCAGAAAACATGAACATGATTTGTTTTTTAAGTAGATAATAACGTGATGGATTTAGAATACCTTGTATGCACATTCAGTACAAAATCATATTCATGATTTTATCATTTATCACATTCCAAATAAATTAAAAATGAGTTTAAAAATCAAGTAATGGACACATCAGTGTTTCAGAACATTTTGCTTAATAAACAAATGAAAATAGTCTTGGATTCAATCGCCAGGTTAACAAAAGTTCTCAAGTGAGGTTTGCAGTCCTATTTTCCTAGGGGCAAAACTTTCTACTCTTCCTTCTTTAAAAAAATAAAATAAAATAAAATATATATATATATATATTTATTTATTTATTTATTTGACACACAGAGAGAGAGAGAGAGAGATCAAGCACACAAGCCCAAGCACAGGAAGCTGTAGAAGGAGAGGGAGAAGTAGGCTCCCTAATAAACAAGCCCTGTGCAGGACACAATCCCAGGACCCTGGGATTCACTCTTGAGTGAAGGCGGATGCTTAACCAACTGAGCTACCCAGGCACCCCTCTACTTTCCTAAAACATCCACAACACTGAACTAGTGCAATTGGAGATCACAGGTCTCAACATCATTACCACAGACAGACACACACACACAGACATGCACACATAAGAGTTCGATGATTTTACCTAGGTGGAAAGAACACCACTGAATTAGATACAAGACCAATTAATCAATATTAATTGATTTGACTTAGAGTGCCCAGTAAATGAGTCTATCTATCTCTGCTTAGGTTTCTGTCACCTAGATACAGCTTTCAAAAGTCAATATTTTATAAGGATGCTCAGTGTCATTGGTGTTATGTCATTCTTCTAGGCTGTAGGAGTTGGTTTCCCGACGTCATAAAATCTCATTGCTTTAAAAATTTAAGTAGTTGGGGGAGGAGGAGTCAAGATGGCAGAGAAGTAGCAGGCTGAGACTACTTCAGCTAGCAGGAGATCAGCTAGATAGCTTATCTAAAGATTGCAAATACCTGCAAATCCATCGGCAGATCAAAGAGAAGAAGAACAGCAATTCTGGAAACAGAAAAACAACCACATTCTGAAAGGTAGGACTGCCGGAGAAGTGAATCTAAAGCGACGGGAAGATAGACCCCGGGGGAGGGGCCGGCTCCTGGCAAGCGGCGGAGCAACGGAGCACAAAATCAGGACTTTTAAAAGTCTGTTCCACTGAGGGACATCGCTCCAGAGGCTAAACCAGGGCAAAGCCCATGCGGGCTCAGCGTGACCTCAGGTCCCGCAGGGTCACAGAAGGATCGTGGGTGTTTGACTGTCACAGAGCTTGCGGGTATTGGAACGGGAAAGCTGGCTACAGAGACAGAGCCGACAATAAGCTCGCAGCTCCGGGTTACCTTGAACCGGTCGCAGGCTCGGTGAGCTCGGAGCTCGGCCGGAGGTCAGGCAGACGGGAGTTACTGGGCACTGTTCTCTGAGGGCACACTGAGGAGTGGGGCCCCGGGCTCTCGGCTCCTCCGGGCTGGAGACCTGGAGGCCGCCATTTGTATTCCCGTCCTCTGGAACTCTACGGAAAGCGCTCAGGGAACAAAAGCTCCTGAAAGCAAAGCCGAGCGGATCACTCAGCCCGGCCCCTGGTAAGGGCAGTGCAATTCCACCTGGGGCAAAGACACTTGAGAATCACTACAACAGGCCCCTCCCCCAGAAGATCAGCAAGAAATACAGCCAAGACCAAGTTTACCTACCAAGGAGTGCAGTTTCAATACCAAGGAGAGCAGCAGAATTCCAGAGGAGGAGAAAGCAAAGCACGGAACTCATGGCTTTCTCCCTGTGATTTTTTCAGTCTTGCAGTTAATTTAATTTTTTTCTTTTTCATTTTTTTTCTCTTCTTCTGCTAAAATTTTTTAACTTTTATTCTTTTCTTTTTTAACTTTTTTTAACTAGTTTATCTAATATATATATTTTTTCTTTTTTGTATTTTTCTTTATTCATTTTCTTTTTTTTAATTCTTTTCTTTTCTTTTTTTTTTTTTCTTTCTTTTTGAACCTCTTTTAATCCCCTTTCTCCCCCCTCACGATTTGGGATCTCTTCTGATTTGGTTAAAGCATAATTTCCTGGGGTTGTTGCCACCCATATTCTTATCTGGACAAAATGACAAGGCAGAAAAATTCACTACCAAAAAAAGAACAAGAGGCAGTACCGAAGGCTAGGGACCTAATCAATACGGATATTGGTAATATGTCAGATCTAGAGTTCAGAATGACAATTCTCAAGGTTCTAGCCGGGCTCGAAAATGGCATGGAAGATATTAGAGAGACCATCTCGGGAGATATAAAAGCCCTATCTGGAGAAATAAAAGAACTAAAATCTAACCAAGTTGAAATAAAAAAGCTATTAATGAGGTGCAATCAAAAATGGAGGCTCTCACTGCTAGGATAAATGAGGCAGAAGAAAGAATTAGTGATATAGAAGACCAAATGACAGAGAATAAAGAAGCTGAGCAAAAGAGGGACAAACAGCTACTGGACCACGAGGGGAGAATTCGAGAGATAAGTGACACCATAAGACGAAACAACATTAGAATAATTGGGATTCCAGAAGAAGAAGAAAGAGAGAGGGGAGCAGAAGGAATACTGGAGAGAATTATTGGGGAGAATTTCCCCAATATGGCAAAGGGAACGAGCATCAAAATTCAGGAGGTTCAGAGAACGCCCCTCAAAATCAATAAGAATAGGCCCACACCCCGTCACCTAAGAGTAAAATTTGCAAGTCTTAGTGACAAAGAGAAAATCCTGACTGAAAGCAGCCCGGGAAAAGAAGTCTGTAACATAAAATGGTAAAAATATTAGATTGGCAGCTGACTCATCCTCAGAGACCTGGCAGGCCAGAAAGAGCTGGCATGATATTTCCAGAGCACTAAACGAGAAAAACATGCAGCCAAGAATACTATATCCAGCTAGGTTATCATTGAAAATAGAAGGAGAGATTAAAAGCTTCCAGGACAAACAAAAACTGAAAGAATTTGCAAACACCAAACCAGTTCTACAGGAAATATTGAAAGGGGTTCTCTAAGCAAAGGGAGAGCCTACAAGTGGTAGATCAGTAAGGAACAGAGACCATATACAGTAACAGTCACCTTACAGGCAATACAATGGCACTAAATTCATATCTCTCAATAGTTACCCTGAATGTTAATGGACTAAATGCCCCAATCAAAAGACACAGGGTATCAGAATGGATAAAAAAACAAAACCCATCTATATGTTGCCACCAAGAAACTCATTTAAAGCCCGAAGACACCTACAGATTTAAAGTGAGGGGGTGGAGGGGATGGAAAAGAATTTACCATACTAATAGACATCAGAAGAAAGCAGGAGTGGCAATCCTTATATCAGATCAATTAGATTTTAAGCCAAAGACTATAATAAGAGATGAGGAAGGACACTATATCATACTCAAAGGGTCTGTCCAACAAGAAGATCTAACAATTTTAAATGTCTATGCCCCCAACGTGGGAGTAGCCAACTATATAAACCAATTAATAACAAAATCAAAGAAACACATCAACAATAATACAATAATAGTAGGGGACATTAACACTCCCCTCACTGAAATGGACAGATCATCCAAGCAAAAGATCAGCAAGGAAATAAAGGTCTTAAATGACACACTGGACCAGATGGACATCACAGATATATTTAGAACATTTCATCCCAAAGCAACAGAATACACATTCTTCTCTAGTGCACATGGAACATTCTCCAGAATAGATCACATCCTCGGTCCTGAATCAGGACTCAACTGGTATCAAAAGATTGGGATCATTCCCTGCATATTTTCAGACCACAATGCTCTGAAGCTAGAACTCAACCACAAGAGGAAGTTTGGAAAGAACCCAAATACATGGAGACTAAACAGCATCCTTCTAAAGAATGAATGGGTCAACCGGGAAATTAAAGAAGAATTGAAAAAAATCATGGAAACAAATGATAATGAAAATACAACGGTGCAAAATCTGTGGGACACAACAAAAGCAGTCCTGAGAGGAAAATATATAGCGGTACAAGCCTTTCTCAAGAAACAAGAAAGGTACACAACCTAACCCTACACCTAAAGGAGCTGGAGAAAGAACAAGAAAGAAACCCTAAGCCCAGCAGGAGAAGAGAAATCATAAAGATCAGAGCAGAAATCAATGAAATAGAAACCAAAAAAACAATAGAGCAAATCAACAAAAGTAGGAGCTGGTTCTTTGAAAGAATTAATAAAATTGATAAACCCCTGGCCAGACTTATCAAAAAGAAAAGAGAAAGGACCCAAATAAATAAAATCATGAATGAAAGAGGAGAGATCACAACACCAAAGAAATACAAACTATTATAAGAACATACTATGAGCAACTCTCCGCCAACAAATTGGACAATCTGGAAGAAATGGATGCATTCCTAGAAACATATAAACTACCACAACTGAACTGAAGCTTGAACAGACCCATAACCAGTAAGGAGATTGAAACAGTCATTAAAAATCTCCAAACAAACAAAAGCCCAGGGCCAGATGGCTTCCCGGGGGAATTCTACCAAACATTTAAAGAAGAACTAATTCCTATTCTCCTGAAACTGTTCCAAAAAATAGAAATGGAAGGAAAACTCCCAAACTCATTTTATGAGGCCAGCATCACCTTGATCCCAAAACCAGACAAGGATCCCATCAAAAAAGAGAGCTATAGACCAATATCCTTGATGAACACAGATGCAAAAATTCTCACCAAAATACTAGCCAATAGGATTCAACAGTACATTAAAAGGATTATTCACCACGACCAAGTGGGATTTATCCCAGGGCTGCAAGGTTGGTTCAACATCCGCAAATCAGTCAATGTGATACAACACATCAATAAAAGAAAGAACAAGAACCATATGATACTCTCAATAGATGCTGAAAAAGCATTTGACAAAGTACAGCATCCCTTCCTGATCAAAACTCTTCAAAGTTTAGGGATAGAGGGCACATACCTCAATACCATCAAAGCCATCTATGAAAAACCCACCGCAAATATCATTCTCAATGGAGAAAAACTGAAAGCTTTTCCACTAAGGTCAGGAACACGGCAGGGATGTCCACTATCACCACTGCTATTCAACATAGTACTAGAAGTCCTAGCCTCAGCAATCAGACAACAAAAGGAAATTAAAGGCATCCAAATCGGCAAAGAAGAAGTCAAATTATCACTCTTCGCAGATGATATGATACTCTATGTGGAAAACCCAAAAGACTCCACTCCAAAACTGCTAGAACTTATACAGGAATTCAGTAAAGTGTCAGGATATAAGATCAATGCACAGAAATCAGTTGCATTTCTCTACACCAACAACAAGACAGAAGAAAGAGAAATTAAGGAGTCAATCCCATTTACAATTGCACCTCAAACCATAAGATACCTAGGAATAAACCTAACCAAAGAGGCTAAGAGTCTATACTCAGAAAACTATAAAGTACTCATGAAAGAAATTGAGGAAGACACAAAGAAATAGAAAAATGTTCCATGCTCCTGGATTGGAAGAATAAATATTGTGAAAATGTCTATGCTACCTAAAGCAATCTACACATTCAATGCAATTCCTATCAAAGTACCATCCATCTTTTTCAAAGAAATGGAACAAATAATCCTAAAATTTATATGGAACCAGAAAAGACCTCAAATAGCCAAAGGAATATTGAAAAAGAAAGCCAAAGTTGGTGGCATCACAATTCCGGACTTCAAGTTCTATTACAAAGCTGTCATCATCAAGACAGCATGATATTGGCACAAAAACAGACACATAGATCAATGGAACAGAACAGAGATCCCAGAAATAGACCCTCAACTCTACGGTCAACTAATCTTCGACAAAGCAGGAAAGAATGTCCAATGGAAAAAAGACAGCCTCTTCAATAAATGGTGTTGGGAAAATTGGACAGCCACATGCAGAAAAATGAAATTGGACCATTTCCTTACACCACACATGAAAATAGACTCAAAATGGATGAAGGACCTCAATGTGAGAAAGGAATCCATCAAAATCCTTGAGGAGAACACAGGCAGCAACCTCTTCGACCTCAGCCGCAGCAACATCTTCCTAGGAACATCGCCAAAGGCAAGGGAAACAAGGGCAAAAATGAACTATTGGGATTTCATCAAGATCAAAAGCTTTTGCACAGCAAAGGAAACAGTTAACAAAATCAAAAGACAACTGACAGAATGGGAGAAGATATTTGCAAACGACTTATCAGATAAAGGACTAGTGTCCAAAATCTATAAAGAACTTAGCAAACTCAACACCCAAAGAACAAATAATCCAATCAAGAAATGGGCAGAGGACATGAACAGACATTTCTGCAAAGAAGACATCCAGATGGCCAACAGACACATGAAAAAGTGCTCCATGTCACTCGGCATCAGGGAAATACAAATCAAAACCACAATGAGATATCACCTCACACCAGTCAGAATGGCTAAAATCAACAAGTCAGGAAATGACAGATGCTGGCGAGGATGCGGAGAAAGGGGAACCCTCCTACACTGTTGGTGGGAATGCAAGCTAGTGCAACCACTCTGGAAAACAGCATGGAGGTTCCTCAAAATGTTGAAAATAGAACTGCCCTATGACCCAGCAATTGCACTACTGGGTATTTACGCTAAAGATACAAACGTAGTGATCCAAAGGAGCACGTGCACCCGAATGTTTATAGCAGCAATGTCCAAAATAGCCAAACTATGGAAAGAACCTAGATGTCCATCAACAGATGAATGGATAAAGAAGAGGTGGTATATATACACAATGGAATACTATGCAGCCATCAAAAGAAATAAAATCTTGCCATTTGCGACAACATGGATGGAACTAGAGCGTATCATGCTTAGCGAAATAAGTCAAGCAGAGAAAGACAACTACCATATGATCTCCCTGATATGAGGAAGTGGTGATGCAACATGGGGGCTTAAGTGGGTAGGAGAAGAATAAATGAAACAAGATAGGACTGGGAGAGAGACAAACCATAAGTGACTCTTAATCTCACAAAACAAACTGTGGGTTGCTGAGGGGAGGGGGAGTTGGAAGACGGGGTGGGGTTATGGACATTGGGGATGGTATGTGCTTTGGTGAGTGCTGTGAAGTGTGTAAACCTGGTGATTCACAACCTGTACCCCTGGCGATAAAAATGTATGTTTATAAAAAATAAAAAATTAAAAAAAAAAATTTAAGTGGGCGCTTGGGTGGCTCAGTGGGTTAAGCCTCTGCCTTCGGCTCAGGTCATGATCCTGGCATGATTGAGTCCCGCGTCGGGCTCTCTGCTCAGCAGGGGGCCTGCTTCCCTCTCTCTCTCTGTCTGCCTCTCTGCCTACTTGTGATCTCTCTCTCTCTCTCTCTCTCTCTTTCAAATAAATAAATAAAATATTTTTAATTAAAAAACAAAAAACTTAAGTAGCCTAGGAGATGGCATGATATAGGATCATATTCCCAGAAGGCTTAATAATGCAAATTGTGGGTATCATAGTGACCTTTTAGCTACACCTGTAACTTCCATGATACTGACTGGGAAGCAGACAAACAGTGCGTTTAGCCTGTTGCTGACCTTGAGTTAGTTACTCATTCACGAAAGCTCTATTTGAATTCAATGCTGGCATTCTTACTTGAACTTAGACTAGAAATAGGGACATTGCATGCATACAAAAGTGATTAATTTCAGAATTCAATTAACTGATAAACTGTTTCATTGTTCTTTAGGTGTTTTCTGTCTCTGGTTTTAAAATTAAGTCCTTTTTCAATAAGTTTTGGTAAAATTGCTTGAATCAACCTTCAAGAGAGTTGTTCTTAGTGGCATCTTTTTTTTCCCCCCAGCTATTTACAGCAATCAGCTGTTTATCTGTACAAAAACAGGTATTGACCGCACTCTATGTTCATAACATGCTAGACACTCAATAAAAACTATTGAGAGTTTTGGGGCAGCTGAGGGGCTCAATTCGTTATGCATGTGATTCTTGATTTTGGCTTAGGTCATGATTTTGGGGTCATGAGACTGAGCTAAATTTCTGGCTCCATGTTCAGTGGGGAGTCTTCTTGAGATTCTCTCTCTCTTTCTGCCCCTGCCTACCACACTCTCCCTCTGTCAAATAATATTTAAATAAATCTTTAAAAAAAAAAAAAACACAACTATTAAGAGTTTTATAATCTCACTGGGGAAGAGGGCCAGTGCCAAAAGAATACCCTGCTGAATATAAATTCTGCCGAGTTTAAAAACAGGTAAGATGATTGTAAACCACCAGGATCAGAGAAGCTTCGTAGTAATGGGGGAAGATAATCCCTGCATGCAGAAGTGGGTTTAAAAAGGGCATGGGGTTGGGTTGCCACAGGTGGGAGTGGGATGAAATGGGAGAAGAGGGTCAAAGGTAGAAACTTCCAGTTGCAAAATAATTATGAGGATGCAATGTATACCACAATGATTATAGGTAATAATATTATATTGCGTATTTGAAAATTGTTAAGAGAGCACATCTTGAATGTCCTCATCATAAGAAAAAAATATTTTTTTGTAACTCTGGTAACAAATTTTAACTACATTTATTGTATTGATCATTTCACAGTAGGTACAAATACCAAATCATGGTGTATATCTCAAACAAATAAAATGTTATATGCCAATTATACCTCAATTAAAAAAAAACATTTCTGTGTAAAGAAAAAAGAGTGAAAAGATAAAAAAGAAAAAGTCATGTCTGAGGGCCAGTGAGGCAGTAAGTTTTCATGGATCATATGGGTAATATGAAAATAAAGTAGCAAATAGATTATAAAAATTTATGAAGACCAGATTATAGAGCCCTATCAAAGGGATCCCAGGAATATTTCAGTAATTTAAGTAACTGAGAATCTGTTAGTATGATTAAAACTGAATTCTAACTTCCAGAGCAATTGTTTATCTCAAAATGAGTGATTCTTTCCACAGTTAGCATAACCTGTTTCCAGAGCCTTAAGGGAAAAGGAAGGGATCTAGTCCAAGAGAATTACTATTGCTCATTATTCCCTGTGGGTTATAGTTTCTGCTGTTGACACGGGAATTTGTGGGGAGAGAATGATTCTAGCCATCTACAAGTGCCCAAGGATCCTGGTTGCTTCTGCAAAGAAGAAACAACTCAGTTGCCAGGGTGTCTCAATGGGATAACAGCGGCAATGAAGATCAAGGGCAGATCCTGATAACTTATGCAGCCCTAAGGGAAGGCTCTAAGTCCTCTCAATTTATAGGACCACCCTTTTTAAGAGTAGCCTAGCTTCTGGAGCCAGGCTGTACAAACACAAGTAAGGGACCAATCTTTCCAAAACTCATTGAAGAACATACTCCAACATTTGAAACATTGAATTGTTTCCTCATTGAACTACTGCATTTTAATGAAAGTGTATCATCCAACTTTGTATTAAGCCAATGGGTTACAAAATTTCTTGCTCCTAGAAACTGGTTTAGACCTTTTATTTGTTTCTCAGAGCTTGAAAGGGTTAATTAAATTCATAAACTAATCCTTGTAAATTCGAGAATATTTTATAACACACAATCCTATTCAAATATCTTTTGCCACCAATATTTTTGTTAAAGATTTTATTATATTTTTTGACACAGAGAGAGAGAGATCACAAGTAGGAAGAGCAGCAGGCAGAGAGAGAGGGGGAAGCAGGCTCCCCACTGAGAAGAGAGCCCAATGCAGGGCTCAATCCCAGGACCCTGAGACCATGATCTGAGCCAGAGGCAGAGGCTTAACCCACTGAGCCACCCAGGTGCCCCAACCACTGATATTTTGAGTACCTGAAATATAGCAGTTACCACGGCAGGTACCAGTGTCTCCTCTCCTGTTTGACAGGCAATTCTAATGTCATTTCTCCCAGTTTATGGATAAGGCACTTGAGTCCAAAAAAGGGTTGAAGTAACCTATCCATAAACACACAGTTGGAAAGTTATTAAATTAGAATCCAGACCCTATAATATTAAATCTTATATTCTTTGAATTACCTGAGTCTGCTTTTCCAGCCAAAACTCAATAACTATATGCAAAATAGGAAATTGATATTTTGAGAATAATGAATCGGAGGCTAATTGGGGTAGAAAGACTGTAGGAAGCAGGAAATGAGGCAATGAAGGCCTAGCCACCTGCTATGAGCCTGAACAAAAGGTAAGTGATGCATCTATCAAATCACTCATCATTCAAAAAACATTTAACAAACACCTACGTGCTCAGTGCTGAACAGATGGGGTTAGAGAAAGCACGAGTTTGGGGAGAGAACATGCCTGTGATGTCATATGCCTTGACAGAAATAAGAAATAAAGGCAGGTGGAGCATCTAAGGGGCTCAGTCAGTTAAGCATCTGTCTTCGGCTCAGGCTCAGGTCATGATCCCAGGGTCATGGGATCAAGACCAGCACTGGGCTCCTTGCTCAGCAGGGAGACTATTTCTCCCTTTCCCTGTTCTGCCTGCCACTCTGCCTGCTTGTGCTCTCTCTCGCTCTCTCTGACCAATAAATAAATAAAATATTAGAAAGAAAGAAAGAGAGAGAGAAAGGAAGAAAGAAAGAGAAGTAAGCAAGCTAACTAAAAATTCAAGTCGCCAATTCTACTTTAGGTATGTTATGCTGCAGTAAGAATGATTTATATAGACCACATATTTGTCAATTCAGTACTAGAATTCAGAAGAGGAATTATGTCTAGAAGTAAATTATTGAGAAATTACATAGTGACGTAGTTTAAACCATGACTACAAAGCCCGTCACAAAGATCTACATATTGTGTGATCCCAATTAAAAGAAATGTCCAGAATAGGCAGATCTATAGAAAAAGAAAGTAGATTTGTTGTTGCTTCGAGCTGCAGGTGAGAGGTGGGAAATTACAGGGTGCTGGTTGGGGAGTGCATGGTTTATTTTTCAGGTAATGAAAATTTTATAAAAAATTATTGTAGTAATGGATATGCACCCTGTGAATATGCTAAAAGCTATTGAATTGTACACTTTAAATAGTGCATTATATGGGTATGTGAATTATATCTTAATAAAGCTGCTAAAAATAAAGCTGTAATTATAGATGAGTTATCAGAAGCATAAGAAATAAAGAAAATTCAAAGGACCAAAGAGACTGAGGAGTACTATAATTATATGGAAAGAAGAAGGCTATAAATAAGGAGGCAAACAATACATTCAAAAATCTTATTGAGCACATGTTCTAGAGTTGAAGTAAACTGAGTAAAAGGCACATATGCAAGATTTTCTTAAGGGAAAAGGAGAATGGCAACTTTAAGTAGCTATAAGGCTCTGTCCAACTTCTAGAATTGTGGCAGACTAGGTGTACTATCAGTCTACATTATCTGAGAATAGAGTGGCAGAGGACAAATACAATCCAGTCCTTAGAAGGAAGCTTAGAGTCAAGAATGAGAGAGAACAAGAAGCAAATGCCAGGACTGAAGGGTCAAAAGCAGGATTGTAAAAGTAGTATGGAGTCCAGAGTTATAAACTCTCCAGAAAGAAGTTGGCTACTAACATAGGAGGCATTAAGTCATACAATTATTTCTTGAACATTAATTATATAATAATAAAGAACAAAAATTTTAAGGTCTTTCCTGGTGGAACTAATAGTTGACTAGCAAAGGTAGAGATTTTTATAATCACTGATAAAAATGCCAAGTTCTAACTGGAGGAAATGCTAAAAACAAGAGTTAACAGGATCCTAAAAGACCATTGTGAGACAACTGTTATCATGGACATAGAAAAGGTTACACTGAGAAAGCAATGTTTGTATTGTGATTTGAGAACTAAAAATAAATAAAGAGATCTTTTGGGAAAATATATGGGATACAAGGGATTGAAGAGTGCATTGTGAATGGGGCAAAGAAACTAAAGCGTTTCTTTCATTGTTACAGACCATATAGAGTCTTACAAGTCATCTAAAAGATATTTTCTTTTTTTTAAAAACTGTTTTATTTATTTATTTGACACAGAGAGTGAGATCACAAGTAGCAGAGAGGCAAGCAGGGGTGGGGGTGAGCAGGCTCCCTGCTGAGCAGACAGCCTGATACCAGGTTGATCCTAGGACCCTGAGATCATGACCTAAGCCAAAGGCAGAGGCTTAACCCACTGGGCCACCCAGGTGCCCCTGAAAGAGATCTTCTTTATCCAAAGAACAGTGGGAAATTATTGAAAGATTTTAAATGTGAGGAGGGAGGGTATGGCAACATAATGAAATTAACATCTTCAATATAAAGAACTAATTGAAGGGCGCCTGGGTGGTACAGTCAATTGAGCTTTTGACTCTTGATTTAGGATCAGGTCGTGATCTCAAGGTCATGAGATCAAGCCCCACAGTAGGCTCCATGCCCAGCAGGGAGTCTTGAGATTCTCTCCTCTCTTTCCCCTTCCCCCTGGCTTATACACACTCTCTCTCGAAAATAAATAAATGAATTTTTTTAAAAAAAGAACTAATTGAAGACTGAGTGAATGCAGATAGATAGGATGTGATATCATCATCCAAGCAAAAGATCATGATAGCTTAGATAAGGCTGTTAGTGATTACGGTGGAGATGGAGAAAAAAAGGGGCAAGGTCAAATAACATTTAGAAGGAAATTCCGGCAAGATTTGTTAAAGCACTGAATAAAGGGTGACAATGGAGAGAGAAAAGGCTTGATCGTGTGCTTTTGGCTTCTGTCACTGGGTGGTCTCATTCTTTAGATAAGCAACAGTGAAAGGAGTGAATTGGAAGAGAAAGATAAGACCAGCTTTCATGGGTGCCTGGGTGGCTCAGTGGGTTAAGCCGCTGCCTTCAGCTCAGGTCATGATCTCAGGGTCCTCAGATCAAGTCCCCGCATCAGGCTCTCTGCTCAGCGGGGAGCCTGCTTCCCTCTTTCTCTCTCTGCCTGCCTCTCTGTCTACTTGTGATCTCTCTCTGTCAAATAAATAAACATAATGCTTCGAAGAACCAGAGCTGATTAAGACATTTATGAAGCTCTGGGTGAACGGCATATGAATATAAAAGTCTCATTTAATGACAGAGACGGTGATAGGCAAGATCAGGTAAAGATTTCCTTGCTTCAGACAAAAGGCCTCCGAATGTTTCTAAGCAGGGGAAATGAGTCAACCCCAAGAAGAGACAGAGGAGGAAGGCAATCTCCGTAATTGCCACTCTCTGCAACCAGCTGAGCAGTAAAGAAGAGATGAAAGGGGGAAAGGACTACTGAGCTGCACAAACTCATGGAAGATTTTTTCTATTATTTGGTTTTTGTGTATCTCATCTCCCAGTCCACAGCTTTCCACATTTGTCTAGTTTAAATTTGTTAGATAACTCTAGAAGACCAATATTCACAGATTAAGACTGCTTATTTTGAAAACGAAACATTACAAGAATATTCAGTTCACAGTCCTGGTTCAGATGTTTTTATTTTTGCTTATAGCGTTTAGAATAAAATTCTGGAAACCTAGACATATGGAGCTAGAAGTGATCTTTTTTTCATAATTCTTTACAATTTCTTCCCTGACAAGAACATAGCAAAATTATATACTTCTAAAAATTGAACTGTTGATTTACTATAAACCCATTTCAGTATTCCACATAAAATTACTTAGAAACGTTATTTCTACAATGCCCTTATTATGTTATATGGTGCAATAATGAGGCATTTTCCTTTTCTTTATTGAAAATGGTGAAAATAGCATATAATTATGGGAATGTATTATTTATTCTCTAGGCTTAAATTGATCCTTTCTGTTAGTCAGACATACCATACTTTGTGGCATTTACATTGGACTTTGAGGTGTAGACAGGAATATGAAATATGTTAAAATTAATGAAATACAAATTAAAGAAATATAAATCTACCTTGAACATAATTTAGTTTCTTTTGCACTATGACTTAGATCATATGGGCTATAAAATACCACAGACTGTGTAGCATATAAAAAAACAGAAACTTGAGAGCAACATGCCTATGTTTTATTGTGACCACTACAACACAAATCTCACCCAGGACGGCCCGTCTGTGAAGGAGAAACATGGCACTGGTGGGAAACACAAAGAGAAAGTGAAAGCCTACCTCAGAAAGGGATGGAAGAACAAGCCCAGAGCCTGAGCGACAAAACAACTGCTATATTTCAATAAAGAAAGCTACTTCCTACTCCTGCATGGGCAAGGATCCCACTACCCCCCAGTCTCCTGGATCCACCTCACCCTCATACAATGCCAGTACCCCATATGGAGGGTTCTCCCATGATGCCAGTGATGGGCCCTCCTCCTTCTGAGATGATGCCAGTGGGACCTGCTCCAGAATGAGTCTGCCTACGGGAAGCTACATGCCAGCATTGCCAGGATCCCCAATGATGAGATCTCTTGCCCATCCCGTGTGGCAAGTACATCCCATGTACCCATGTGGCAAGTAATGACTCAAGATCAGACAGATGAGGAGCTGTTATTTAACAGCAGGACAAGGAAGACTTGTTCCTCTTTTCTACCAAAGAGAGAATAGTTTTGGCAGGGGAGTAGTGTGATTAAAAAAATTTTAAAAAGCAATTTTCATTTGTCTTGTGAAATGTGAAAATAAAATTGTCAACTGTTTTAGTTCACACACACACACACACGCACACACACACACACGGAAATGTATTTCTTACAGTCCTGGAGGCTGGCACAGTCTGAAATCAAGGTGCCAGCATGGTTAGTGTCAGGTGAGGGCCTTCTTCCAGTCGGAGATTTGTCATTGTATTTTAGGCAAATGTGGAAAGCTAGCTCACTGGGGCCTCTTTTATAAGGGCATAGTAACATTCATGTGGGCTCTGTTCTCCTGATCTAAACACTTCCCAAAGGGCCCACACCTCCTAATACCATTACATTGGGCATTAGATTGTCAACACATGAGTATGGGGGAAGGGGAATACATACATTCAAACCACAGCACATTGTAATATATATTTTTACATATACCAGTTCAAATGTAAAAGGCACCGCCATTTTTTTCATGCCAAATAAACCTGAGCATACAGAACCATACCATTTGCAGAAAGCCAGCAAGGTGGATAAGACATCCAAAGTGCTAAATAGCTGGCAGACCTTCTCCTCTACTGGCACGTCTTTCCCCATTCAAAATAAGCATGACAAGATAGGAGCAAATCACATCTGTCAACTGTTAAGACTGTCATAACGTTCTGGCTAAAAATGCCTTTGCAAGTATTATTATATACCCTGGACAGTTTAGAAAAGTATAGTCATGATATTTTCCTATCTAGTAGCTTTAAATTGTTTCATAAGTGACCATTACAATAAAGTGAAAAAAAAATGCATGGGTCAATCTGTACTTATGGCATGACTATTATAGTTGATCAGATAGGAAGAAGGTTTAAATGCAATATATTTCTTCATTCTTTCCTAGAAGGGGTACACCCAATAGTCTTAGAAAGCTGACTAAACTGGCTTTGATGCTTTCCATAACTTGTAAAGTTCTTCATTCTAACCTTTTGGAAATCATACAAGCTAACATAACTTCTAATATCACATAATTTCTATTATATTTTCTGGATGTAAACACTTATATTTTTTTGAAAATTCAACTATATAAAAATATTAGTAAAAGCTTATGGTAAGATTTTCACAGAAGGCAGTGACAACTTGCCTTTTCCTACTTACACATCCTGGGTTGCCCTCCAGACAGCATGGGAGTGGGGGTAAAAAATAAAATATGGAAAGAATGAGACATGAATTTTAACCCCTATTCAACCATTGGCCTACCTGAAGAATCAGCCTAGTGGATAGTGAACTGTAATGATAAGAGCAATTTTTACATATTTGACAGGTTGCCTTATGCAAAAGATATTAGACTTAATGATTGTGCCTCCAAGTGTTTTTTGATTCAAGATGAGAATACTTTCTAGATATCAAGGCTAAAGATATCTTAGGCTCGAAGAGGTAACCACATCTTCAGCATTACCAGGACATCACACCAGTATTCTTGTGGCTTACAGACCTCTGTGCTCCATTCTAAATAGGAGAGTCAGTGATTCCATAATGTTCTCTCTGAGCCTCAATTTCCTCACCTCCGAAAAAAAGAAGCCATCATAGTTAAAGAAAAAGCAGTCAAATTTAAAATCGAGATAAGGGGATGAAGAGACAAAAAATGTGGGTCCTGTCACATAAGCGCCACTATGTCGCTCCACTATCAAAACTTCATCTTGAAGTTGAACTATTTATAACTCACAGTTTCCTCCTGCTGATTGCACAAGTGCCTGGCTCATCTCTGCAGCACTGTTAAATCAGAGGAAAGAATACAAGGATCTGTTACTTTTAGCTTAGTTTCTCAATATTGTTGTTGCATTCCAGAATTTGTTGCATTTTTGTTACTGCATTTTTTGCTTTATAACTGATTTCACATAAAAGTGATACACAATGAAATAAGAGATGGAAGTATTTCAAACTTCTTGTTCAATCTGAATTGGCTTTCTTATGCATTATGATTAAATAATGCATTTCTTTATAATTGATATGAGATTTTCAAACGTGAAATAATTTTATTATGGGTTATATGTTTAAATAGGGTATATATAGTGAAAACTGACAATATTTTAAACAAAGCAGCATCTCAATATACACCACAAATTTCATGATTACTTATAAAACATTTTATTTTAGCCTATGTATGTATATAAAACATGCAGCCCTTTAAAGCTGGATAGGTTACTATTTGTATGAAGACAATCACCATAGATCAGTAAATGTGTATTACTTTTGGTTCCAGATCCTTTGACCTGTCCCACCTTGATACTTTAGGTGATACTAGTCAATAAAGTCCAGAAACACAACAGATTCTACTTTTCTCCAGCCCTTTTTTTCCTGTAGGTATCCATATTTCTAAAACATTGTTTTTATCCATAAACTCAACAAAATATTATATCTGTTAAAATTAGATTCTTAGCAGTAAACTTAACTATACATTAAAGTCACCGTAATGCTCACTCTGTTTCTTTTCCATAATCCCAAGCATTCGACTTCCACTCAGAGGGGCAACTCATGCTGTTCATTCTAGAAATATCCTTTCCTCTTTTTGTCAGCTGTTACTCATCCTTAAAGGCCTAGTTCAGATGTCAACATGATACAGATTGCTTCAAAATGTTCAGGGATAAGTAATTGCCTCATCATCATATTTCTTTTTTTTTTTAAGATTTTATTTATTTATTTGACAGACAGAGATCACAAGTAGGCAGAAAGAGAAGAAGGGAAGCAGGCTCCCTGCTGAGCAGAGAGCCCAATGCAGGGCTTGATCCCAAGGCACAAGGAATTAACCCACTGAGCCACCCAGGTGCTTCTCACCATCATATTTCCAAAGGATGTTATTGTTGGGTCGGCCGGCTCCCGGGAGTGCAGGAGAAACAATAGAAATGACCACTGGGTCCCACCAGTGGAGTCTTCCAGCCTCCTCCCCGCCCCTTTTATACAAATCTTGACTCTCCTGCCAAAAGGATGTATGCCCAGGTCACGTCTCCATAGATAACCCAATACCTATGCAGGAAACAGATAAAAAAACCCCACCAACTCCCTCCCAGTGCGACTTTCCCCACTTTGCTTTCCAGAGTTTCAGAACCTCCTCCCGGCGCAGCTTTCCTGGCTCCCCTTCTCCTGAGCCCTGAAGCTTTGCTGAGTGCCTTTCATAAATCTTGCCTTGAGCCTACCTCGCCTGGTATAAAACCTTACAGTTATTTTTATGTCCAAAAGCATTTTGCTCCACTTTAGAAATTTAACACTTAAATAGTTGGTAATTATGTTATAGTGCAATGAATTTTATGACTTTACATCATTCAACATTCCTAACGATTATCCTAGAGAAAACCACAACATAACAAAGTTTAAACCAAATACATTCCCGGAGTCTGACTCTGAATCAAAATGAAGGTTTTAGACGGGAGGTGGGGTAGAGGGACAGGTGAGCCCGGTGATGGGTAGTAAGAAGGGCACATATTGCATGGAGCACTGGGTGTTATATGCAAACAATGTATCATGGAACATAGATAAATAAACAAACAAAATGATATGTTAAATAAATAAATAAACCAAATGGATTAATATTCTATTGATGTACCACAAATTACCATAAATGTAATGGCTTGAAATAATATCTATTTATTATCTCATAATATTTGTATGTCTGGTTCTCTGTCAGGGTCTCTCCAGGCTGAAGTCCCATGGCCCTCATAGGCGCTTCATGACCTGAATGCGTGTGTTTTCAAGGTGAGCAGGACTGCCTATCTCTGCCTTCTGTCTCTAACTTCTAGATTCCCTGTTAAGACGGAGCTCATCTGATTAAGTCAGGCCCAACCAGGATAACCAGGATATTACTTCTGATCAAACTCAATTGATTAGAACCTTAATTACATCTACGAAACCCCTCTTGCCATATAACCTAACATAACCATGAAAGTGATATATGCCAGCATAACCACAAGAGAGAGTAGTGGAGTGGGCTTCCCCAGCAGAGAATTTTCAGTGACATTTAGAATTGCTGTTCAATGGTGATAATACAAAGAATGACTTTCAGATTGTTTCAGCTGGTTTCAAAATTTGTAGATAATGCACTCTATTTTGCCAGCATTCTGGATACACTGTTCTGACCATTTTCCCCATGGTGCATTACTGTTTGGGTATCAAAAATTTGCTTAAGGAGATATTTGATACAGCTCAGGATTTTTTTTCCTGGAAGAATATGAAAAATGCCAACTTGTTTATTTTATTTTAGCTGGATATGAAAAAAATACAGAGAAAGTACAGCTACAGAAAAGACTTAATTTTTTTTTATCAGAATTTAAAGGAAATATAAAAAAACAAGGACATGCTTGTTTAAAATATAGAATTGTTCTCACACCTAGTCTTTCCAGGCAGCACAACTTTCTCAAAGTAAGAGATGGCATCTGGACAAAGATCAAATCAGGGCACTTTTTGTAAAATGTGGCCTCAGGATAAATTTCGGATTGAGAGAGCATCTGTAAAACCCTTTGTTAAGGCTTCAGAAAGATTTAAAGTAGTCCTTGTAGACCTTCTCCACTAGGAAAAAAGAAATGACTTCTAAGAATAATAAGGGCATGCCTTCTATACCCTCTCAGCTAGATAAAATGTTTTCCAAAAATCTTAAGGGTATGCTCCTTAGATTTTCTTGCCTAGGAAAAAGGTCTGCTATGAATCTAAGGGACTTGCCTTTTAGATACTCTTTACTAGACAAGGATTCTTTACAGCTGTGAGCTAGAGAAGGGATCCTCACAGGAAAAAAAAAAAAAAATGTAGGTGTGGGCCCACAATAGGCAATGGAACAGACTTACAACTTCATACATAAATATGAACAAATTTTTAAAATAATTGTACCAACCTGTACTGAAAGAGATAGCTACAATGAAAAAGTATCTCAGGCATCAAATTTCTATGAGCAGGAAGCAGGCTATAAAATTTACTCAGCTGAGAGCTTGGCCATTTCTTATGGAAAAAAAGAATGACTCAGTTTGCCCAGGAGGGAGGATAGAGCCGGAAACCAGAGTCAACAACCCCAGGGGGCAAAATTGGACCTTAATCAGCACATGTTTCCTGCAACCAAAGAGGGATGAATTATCACCTGAGCCCAGCTGGATTTCACATTGCTGTAGAACAATGACTTTTATGTGGTTCTATTTCCTGTTTTAGATGGATATGTCTATAGTATTAATCATGTCCTCCAGTCTATGCTGAATGTGTGGGAGGCAAGTAAATTTTGTCTCTTTGATGTACAGATTTTCAGATTAAGAAGCACATTATTTGAGAAGCACCTGGACCCGATTTAGATAATGAAATGCTAGGCTTTAAACCTGACTGTGCTAATATAATGAGATAAAACTTCGGGAGTCTTGGGAGGGACTGAGTATATTTTGCACTTGGGAGGGAAAGGAGTCATTAGAATCCAGCGAGAAGGCTGTGGAAGTCTGCCAAGACCACCCTCCTCTGCCCCCTGCAGTGAACCACACCTCCTAGTATTCACTCCCCAAAGTGCGGGACCCACCCTCATTGGATCTCAGCTGAGGCTGTATATTCAGCAGATTGCAGAAGAATTATACTCCATGACCTTCCAAAAATCCTTACAGCTTCTGCATAGATTGCTTAGAATGTTTACCACTGGGATGCTCCAGATACCATGCTGTATGAAGCGCAAGCCACATGGAAAGGCCAAGCATAGATTTCCTGTAAATATTTCCAGCTGAGTTTCCAGGCCACAGCAAACACCATCTGACAGCCATGTGAAGGAACGATCAGTCAAGCTCAACGGTTGTAGCCCCTGTCAAGAACTGCCTACCACGACATGAAAGACTCAAAGCAAGAACCATCTATCTGGAATGAGTCAACCCACAGAATCTTTAGAGGTAATAGTAGTTTTTTTTTAACCGAGGAAAAAAACCTTTTTTCTTCTCTGTAAAGTCTTAGCAAGCTACATACAGTCTCTGTTACATATTCTTCGTTGCATTTTTTTTTTAATTATTTTAAAATGTAAAGGTGATTCTTAGCTCATAAGTCATAGGAAAACAGGCTACAGATCAGATTTGGCCCATGGGCTGGTAATCTGTAACCCTGCTTTGATCTACTAACACAGAGTGTTTTGTCACACAGCAATACATAAACGAATATGAAATTGTGTACATGAGAATTAGCACATGTGTTTTACCATAGAGACAGCTTCAGGGAAGTGGGTGTGCCTTCAATATCTAACTAAACCCATGTTTATAGCAGAGTGAGTATGCCATAAATATGTTACTTATAATTCTCTTTATTAAACATGACTCAGTTATATTTCAAAATCCCCTTAAAATATTTTCTAAAAAACTATGTATTCATAAAAAATAAATCCTAATGTAATGCATATGCAATGTTTTGAAAATAAACTGACAAAAATATCCTGCTAGTGGTAATTATTATCTCTATGTTGATTTAGAATGTACCCTAGGGTCAAAAGAAAAAAAAAAAAAAAAGCACTCTACTGATCATGCTACCATGTGGATGAACTTCAAAAACACTATATTAAAGAATTCAAATGCATAGGATTACGTATTTTATGTTTCCATCTTTTTGAAGTTTCCAAAAAAGGAAAATCTAGAGATAGAAAGCAGGTAAGGGTTTATCAAGGTGGGGAATGGGAGCAGAGTTAACTGAAAAGTGGCATGAGAAAATTTTAGGGTACAGAGAATGTTCTAAAACTAGTATGTATTGATGGTTGTATAACCCTATAAAGTTACTTAAGATCATACCATTAAAATGCATGAGTTTTATGGTATGTAAATTAAGTTATGCCTCAATAAATGTATAAAAGTATAACAAATATCCATATTTTCACTGCAGCAATATGGAAAAAAGGCTAACTCCTTTGTGCCAATTTTAAAGGAAAAAAAGTCTTAAAGATGTATTTTAATACAAAGATATATTCTGTGAAACACTGTCAAAAATAGATTTAATGTTCTTTACTGTACCATTTTGCAGTTCACAAATTATTTCCTTTGAATCAATACACTCTGCACATTAACAAACATCACCACTGTATTATCATTCCTAGAGAAAAGGCATATTGCAGGGTAAAGACTTTTTATTTCTAGTTACTTAGTTACCTAGTAAGATTTCAGAGAAGTAACAGAAACTTTTGATGAGCCTTAGAAACTCCAGTGGGAAATACAATTCCCAGTTATCTCTTACCAGTCATTACTCCCAATCACTCTTCAAAATAATAGTAGGGATTATATAACTAATAGAAGTTTTTAAAAAATTGTTATCTTCATCCCTGAAGACAGAGTAATAGGCCCTGAAAGCTGCGTATCACTTCTTTGTAGTTATAAACTCTAAATATACAGAAAACATAAGAACATCAAGTGACGAATAAAACAAATATTAAAGTAAAATCAATAATTTCATTAATTTTTTAGTGATTCCTTCACATCAAAAATATATGCATAAGTAATAGCTTAGGTTATAATCTGACTTAAAATTAAACCTTTTTGTATCACTGGGCTCTATACCATTACAGAAAGGTATAGAACCAATGTACATACATATATATACACAAAATGTCCCATCAATTTGCAATGCTTCAAGTCGCCCCCAACTGCAATGGACCATGGACAGAGTAAGAACCACTGACAAAACGGGAATTGATGCTTGATTATTTTTAAAAGGTCAACCCGGTGCATCAGGAGTGGCACATAATACTAAGCAAGATATGAATATTAAAAGCAGAGATTTTGCTTTTCTTTTAAACATTTTGGGCAGGAAAAAAATATCCTTGGATTTATTAAATGCGCTTAACCTCAGTAAGAACTTATACAGAATTATGGTGTCAGTGCTTGACAGAGTCTCTGATATAATCTAAGCATTTTCACTTGAGTTGTTCAGACTTTTTTTTTAATTAATAATCCTTCACCCATGATACCATGATCTTGTTGAGAGCTGGATGTACATCCTAGATCCTAGAAAGCAAAAAGACTTGGCATTAATTAAATAAGAACAAACCCTAAGGACTGAACAGACTGTGAATTACAGATCATAGAAAATTCAAATGGAGAATGATGACACAAGAAGGATTAAAGAAAAGTGAAAGTTAATAGCAGGATTTAAATGGATTTGGAGGATCTTTGCTTTCAGTCAAGTTGGAGGGACAGAAATTAAATTTCTACTCCTACCTAGATAACTAGAAAACTGGACTAAATATACAAAACAACGACTTTCAAATATTAGGCAATAAGCAGTTAAAGACTACTCTCTATGAGAAGGAAAATTAATAAAATTTATAAAATAAATTTATACCAGTTTATTGTTCAATTACTCAACAAAGGGAAGAGGAACCCACATAAAGTCTGGTGGTCTCACTGAGCTGAGGGGACAAAGATCAGATTTTGAGAGGATGAACTACTTAGAAAATATGGTGGAGAGCACCAAAGAATAGGGAACCATGCAGAGGGAGCTCTGGAGATCTTCAGAGACTTCCTTTAAGTCTTTGGCTTTGTACAGATGTGTATATCTCTAAGTAGAAACTACCTCAACAGGGAAACAACAACCAAAATCAGGAGGCATAAAAATTCCCAAAGCCCACACACAGCTAGAAGTAGAGTTTGTGTTCTTACAGCCAGAACGGTGAACTTTCGTTAGACAGGAAACATCAAATTAAGTTCATAAAAGGATATTTCTTTGTATTGGGGTTTAATTACATCCAGCACCAACAAAAAATTCTTCAAAGCAAACTACCACAGACCCAAATAACTTAAGTGTATGCCAGAAGAGTATCCAACATTACTTAAAGAAACATAGCAAAATCCCTAATACTCACCATAATAATCACAATGCCTTGGACCTGAGCATTTATTTTGAAACTTGCCAGGAAGCAGAATATATGATCCATAACCACGAGATATATCAAACAACAGAAACAGAGGCACAAATGACTGAGGTAATGGTATTAGCAGGCAAGGATATTAAAAAAACTAACTACTAAATACTTTCCACATGTTTAAAAATCTAATATAGAAATGACCCTGATAAGGAAAAAACCAAAAGCTATTTTAAAAGACCCAAATGTAAAATATAGAGATAAAATCAATACCTGATAGAAAATCTATCCAGTAATAGATTTAACAGAAGACTAAAACTGCAGAAGAAAAAAAATTTGTAAACTAGAGGAAATAGAAATTATATAAAATGAAGCATGAGAAGAAAAAAAGACTAAAAAAAAAAAAAAAACCACAGGCTGAGTAGATAATATTAAACATTTAATGTCTGTATACAGTTGAGTCCTGTGGGAATGGGAGGCAAAACCACATTGAAATAAAGGCCCAAAACTTCCAAATTCATAAAAACCATAAGCCCACACATTCTAAAGAATATACATGCAATGAAACACATAAAAACCAACCATAATCCAATTGTGAAAAAGCAAAGGAAAAAAAATTCAAAGCAGACAGGGAAAAAATATTACATAAAACAGAACAAAAATAAGAATCACAAATTTCTCATTAGAAACCATGCAAACTAAAAGACAATGGATGATACATTTAATGTGTTAAATTTTTTAAACAAATGTGTTTATCTAGACTTTTATATTCAGAGAAAATATCTTTCAAAAATGAATATGAAAATTTAAAAAAATAGTTAAAAAATTAAAAGCTGGAAATCTTTGTTTCCAGAAAACCTGCACTGAAATAAATGTTAAAAGAAGTTTTTAAGGCAGAAGAAAATATTAGATGAAACCTTGCATTTACCCAAGATAATGAAAAGCACAGGATATTGTAAATAATTTAATAATATAAATGTTCTCTCATTTTAAAGTTATTTAAAAGATAATGTACAGCTTGAAGCAAAAATAATAACAGTGAACCTGTAGCTTGTAATTTATGTAAAAGAAAAATGTATAGGGGCGCCTGGGTGGCTCAGACAGTTAAGTGTCTGCCTTTGGCCCGGGTCATGATTCTCAGGGTCCCGGGATCCAGCCATTCATAGTGCTCTCCGCTCCATGATGACTCTGCTTCTCCCTTTCCCTCTCTGACCTCTCTCACTTTCACTCTCTCTCAAAATAAACACAATCTTAAAAAAAAAAAAAAAAAAACAGAAAAGAAAAATGTATAGTAGCAAAAGTGTAAATATGAGGAGGAAAATAGGATACTGTTGTAACTTTTTTAGAATATACAAAGACTTATTACATTATCTCAAAGTAGACTATAGTAAGTTAAAAATTAATAATAAAAACTCTAGAACTCCCCCCCCAAAAGAGTTGTTCAATAATAGAGAAAAAAAATAACATTAAATAACATTGATCAAAAAGAAGGCAGGACCCAATTACGTCAATAATTATGTTAAGTGTAAATGAACTAAACATCCCAAAAACTGACAGTGATTGTCAGATGATAAAAAGCAAAACCCAACTAAATGCAACATACAAATAACTCGCATTAATTATGAAGTCAAAGAGAGAAAAAAATTAAAATAATGGAAAAAGATGTACTATACTACAACTAAATAAAAGCAAGCTGGAATGACTATTTTATTGTCAGATATAATAGATCTGGGAGCAAAGAATATTACCAGGGAAATTAGTTAATAATCACAAAGTCAATGCATCAAGAAGACATGAGAATATTAAATGTGTACATAGCCAATATCAGAACTTCAAAATAGATGAAGCAAAAGTGGATAGACCTCAATGGAGAAAAATTTAGAATTACAGTTAAAGATTTCAACACTACTCTCTAGTTGACAGAAGTAGACAGATCAGTACTGATTGGAATAACTAAATAGCACTATTAATCAACTTATTCTGACATAGAAAACACCAATGAAGCACATTAACCAAGCAGAGCCAATAAACTTTCTTTTCAAGTGCACATAAACATTCATCAAGATCAACCACATTTTGAGTCATAACACAAGGTTATATAATTTAGGAGGATTAAAGTCATATAAACTATAAAAACACAAAAAATAAGTATAAAAGTGCATTTTTGGAAGATAGCTAAAGTAATCTTTAGAGTGAAACTTGTAACATTTGATGCTTATAGTAAAAAAAAAAAAGTTTGTAAATCAACAATCTAAGTGTCTACCTTAAGAAAATAATAACTGAAAAGCAAATTAAACCCCCAAAGAAAGGAGAAAACAAAAGAAAAAGCCTAAAGATCAATGAATTAGAAAGATGGGACAACAGGGCGCCTGGGTGGCTCAGTGGGTTAAGCCGCTGCCTTCGGCTCAGGTCATGATCTCAGGGTCCTGAGATCGAGTCCCGCATCGGGCTCTCTGCTCAGCAGGGAGCCTGCTTCCTCCTCTCTCTCTCTCTGCCTGCCTCTCTGCCTACTTGTGATCTCTCTCTGTCAAATAAATAAATAAAATCTTTAAAAAAAAAAAAAAAAGAAAGATGGGACAACAGCATAGACCTTACCGACATTAAAAAAATAACAAAGGAATATTATATACAACCTAATGCCAATAATTTAACAACTTAAGTAAATTGGAAAATAGCCCCAAATATGAAACTTATCAAAGAAAGTGGATCCATGGTCCTCTTCCTTATAAACTATAATAACAGAGATGTAGAATGCTGTCTTCAGAAACCCCGTACCTGAAGTTTGCCTTCTGGTTGTGAGTCAGAGCTGTTTATTTCAAAGTGACACAGAGGCACCTGATTAGAGTCCAGTGCTTCTTTCATATTGATATAATTTCTAACAGCCTAAGATTTTGGAGAACTACACTTCTCAGTGACTATAAAAGCAATAGTCATTCCAAGAAGGAAGTAGTTATGAGACTTAAGAGCTATGGCATGTTCTTGGGAGAAATATTGTTTTCCTATTAATTTTGCAATGGGCCTTTTCTATATGTATTACACCAGTCTTATCAACAGCAAAGCAAAATTTTCCTTTCTCAGATCCCCCTTTTGTCCAACAGCACACAAATTCAGTTGTTCAGTCATGGCATAGATAAAATGATTAAAATTTGCATTCACAAGAAAACTTTAAAGCCACAATCAAGGATTTTTCTAATGCATGGTCTGCATTCCTGTTACCTAATCAAGAATGATGGAATCCAGAAATCAGATCCCATGCCTAAAGGCTTTTTTAAACATCTTCAAATGGACTTAATCACCCCCCACTAATAGAACAGAAATATATTTGATGATTATATGTCTATTTTCAGATTTGATCAAAGCTTGGTGCATGCTTGTGCAACACACACACACACACAGACACACACACACACACACACACACACACAATTCACTTTGGGTTTTAAGTTTGAGATAACCCTCATTGTCTATCTAGTGATGGAGAAACTTATTCCCCTAAAATTTTTGTTAGGAGATTTATAAAATGCTACTCATTACTCAGAATCTCTATTGTCCATATTATTCTGACTTTTGTCCATATTATTCTGACAACTAAAACTTTCAAACTCAAGTTAGCTGAGCTTACATACAAAAGGTCCTGGATCTTTGTTAATGTTCCCACTGTTCAAACTGTGTTCTTACTCCCAGGGGAGTATTTTGTACACTATATTCACAAAAACTGAACAGTGTCACTTTTTTTTTTAATCTCCACCAACAGGTCAAAAATGTATTTATTTTCTGTTTTCCTTACCAGTGAAATTGAATTTTCACTTATTTACTGACATTTGCATTTCATCCTTTGTGTATAGCTTATTTGTGACCTTTGCCAATTTTGCTAATGGTGAACTGACTTCTGGAGATTAACACATAAATATTATACCTTTCTTCAAAGGTGTAATTCAGAAATTCAACTATTTCTGCCAACATATAGTAAAATCTCAAACTGCAAAAGAAATTGTTCAAAATGGATACAACAACATTTCAGACATCAAAATGAATTCAATTACAAGCATTGGGATGTTTCTGCCCAATTATTTCTAACCAGAGGTACCATAAAAATCATCAACAAACAATTATAAAACACATTGTTGGATTTCATTTTCCTCTCAAATATGTTGAAACACAACACAGTTTTTCCTAAAAGCATAGAAAAGAAACATATTCTCACCTATGCCCTTCTTCTCCCTAACCATTCATAGCACTGAGTGCAACTAATATGAGTTACTTAAATTTTTATTTTTCACTTCACCTCAAAATCTGGATCTGCCCTTTATCCTTTTCCCTCCAGGCTTTAGGAGAAGTGGATGTCCTCTCTCAGACCACTCTGCCATCCCCACCCCAACACATCCTCTGTCTAGACATGCATTCCTCCTTTTGGATTTGCTCCTAAGTTCTTCCTTCTTGGCGTTCAATACTCCATTTTTATTCGGTTCTCGGGTCTTATCTCCCAATATCCTCACATTCCATTACCCCCAAAATACTGACACCCCCATACACAAATTCCTATCCAATCCCTTTCATTTTCCTCAACACAAAACTCACTGTAACAGAACACTGCATTTATGTTTACAGCTTCTATTTTTTCTTTTCTCTTCTACCTATGAGGTTGAGTTCTGATCCTACTTATCTAAAAGTGTTACCTCATCTCCACAGCATGAAATATCTCCCACGCTACCTACCTTTCCTATTTTTCTTCTCTTCTCCAAAACATGGTTGTCTTTCTTCAAAGCTGGTTACTATTTTGAAGACCCTTGTCCGAGCTCCTTCTGTTCTGCTCATTCTTGACGGAATCTTAATGATCAGATCTCTCTACACTTTCACCACTTTATTTCTTATAAAAACACCAAGTTCTATTACTTACATGCAAGCCCTATATGAGCGTTCCCTCATTTTATGTTTTTAGCGCTATCTTTCCCCTGAGTTCTTAGCTTCTAGTTATATAGAAGTCTACCCAGTCCATGACTATCAGAGCTATATTCCTTCTGCATATAGAATAGAACTCAGACTCTCTGCCGAGTATTTGAAATTATTACAGTAGAGGTATCTACATGCTTCATTAATATGATCTCTCATCCTTCTCTATACAGTTATTGCCACAAGATATCTAGTGATCTTCTAACTTTTTTGGCTTTGTTCAAGGTCTTTAAAAATTTCCATAACACCTCTCTGAAAGACGAGAACATGATGAACTTTTATTGCTCTAAATTTCTGGAAATGTTCTTTTGCATAGTACAAACACAATCGATTTTTAAGGAAGATGAATCTCAATACTGAAAATGTTGCTGAATGATTTCTCATGTCATGGATGGCCTTGAAATTTATAATTAAGTAATCATCTAGAGCAATGAAAGAATTCTAAAATTTAATCATTATTACAAAATCTATAATATCAGTGCGATTCTAGAAATAAGAAAATCAAGATTACAACAAATGCAAATGTCTACACAGTTAGCCAGAAAATTCATTTACATATTTTAAGAGTCAAAGAAGCAAACGATCAAAGCACAAGAGCAATTTATGAATCTATGGGTAAAGAAAAAATTATACGATTAATTTGCAACTTGAATGCAAATATGTAACCACTCCCAAACGGCAGTTATAGAGCAACTTTGATAAGAGTTCAGTCTTCCTTAAATCTCTGTATTATCTCCAGAAAATTGAGAGACTACCCCAATGATATGGAAGGTATTCCTCAAATTGATTGAAATAACATATATTTGTATAGCAGTTAAGCATCCAAAGGAAGATTTATAATTAAGCATAAAAATGTTTATAAAATCAAAGCAATGATACTCATACTATCAGTTAACATGAATATTTATTTTTTTAACATGAATATTTATTTTTGTATGTTTACAATATTTAAGAGAATAGATAAAGCTTTAATATAACCCATTTAAAATATATAATTAAATTATTACTTTAAACTTGATTTTAAGTTAAAATTAAACAATCTTAACTATTAGACTAGTAAATGAATTTTACCATAAGTTTCATGTATTAGACTTTTAAGATTTAGTGCTTTAAGAGAGATTGTCCCTCAGAAAATTGAAATATTTAAGAGAAATTCCACATACTATATTTATGCATGATAAATTATTTAAAGTTCTAGAGAACTTAATATTGAGTTTTGGGATGGGACCAAATACTAATCTTTGGCAATGATTACTAGGATACGTTGCATTTTAGAAATAGAACAAAGATTTTGTCTAAGTTTAAAGCTTAAGAATTAGTTTTGTTTAGAACTTCAAAAAATTTAAGATTTCTTAAACTGAAATTAATTTCTACTTAGTAATTTTTACATGCAAAACCAATTTCAAAGACATACACACATAGCCTCAAATTAATATTTCATTAATGATATGGAAACACAGGTCACTAAATATGAAAAGATTTACTTTAGGTCACTAAAGTATCAGAGTCATAAGCAGAACTTAGACCTCAGGAAGTTGATGTTAGTATACAGTAAAGTGACAAATTTCCAAAAAGTCTAAGTAACATGCAGAACAATTGAAATGAGCTACATCATTAATCAGAATAACATCTCTAAGAGAGGTTATAGAATGAGGAATTGAAATTATATGATTTCACAAACCTAACTCTACACAAACACCTCCTAAGTTTCCATGTATTACAACTTTTCTTGGCTTGTTTCAAATAGAGTAACCTATCCTTGAGGAAAAGCAATTATAAGAATGTTTTTTCATTCAAATTGTTAGAAGAGATCAAAGAGGTTTTGAATCTGCAGTTTCTGTTTTGAAGATTCCTCAGTCTCTGTTTCTTGATAAAATTTAACAGGAAAGTCAAGGAGGTAGACTATTGCGAATTTAAAAACTCATTGATAATAATAGAACTGGAGCTAAAATCCTTTTCACCTATATCAGTGCACGTGGGGCCAAAGTACTACCTCTGAATGAATAATAACAAAAGGATGTTCTGGCTAGAGTACTAGATATATTTTTGGGTTTTTGTCTTTGTATCAAGTTTACAAACCTCAAGTCTTTTAGAAATGAGGTAGTATCAATGAATACATAAAATAAATGAATTTGACCAAGTATATGCAATGGGCCTGAGCACTATAAGCAGGCTTAAAAAGCTCATAAACATGCGGCTCAAAAAATATTTGTTTACATTTTTCTCTAACATCATGTCATGTGAGGCTCAACATCTGATTACAGAATGGTTGCAATTACTCTTCTAGCTAGCACTGTCAAAACATTTGTCATGTCCTTTCATAGAACAGTATAAACCAGAGATACTGACTACTTTAATAAACCCTATTTTATGTCATTTTGATTGATCTGACCAGATACTGAAGGGAATGGTTCTTGACGTTTTTCTGTTCCTGCTTGTTAAAACAGAGCAGTCCCAGCACTACCCAGAGGCAACTCTACATTGAAAAACTGAGGTACATGATCTACAAAAGCATTAGAGCATACTATAATTCTAAACAGAAATGGTAGGTTGTTTCAAACCATCATATATATTGTATTGCATGTATAAATAACCAGCTGTCTCTGTGATTCTGAGCAAGAATCACATTTTCTATTTCTTTTTTAGAAATTTATTTTGTTGTCAGTATAGAAACCATCCAGATCTGACAATTTTTATATTAGGTAGTTGTGCTCTCTCAATTTTTATCCAATTTATGTCTAGTGGCTTAGAAATTAAACAGTTGTAAGGTATGGAGTTATTTACTAGAAACTGTACTTGTAGAGTATCTATATTTTAACAGATGTTCTTTTTTTAAATGTCATTTTTTACAAAGGATCTCTATGTTTTATTAATAGTGGATTTCTTTAAATTTGTTTTGTGTAATTATTTTTTAAACTGACTTAACATTGCTCAGATATTGACAACAGGGCCAGATATTGAGTATGAGTACATTTTTGGCTTATCCAAATATGAGAAACATGAACTAATAAATTAAAACTTGACTTTGATTAATTCTCCTCAAAGAAAGTACATGACTAGAACTAAACCACCAAATGTGTACAATATTAAGCCTCAAATAATTCTCCCCCAAATCCTTCTACCAACTTTTTAATTAGGTAGAAGGGCATGGACATATTTATGTATAGATTCTTTATGTCCTTAGATATCCCACATCATCACATATAATAGATCCTCATTCAGAGGTTTGAAATTTCACACAAATCATCATTACTGCACCACGACCCCACACCCACCTATGATTTAAAAAGTGATGTACTGGGGCGCCTGTGTGGCTCAGCCTTGAAATGTCTGCCTTCGGCTCAGGTCATGATCCCAGGGTTCTGGGATCCAGCTCTCCATCTAGCTCCCAGCTCAGTGGAAAGGCTGCTTCTCCCTCTCTCACTCCCCCTGCTTGTTCTCCCTCTCTCGCAGTCTTTCTCTCTGCCAAATAAATAAATAAATAAAGTCTTTTTTAAAAAAAAAAGATTTACTGACTTCTTTTCTTGAAAGTTCAAAAGTACAATTTAGGAATGTTTATAATATATTCTATCTTCTATTTTCTCAGTTCTGAATGTTATTGCTAAAATGTACCCCATTTTCTGTGTTTTGTTCAAGGATAACTCAATACCACAGTAAATTAGAACTATTAAAAACATTATAATAAAGATTTGGGTTTTAAAAGGGAATTTTTTTTTTCAAAACCAGAGGCATCACTTGAATAAATTATTTAATATATACTGAAATAGCATATTGTTTCTTCACAACAAATGGTCTGCACGACAGAAGCTTCCTGAAGGGAAGCAAAAATGTCTGCAAGTACTTAAAGAGTAATTTCAAGGGGCTCTGTTGCTATTTCCTAGACAGATTAAAGCTCAGAGTTAAAAGAAAATGGTCTAACCTATAACATAGATTTTTTAAATGCTAGATGCAAAGATAAAAGATATACACCTGATATAAAGGTGACTAAATGATGAAATTGTTACTGAAAAAAATCATAACATTTACATTCTAGAGCTCTTAAAGGGAAAACAGCCACCTGTTTTGGAAATTGAAGGTAAAATTCTCTTTATCTGCATAAAGATGAATTGGATGACAGTTTGTCAGGGTGGTTGGTCTTCTGCACCAAAGAAATGGGGTACAGAAAAAAAAAAATTACAGGACTCAACAAAACTTACAACGAATGTTGAGCTGGCAGTACCTGAGCACCTTGTCAAGATCACAGAAGACTATGTGCAGATCGGAGAACACTGACTGGGTCTTAGTCTGGAAGCTCAAGTTCACCATGAAGCAGATTGGCCTTCTCTTCAAGAAAAAGGATATTAGTAACCCCCTTTCTTTTTCCCTCCTGCTTTAGTCCCTGAAAGAACTCTGTGGTCTTGGGACTGTGAACTTGGGACTGTGGGTCTAGGAACTGTGATGTGCAGTCAGGAAGCTAAGAATAAAAGGGAAGGCTACCTCACCCTCAGCAAGCATGCCCTTGTGCTCCTGTCTGCACACGGTGACCAGCAGCAGAGGGCCCCTCCCTGCAGGTCAGGGGACATGGTGGCCTATGGGCCTTCTGAGAGATCTCATCTAGTGTGAATCCTGGCTAGAATTCATTTTAATTTAATTTGACTTAATTTAATTTGAAGCAAAAAAAAAAAAAAAGAAAGAATGCTAATTAATCTGTGGGGATATATGGGAATGGTGTGAGACACAGAACATTTTTATTTCAGTTGAAGTTGATACCATCAAAGAGAAGAGACCTCAGATATTATACATGACCAAATGCAATGAACATAGTTTTTACCTACACACATTCGTTACTATATGTGTGACTTTTTTTTTTTTACTTCGATAATTTAGATGACCTCTACTTGATAACTGATTCACAGTTGTTCACAGCAACTATGTAACCTTCTGAGAAAACGAACGAGTATCTAGATGGTTGTGTGAGTTTTAAAAAATCTTGCCAAGTTGCTGGGGGTGGGGGGGTAGGGAGAGGGTGGTGGGGTTATGGACATTGGGGAAGGTATGTACTATGGTGAGTGCTATGAAGTGTAAACCTGGCGATTCACAGATGTGTACCCCTGGGGCTAATAATACATTATATGTTAATACAAAAATTTAAAAATTAAAAAATATATATCTTGCCAATAAGATGGCAAGTCCATCGTGTATTTAGTTTTTCATTTCAGATGAAATCGTTCCTTGTATCATTCCACTGATAGTCATGATAATTTGAAAGGCAGACATTTCCCTGTGACTATAATATCTCATAGGACCTGCTCGGGGCTAATCTACTTATTGTGCAAGGAATGCTTACGCTCAGTGAACGCCAGGTGCTGTCGTTCACTTTGGGGGACATCCACCAGGACTTTCTTCAACAAAATGAGAAATAGATTACTCTAGCATCTTTCAGGTGAGTGGACACCCTTCTACCTGTCTTCTAGAATTCTGTTTGCTTGTCTATTTGGCAATTTAGATATACATCTAGAATACATTTGGCATTGGTGAGGAGTCAAATCTCACCTGTGAGTGACTGCACATTAATAAAGACAGAAAAAAATATCTAGTAAAATGATCAATTTAAAACATTTGAGGGGCGCCTGGGTGGCTCAGTGGTTTAAGCCTCTGCCTTCGGCTCAGGTCATGATCTCAGGGTCCTGGGATCAAGCCCCGCGTCGGGCTCTCTGCTCAGCAGGGAGCCTGCTTCCCCCTTCTCTCTCTCTCCCTGCCTCTCTGCCTACTTGTGATCTCTCTCTATCAAATAAGAAAAAAAATTTTTTTGAAAAATTACACTATTTCAAAATATCTACCGGGTTTAAGCATTCCTGACAATAATCACAATTCAAACAACTTGCATTGAAAATCTTTTTAATTACCCAGAAAAAAATTAAAACATTACAAATATCAATCTAAAGATGCTTTTCATGCCGAGCTGCAGGAATTTTTAGGTCTCTCCTCTCCTCCTGCCATCATAAAGTTGCCAATTTAACAGTTGGTAACTTTTGAATGTAATGTTGAATCTCAATTTGAGTCTGCCTGCAATCAGAGTGTACCACAGGGTAGCCTGATAAAAAATCCTTTGGTGGCTCATATTCTTTCCTTTCTAACTCTTACTACGTCGTTTGCTACTAATAGTCTTGGTTTCTTCATCTATTTTTCTCTGAATTTTGCTTGTATCTCATTAAGAAGCAGCTGGGAGCCTATGAATAACAAAATGGACTATTATACCATCAGAACAAAGCCATGTCTCTCAAAAATATTCATTTTAACTCTAGAATATGGCTAAATGCTACAGACATTCAGACCTTACACATAAGTTTTAATATAGACTGAAGAGGCTACTTAAATCTGTTTTCCTTAATGAAGTGTATCACTGATATCAAACTGAAAACCAACTGTAAATTCTCCTTACAGCTTTTTTAGCTTCTCAACAAATACTTCCTTTCCAAGAAGCACAAACTTAGCTCTAAGCCAAGAGAAACAATAAGCAAAAGTATACCCGTAAAATGAAGAGGATTAGGAACAATATCTCAGGAAACAAAAATATATTCACTAGAGATGTTCAACAGGAGAGACTGATGTTAAGTTGTTGATGATTACGACACCCTGGGCTCTTCCCATTCTATGTACAGTTAATTAGACCAAAGGAGCATGATAGGCCATAAACACTGAGAAGAGCTAAGGCCCTCTTTTCTTTGTTTAAGAAATATCACAAAGTCAGTCAAAGGATGGTGAGAATAGAGAGAAAAAATCATCATTGTTTCAATTGAGATGCTATGAGCAGGGGGAAAAAAAAGCTGCTCTGAAAAGAATATTAACTGCATATAAAATACCTGTATTTCTCATGTATGTGGATTACTCAGCCTGCTACTACGGTTTCTTTTCTTCTTTTCAGCTGCTCTCTTTTATTCATGTGACCATGCCTTGTCTTGACAGCTAGCCTGTAAATTTGTTGAGGGACGGCAGAACCAATTATAGATTTGAACTTACTTTTATTTGCCCCAGTATGTAGTAAAGAAGATGCTTAAGTAATAACTTTGAATGAAAAAAAAATTCCACATATTACATAGTAAATCTTTTTAAAATTGACTGTTTTGAGTACAGGCCGAATAACAACTTCCAGGCAAGCCAGCTTCTACCATTTCCTGAACAAGAGGGATTAGATAAGATTAACCTCTACTACACAGTTCTGGTCTATGTGTTTGTTTTTGGTTTTGTTTTTTTAGTTTCTACTAAAGTTCCAGTTATTAACATACAGTTAATACTCACTTCAAGTGTAGAATTTAGTGGTTCAACATTTACATACAACACCCAGTGCTCTTCACAAGTGCCCTCCTTAATGCCCATCACCCATTTAACCCCCCTACCCACCTCCCCTCCGGTAACCATCAGTTTGTTTGCTATAGTTAAGAGTCTGTTTCTCAGTTTCTGTTCTATATTTCCATAACTAGTTTTTTTTTTTTAAATACTCTACTGTCAAAAATCATACTTAAAAATTATTTCCAATTATTTGCTGCAAAAGCAAAAAGCTCTGAGCAAAGCCAGTATTTATAAATGCTATAAATTTGCTCAGGAAAGAATGGCATGTCTTTTTTCTCATCACTGCCAGGACAACCCTTCTATACCTTTATAACCTCCTGTTCTAAACAAAGCACAGAGATGCTCCAACAAGTGCCTGGGTTGTAAGAGTACCAGCATCTTTCATCAGAGGTGCTATTTCTAGATCACCAATCTATTACCATAAATAGTAGCCTACCTGGCATAATTGAGGCTTCTAAATAATAAATTATTTTATATATTGCTTGCTTCGTGGAAATCCTGCTGAATATTTATAATCTTCCTGACCTAAAAATATCATAATTTATACATCAGATGATAACATTCACAAAGTTAGCCTCCTTCTCACTCTCTTTCATCAGATTAAAAATAAAAAATATAAGGGAAAAGAAACCAAAAGTCAGGCATCTCAATACTAACCCTTAGAAAGATAATTTAAAACCTATTTTTTTCATTTATTTATTTTCAGCATAACAGTATCATTATTTTTTCACCACACCCAGTGAAAACCTATGTTTTTTAATGTTTGCTCTCTTTTCTACCCTTTCCTGCCTAAACTCCTCTAAAATATCACATCATATTTTTCTATATTTCCCATCATCAACATATACATGGTCTACCAGAATTGATTCCTGTTGTTCTGTGCTTTAGGCAGAGGCAGTATCATAGCCCCAGTGACACCCACAATAATGCAAAGTGTTAATCATAGGGGCAGAACCCAGGGCATTGCAAATTTGGCATTTGCAAAAAGGTCCAGATGCAGTGTGTAGACATTCTCTATTCACTCATTAACATTCCGTCATCATATGATGCTTGCGAATGAACAGCAGTGTAGTTTTCCAAAACTCACTTTAGAAAAAAGGCAAATTTTCTCAGACACAGCAATTAAGTGAGACTACATTTGCACATAAACCTAATGCACTAATTGGCATGTTCATTTGGATCTCCAAATAGCATCTACACCTGTTCCTCAGTGTGTGAAACAAATAATTACCTTTGCCTCTAACTCATTTTAATGAATTTTATGAGAAGACAACCCATAAAGTAATTCATTTTCTTTGGCAAGTTCTAGATTATCAAAGCACTGACTTTCATCAAACACATCGGGTGTCTTGATTTCTAAAAGGGTCTTCAATAAACTAAAATTTCACTGCCTTCCCAACAAGGGAGGAGGAAATGGATAGAGGAGCAACAGGACAAAAGAGATAATATTTTACATAAAGAGAGGATTTCCAAAACAATGTCAAAAGCTTTCTGAGGAAATGGATGTGAATTTACTGCCTGGATGAGTCTGACCCCAACCATCACCTTCCAATGAATGATAGATCGTTCAATAAAATATGTTTGGTTTTTCTATGTCCCCATATTTGACACTTTAAGGAGACAAAAAACATAGAAAGCCTTCAAAGACTAACCTTTTACTACAGCAATTGCTTCTGAAATATATGTGAGTGACAGAAAGAAAGCTTAGAAGACTATCTCTGAAAAATATGTGGCATTTTATAAGGAAACAAGATCATGAGGTATTTTACTTCAGATAAATTATAAATCATCTCTACATCATCTATACAACATATTGAAGCAAATAACACAAATCACATTTTAAAATTTGTTTACAACAGGTATCAAAAATGGCCTATGCAAAGTTACTCTATTTTATAGTATCAATGAGATGGTCAAATAAATAATGCAATTACATAAAATCACTGGGGTTGGCACAAATAATAACCTTTGATACAATGGTGGCTTTATAAATATACTTAGTACTATTAGAATTTGGCCTTTAATACTTTTAACTCTGCAGTTGAGTTTCTATAATAATAGATGTTTCCAATGGTACATTTCTTGGTATTTGAATTTCCTTCAGATTTTATGCTGTGTTTCATGCATGTTTTGCTCTTAGTTGTTTTTCTTTTCTTTTTTTTTTTTTTAAGATTTTATGTATTTATTTGACAGACAGAGATCACAAGTAGGCAGAGAGGCAGACAGAGAGAGAGAGAGTAAGGGAAGCAAGCTACCTGCTGAGCAGAGAGCCCGATGCAGTGCTCTATCTCAGGACCCCGGGATCATGACCTGAGCCAAAGGCAGAGGCTTTAACCCACTAAGCCACCCAGGCGCCCCTCTTTTCTTTTCTTTTTTCCTTTCTTTTCTTCTCTTCTTTCTTCTTTAAATGAAGTACCTGAGGACTTCCATATGGTAGTAAAATACAAGTAGAACATCATATCATATTACTTTTTACTGAAGATCTAATGGATTGCAACAGGAATGCAATATAAAATTGTTAAAAATCCAATGCTTAAAACCACCATCTTAGTTTGAATTCCCCTGATAGAAAAAACCTGACACAAGGACTGAGTTGCAGGTGATTTATATGGGAAATAATCTTAGGAAGTTAGAGTGGAAGAGTGGAGAAAGTGAGACAGAAAATCAAAGGAAATGAAGTATATCTTACCAAGCTGGTTACCTCTGTAACCATTCCTCTGAAGGAGAGCAGACTGGGGCCTTTATGCACTAGACTACCCTCATCCATTAGGTAAGGGTTATTCTATGGGTGTTGTAACCCCCACAAACTCACACAAGCTGAGAAAGTCCCCCGGTTTTAGGGACAGATAGCTCCGAGACAGAAAAGCATACGTGTTGGAAGTGCGCTATTAGATGAGTACACCCAGCTACAGGTTGAAATCGGAGGTAGCCAAGGGATGCAATGCAAAGCACAAAGGGCACCTGCTACAACCATTAAACCCCTGTACCTCCTAATATGTTTATTTAAGAGGCACCAGAAAAGAAATAAGGGATAAAGATGTTATGAGTTTTGAAATCAGACCTGTATTTGAAAGCAGTGCCTACTTGATTCGATGACCAGCATTGGGAAAATTCATTGCTCTGCCTGAGGGATGATAGTAGCTACCCTCTCAGGCTATGGTCAGGATTAAATGAATTAAGGTGTAAGAAACATCTAACATATTGCAAGTGTATGTGAATGTTGGTTACTGTTGGCTTGTGCCATCTATAGTGATAACATCATACGCATTCCATATTATTTTAATCACTGAAGCTACTATGGACATTTTCTGACATTCGGATGTTTTCTTTGCTCAGCTCGGTCATTTTGTGTGTGTAGATGGAGGTTGCTTCTGTGTTAGAAAAAGTACATTCCAGGGGAACCTGGGTGGCTCAGTGGGTTAAGCCTCTGCCTTCAGCTCAGGTCATGATCTCAGGGTCCTGGGATCGAGTCCCACATCGGGCTTTCTGCTCCACAGGGAGCCTGCTTCCTCCTCTCTCTCTCTCTGCTTGCCTCTCTGTCCACTTGTGATCTCTCTCTGTCAAATAAATAAAATCTTAAAAAAAAAAAAAAAGTACAGTCCATCACAGCTTGCTTATTACCAAACTATAAGGCTTGTTAAGGTTCAGTGTAACTTAGTTACTCAGAAAAGATTTCCTTAACTCACTAGATTAGGTTAGCCTTCCTTTTTAACACTTGAGGTATTTGTTACTAATTATATGTAGTTATGCTAAACTGTAAGCTCTATGATGAAGAGAAATATCTATCTTGTTTTCCAGGGCTATCAATTAATATATTTTGAATTACACTAATATATCTTAATCACATATTAGGGTAAGTCACTAAAGTTTCTAGCCCTCACTTTTACCTGAATGCAGAGATCGTGTGGAATCTTGACTACTAAGAATACATAATACTATACACATTGGCAATACAAACTTTGTATTTTGGCAACGATCTTTGTTGCCAAAAATAGACCTAGGCGTGATTTTTTTCTTTGACTCTAGAGCACATAGTTGGAAGTAAGCCTGTCAAGAAATAACAAATGTTGGGAGAAGGAGGGTTTTAGAAGGGAGAGGAATGGGAGGATGGGTGAGCCTGGTGATGTATTAAGGAGGAGACGGATTCTATGGAGCACTGGGAGTTAGACACGAACAATGAATCATGGAATCCTACATCAAAAACTAATGATGCGGGGGCGCCTGGGTGGCTCAGTGGGTTGAGCCGCTACCTTCGGCTCAGGTCATGATCTCAGGGTCTTGGGATCGAGCTCCACATCAGGCTCTCTGCTCAGCAGGGAGCCTGCTTCCCTTCCTCTCTCTCTGTCTGCCTCTCTGCTTACTTGTGATCTCTGTCTCTGTCAAATAAATAAATAAAATCTTTAAAAAAAGAAAAAACTAATGATGCACTGTGTGGTGACTAACATAACACAATAAAAAAATAAATAAATAAAATAAAACCAAAACAAATAAATACACACACACAAAAAAGTGGAATCAGACCTATAAATACAGAGAACAAACTTATGGTTGCCAGAGGGAAGGGGGTTGAGGGATCAGCAAAGTGGATGAAGGGGAGTGGGGTATATGAACTTCCAGTTATGGAATGAATAAGTCATGAGGATAAAAGGTACAACATAAGGAATATAGTTAATGATATCGTAACAGTGTTGCATGCTAGCAGATCATAGCTACACTTGTGGCAAACAACATAACATACAGAGATGTTGTTATACACCTAAAACTAATGTTGGTGTGTCAGCTATACTAAAAAAAATTAAGATAAATAAATTAATCTTTAAAAAAAGAAAGAAAGGCTGAGGAGAATCTTATTTTTCTACAAGCATGTCCACCTTATCACAGAGCCAGTACCCTCCTCTAGAGAGTGAGAAAAAGTAGTCAAGGGCCCAAATATAGGTGAGGAAGGGATACTGAGTGATAATTTCTGACCTCAGTTCTCTGGAATGATCTTTTGTCATACCCCTAGATGAGCCAGAACATATGGGACAAACCTCCTGGACTTTGTCCTTTTCTGCTAAGATGATGGAAAGGATACAACCATAGACTGGTTTTCTTAGGGGCCCATTTTCATAAAAGAAAAAAAAAAATTTGTGTGTTAGGCTTGCAGATAAATTTCCTGAGGAGTCCCCAAAGCCAGACTTTTTTTGCATTAATCTTTACATAGAAACAAAAGAGCAAACTTGAATGTTGTCCTCCCCCAGGCCCCTCTTCTCCTATCCTTCAAGTCCCATTAGGGGCACCTGGGTGGCTCAGTTGGTTAAGAAACTGCCTTCAGCTCAGGTCAAAATCCCCGGGTCCTGGAAATGATCCCCACCTCTGGCACGCTCCTTGGCGGGGAGCCTGCTTCTCCCTCTCCCCATCCTCTGCTCATGCACGCTCGCTCGCGTGCTCTCTCTCTCTCTCGTGTAAATAAATAAAATCTTTTTTAAAAAATCACATTAACTTTTGTTCATATTGTTCTCTTTAGTTTTTTTCTAGATATTCTGATTTGGTTTCCTGCCCTAAATTGTGTTCATCTCTTTATTCGATTGCTGATGTCTGTCATATATTAAATATGGTTTGATCCCCCATTCAGTCCTGAGCCATTTCCTGAATTGCATCATAGCATCTGACAGTTCTGGGTTTCTTCACACCTGGACTCATTTGAGCACTCGATTTATCTCTCATGTTCCCTAATAGCTCTTAAAAATGATAACCTCGGCTTAGGTAAACCTTTCACTCTCTGTTTGGTTTTAATCACTCAGGTTCCAATTACTTGGAAATTGATCTATAACTGGTAAAATTCCTGGCATATTCCTGTCAGGATCTACTCCTGTCAAAACCACGTCTGACTTCTCTTATGTAGATTTCTCAAAAGGGGACTTGAAGTGGAATTACGGTGACTGGGCTGCCAGCATTACTAATCCTCTCCCAATTACATCCATTCAATTATCTTTATTTCTGCTCATATGGGTTGGATGAGTGTTCACTACATAGAATTATAGTCGTATTGAAGGGAAGCATCCTGGTGGGTGTCCAATAAATCCTATGCTGATTAAACTTTGAGACTATCATTTTGCTCCAGGGATTAGCATGAAACAAACTATTTTGCATATAATGGGTACTCAATAAATATTTGTGGAGTTAAATCAAGTGTTTTCTATATGTTCAGCTTTAGACAAGTCTAAAGGACAATACATGGTGGCATCATTTAGCATTCGATTTGGAGCCAGCCCTTCTGCAGCCTGTAACCTTTTATGTAGGCTATAATCACACTCTTTCTATTTTGGAATCTGGACAATTACAAGGATGGAGAGGACTTTGAAATCAACTAGCTTTTCATGCAGCTGCTGTACCATCTTGTGCAATATTTCAGATACAAAGAATATTCCAGATACAGAGAATATTTCATTGTTGGGGGGGGGATAAAGCAGCCTCTGCCAAACAATGTAATGAGAATGCAGATAGTCCCAAACAGGATAAGCAGAAAAATGTTCCATATTTTAAAAATATTTGGATCATAGGGGCTGAAAATACCTACAGTGGTTGGCAAAGTGACTGCAGTAGTTTCAAACGATTAGAATCCATAGGGAAACTACTCTGGTATAACGTAGTTTTTCAGAATAACTCACCTTGAGATAGCTTTTGAGGATCCTGTGAACTACCACGTGATATGTCTCCCTAAAGGGAAAGCAATGTTGAATGTACCAATGAAATACATGATTTAGGAATAGGTATGAATGACTGCTAAGACTTTGTGCCATGAAAATGGTTCTTGCTGGTTTCTTGTCACAACATGTGGTGTTAGTCCATGAAGAACATTATCTAAAGCCAGGGTCTTCGTCATCGACACCTTTTCCCTAGAACTGTATATCCCATCAAGATTTGCTGTTTGTGGGCCATCTCTAAAATATATTTAAAAGTAAAGGTGCTAAAAAAATAAATAAATAAACAAAAATAAAAATGTTCTATAAACAAAAACTTTTAGAGAATGCAGGCTTCTGTATCTACTCCTTGGTGAATCACAACACATATTAAAGGTGGGCGGAAATTCTGTAGTAAAGAAGTAATTTTAGTTTATTTCACTTAATAGGTCCTTCTGGTTTCTTTTTACATAACCTTATCAATATGCTATGAACAATATTTTCTTTATACACTTTGAGAGATGCTTCTCTGGAATGCAATCCACAAATGAAGAGGATCTCCAGAATGTTTCAAGTTATTTCCCCCTTTTCATTGACATGAAAAATACTAAAATGCCTTTTACGCCCAAGAGTGCCTTTATTACATGCTTCAGGATTTGTAAACAGCTGGTTTAATTGAGTAATCCATTATGGGCTCCTCTCTGATTGTAACTTCTGTAGCAACTAAAGTGCTACTTTCTTGCTGAGCATAGAATTCCAAGGATTCTCTGACTTGGGTTTTCCAATTAAAGATTCTGTCCTGTCAAGTCTTTTTAATCTGGAGTTGTCCCTCAAGGAAAGAACAACCTTTACTTCTCTGCCTAAGAATAAAATTTATTACTGGCATTTAGCCAATATATTCACTTGGTTTTAGGATTATTTCAATGAATATTATTCAAATTCTTCCCAGTTACAGCCAATTGGCTATATACTCAGAATATAAAAAAGATCATAACACAGAGCCTGACCTAAGAGAATTCATATTGTAAAGAGTAAAGAAGAATGCTAAACAACTAAGTACAATTCCATCAGGATTGTGATATTTTATAGGTCATTGCCAAATGCTTTGTAACATATTAATATTATTAATTCTACTTTGAAGGACTTGGGAACAGTCCAAGAGGTTGTAGACAAAAAATGCCTATGTATTTCCCAGGTCAAAAATTCATTCCTTTTAAAAAAAAAAAATTCATTCCTTTTTGATAAATATTTTTTGAACAACTACCTTATGCCAGGTAACCTTCTAGGCATCTGGGGGAGGTGCACAATAAACCAAAGAGACATATCTGCCTCATGGAGCTTATTTTCTAGTAGTAAATATAGATTATACATGAAAAAATAGGTAAACAAAAATAAATAAAGCACATACTCATTTAGAAAATGATAATTACGAAAAATTAAGGTAAGAAAAGCAATTTGAAGAAATTGTGGCAGAAGGGTGTAATTATAGTAGGATAGGCAAGAGAAATCCTCACTAAAGTAATTTTTACATGAAGACCTAAAGGAAGTGAGGAAAAAAGTCCTGGGGATATCTAACACAGTCACTCCAGGCAGTAGGAACTGTAAACACTAAGACCACAAACTGTATGACTTCTGGGGATTTTTTAGGAAGTAAAGAGGCCAGAATGGCTCCAGTAGCAAAATAAAGGAAAGAGTAAATGGAAATGGGGTCAAGAACTAAAGGGGTCAGATCAGGGAAGCCTTACAGGTGACAATAATGACTTTAACTCTTAAGTAAGTAGATGTTCCATGCAACAGTTCTAAGCAGAGAAGTGCTATGATCTGACTTACATATAACTGAATGTTAACTATCTCACTTGAAGCACCATATTGAGAGTAGACTAAAAGACAGTAAGAGTAAAATGAGATAAATTAGGAGGTTATTAAAATAATATACATGAAAGTTGATGGCCAGCTCAGTTCACAATGATAGAGTGGGATGGGAAGAAACGTTTGGAGTCTTGAGTGTATTTTGAAGGATTTACTAATAAATATAGAAACTGAATGAGATAAGTCAAAATTATTTCAAGTTCTTTGAACTGAGTTATTTGAAAAATGGAGTTGCCAACAACTCAGTTACAGAAGACCTAGGACAGATCAGTTTTCTTAGAAGAGGGATTTTTTCTTGAGGTGTTATGGTCCCTTATTTGCCTGCACCCCTTCCAAGCCCTAAAGAGGTCCTAAAAATATGTTTACATGTTCAAATATTCCTGTGAAATTTGGTGAAGTAAAATATTTTAACTAAGATCAGGTGACTTAATTAAGTCAGCCGAGGACTGCTTCTCTTTACCTTATCTTCTCCTCCATCATAATTCTCCTCCTACTTGATGGCACTGGAATGCCGGTGGGTACCTTTGGGATCCAACTTGAGATCATTAAAATTGAAAATATGATTAGATTGAGTCTAATGGTATATAGATATAGATATAGATATAGAAATAGATTGCTCGCCCTTCTCCTTACGCCACTGCTGATGTGATGATTCACCTGGCATCATGACATAAAGGTGAGAACCGGGAAGTGCAAATGAACATATTCAATAGCATCTAGGAATAAAACTATGGGCAAAAGAGGAGAAAAAGGATTGAAATGTACTGAACCAGAATTTAGTAATGGAAAATTCTTCTGCTAATCATACATATAAGACTGTTGGTGCAAGATTCTATATTTACTGTCAAAACAGAAGCTTTCTTCTACTTAGACTCAATGATGCATTTTGTACTTTTATGATCATAATGAATATTCTGTGAGAATCATACAAAGTAAAATTTATCAGAATTTCTGTATCTATAGAAGTACTATAACGGGAGAGTATTCTATGTGTGAGCTCACATATTTGAGGCATCACAATGTATGAGATCATGTCTTAGTATATCTGTTGCTTCTTGTTCACATGAAAACTGCATTTTATTGATTACTTACAAAAATGCCACCTTGAAACTGAAGTGGCCTAAAAAATATATACTCCAATGATAAAGCTCCTGCAGAAATATATCCTAACATTAAATCCATGGTTGTTATATTGAATAGACTAGTATTTTTTTAATAATCCAATTCATGAAGAGATGTGAAGTCATATTAACATATGGGAAATATATTTAACTTTATTTCTTGGTTGACACAAAATAGTGACACTAACCCAAAAAATTCCTCATAATATATAGCTATAATGAATCAATGACAAGCTGATTAATGACCATGAACGATTCAAATAGTATTTAAGATTGAAAAATATAAGGGAAAACCGTATGTGTCCTGAAATCTTACAATTCAGATAAGAAAATACTCGAAAAAGCTTTTACCAAATTACAATAATTCTAAAATTCTACTTGACATTTCTTTTCTTTTTTTTTTTTTTGAGATAGAGCTGTTTTATTTATTTCATTCATGAGTTCATTGGGGTAGCACTTGTAATTTTCTTTAAGAACGCTTCCTTTGCATTCACAACTTGATTGTTCAGCAAAATAGGTCTAGCTCTTGGTCTGTCTCAGCTTTCAACATGCTTTCCTCGCTAAGCCTAACCTTTTCCAGCTTTTCATTTAAAATGAGAGACATGAAACTCTTTCTTTCACTTGAACGCTGAGAGGCCACTGTAGGGTTATTAATTAGTCTAATTTCAATTTTGTTGTGTCTTGGCGACTAAGGAGGCCCAAGATGAGGGAATAAGATAGGGGAGTGGCTGGTCAGGGGAGCAGTCAAAAAACATAAAACATTATCAGTTAAGTTCACCATCTTAAATGGACATGGCTTGTGACATCCCAAAACAATTACAACAATAACATCAAAGATCACTGATCCCAGATCATCATAACTGTAATAATGAAAAAGTTTAAAATACTACCATAATCACAAAAATGTGACATAGAGACATGAAGTGACCACCAAACGCTGTTAGAAAAATGGTGCTGACAGGCTTGCTCAGTGCAGGGTTGCCAAAAACCAACTGGTAAAAAAAAAAAAAAAGGCAGTTATCTGCAAAGTACAATAAAGAAAAGCAAACAAAGAAAATGAAGTATTCCTGGATACATCCAAAATCTTGCTTCAAAGCTATGTCAACTCTTCTCTTTAAAATACAGTATGAAAATAATTTGATCATCTTGACACCCCTCAGAACATCACACTGGCCCACCATTTTGATGGAAGCACGCTAACCAGGTCTAGAGAACAGGAAGTAGCAAGTATTGCGAATGCATGTCAGAATATGGGAGAAAAGATCCATAACTATCTAGAGGCCTGCCACACTGGGAATATTTTTAGGACTACAACAGTCTGGCAGCACACTAAGACATTCCCTTTGAGTTAAAGGACAAATTAATAAAACTCAAATCTCCTACCACTGATATAGAAGCATAGTGTCTGATAGGTAAAGCACTTTGGCCCTGCCTGTTCTCTTCTTCTGCTTCCTTCTCTTTTTCCCTTCACCTTCTTTTCCTTTTTTTCAAATGAGTACTGAAAATCTACATGACATTTCTAATTACAAGTTGTGAGATGAAAACATTTCTAAAACATCAAAATAAGAAAAAAAAGTCATTGACATTAGAGGAATAACCAAATTATCTTTTTCTTCTCTCCAATATAATTGATATCAGAAAATTATTGGAATACAATGGGATAATTGCAGAGTAGGTTACCAACAGGTAGGGGAGAAAAGTATTTCAGAGGTTTTATAGACAGTTTATTAACAAAAATAGCATTTTAATTTTCTGGATTTTCAGAAGTTTAAGGTATTCATCACTTTTTGAAATTTTTGTTAATATTTCTTTTCTCATTCATCTCTCATGAGGATTATGACAGAAACCGTCCAGAGTGATTTGAATAGACTGCTATAAGAAATATGAATATTGATGACTCTGTTACTGAAAACTCAGAATGAAGTAAGGAGCATGGTAGATGAAAACTAAATTGCCTCAGAGGATATATGAACCATCATGAAACTAAACTGCTAGAAATATGGACACAGAAGGTACTTCTAGTGAGGGCTCAGAAGGAAATAAGAAACACGTTTCTAGAAACTAGAATAAAGGTGATCCTTTGTTATAGTGGCAGAAAGTTTAGTGGGCTCTGTCCTGTAGTTATGTGGGAAACAGAATTTGTGAGTTTTGAACCTAGATATTGAACTGAAGAGATTTCTAAGCAAGTGTTAGATGATCTTCTTGAAGTTTATAGTAAAAATGTGAGAATTTAGGAGGAACAAATGTTAAGGATTTGAATGTCAGAATTTGAGAATGTCAGGATGTCAGGATTTGAGAAATTTTCAGACTATCCAGATTGCAAAATATGCTAAAATTAAGAGATTCATTGTTAGGAAGCATGCTCTAGACAAAAAAAAAAAACAAACCAAAACAAAACAAAACAAAAACCCAGAAGTGTGGCTCTATAAACTTTTGCCTCAGAAAGATCAAGGGTTCAAAGTATTCAGTTAGATGAAAAGCTCTTTGTACAGACTAAAAGTGTGGATCACAGATCTCATTTAAGCCAGGAAAGGATCTAGGAAGCTTAAGGGCAAGGATCTAGGAAGCTTAAGGGCATTATCCCTCAGCCATCTCAGCAAAAGTAAAAAATAAGGGTGGGATTATCTAGGAAAGATCTATGGACAACCGTCCTGTAAATGACATAAAGCTCAGTGACATATACAGGAGACTCTCAAGGTTCTTAAGTACTTTACACAAGCAGAGAAACTACCAGCTTGGACCAAAAGGAAAAAGGAGTCTTAAATAAAAGAAGGCCATAGCTGTGCACCACCCCACACTCCCTTCCAAATACTACTGGCAGGAAACAAGCTAATAAAACCATCACTTGCAAACACTTGCTGCCTTTTATGAAAAAAGAATAATGACTCAGAGGGGAGAGCCTAGGTTCTAGAGGGGAGAGCCACAAACTAAAAAGGATTACTCCCAGGTCTTGATATCTAATAGAGTTTGGCAGGTTAAGTTTCAAAATTTCTTGGGACTGGTGACTCCTTTCTCCTTCCATTTTATTCCTTTTCGAATGAAGATGTCTACAAGTACTATGCTACACTTGTCCCACCAAGTCATTATGGAAGCAAATAATTTGCTCTTTAATTTCTCATGCCCATAGATGGGCATGTGAAAATGTGCCAAAGACAGATTAGCACAGCCTCATGTACACCTAATTTGGATGATATAAATAATGATATTTGGGATTTTTCAGCAGATAAGATTTAGGTAAGACTTTGGACTTAGAGTTGATGCTGTAATGCATCAAGACTTTTGGGGGGTATTGGGATGCGGGATGAATTGTTTGTATTTTTTATGAGGGAAGAATGTGAATCTTTTGAGGCCAAAGAGTGGACTGTAATAGGTAGAATAATGGCCCCTCAAGATATCCATTTCCTAATGTCTGGAGCTTGTGAATATGTTAACTTACATGGCAAAAGGGACTTTACAGATGTAATTAAGAATATAGATTTTGGTGTGGAGAGATTATCCTATATTATATGTTTATATAACTGCATGTCCTAATAGTGAAAAACCTTTTCTGGCTGCGGTCAAAGAGAGACAATGATGGAAGATGACTCAGAAAGGTTGACATAACATGAAATTGACCTGCGATTACTGGCTTTGAAAATGAGAAAAGGGAACCATTAGCCAACCATTAGCCTTGTAGTAGCTGAGAATGACCTTTAGTTTAAAGCCAGCCCAACAACAGGGACCTCAGTCCTACAACCACAAGGGATTGAATCCTCCCAGCAATTCAAATGAGCAAGGAAATGGCTCATTCCTCAGAGCCTCAAAAAAAGGAGGAGAACTATGTAACATCTTTACTTTAGTACAGTGATACCTGGATCAAACCTCTGACCAAGAGAACGGTAATAAAAAAAAAAAAATTGTCAGTTAAACCATTAAGTTTGTGATAATTTGTTATGTCAATAATATAAAACTAATAGAAGCATTATTGAAAACTGAACTTACTACTTATAAAAATAGCATGAAACTCAGTGTGGTTGAGGCACAGACTATTTAAGCTAGAGTGGCAGACAATGAAACTACCAAGAAGGGTGGGCCAGATTATGCATGTCTTTTCATCTAATGGGATTCTTAGGTCTATAAAATGGGGACCAACGATAGACCAACTATAAAAGGAAACATTGTGGAAAATGAGCAGAAACTGAAGCAGTTCTAGAAGGCCAAAAGCAATGATTATCCATAATAATGCTTCCACCACCATTTGGCAAACTGCTGCTGAGTCCACAAATGGACAGATTTTTAACCAGCACTTTGATTTTGCCTCAGCTGCTACAAATTCAGCTCCAGACTTAAATGTTCTGAAAAGCAAGTCTATATCAAGTGCATATGTTCTTTCTACAAGGGAGTTGATGGAGTTCCTCTGACTTCTACAATGAAAAGCAGGGAATTCCCTATTGTAAACATTATGCTTAAGAGAGGGGAGGAAAATAGGAAGGAGGAGTTTTCCCTGAAAATGACAAATGGATCAAATTCTGTAGGTGTCACGAGACTCTTAGCAGACATTTATTATAAAAGATCAAAGCTAATCTACCAGAACATATGATCTGCGTAATAGCAGATCATACTCATACTCACAAATAAAAGAAATAGAAAGAGGAGTGCATTAAAAAAAAATTCAATCCTGAACAAAAATCAATGTTATTTTCTATTCGGTAAGACCTGTAAGTTCTCAGAACCATGTGATCTGCAGGTTTCAAAGTGAGTAGGGCAGGTAAATATCCAACTGAATGACCAGTGACTCAGCAGAAGAATTCACAAGTATGAGAAACAGACTACCACATGTGCCTCACATTGTATACTAAAATCAGCGTCAGTGAACAGTCATATTCTGGAAATCTGTATACAAAGAAACTTCTGTGCCATTCTCTTTGGGAAAGAAAGGGTTTCCTTTAACTAGTGACATCTAAAAGCTATCATTTCCTTGACAGGTACCAGAAAGTACCTTCTACTAATTGTTTGACCTGTGCCCCTCACAAGAGCTCTATGAAGATTATGAAATACAGGACTGGAGAATTTACTGAAGTTATGAAGACAGTAAGGGACCAAGGACAGGTTAGGACAAGAGACAGGACAAGCAACAAGGGACAGGTCAAGACTCAATATTGGTTAGAGAAGGAAAGAAACAATGTCCAAGAGAAATATTTATATATTATCTCTCTCTCTCTCTCCATTAAGCAGAAAGAACACTAGAAAAATCATGAAAATCAATACTTTTACAACACAAGAAATTAAAAGATTGCAATAATTCAACTAATTCAAGAAAAATGGTTGAATCTCGGCAAAAACAGCATTCTTTGTGGCATGTGATTTGTCACAAAAAAGGGATCCTCCATAATATTAACATTTGACAGTAAGAAAATAGAAAATTTGAACAACATCAGAAACTAACTAGAACTAAAACACATATACTCAAGAGCAGGAGAATATACATTCTTTTCATGTGGACATGGAACATTCTCTAGGATAGATCATATCCTAGTCCATGATATAAGACTCAAGAAATTTCAAAGGACAGAAATCATACAAGGTATCTTTTCTTTTTTTTTTTTTCTTAAGACTTTATTTACTTAAGAGAATGAGAGGGAGAGAGAGCATGAATAGAGGGTGTAGCAGAAAGAGAAGCAGACTCCCCACAGAGCAAGGAGTCTGACATGGGAATCAACTTGAGCCAAAGGCAGATGCTTAACAGACTAAGTCCCTCAGACACCCTCAAAGTATCTTTTCTGACAACAGTTTAGTTAAATTATAAATTAGTAAGAGAAGAAAGTTGCAGAATTCACAAATATTTGGAAATTAACACACACAGATAACCAATAGATTAAAGAAGAAATTGCAAAGGAAATTAGATAATACTTTGCTATGAATAAAAACAAAAATAACACATTAAAACATGGTATTCGAAGTCCCATTCATGGATGTGGTACCAAAGGTGAAGAAGGAACACCCTGCCCCTCCCAAAGCCAAAGCCAAAGTCAAAGCAAGGCCTTTGAAATCCAAGAAAGCAGTGCTAAAAGACATCTACCATCACAAAACAAAACAAATGATCTGCATCTCACCTACCTTCCCATGCCCAAGACACTGCCTCTCTCTGAAGGCAGCCCAAATATCCTTGAAAGTGCATCCTCAGGAGAAACAAGTTTGACCACTATGTCATCATCAATTTCCCACTGCATACTGAGTCAGCCATGAATAAAATGGAAGACAATGACACACTTATGTTCACTGTGGATGTCAAGGCCAATAAGCACCTGATCAAAGAGGCTGTGAAGACCCTCTAGGACACTAATGTGTCCAATGTCAACACCCTGATCAGGCCTGATGGATGGAAGAAGGCATATGTTTGACTGGCTTCTGACTATGATGCTTTGGATATAGCCAACAAAATTGGGATTATCTGAACTGAGCTGACCTGGCTAAATCTAAATTATAATTTTTTTCATCCAAAAAACAAAAACAGAGCAAGCAAACAAACAAAACAAAACAAACAAACAAAGTGTTCAGCTGAAGTATTTCCTAAAAGGGAATTATAGCAGTAAACCTCTACCTTAAAAAATAAAGAAATATCTCAAATAATTAACTCAACTTCTACCTTAAAAACTAAAAAAAAAAAAAGAAGAAGAAAAAAAAGAAAAAAGAAAAGAAAAACTAAATTCATATCAAGCAAAATAATAAAGATCAGAAATAAATACAAGAAATAGAGGTAGAAAAACAGTAGAGAAATTTAATGAAGACAAAAGGGTTTTTTTAAAAAAGACCACCAAAACTAATCAGGTTTCAGCTTGACTAACCACAAGAGGTTAGAATGGAGGAAGAGGAAGAAAAAAGGAGGGAATCAGGAAAGAGACTCAATTTGTTAAGTCAGGAATAAAAGTGGGGCATCATCAACAACCTTGAAGATATAAAAACAATAATGAGAAAAATATGTGAAGAAATGTATGCCAAAAAATTAAATAATCTAGATTAAATGCACAAATTTCTAGAAAGACAAAAATTAGCCAAACAGATTCAGAAAGAAATAGAAATCTAAATAGACCTCTAACATTCAAAGAAATTGAATAAGTAATTTTAAAATCTGGTAGGCAGAATTATGACCCCCCAAAAATGCCCATGTACTAAACTTGGCAACCTGTAATTATGTTGTCTTACACGGAAAAAAAGAGACTTTGCCCGTATGATTAAGTTAAGGAACTTGAGACAGGGAAATTTCTTCCCCCAGGCAGTGGTTCTAATCTAGTTATTTAGGTCCTTAAATGCAGAAAACCATTTCTGGCTGGAATCAAGGCAAGATGTGACTATCGAAGAATGATCAGAGAGGTCCAACTTTGCTAGTTTTGAAAATAGATGAAAAGGGCTGGGAGCCAAGGAATGCAGCTGCCCTCTAGAAGCTGGAAAAAGCAAGAAATGAATTCTGGATTTCCAGAACCTCTAGGAAGAAATTAATTCCAAAAAAAAAAAAAATGAAGCACTGCCAATACCTTGATGTTAGCTCTGCAAAACCTGTATTGGATTTCTAATATACAGAAAAATAATACTGTAAAATAATGAATTTGAGTTTTTTTAAGCCACAGGCTTTATAGCAGCAAAAGAACATTAACACAAAAACTTCCCACAATAAAATCTAAAACCCAGATGGTGTCACTGGTAAATTTTATAAAAAATTTAGAAAATAGTTAATACCAATCCTACCTAAAATCTTCCAAAAAATAAAAAAGAGAATATTTCCTAAACTTATTTTGTAGCTAGGGTTATACAGACACCAAAACTAGACAAAATCATCACAGGAAAACTATAGAAAAACATTCCTTAGGAATATAAATGCAAAAGGCTCAACAAAATAATACTAAACTGAATCCAGCCACATATAAGGATTATTTACCATGACCAAGTGGAATTTTTTTGCTGGAATGTAAGATTGGTGTAATACACAAATATCAATCAGTATAACCACCAAATTAATAGAATAAAGACAAGATAGCAGAAAAAGGATTTGATAAAATCCTACACATTTTCATTATAAAAACACTTAAAAATATGACAGTAGAAGAAAATCCCTCACTCTTATTGTTGAAAAACCCACAGATAACATTATATTTAATGGTAAGAATGAGTTCTTTCTTTATATGATGAGGAAGAAGGCAAGATGTCCGCTCTTATCTGGAGGTTCTATAGTCATAGCAATTAGGCAAAATAGGAATAGAAGACATCCAAATTGGAAAAGAAGAAGCAAAATTATCTGTATTCACAGATGATAGGAGGTTGTTTACAGAAAATCTTGAAGAAAAAATAAAAATAATCCCAGAATTAATGAATTTAGCAAAGTTGCAGGATAGGAGATCTATATACAAAAATCAATGTATTTCTATCCTCTAACAATGAATAAGAAATGCAATTAAGAAAATTCCATTCACATGAGCAGCAAAATAATTCAATACTTAAAATTACATTTAAAGATCTTTAATTACAATTAAAGATGTATAAGATGTATACATCTACCAACACTTATAAAATACAATTAAATGTAATTAAATAAGCCCCAAGTAAATTGAAAACAACCCTATGTTCAGATGGATTGGAAGACTTAATATATTAAGATGGAATACATTTTTGTATTTTATATGATTCCATTCAAACAAAGTTGATGACATAAATTGATATTTTTATACAAAAATACCCATTCCAAAATTGATTCTGGTAGAGATATAAAGTTTTAACAGAGCAATGACAATAGAAGATACAGAAAGTAGTTAAAGCTCCCCCAGGTAAAAGCATCAGGCCCATATGGCTTTATAGTAACTTACTGTTAAAAATACTTTTATGTCACATGGGAGGAGAAAGATGGCAGAGGAGTAGGAGACCTAAATAATATCAGGTCCCAGGAGTTCAGCTAGATAGTTATTAAACCATTCTAAACAGCAACAAACTCAATAGGAAAGAGAAAAGAAGAGGAGCAGCAATTCTAGGAACAAAAAATTGACCACTTTCTGGAAGATAGGACATGCAGAGAAGTGAATCTGAGACAACATTCCAGAAGATAGACCGCAGGGGGAGGGGCCGGCTCCCAGAAGTGGTAGAACAGCAGGGCACAAAACTGGAACTTTTAGAAGTCTGCTCCACTGAGAGACGTCATTTCAGAGGCTAAACTGGGGGTTAAGCCCTCGCAGGGACTCTCAGGACCTGCAAGGTCACAGAAAGACAAGGGGTGTCTGAATGTGGCAGAGCTCCCAGGTACGGGAGCAGAGAAGCTGGCTACAGAGACAGAGCCAAGGAGTGTGCTCTCAGTTCGGAGTTACTGTAAATCGTGATCCACAGCACAGTCAGGTCACTGCTCTATGGGCAGCGACCCCACAAGCAGCATATTCGGGGAGATTCACCTTCCTCCTCTGGAGGGAGTAGTGTGGGAGTGCACTGCAGGAATCAGCAGGGCTTGGAGACTCCAAATGGAGCCATGCGCCAGAGATAGACATGCTCTATCACAGGCAGGGTGAGCAAAGATTGTGGCCAGAGACCAGGGAGACAGGAGGGACTGACTGCTTTTCTCTGAGGGCACACTGAGGAGAGGCCATGAGCTCTTGGCTTTTATGGAGCCAGAGAAAGGGAGGCCACCATCTTCCTTCCTGTCCTCCAGAACTTTATGGAAAGTGTTGAGAGAACAAAAGCTCCCAAGATCAAAACCGAGCAATTACTTAACCTGGCCCCTAGCAAGGGCAGTGCAATTCCACCTCAGGCAAAGACATTTGAGAATCACTGCAACACACCCCTCCCCCAGATCAGCAAGAACATCCAGCCAAGACCAACTTCACTAATCAATGAGAACTGTGAAACTCCAGAGCTAGGGGAAAACAACACATAGTATTCAGGCTTTTTTCCCCATGATCCTTCAATCTTTCAAAGTTAAATATTTTTAATTTTATTTTCTTCTTATTTTATTTTTTAAAATTTTTCCATTTTCCTCTTTTAATGTTTTTTAACTACTTTATCTTATCAACACATTAAAAAAAATCTTTTTAAATTTTCATTGTTATACTCATATTCTATCCTTTCTTTGTATTTAACCTTATTCTTTGTATACATAGATTTTTCTTTCTTTAAAGTTTTGGGAGGTAATTTTTTCTAACAGATCAAATACACAAAAATCAAGTGTGTGGCTCTGTTCTAGTCAACAGTTGAATACATATATATTTTTTTCTTTTCTTTTTTTCCCCTTTTCTTCTCCCCCTGATTTCAGGTCTCTTCTGATTTGGGTACAGTATTTTTTCTGGGGTCGTTGCTACACTTTAGTATTTTGTTCTATCATTCATCTATATTTATCTGGATAAAATGACAAGGCAGAAAAAAATCACCAAATAAATTAAAAAAAAAAGAACAAGAGGCAGTACCGACGGCTAGGGACCTAATCAATATGGACACTGGTAATATGTCAGAACAAGAGTTCAGAATGACGATTATCAAGGTTCTAGCTGGGCTTGAAAAAAACATAAATGATACTAGAGAAACCCTTTCTGGAGAAATAAAAAAACTAAAATCTAACCAAGTTGAAATAAAAAAAAAAAAAGGTATTGATGTGGTGCAATAAAAAATGGAGGCTCTTACTGCTAAGATAAATGAGGCAGAAGAGAAAATTAGTGAAATAGAAGACCAAATGATGGAGAATAAGGAAGCTGAGCAAAAGAGAGACAAACAACTATTGGACCGTGAGAATTTGAGTGATAAGTGATACTGTAAGATAAAACAATATTAGAATAATTGTGATCCCAAAAGGAGAAGGAAGAGAGGGGCAGAAGGTACATTGGACCAAATTATAGCAGGGAATTTCCCTAATTTGGCAAGAGGAACAAGCATCAAAATTCAGGAGGCAAAGAGAACCCCCCTCAAAAGCAATAAAAATAGGACCATACCCCATCATCTAATAGTAAAACTTACAAGTCTCAGTGACAAAGAATAAATACTGAAAGCTGCTTGGGACAAGATGTCTGTAACATACAATGGCAGAAATATTAGATTGGAGGCAGACTTATCCAGAGAGACCTTGGCAGGCCAGAAAGAACTGGCATGATATATTCAGAGCACTAAATGAGAAAAATATACAGCCAAGAATACTATATCCAGCTAGGCTGTCATTGAAAATAGAAGACAAGATAAAAAGCTTCCAGGACAAACAAAAATTAAAGAATTTGCAAACACCAAACCAGCCCTATAGGAAATACTGAAAGAGGTCCTCTAAGCAAAGAGAGAGCCTAAAAGTAACAGACCAGAAAGGAACAGAGACAATACACGGTAACAGTCACCTAACAAGCAATACAATGACACTAAATTCGTATCTCTCAATAGTTACCCTGAATGTAAATGGGCTAAATGCCCCAATCAGAAGACACAGGGTATCGGAATGGATAAAAAAAACAAAACCAATTGATATGCTGTCCTCAAGAAACTCATTTTAGACCTAAAGATACCTCCAAATTTTAAAGTGAGGGGGTAGAAAACAATTTACCATGCTAATAGATGTCAAAAGAAAGCTGGTGTGGCAATTCTTATATCAGATAAATTAAATTTTAAGCAAAAGACCATCATAAGAGATGAGGAAGGACACTCATCATACTTAAAGGGTCTGTCCAACAAGAAGATCTAACAGTTTTAAATATCTATATTTAAAACATGGGAGCAGCCAATTATATAAACCAGTTAATAACAAAATCAAAGAAACACGGGAGCAGCCAATTATATAAACCAGTTAATAACAAAATCAAAGAAACACATCAACAATAATACAATAATAGTAGGGGACATTAACACCCCCCCCCACTGAAATGGATGGATCATCTAAGTAAAAGATCAACAAGGAAATAAAGGCTTTAAATGTCACACTGGACCATATATCACAGATATATTTAGAACATTTCATCCCAAAACAACAGAATACAAATTCTTCTCTAGTACACATGAAACATTCTCCAGAATAGATCACATCCTGGGTCACAAATCAGATCTCAACCTGTACCAAAAGATTGGGATCATTCCCTACATATTTTTAGACCACAATTCTTTGAAACTAGAACTCAATCACAAGAGGAAAGTTGGAAAGAACTCACATACATGGAGGCTAAAGAGCATCCTACTAAAGAATGGATGGGTCAATTGAGAAAATAAAGAAGAATTTTTAAAAATTCATGGAAACAAATGAAAATGAAAACACAACTGTTCAAAATCTTTGGGACACAGTAAAGGCCATACCAAGAGGAAAGTACACAGCAATATAAGCCTATTTAAGAAACAAGAAAGGTCTCAAGTACACAACATAACCCTACACCTAAAGGAGCTAGAGAAAGAAAAACAAAGAAAGCCTAAACCCAGCAGAAGAAAAATAATAAAGATCAGAGAGGAAATCAATGATATAGAAACCAAAAGAACAGTAGAACAGATCAATAACACTAGGGGCTGGTTCTTTGAAAGAATTAGTAAGATTGATAAACCTCTGGGCAGACTTATCAAAAAAAAAAAAAAAAAAAAAAAAAGGAGGGGGCTGCCTGGGTGACTCAGTTGGTTAAGCAACTGCCTTTGGCTCAGGTCATGATCCTGGAATCCCAGGATTGAGTCTCACCTCTGCCTTCCTGCTCAGGGGGAGTCTGCTTCTCCTCTGAACTTCCCCACTCATGCTCTCTCTCTCTCCCTCTCTCATTCTCTCTCTCAAATAAATAAATAAAATTTAAAAAGAGAGAAAGAAGAACCCAAATTAATAAAATAATGAATAAAAGAGGAGAGATCACAACCAACAACAAAGAAATACAAACAATTATAAGATCATATTATGAGCAACTATACACCAGCAAATTTGACAATCTGGAAGAAATGGATATATTCCTAGAGATATATAAACTCCCAATACTGAACCAGGAAGAAATAGAAAACCTGAACAGACCTATAACCAGTAAGGAGATTGAGGCAGTCATCAAAAATATCCCGACATACAAGAGCCCAGGGCCAGATGGGCTCCAACGGGAATTCTACCAAACAGCTAAAGAAGAATTAACACCCATTCTCCTGAAACTGTTCCAAAAAACAGGTATAGAAGGAAAACTTCCAAACTCATCTTATGAGGCCAGCATTACCTTGATCCCAAAACCAGACAAAGACACCATCAAATGGAAAATTACAAATATCTTTGATGTATATGGATGCAAAAATTCTCATCAAAATACTAGCCAGTAGGATCCAATAGTACATTAAAAGGATTATTCACCATGACCAAGTGGGATTTATTCTTGGGCTGCAAGGATGGTTCAACGTCTGCAAATCAGTGTGATACTCCACATTATTAAAAGAAAGAACAAGAACCATACGATACTCTCAATAGATGCTGAAAAAGCATTTGACAAAGTACAGCATCCTTTCTTGATCAAACTCTTCAAAGTGTAAGGATAGAGGGTACATACCTCAATATCATCAAAGCCATCTATGAAAAACACACAGAAAATATCATTCTCAATGGGGAAAAACTGAGAGCTTTACCCTAAGGTCAGGAATACAGCAGGGATATCCATTATCACCACTGCTATTCAACATAGTACTAGAAGTCCTAGCCTCAGCAATCAGATAACAAAAAGAAATTAATGGCATCCGAATCAGCAAAGAAGTCGTCAAACTCTCACTCTTTGCAGATGATATGATACTTTATGTGGAAAACCCAAAAGACTCCACTCCAAAACTTCTAGAACTCATACAGGAATTCAGTAAACTATCAGGATATAAAATCAATGCACAGAAATCAGTTGCATTTCTATACACCAACAGCAAGACAGAAGAAAGAGAAATTAAAGGGTCAATCCCATTTACAATTGTACCTAAAACCATAAGATACCTAGGAATAAACCTAACCAAGGACTGTTACTCAGTAAACTATAAAGAATCTATACTCCGTAAACTATAAAGCACTCCTGAAAGAAAATGAGGAAGACACAAATAAATGGAAAAACGTTCCATGCTCATGGACTGGAAGAACAAATATTGTGCAAATGTCTATGCTACCTAAAGCAATCTACACATTTAATGCAATCCCTATCAAAATACCATCTTTATTTTTCCCAACGAATTGGAAGAAATAATCCTAAAATTTATATGGAACCAGAAAAGACCTCGAATAGCCAGAGGAATGTTGAAAAAGAAAAATAAAGTTAAAGTTGACAGCATCACAATTCCAGACTTCAAGCTCTATTACAAGGCTATAATCATCAAGACAGTAGGGTACTGGCACAAAAATAGACATATAGATCAATGGAACATAATAGAGAGCCCAGAAATAGACCCTCAACTCAATTGTCAACTAATCTTCAAAAAAGCAGGAAAGAATGTCCAATAGAAAAATGATAGTCTCTTCAACAAATAGTGTTGGGGAAAACTGGACAGCCACATGCAGAAGAATGAAACTGGACCATTTCCTTACACCACACACAAAAACAGACTCAAAGTGGATGAAAGACCTTAATATGAGATAGGAATCCATCAAAATCTTCGAGGAGAACACAGGCAGCAACCTCTTCAACCTGAGCCACAGCAACTTCTTCCTAGAAACATCACCAAAGGCAAGGGAAACAAGGGCAAAAATGAACTTCTGGGACTTCATCAAGATCAAAAGCTTTTGCACAGAAAAGGAAACCATCAACAAGACCAAAAGACAACTGACAGAATGGAAGAAGATATTTGCTAATTACATATAAGAAAAAGGGCTAGTATCCAAAATCTAGAAAGAACTTATCAAACTCAACACCCAAAGAACAAACAATCCAATCAAGAAATGGGCAGAAGACATGAACAGACATTTCTGCAAAGAAGACATCCAAATGACCAACAGAGACATGAAACAGTGCTCCACATCACTCGGCATCAGGGAAATACAAATCAAAACCACAATGAGATACCACCTCACACCAGTCAGAATGGTTAAAATTAACGAGTCAGGAAACAACAGGTGTTGGCAAGGATGGGAGAAAGGGGAACCCTCCCACACTGCTGGTGGGAATGCAAGCTGGTTCAGCCACTCTGAAAAACAGTATGGAGGTTCCTCAAAAAGTTGAAAATAGACCTATCCTTTGACCCAGAAAGTGCATTATTGGGTAGTTACCCTAAAGATATAAATGTAGTGATTGGAAGGGGCACATGCACCTAAATGTTTATACCATCATTGTTATTATATATATTATATATATAAATAATATATATGCCACATCTTCTTTATCCATGCACATATATATATATCTTCCTTATCCATGCATATATATATACTTTATATATATATATACTTTATCCATGCATATATATATATATATACACACATTTATTTATTTATTTATTTATATAAAATGGAATACTGTGGAATGATATACTATAATATATAATGGAATACTATAATATATATATATTTTATATATATATATATTAAATGGAATGCTATCCAGCCATCAATAAAAGAGATTTGGGGGTACCTGGGTAGTTCAGTGGGTTTAATCCTCTGCCTTTGGCTCAGGTCATGGTCCCAGGGTCCTGGGATCGATCCCCACATCAGGCTCTCAGCTTGGCAGGGAGCCTGCTTCCCTTCCTCTGTCTCTGCTTGCCTATCTGCCTACTTGTGATCTCTGTCTGTCAAATAAATAAATAAATAAATAAAATCTTTAAAAACAAAAACAAAAACGAGATCTTACCATTTGCTATAATATGGATGGAAATAGAGGGTATTATGCTAAGTGACATAAGTTAATCAGAGAAAGACAATTATCATATGATCTCTGTAATATGAGGAATTTGAGAGGCAGGGTGGGGAGTCACTGGGGGTAGGGAGGGAAAAAATGAAACAAGTTGGGATCAGGAGAGAGATAAACCTTAAGAGACTCTTAATATCATGAAACAAACTGAAGGTTGCTGGGTTCCTGGGTGATAGGGTGGCTGGGTTATGGACACTGGGGAGGGTATGTGCTATGGTGAGTGGTGTGAAATGTATATGCCTAATGATGCACAGACTTGTACCCCTGGGGTAAATAATACATTATATGTTAGTAAAAAAAAGAATGTCATGGGGAAAAGTTAAATTAAAATTTCATATTGAGCCACACCAAAACAAAATATTCCTAAATCTTAAAAAAAAAATGCTTTTATGTCAGATGCTAGTTGTTCTAGAGCATAGAAAAAGAAAAAAAAATGTTCAGATTTCCTTTTTGAAATGAATGTAATAGTTCTCAAACCCTGACAATGAAAAGGATAGAAATGGTCACCTTACGAATATTTGTAATTATACATATATATACACATGCATATGCACACCTACCTTATCTCAACTTCTAGCATCTTAATGAAAAATCTGAAGTCAGGAAAAAAGAAAGACTGCCCAGTATCTCCACTAATGTTAAACATAGTGTTTAAGGTATCCACAAGTACAATTAGAGGAAAGAAAGGATGAGAGACTTTACAATTACAATGCAGAGAGCAAAATAATATTTTGCAACAATAAGATACTTCAACCTTACAATTGTGTACTTTCATTTTACTACAAATAGTTGGAGTAGTTAACAAAGGGTGAGCTATAAATCAACATGCAAAACCCCCAAAATTTCATACATATAAAGGTCTGGGATGCCTGGGTGGCTCAGCTGGTTAAAAGTCAGCTCAGGTCATGATCCCAGGGTCCTGGGATCAAATCCCACATCAGGTTCCCTGATCAGCGGAAAGCCTGATTCTCCCTCTACCTGCCGCTCCCCCGGCTTATGCACACTCTCGTTTGCTCTCTCTCTCTGAAAAATAAATAAAATCTTTAAAAAAAAAAAAAAAGAAGATATCATAGGAGACTCCATTTACAATAGTGAAATAAGTGAATAAATGGGCACTTCATTTTCTGAGATAGTAAGACAACATCATAAAGATATTACTATGGGCTGAAGTGTATCCCCCCCAAAAGACATGTTAAAGTCCTAACACCTGGAACCTGTGAATGAATGTGGCCTTATTTGAAAATAGAGTCTTTAGAGATAAGAGTCTTTAGGGTGGGTCCTAATCCAATATGACTTACTTCCTGAAAAGACAGGGATATACAGTTAGAAGACAGATGTGTGATGACAGGCAGAAACTGAAGTGACAATCCCAACAAAGTCAAGGAACACCAAGGATTGCAAACTTTCTGGTAAACACCAGAAACTAGGAAGAGGCAAGGATCTTCCAATAGAGGCTTTAAGAAGGAAGTATAGACCTAGCCATACCTTGATTTTTGGATTTCTAGTTTCCAGAACTATGATATAATAAATAAGTCATCCTGTTCATGAAACTTTGCTATGACAAGACTTGGAAACTAAGAAAGATACTAATATATCCTAAGTTAAAGTAAAAATCTGATGTGATTCATAATTTATTTAAAAAAAATTCAGATAGACTGAAAATCCTTGGGAAAAAAAATGATGACAGTAGCTTTATCAAACATTAAACAGAACCCAAAGCCTCTATAATTAAAATATTGTGGTATTGGTGCTTAAATATAAAGAACCATTGAACAGAACAGAAAATCCCAGAAATAAACCCAATTGCATATCAGAATTTCACATGTGATAAATGTAGCTTCTGCTATTACTAGGAAAAATATTTTTTTTAAATAAATGGTTTGAGAATAACTAAAAAGAAAAAAATGGATCTACTTCTCATATCATACTCCAATATAAATTCCAAATGATATTTAACCTTAGTGTATAGAACTTTTGAATCATTATATTGTATACCTTAAACTAATATAATACTATATGTTAATTATACTTGGATTCAAAAAGTAAATTTAAAAAAGAGGATTTTTACAATATAATTTAAATTTTAATACTGATAATTTAGAAATATTACAGCTTCATAGCTTATTAATGATGATATTTACATATTTATGGTTGTTTTCAAATTTGAAAATCTCTCAAGGTTCTTTCATATATAAACTATACAGTTTCACAGCCTTTCATGTGTCTTTTTTTGGTATTTTTTAAAAATTAACATATTATGTATTAATTGTTTCAGGTGTACAGGTCTGTGATCCATCAGTCTTACACAATTCACAGCTCTTACCATAACACATACCCTCCCCAATGACCATCACCCAGCCATTCCAAGCATTTCATGTCTCATTGTGAAATGACTAATATTAAACGTTACCATGAATCAACAATACTCATTAGCAAATGTGCCAATAACTGCAAATGGTTCCATAACTTAGTTCTGCTGCCAGATGGCTAAACTAGTTTCACTGCCGCTATGCATATATTTCCATTACCCAGGGCCATGTTCATACAGCGATGAGACTTCTGGTCCTATACCTTAGGCTGACAAAGTCAGGTAAATCAGCCCAGTGATTGTGGAAGCAATTGTGGACACCATTCTTACACCAGGATAGCAAGCAATAACTATAAACAAAATGACTATAAAATATAAACACATCCCACTAAATTCATCTTCCCCTTTGGCTGCAGCCCAAACATACCATTACATAATACCACCTGACTAAAGGAAAAGTGTAATGAATAGGAAGTGTGAGACAAGATGGTGGATCTTAACTAATTGCAGTTAAAATAAATTTTTTGAAAATTTATAAAATTATTCAACCACATCACTATGTTACTAGGACCTCTACCAGGAAAAGCAAAGGGATCTGGAGCTTAAGCTTTTTATTAATTTCATAATAAATCCATCTATAAATAGTATGATTTTAGAAACAGGAATCAGAACTTCTAATTATCAACTTTATGCTCATGAAAATTCTCCAGAAGATCCTGGAATATTACCCAGTGAAATAATTCAATATGATGCCCAATTAAGGATTTGCATAAAGTCATTACATGGGTGGGGAGCAGGGCCAGGGCGAAGGAGTAGTACTGATGAGAAGAAATGCAGCTAACAGAGATGAGAAATCCAGCTTGCTGATTCTAATCATCACAAAGTTACAATGGTTCAGACCTAGTCATTTGTTCAGAGTTAACCCTGAAGAAGACCCTTTTACCACCCCACACTATAAATTGGGGACAGGCAACAATTGCTAAATTTATGTATACATGTGACCCTCAAAGCATTTATTAGCTCACTCTACCGTGAATTGTTACAGTATGTGTGTGTTCTAGACCTTAAGACTTTTAAAAATCTATTTTAAATAGCCCTTCCTTGGATCATGATTTCTAATATTATGAAGGACCTCTGGTATTAAATTCTTCTAAATGTGTCTGTGAAATATGTATAATTTGTAGTTTTCTCTTTTTCTCCAGGCTAATGAAGTATGAAAGTTGGCTGGGAATCATTTCTATTTTAAATATTGTAATTGTAAATTATCTTCAGCTAAATCACCCAATAAATGAATACCTTAAGCTTAGAGTAATACATTTTCCTGAATAAAATATCTGGGCAGGAAACAATAAAATATTATAAAATCTAATTAATACATATGAGCCTAAAGCATTTTATATCAAAAGAAGCAGAGATCTTATTTTATTTCAGGAATAAAATGTTGGCAAACTTACCATTAACTCCAGGTCCAACAACATGGTCATTTAAGGCAGATACTGAGTTAAGAAACAGCCCAATACACAAGATCCATTATCATAACAACAATCTTATTTTTTAGAGTTTTCTATTGGTTATACAGAATGAAAATCTCCTACTATCCTCACACTGGCTTTTTTTTAAGGCTTCTTTAAGACACAATCATTTCTTAGGCCACTTGGTTTGATTTTGGTCAGAAGACAATAACCAGTAGCTCTTTATTCCCAGAAACATCTCCATTCTTAATCCAAATCAAGAGTTCATTTCAAGTTCAAGTATTTAAGCAAAATTATTGGAGACACAGAAGCTTGTGGTTTCTGCTTCTGGCTGTGCAACTTTAGAAAAACATTTTGTCAAATTCTACTTCAATCACTACAGTTTTTAAAAATGAAAATGTGAGTGACAGAAGAAATAAATTTAAAAGAAAAAATCTCAGGTTATACTCAGGTGCCAAGGCTGAATTTTAAAAATCAGAAAATGTCCTAAGCGTGAATAATCAGTATTTACACTATATTTACACAGTCCCTAACAGACTACATGTTTTCCTCCCTGGAGAGTCTATACCTATTTGATTGCTATTTCTCTTCTTCGCTTCTGGCCCCTGCTAAGCAATACTAATTTTACTCTAACTTAGTAAGTCCCCCCATAATTTTGTAATTTCCCATTTGTTCTTCCAGACTCATCTTCCTTTATTCTCTTTGTTGAACATTAAGGATAATTTAGGGAATAAATGCCTATTATAGGCCCCTACTTAAACTCCTTCCATTGTTTTAATGTATTCATAATGTCTTGTTAATATGTATATCCACAAGATAGTCCCCATCTAGGAATGGATTTTATACCTCATTCTGTGCTAAGGTAGTTCATCTATTCTTTCCCATTATCTGAGACCCAGAATTATTATCTTGATATATATCAGTGGTTACTGTAAAAATCTGCACTTAATAGCTCACAGAGTATGAAAAAAAGTGTAAACCCCCATTTCAAGCTTTACTCTCTGCCTTAGACATTTAAACCAATTATAAAAGAAGAAAAAAAGGATGACTATGAATTCTCAGATCAATGGTCTAAGGCAGCCAATCAAATGCAACAAATGTTACAAATGCAACAGAAATTTGTCACAGAACTCTTAAACAGAAATCACAAACAAATATGCCATTGCCTTTGTCTAAGCCAGTTTTACAGGCTTTCAACATCTTATCTGGCATCACTTCTCTGTTCTCAATAAAGTGCTGACATTCTGGTATTTCTCCCAACTTTCTCCTCCATTCCACTAAATCCATGTAAAGTTTCCATTGAACCTTTCCATCTGGTGGGATGGTATGAGCTAAAATGTTTTGTGAGATCTTTAGAAAGGAAATCATGCTACTCTTCCAAGAAAGTTGACCAACTCAGGAGCTACATTACATTTTCATTTGAGAAAAGTGCAGTAAAACTGCTCTTGCCCTGGGGATAAGAGTAATCTCTTCTATTTCTTTGATGTCCTCACGGAATCTAATACTGTGCCAGCATGCAGTGTTCTCTCAAAAATACAAACAACGTATAAACTACTCAATGGCGTAAATCTAAAGTATGTGGCATTTCACTATTGCTATGATCTCTAATGCCTTCTGTGTTGGGTGGCCAGAGGCCATCATTGTCACAGAGAGAGAATCCAGTTAAAAAATGAATTATTTATATTTAAATGTGTATTCCTGACATGAAATTTAAGAGAAATCATAAATGGATTCAGAATTTTTAACAGATTAAAAAAATAACATCTCATCCCTTTCCACATAGACATACACACCTATACAATGCAGGCTGATAAGTTCACGTATCGGGGACAGCTCTAGCAGGAAGTAAAGCAAATCATCTTCCACTTAAGAATATCCCTACTAATTTCTATTTGAAGGGACTTCTGTATAAAAGCTAGATGTCTAGTACAAGTCCATTATGTCTGTAAGGACTCTGTGATGTATTTTATAGTGTTGTTGAATGTCTACTCAATATTAATCAATATTAATTAATATTATATATATAATTAATTAATAATATTAATGTATTAGGATCTCAGTCACAAAGAAAGGAAATTAATATAATAGCATATGGGAGAGTTTGAGCCCAAGCATCTTGAAAGCCAAGAATTTGATTACTCCCAAGGGTTTGGCATTAAATGATGTTCCCCCCACCCCTGCCATGGAAAACAAATTTTTACTGACTTTTGACAGTTTGGTTGAAATTTGTCACCAACTAGTCTAACAATTTTCCTCACACACATTCTTCCACACTTCTGGTATTGCCTTTTTATCTGCCCAGCTTATCAATGTAAAAGAAACTTCCCAATTCAAATATAGCAATTTTAATGACTGTCATTTTCTCATGGCCCCTCGCACATCTTTCTAGTTTAATTTTATTGAAAATGTGTTGAACACTCAAAACTGCATCATTGATAAACACCAGTACGTCTACAGCATCCTGTACTGTGGTTTTGGCAATATCTGGTTTCCTAAGGCCACTCTGGTTAGAGGCAGATTTTGCCCTTAGCTCACTCAACGCTCAGGCAATGCCCTTGCCTTTGTCTTGTAATTCTAGCACATAAAACGCAATTATAGATAAAATCCCTCTTGAGACTAGTTTTTCACTGTCTCTTCAAAGTACATTTTCTTCATGCATTAAATCATATCCCAGGACATCCCACAACACTAGCGGCAGCCTGAATTCTGCTCCCTCTGTGTCTAAGAGGCCAGTTTATATTCTCACTCTAATACCTCTAAGTTCTAGTCAATTCTCCTGATATATTTGTAGTGAAGATTACAATTTTTTAAAACAGGGTTCTTGACATGTTAATGGGTAATCAATAAACATAATTTACTTAAAGTAAAAATCTGAGTGAAATAGATTATTTGAAACTAAATTATAGATTATTATAATATCATAAACTTTTAACATTTAAAATGTTATATGTATTGCTGCCATCAATTCTATGGCTTTTGGCTTTTGGCTATAATGTCATGTTGATTTTCACCTAATCTCTATAATAATTATTTTATTGTTCTTGTGTTAAGTCTTCTGGCCTGTGGATTTTCAGTCATCACTCTATATTATGAGCTTTACTTAATATACCCAGATGATATTTTACTTTGTTTTTCTCTCAGGAAAATAATTATTTTGACAGAAACAAAAGTGGATCAAAAATTGTAATTTATCTTATATGTTAAAATTGTCTTTAGGTCTTCTGTAGATAAAAGAATTATGTTAGGAATTTCAAAAAATCTGGTTAGCTTTAGTATATAGATGTTATCACATTTTTTTTATCACATTTTTAAAGCCTTTTTTCTCCAGTTCTCTTCCAGCCTCCTTTCTTTCTCCCTCCTTTCCTTACTTCCTTCTTTCTGCCAATAAATGCTCATCGAACACATATATTTTATACCAATAACACAGTAGGTGGTGATATAGCTAGACCTAACTAGCACACTCATTGGTCTTATGAACTATTGTGATGTGTTGTCATATTTTTTTTTAAAGATTTTATTTATTTATTTGACAGAGAGAGAGATCACAAGTAGGCAGAGAGGCAGACAGAGAGAGAGGGGAGGAAGCAGGCTCCCTGCAGAGCAGAGAGCCCGATGCGGGGCTCGATCCCAGGACCCTGAGACCATGACCTGAGCCGAAGGCAGAGGCTTTAACCCACTGAGCCACCCAGGCGCCCCTGTGTTGTCATATTTTTAAGTGATCTAATTTTGGAATTATTTTAAATTATTCCTTGTAAACCCATTACATTTAAATTATTCCTTGTAAACCCATTACATTTTTAAGCTAAAGCCAACCGTATGATAATAGATCAGATCATGTTGGAATCCTACTTTTTATTTGAACCTGGTATTTCCAATCTACATCACTTAAAGGGAAAACCACATATATGTGGGCTTTTCCCTTCTGATATTTATAAAGGTAGTTATCTGAGTAACTATAATGAGAATAAATCTGGATAAATAACTTAAGGCTGCCCAAAAGTACTACAGTTGTTGCCTCAATCTTTCCTATAAAAGAAATTCATCTGGGCCTAAAGGCTTGTGAGACTCAGGTTTACTACACACAGTGGTCCCAAAGTTGAGTGGGATGTACAAAGCTATTCTACCTGCAGAAGGAGGCATACTTTCTTTCACACAAAAATGATATCTAATGACTCAGCCTTGTTCCTAAGAGCCTATACATTTCAAGACATGGTGTCTTTTTACTTATTTGCTCACAGGCTAATCGTGCCCATGATTGTATCACTTAAATTTTATCTCCCTTCCTCCAACCAGCAAATCATTCTTAAATGGCATCTTCTGGCTTTTTTTTTACAACAATGGAAATGTAATGACTATTTGTTTCCCATCTCTCTGCAAAGCCTGGAAACTTGAATGAAGGCAGACGCTCAAAATATTGTTGATTGTTTTGGCAGCCCAAGCAGCCAGCTGTTGACTGGAGCTCCACAGGACTAGCCAGGGATGTTAGCAGCTGACTCTGGCATCTGTGTTATGAATGATATCTTGGGATAAAATCCTACCCCTCTAGTTTCTTGGCAGCTTAAGAATCTCAGACTGAGATGAAAACATGGCTCTCAATGCCTCAATGAGTTGCTGGAATATTTTGGACCTACTTGAGCCAGTATGAGCTTTGTGCACATCTCTGATATTCAATCCAGCTTTGAATTGATATTCAACACCCAAGAAGTAGAGACTTAAAATGAAAAACATTTTTAATTGGTTCAAAGGTCCCAAGTTCCATTACCTCTGAAGAAAGAATATTTGTAGAGGTTTTTTCTGATCTTTCATCTGCCTACAATTGCTTTTCCTAATCAAAAGTAGCAAGGTAAGAGTCTTTCTATTTCATTATTTGAAATATAGTACTGATCTTTGGAGGCAAGCAGAAGGAAATTATCCTTTAAACTAGCAATAACTGTTTAAATTTCAAAGATTATACAAAAAGATGTGTCCTTATTCTGTTTACAGCATTTTAATCCTTTTCTGTAGCAGCTTGGATAACGTATTACAGGTTGCTTTTTTTTTTTTTTTTTAAAAGCAGAGATGCAGACTCCAGCTGCTCATTTTAGAAGATGAAGAAAACAATGACTGCTATTAGGACAGGTCTAGAAATGGGCCAGGAGATAAATAGGTGAATTAAGCCACCATACGCTCAGGGAATTAAGTAAAGTCCTAGAACATTAGAAAATGCTTATCTGATTTAAATAGGGAATGCTTTGCCTAAAAGTACAAAGAAATGAAAATAGAAATTAAATCATACATTGCTGACTAGTTAGAGACAGCCAGAATGTTTTACAACTTTGGCACAAAAATGTTATATCAGGAAAAGCAAAGAATTTCATAATTACTTTTGAAAATTCCTTCTTACATCAAGGCCTTATATAAAACCTCACACAGTCATTATATAAATGACATAAACATACGTGTGTGTGTGTATATATATATATATGTATATGATTACTAGTTAAATACAAATATACTTCATTGCTAAAGTATAAGCTCCTCAAAAGAAATAAACAATATGTTTGGAAAAACCATGATAAAAGGAAGAATACCTTATGCAATAGTCTACATTTATAGTTGAAATTGTGTATCTTAAGAAAAGCATAGTTAAAAGGATTTTTTTTTTTTGGCTTGGAAAATTCTGTAGATCTTCTCTTAAATGTCAATCTCATGAGGAAAACAACATTTAAAGATTTAAAAATATTTGTTATTTCACTTTGTGGGAATAATTATATAGCCATATGGTCATGGCTTAAGAAATTACATTTTGTCTATAAAGTCTGAGATTCTATTTTTATTCTCAATTTTTTGGTGTCAATTATTATATGATACAATTTTTTAAATAATAGTTTATTAAGCCCTTCCATGCTAGGCATTGTGCTATGGAATTTGTAATATCGTCTCATTTCATCTTCACAACAATCCTGTCAGATACTATGATTGTCCTTACTTGATAGATAGTATAATAATCTTTAAAAAATTATGTAACAAGCCCAAAGCCATTCAGCTGATTGTTTCATATCTTACTAACTCCTAATCCCATGCTATTAAAAATTACCATGCACATCTTCCTCATAATTTCCATGCATTCTCAAAATTTTCTCTTAAAAAGTAAACAAGTATCATTGAAGTTTTGTTTACACAAGAGGCAGCCAGATCCCCTGCAAGGCCTATTCTTACAACTAATAACCATCTGTGAAAGAGAATTACAATAAGTTATCATGCCTTGTTCATTTATTTAGGAATAAGATGTATAGGACTTACATAGGTTACTCCATGGACACAGAATGAGAGAAAAACCTAGTAATACATTTGTCTCATGAGCCATACTGTTAACTGGGCAGCCAGGGTGGTGTGGCCACAGTGGCCAGAGAAGGAAAGACAGATGTAAATGGAAGGATCCATTCGGAGACTGCATCCTTTCAACTGGTCAACAGAGTCAACTCAATTCTTCTCTCCTAGATCATGCTCTATCCAAATGCGATCCAGGACAACACAGTTTCCCTCTGACCAGCTGTTCTTTATTTGCAATAAATTGATAGAGGAAAAGTTCATAACCCCGGTAAACACTGGCTTAAGTCGCAGCCAAATTAAGGTTAAATAATCTAATATACTAACCTGAAAAATCAAATAATAAAGCTTTATATTTAACTTTTATATGACACTTATCTCAAATAAATTTTATACTTATGATACTTAAAACCATATGCTATTAATATTGAGTATAATTTTAGAACTAGTGCTGAAACAGCCTTAATCAGTCAAGATGGATATTCACAAATTTATTAGCCATTCTTGAATATAAATACTGTTCATATCTAGAGGTGAGCTGGAGGTGTTTAGTTTGGAATAAAGCCCTAACCTTTGGAGGTAGACTGGAAATTATCCTTTTATTTAGCAATTTTATACATATTCAATGTTTACCTAAGTCACTTTTTATATATTATCTTCTCTCCCAGATTAAAGATTACATTGTATTTGTAGTTTTTAATCTCCCTCAAATTTCATCAAGACTGCAGAATTCTAGTGAGGTTGTATCTTCACTAGAGAATCTAAGAAGATGCCATTTCATTTTTAGACATAAAAGAGGGAAAAGTTAGTTTCAGAGTCATAAAACTTCCTGACCTAGATGTTGTTAAACCTTCTCAAGTACATAGGATAAGAAGCAAAGTTTGTCTCTAGGGCTGTTTCTATTGAATGGTAAGATTTCATTAGAACAAGCAAGTTTTGACAATTTTTAAGACATACTCCAGAAAAGATTTCCTACTCTCTCAATACAGAACAGAACTCCAGAGGCCCCTGGGTCCGACTCTTAGTTTCAGCTCAGTTCATGATGTGAGGGTCATGATCTCAGGAGTCCTGAGATCCAGCCCTGTGTCAAGCCCCACGTTGGGCTCCAAGCTCAACTCGGAGTCTGCTTGAGATTCTCTCTCATTCTACACCTTCCTCTCGTGCACATGTTCTCTCTCTCTTTCTAAATAAATAAATCTTAAAGAACAGAATTCCAAAGAAGTATATACAATTTAAAGATTTTATTTATTTATTTGACAGAGAGATCACAAGTAGGCAGAGAGGCAGGCAGAGAGAGAGAGAGGAGGAAGCAGGCTCCCTGCTGAGCAGAGAGCCCGATGTGGGACTCGATCCCAGGACCCTGAGATCACGACCTGAGCCGAAGGCAGCAGCTTAACCCACTGAGCCACCCAGGCGCCCCAGAAGTATATATAATTTAATCAAGAAATGAGGCTTGTGTGTCCATTTTAAAAAGTGGTTCACCCAGTTTTCCAATTGGATTATTATTGCCATCATCACCACAATTGAATTTAAACACACTGGAGTGGAATATTTAAAATTGGAGTTAAATGATTACCAAAAAAACCATAATTGACGATTCAGTTATTTTTCGGATTATGGAAGAGCGACTTTCCTTATAGTCACTATTGAGTAAGAAGAAAATTCTGCAAAAGTGCCCCTAAAAATGAAGTAATTTAAATGCTGAGCTCCAATCACCCATTTCTCCAGTCTGTCAGTCTTAAAATATTACAGAGCTGACTTCCCAGATGCCAGTTGGCAGCCCCGTTTAAAGAAGCAGGCGTCTAGAGAACTGTACAAAAGAGCTTATGTTCTCTCTACGCTGCATGTCACAAAGTCTGTTGCCATGTCAGGAGCAATCACAAAGGACACAATGCAGTGAAATAGTTAATTAGGAACCTACGCAAAATTCCTTGGGCATTGCCGTGCTTACTTCCCTTTTAACCCTATTTGTTATAATTTTTATAATGCGCTGTTTGTGCTTTAAGACTGCATCACAGATTCCTCTGAGGATTTTCTGAATATATTCATATCCTTCAATTAGACGAACAATTGAAAAAGTTACTCCTCCAAGAATGGGTTTGATAGAAAATTTTACTTGTTGGTCTTTCATCAAAAACACCATTGCATTTTCAAAGCAATTGTTTGAAGCAATCAGTTAACTATCTGGGTTTTATAGAGGCTTCTCAATTTTTTTGGTTGCTCAAGGGAAGTCTGGCTACAGTATCCTACTGCTCTGAAATGAACAGAAGCAAGGGAATATAAAGGTAATTTAACTTTAAATAAACCTACTGTTCAGCAATGCTCAGCGGACATAAATGAATACATTTTTTAGAAGCTGTGAATACTTTATCACAGCTATTGTTCTTTTTAATGTATTTCAGAGGCATTGCAGGTACTATAATTCCAAATGATTTCCACTTCAAGTTCTCACCAGATACGGTTTGCACTTAAACTGGAAGCTCAAGAAAAGGTCAAGAGGAGCACAGTGAGCAGTACATAAAACACGGCGCAGGAAAGGCCGGCCCGAGAGGCGATGCGAGCTGAAAAGCATGCAAACTGCACATACATGCTAGAAGAATGTAGGATTAACTAAACTGACCAGAAAAGTTTATATTCAGGGCCAATGATCAGGTTGATGGGATAACTGTGTTTCTTTTAAAAGGTCTCTTCTTTCTGGCTCTCTGGATGCCCAACTTTCAGACCTCTAGTTCCGCATCAGCTTATCCAATAAAGGAAAAAGGGGAGACTTCTCAATATTGCAGCAGGTGGATCTGATAGCACCCATACTCTCAGATTGGTGCTAAGGGTCAAAATTATATTTTTGAGGGATCTTAGGATTCAAGTCAAAATTACTCAGGAGGTACGATTTGTTCATGCTGAAGAACAGTACAGCATGGTGGTTAGGGGTGAGAGGACTTACTTGTTTTGAATCCTGGCTCTACCGCTTAATCATTATAGGACTTTAAGTAAGATGCTTAACTTTACTCTCTATGCTTCAGGTCATCATCATAAAAATGGGGGCATTAATAAAACCTCCTACTTAAAGTCTATAAGAGGATTAAGTAAGAATTCCAAATAGTAGTACTGAATACTCAATGAGGTCATGGCAGAGAGAAAAGCTCTTAAAATCCAGTACTTTTAATCATATAACCTTGCTTGGTTACTGTAGAAGAGTGCTGTGTTAGAAGCTGGGGGTACAGTAACGTATGAGACAGGCCCACACTCAATAAATACAGCCCCGTTGAGGAAACAGAAACAAATGATTAAAATCGAATAGAGTTATTTGTGTTAAAAATGATCTGAGTTTTATGAAGGTCCTTCATATTATCAGAGGGTGAGAGGAAAGAATTCCAGGAGGAGATGCTACCTGGGCTTATTTTTAAAACATAAATAATTTCTGAAAAGTTTCAAGTTATTTTTATTTAATTGGATCTTGTACTCTTGCTACTGGGAGACCTGATACTATTTTCCAACTCCTTTTCTGTCCTCTAACTTTTCACTCACCTAAATTAGCAAATAGCTGAAAGGATATATGACGGAGATACAAAGAATTAAGAAAGTACACAGAAAACTGATCTAGGGTTAATAGCTTATATCCCCCCACCCCCTTGATAATATCTCCATGATGTCTTAAGGATAGGCTTTCCTAGGCTTAAAAAAATTAAATATAGTAAGTTATAGAATTATATAAAAAGCAACCTCACTTTTAAATAAAGCTTAAAGGAAAAAAATTCCTTTGGAAAAGACATGAATTTCTATGATATGCCAAAAACTCTGGAAGACCCAGAGGCTTTGAAGCAAAGACCCAGGAAAAATAATCCTCTAAAGTACAGGAGAAAAAAGCGAAAATCACAGACACCCTGATTCCAAGGGTCCCAAGAAGTCCAACCTTTTCAGTATCTTTACTTGAAGTTCTTGGAGTCCCTAAGCCAAAAACTTCCCATCATAATAACTAAGGAAGTGATCTTAATTGTCACGTTTTGTGTTAAGATTAGCATGAACAAATTAACTATATCAGGAAAGGACAGACGAGGACAAATAAAAATTATATAAAACCTGCCTGTCATACTGGAATAAGTACTCTCCCTTGAAAATTTCTTAGGTTTAGTGCTTTCGAAGGGATTGATTAAAGCACTGTAGTAAAGGAGAGGAGGACATACTATAGATAACTATCGGTAAATATGCCTTGCTTTATCTTGGCCTTCTGATTCAGCACAAAACTCAAGTCTTTTAACAGTTAGAAAGTTTGACCTGCTGTGTTACAATCACATGATCTCCTGGATAGAGATCTGCCACAGCTCAGTCAATACCTGAAAATGATAACACTACAATTTTCAAGGCTAAATCTATTCTCTCTATAGAACATCCATAAAGCCTGGGTTGACATTCATTTTCATTTTACAAACAGCTCTTCTGAAATATATTTAAATCACATTCTGCTTCAAGACAGTGACTGAGCAACTTCTGAGAATCTATGAATTATTATTCCTTACTAGTCAAGTACATAAAGTGGTAAGGGAAGGCAAGATAAATATCAAAAAGAATTTCATAAGACTTCAAAATCTATATGGGAAAGGGGTTAGAGAAATATATATATATATATATATATATATATATATATATATATATATCACAAAAGACCTAAAAGAAAGAGCTTTGAGGAAAGCTTTTTGAGCATAAATTTTATTATTATTAAGGGGAAAAGAAGAATCTGCACCATCCAGCCTATCAGTCTTTCTGCTAAAGGACTAAAACAAAATCCTACCACAGCACATATGCTGTGAAGAAACATCTTGAATTAACATTACTTGTGCTCTCAAAAACTTAAAAAAATGTGCAGATTTTAGAGTGAAAACCAAAATATACCATGTTTCTCAAATGGGGGTTGGAGAAGGACACTTTGGCACATGCAGAGTGAAGATTAAGATGAAAGAGCCACATTTATGGTGGTGATGGGCACTAGCTTTGGGGGAAAAAAGTACACAGTTGGCAGATGGTTAATGGTGAGATTACGCTATTTCTGCATTTGGTAAAGAAAAAAAGGGGGGCGCTAAGGTTTGAAAAAGTAGTAATTGTAGAGTACAGTAGATCAGCAATTCGTCTTCTAATTTTAAATGTCAAGGACCATGGTTTAAGAAAGAAAGGCATTGCCTGCAGAGGTCCAGGCCTCAAGATGGCTCTTGAGATGAATTCACCACTGTGTAGGCCTTCAGGCTCGGAAAGCAGATTTTCTCGGCACTGAAAGACGAGTCTGTGCACAAATTAATCAAGATACAGAAACCGATGTCTGAAAATCAGGATGCCTGAGGAAAGAACTGAAATGGGAAATTCACAAGGAGGAGGCAAAAATGGCAAACCAAGAGATACCATTGTTAATTTGCGCGTTGAGAAAAAATAATCAAGGGTAAAACCAGATTGTCAACTAAGCCAGAAAATGAGCATTCCCACCTACTGCTTTTGGAAACATGAAGTGAAAGCACAATTTAACAAAACGCACCAAATTCCTTACATCTTTCTAGGCCTACATCTAAAAAATCATAGTTAAAATTAGCTGTGAAGTACATAAAGCTATATACACAAAAGCTCTCTTCAAAACATTGTTGAAAAAAAAGAAATAGAAATGGAAATAACCCAAACTTGAAAACACTGGTTGAAGAACAATCTTAGGGACGTAGTACTGGAAAACTCTAATGTTTTCATAAGAAGCTCAATTTATTTTAACTACTCTGTTTGGAAAGAAACTTACTTTGTGAACAAAAGGCAGATGGTCTGCCATGGAAACCGAGAAGGGAGAGCTATTACCCAAGAATCTTGGCTAAAGAAGGCAAAGTTGAACATTAAGGCTGTGACTAAATATCTGCTGAGGGAAGACAGTCTCAGGAAAGCTTCTCTCAGAGACACTAAATATCATCTTACGCCTTTTGTTCTGATTGCATATTGTCTAATTCCTGACAATATGGTTTGTCTTTTTTCTTTCCATAGAGATTATATGAATTTCCCCCTCCTGAGAATTATGATCAACTTGTTACTTGGATTGATCCTTAAATTTAATTAGATGACATTCTTTTTTTTTTTTAAAGCCATCTTTGCTTTGACTTTAAATATTTAAATAAACTTTTAATTTTAGAATAATTTTAGGTTAACGGAAAAGTTGCCTAGTATAGAGTTCTCACATATCCCTCATCCAGTTCCCCTGTTAATATCTTAACACTATTTTAGTGCATTTGTCACAACTAAGGAATCAACTCTGATATATTATTATTAACTAATCTATACACTTATTCATACTATATTTCATTAAATTTATTAAAAGGGAAATGATGTGTTGAATCATTTCATGTTATTGCTTTGGTCAATATGCCTAGCTATAAAGTTTTAATAAATGCTTACTCAATCTTCCTCACCCCCGCCAAAAAAAAAAAATCTCAAAACCTTTTCTGTAGTCCTTAAAAATGTACCTAAATTTATGTACAAAATAACTGCACGTTGTGGTGTGTTAAAACTAGCCCAAATCTCTGTAATGAGGGATAATTCTGCTCAGCAAATCAAGAATTGATTTAAATAATTTTAATAAAATAAAATAAGAGATTTATTTGGAGGAATTGGCTCACACAATTGCAAGGCTGGACAAGTATAAACTCCATAGGTTGGGCTGGCAGGACTCAGGGAGGCATTGACTCTGGTCTTGAGGCAGAATTTCTTTTCCTCTGGGGAACTGAGTTTTTGTTCCTAAGGCCTCAACTGACTGGGTTAGATCTATGCACATTAATTAGGGCAACCTCTTTACTTAAAGTCAGCTGATAAGATGTTAACTTGTAACTACAAAATACCTTCACAGCAACACCTAAATTTGTGTCTGATTAAATCACTGGTGCTGGGGCCTAGCCAAGTTAACACATAAAACTAACATGGCAGGTAACATAACCTCTGACCACATCCTGCTGGGCAGAAATCAGACAAAGGAGAGAGAAAGGGAGGAAGAGAAAAAGAGAGAAAGGATCATTAAGGCCCTCAGTATTTTAATTTTCAAAAGAGTAGTCATTACCCATTAAAGCAGCTTTACTTTTGTCATGATAAACATTATATAGGAATTATTAAGTTTAATTACATTGAATAAAAGCTTATATAATCAGCACCCTTTTTAACAATAGTCTTTCATACTAAAGCTTTTTTTTTATCTATATAGACTAGGGATTAGTGGTCCTTGAACAATAGTCCTTTGTTGGAGCAAATCCACTATCAAATACTTCACTACAAGTCCCTGTAACACAGCAAAATGAATATAAAAGATTGAAAAAAGTATACTAAGTGCATATTAGGACATATACACCTTGGCTTATATAACACTAATTCAGTGCCTTTATAGTACTGGGTCTATGTGTCATCAAATGCCTTATATACTAGGAGACTCAACACCTAAATTTTAAAAAGAAAACATAAAGCAGAAAGAGCAGGGTGCTTCGGTGGCTCAGTGGGTTAAAGCCTCTGCCTTTGGCTCAGGTCATGGACCCAGGGTCCTGGGATTGAGCCCTGTATCAAGCCCCACATCAGGCTCTCTGCTTGGTAGAGAACCTGCTTCCCCTCTCTCTGTCTCTGCCTACTTGTAATCTCTGTCAAATAAATAAATAAATAAGCAAAAAGAACATATCTCCTGATCTCTACAGAGGAATAAGTCAGAGCAAAACCTCTCTTGTATTTATCTCCCTTATTCTGACATTTCTCACATCTATGGTGGTTATGAGAATTAAAATTAGTTAATATTTAAAAACTTTTTTAATATTAATATTATTGCATATAATTAGGTACACAGTAAGTAAGACATTTTCATAAGTTTATACAATAGAAATTATGTCATTCACAAATCCTATCAATTAACTAACTAAAAGAGTAAGATAAATGTCCCTGGGCCAGTATTGAGTATTCACGCTTTTTCATAATGCAAATGATATAACTTTATTTATATCTATATATTGGTTATTTATAACTATATATTTATTAGTTTCTCCTCTGGGGAACTGAGTTTTTGTTCCTAAGGCCTCAATTGACAGGGTTAGATCTATACACATTAATTAGGGCAACCTCTTTTACAAATTTCTCCTTGCCAATTCTAATAGTTGTACCTCCTAATAGTTACACAATCCTTTCAGGGATTTGATGAAACTTATTTCCTAATATGGGAGATGCATTTATAATAGGAAGAACTAGAAATGCAAAACTGCAAATGATGATTTTTTACTAGCTGGAAAGCTACCCTAAGCATTTAAATATAACACAAACATATTACCAAAGAAATTACAGTGCACATAGCTACTCAAATCTGAACATAGATCAGTTCTAAATTGCTTTATAATCAATGATATATATCACTGGTCACAATTATGGACCATCAGAAGTAATCCAGAGTTGTATATAATTATGGTACATCCATGGCACTTTCCAAAAAAGTCAATAATAGCATTTTATTTTAAAGTTTTAATTTAAATTATAGTTAGTTAACATATGATGTAATATTAGTTTCTAGGAGTAGAATTTAATGATTCATCACTTATACGTAACACCTAGCACTCATCACAAGTGCTTTCCTTAATATCCATCACTCATTTAGCCCATCCCCACATCCACCACCCCTTCAGCAAACCTCAGTTTGGTCTCTATAGTTAAGAATCTTAGTGTTTGCCTACATTTTCCCCCTCACCTATGTTCATGTTTTGTTTCTTAAATTCCACATGAGTGAAATCATATGATATTTGTCTGTCTGTGATTAACTTATTTCACTTAGCATCATATTCTCTAGCTCCATCCATGTCATTGCAAAGGGCAAGATTTCATTCTTTTTTTTTTTTTTTAAGATTTTATTTATTTATTTGACAGACAGAGATCACAAGTAGGCAGAGAGACAGGGAAGCAGGCTCCCTGCCTAGCAGAGAGCCCGATGCGG